>NC_134028.1:19839244-20456244 GCF_964204645.1 Tubulanus polymorphus | reverse complement strand
AACTCTATACCTACTTATATATATATACCTATATACAAATAAATCAATAACCCGCTAAGAGCATATATGCGTATATCTTTACACATATCTAAGAGGTTTAGTAATATACAATAGCAGAAAATCGAATCTATTTACTTTGAGGAGTGGGTTTAAAGCGAGCACGGAAACGCCGACTCCGTGACGTCACATTACATGATACATATACCGTTTGACTGTCGAATTCTGCGTTTAGTATTTTAGATGTTAATAATGTACGATGGCCGACCAGGAAGTTTCTTGATGTATGAATTTTACGTTGAAATGTTTACATCAATGGAAACCCCGCTGAAACTCCCAGCAGACGACATTTGTGTCGTATGCTGTCCCGGATATGTCAGTGCATCTTCACTCGCCAAGGGATTCGAACCCACTAAGCTCAAGTCGTTCCCCGAACCCCTTGACCTCACAAGTCGTGTGAGTCGTTACTCGCCGACCAAAACCGGTCGTGCCAATCACAGCGCTTGTAACAAACGACATTTAACGTGGTAAAACTACGCAATGAATCGCGAGAGACGAGTAAAATGTTAAGTCCCACAATCACAGGATCGATAAATTCTGATTGATAATATGCTATAATTTGATGATATTTTGATTTCTTAAAAACTTTTTCGATCCTGCGATTGTGGGACTTATATTCTAAACGACATTTATGCTTCCGTTGGAATTCCCGTTGAATGGACCAATCAGTGAACGTTTTACCGAACAAGGAAGTATTTCGCAAATCGATATATGACGTCATGCGCAACAGCGACAGTAATGAAATGACGCGTCGTGAGGCCAGAGGGCTGGTGGAAGCGAGTCCAGGGAGCGATACCGGACCCCTGTGAAGCGAGCATGGGTCGTGCGGCAATTCGTTTCAAAACGATAATATGCTCGAAGTCTAATTCAAAGGTCATCGAATATTTGATTCACGATGTTGGATAAATATGTTTGAATTTTTTTTTTCATTTGTATCGTACGGTAAATATATAATATCAAAACTTTCGGAATTCTCAGTTAGAACATCGCGCAGACTTCTAGCCGATATGTCGAAACAGCAAACGATGGTGTAATAATAAAAGATATTGAATTGAAATGTAATTATTATCATTTCCGGATTTCCCAAGATGACGTCATTTACATGTACGTGGTGCCATCTACTGACATTTTGGTGCATGACCCCAGAGCGCGGGAAAAGTGGTTGTGGTGTGAAATTGGCTTGGTTGCGACTAAAATACTAGGTGAAACAAAACACGGTCTTTTTGAAGAGAATTGTTGCCATGAATTAATTTCCGTTAATGCAGCAAACCTTGCAACAATAGCGGCAAACAACCAGCTTACCAACTGTAATTAATTAGAATTACTTGGTTTAGGCCTTCCGCAATATCATTAATGAAGTTGCTATTAAACCTAATGCATAATATATCATGTCCACGAAATACGATGGATAAACAATTCTGAATGTAACATTGAACATGAAAAATATTATAATAGCATCTCAAACGCAGTTACAATGGGAAAACAACCGGGTAATGACAGATAACTTCTTTAAACTAGTGAAAATATTTCTTTACTTTTAACATAAGCAAAACCATACTGATTGTGTTGTAAGGGTTGTGAGGGTCGTGGAACTGATTTTCCCATCAGCGAATCAAATAAGTCCAACAGATCAGATATTGATCGCGGTTAGTTTGAAAAACGAAAAAAAAATGAATTAAAAATCCAGGGTCTAGTTTTATAGTTTTATATGGTATTAACTTTAGCCCGAGGACTAACTCAGGTCTTACTGTAATCCTTTGTTCATTTTATGTTCCAGCAATCATAATGAATTCTTTAGCGTGCTGAGAAATGTTCGTTCCTTATTATTGACCTGCAAACGTTTGTATAAAGTACTACTATTGGAACTATATACTCAGTTCTAATTTGATGGATAGAAGCATTGAACATTTTCCAAACCCACAATTATAAATCGACATAAAAGTCTATACAAATTACTTGAACTATTTTGGATTAAGACTGAAGAAGGAATAGTAACCACCCGAATGATAAAGAGAACATAATTATTAATAATAACAGATTGCGTTACTTTTTCACAATACAGTATCTCAATCAATAGATAAGTAATCATTCTAATTGGTTCCTTTAGGAGAGATCTTCTACGCCTAAACAAATAATCCATAACAAATAGTTTTCCAATAGTAGTTAAACTGCAGATTGATTTCGAGCGCAGAAGCTCTACAATGTCAAGTTATAAATGCGGGATTTTACACGTCTTGATTCTTTATTGTTTGAAAAGATTGATTCCTTATAGTTCAAAAAGATTTTCCACTTTTAGAAAGCGAAAAAATGGATGTAAGCATAGCGAGAGATTGACATTGAAATGAGATAAGGGAGAGAGCGGGGGATACTGTTGAAGCTAAACTACTTTTCGTATACTGTCTAGAATGTTTATAAATTATGTGGAATATCTACTTCTCTTTGTGATTCATTTTGCCTATTTTTCATTTTTTTCATGAAAATAATGTTTGTTAGATGCAGTCATGACGAAACTCGAAAATCACAGTCCGCTATATTGCTTGACTATATAAAATGAAAAATCATTTCATATTAACTTGTTTTTATTCGATGATGAGATTTTATAATGTATGTTTTCGTATGATAGAAGATTGTATGAGCCTTAATTTCATTTTACATTACTCGCAAATAGCCAGCAACACCATGTAGCAGGCAGAAATTGCTAAAATGCGATAACGTCGCTTATGAACAAAACTTATATACTTCTAGGATTTTCATCGAACATTGAACTATGCTAACCACCTTGGACATTCTACCCATATATCCCTGGTCACATTTTGCCAAATTTGATGGCCAAAAGTGCCGTGGCTTAAGAGGAGTAGCGTGACGAACATTTCCTCACCACTGTCAATTACAATATATATGACTATCTTCATGTGATTGAACTTTAAACTTACCTCTTGACGTATAGGTCCAGGTAAGATGCGACCATTTACGTTTCGGCAGACGAATGCCAGTCGATTCTCGCCCGTCGAATACTTCTATTTTTACTTTTGGTCCGGACATAATCCTTATGATATTCTTTTTTCGTTGGTGTCTGTAAGATAGGATGGTTCCGCGTCGGGCGGAGTCGTCCACTCTCAGCCACATCGTGATTGTAAAGTTGATTAACTGAGGGAATTGTTTACCCAGTAATAAACAGAAACGTTCCGGGTACGAATTCTCAAACGATAATGTAGAATCTATTGCTGTCGCTGAAAAGAAAACAATTTCAAATTTATTTTCGATATTCCAATTTTATTTTTGATAATTCATATTGAAATCCTTTTTGACTGAATCCAAGTTTCTCAGCGCAGGTTTTGCGCGGATTCACCCCAAAAACCCGAGAAGATATAATCTTCTCACTAATCTTGAATTCAGTATTTGAAAAATCACTTGAAATCACAACATCGCAATATCCGCGTTGCAGTTATAAGACGTAAAATCCCACAATTACAATTAAAAATACAATATTAAATTCTTATCACTTAACTTTGTAGAGCGAACCATGTCCTTCTATATTTACTCTGTATTAGAATGGTAGTGACCACCCGAAATATTTCCAATGATTTAAAAGAAAAACTTTTTACGTCAATTTGTAATCGCGGGATTTTACGTATACATGTACCTGAAAGTTTGAAAAAATCAATTCATGTGCCATACTGGTAAAAACCTCGGGGACAGATTTTGTTCCAATACCATCAACAGTATGTGCATGCTTTGGTACAAAGGGTAGCAGGGCGGAGGGGATTATTACTGTAAGTCATTATTATTACTGTAAGTCATTATTATGACTTAGTTCTAGTCACTAAAGTGGGTGTATTCGGCTTTTTACTAATGTGCCGATCGCCATCAGTGGGATAATCATTATACTAATCCCTATCGACGCAAGGATTCCCCCACCGGGGTTGCTTTGTAAAAGGAACTCAATGTTGGTCATCAGTGATTTGCAGTCATTAGTGTTTTTTATATGTTAACGGAATGTTGGCTACAATGTGACTGTGACTGTCAATGTATATCTATATGTGTTTGACTAACGACGTATCCTTTATCTGAGAAATAAACATGTGCTTTGACAGTCATTAACACAAAACTCTCTCTCTCTCTGTCTCCAGATTTCTATAGACTTAGTCCAGGCCGTTGACATTTCCTGCTCTCCCCTTTCTTTCTCGTGCTATGTTTTATATATCAGTCAGTCACGTGTCGAGTTAGTTATTGATTTATCGTCAAAGGCATCCACCTTGATAAAAGAATACAAGAGAGAGTTTTTGATGAAAAGGAACCGTTGAAAATAGATTTAGTAGCAGTGGAATTTCTGATAGAAGTCATACTATCAAAGAGTAGCTTTCGTTCTATATAAATGTATATCAAAAGCGAATATCTGAACCAGACTGCATAACTAACTAGCCCGGGGCTCGTAAGGAGATGTTGTTGCTGCGGGGAGGCGCTAAATGAATTTGCCTCCATGTATTCTAATTAATTCCGTCTGTTGATTACGGTGACCTTGAACTGGTTAAATCGAAAGCGAGGGTCAGCGTCTCTGTCAACGCGCGATGGAATCAGCCAGTCCCTCGAGCTACTTACTTCAGAGATACTGATCTCAAAGAAAAATACTAGTGTATTGTATTTCTTAACATGCGTGTGTCTCAGCGAGTGACTGGGACTCATCGCACACTCATGGGTACTTACTCACCTACACGATTTTCAGGTATAAAGTGTGCTGCCCCTGGGAGCCACGTATCCCAAATCACACGATACTCCGATAAGTGTGCTGGCCCCCTAAGAGCTGCCACTGGTAGTTGCAGGTTTAAATCACAACTCTAATGGGTATTAGTTCACCTGATTTTCAGGTAAGTGTGTTTCCCCTGGGAGCCAAGTATCCCTAATAACACGATACTCAGGTAAGTATATGCCGCCTCGTGGGAATTGCCACTGGTAGTTGCAGAGTTGAATCTCAGTTTTTCCTCTCACGCTATTTGCTGTCAGAGTTGACAGTCACCACAGTCAGAAACGCAAAGATAGTGTGGTGACCCAGGAGAAAATATGACACCAGCGTGAAGCGCTCCAACCGCCTATGACACAATATTTATAACATTGAGCACAGAGCCAGTGTCAAAAAGGAAATGGCTGCCTCCATAAATCACCCTATGATATCATCGCAATACTACACAACATTGAGCACCGTGTCAGTCAAGAAAGAATGACTGCCTCCGTAAATAACCCCATGACATCAGGCCCGTAAGATATCAAACCCATGACATCAACGAAACTCCTTTAGCTATCAGATAGGTCTACAATTTTCGAATCGAAAATACAAACATGAATTGAAAATAAAACTTCACATGGAATGAATGTCAATAATCTTTCAAGCAGAGACGCAATTCATAATTCTAACCTGCCGCTGGTAGCAGCGCGCGACTGAGCGATGATAGCTGCAGTGGGCGAAGCTCACTCAGTCAGTACTGTGATACTGTAGCGACGATTTTGATGATAATTACTTTAAAACAACGACACGTCACTGACTGAACTCTGACTGCCAGCGCCGAGCTGATGATGAAAAGACTGAGAGTAATTTAATGAAGCAATAGTCTCTAATACACAGTGAGTGGATCTGATGAAATAAAAAGTTTTCTCGACTGTGCGATGATGATTAACACCTCGGAGGCATCAACCGTCGGAACTCGCTGCAGAATTACACGGCTAATAAATGCTATTGCGAGCGAAGGGTTCGTGAAGTGGAACTCAACAAATTTACAGTTTGAATATCCGTGAAAGAGAAAACAGCGGGCCGAGAGGAGAATGAGGGGTGAGGCGGGCGGGGTGAGAGGGTTAAAATGAAGGAGAGCGGAGGAAGTATGGGAGCTAGAGGAATCGACGTAGTGGATAGCTTAAGCAGGGACGTATAATCGAGTTAACACGTCCATGGTTTAAAAAAGGACGGCGGTGTTTCTGTGTATACGTGTTTGTTTTAGCCTGCACGGGTGTATGTCTCACGTAAATAAGTTAAATAATGGCCCCTGGTGGAGACGAGGCGAATTTCCATGGTTCACCTTCCCGTTAATAGTGGAGACTGGCAACTCTCTGTCGTTCAGCGCCTTCTAGTGGAGATGACTTACATATGTATTTTTCGTATATGTAGTTCACAATAAGTAAAAGGAACTTTTTTCAATTTTGTCAAGGGCCAAAATTGTGGCTGTGGCCATGTATTACATCATAAGACCCCTTATAACTGTAGCCATGTTGCATCATTGAGACCCCTTCGAGTCACGCTCTAACTGTTAACGTACAATCAATCATCGTGGCAGTTGCGGTGACAATTATTTGTATGTTAGATAAGTATATATGTGACTGGATATTCAATGGTTGTTGTCTGTCGCATAGAAGTGTCTTGTAGAACGTCTATCTAAAATCCATTAGTGATGTAAGTTCTGACCGTTGTAAGTACCACTCTATGTAGGCCGGTCGTGAAATTGCGCCAGGGATTGTATGTCACTACTGCTGTAGAAGAGCGTTCGTGCGCGCGTGGCTCGCATTTCAATCAAACCAATCTAGAGGGCATCTACTATAGCACTCCCCCCTCTTTCCTTCCATCTCTCACCACTCTTTTCCTTCCTCCTTCGCTTCCTCTCTCATCTTGTTTTTCTCTCGCCTATACTTCCACCTCGTCAGGGGTCGACACACATGCGGCAAGTGCGACCCCTTAAATTTTTCTAGCGTCCTTATCAAAAGAAGTACCGTCAAAATACCGTCCATTACCCGTGCGATACATGAAAAAAGCACTTCTCCTAATAAAACAACTTCGAATCGTGGATTTTAAAAGGATGTTTTGGGACCCATCTTCTTTATTCATCGGCCTCGTTCTCTCTCTCCCTCTCTCTCCCTCTCTCTCTCCCTCTCTCTCTCTCTATCTCTCTCCCTCTCTCTCTCTCTCTCTCTCCCCCTCCCCCTCCCCTCCCCCTCCCCTCCCCTCCCCCTCCCTCTCCCTCTTCCTCCCCCTCCCCCTCTCCCTCCCCCTCCCCCTCCCCTCCCTCGATCCTACCTTCCCCCCTCTCTCTGTTCTGTCGTCACTTACTTTCTATCGCTCTATGATGAAAGAATTTCCTAGTTGTTGAAGTGTATTTTTAGTAGTCGCTGTCACTGTTCGTGTTCACTGTTCTAGACGATGAGGATTTTACCTTGAAGTCTGATCCCCATTAGTTATTAAACGGAAGGATGCAACTCGTGTTTCAGTGAAAACACGTCGCATTAATTATTCACAAGTACATTGTATGACTTTCCTTTCGCCGTGGTATGTGCGTCGAAAAGGAATGTTACGTCACGTCTCGGGGAAAGTTAAGCCATACTAGGGACTCTGAACCTTGCGCCCTATTTTCAGGACAACCGAGATTTTTTGATTGAATGCGAACTACAAACACCAGACATTAGAAATTTTTTCATCACACTTTCAAAAACTGATCATCCCTTCATATCAAGGTAAATGCCCAAAGGTTGGGTTCCGGGGATGTCCCGCGAAACTGTTAGCTGGAGTACTTACATATACAAGTTTTAGTATTCCAGTAGAATCCTGGTCCGCATCTGCAGCCGTAGCCATCTCTGTTATCGACGCATTGAGGGTACGTATAATAGGATGAATGACAAATATCAACTTCTGCAAATAAACAATAAATAAATTCAACATTCAGTAAATGATGATATAGAGTTTTCGTGTATTCTTAGCTGGTGTTACTTTTCATTGAGGAATACGAAATTCAGTAAATAAGGATAATATTCATGCGAGTCGACATGAAATTATTCGTTCAATTTTATCGAATTTCGTGCGCATAAAAGCAGTTGGGTCATTAATTACGGTGTCATTACCAGTAAAATAAATGATAATTTCACACGAAATGGAAATACCGTTTTACAACCGAATGTATCTGGTTATTCGTGTCTCCAATAAACCGGAAACGCGTGTGGCTCCATATAAAGTTAAGTAAAGCATATGAATGTAAAGTCTGTTCTGACCTTGAATTGCATACAGAAATGCTATAAAAATATGTTCGTGCTCAATAATTAACACTTTTTCATATATCCGAGTTAATTCGCAGCAAAATTTATTTTATCTTGTAAAGGGAATTCCAGGGGAAGCAAGAGCACGATTTCGACGCGCAGATGAGATATCATTTAGAACAAGAAAATAAACACATTTATTGCTTAATATCGTCGACGAATGATACTATAATGTAGATTATATGTCAGTAAGGATCGAAGTTGGAATTGAACGGATATTAGAATTGAATTGAACGGCAACCAGTCTGTAGCCCCGATATATTGATGTCGTATTGCGCACATCCTCTCAAGAAAGATTATTAGATTTATCAAAAATTGATTAAGAATTATGAAATATATCTAATAACAAAATAAACGCAAAAGTTCATAATTGTAATTGTTATTTTGGAAAGCGGATATTAATGACGTAGTGCACATCGACAGTCACAGAGAAACAATACATACGCATACAAGGTATCTTATATAAACATTATTGGGCGTCAAAAAAGGCGTCAAAAAGTGTAGAAATCGATTTTATCCCTTAATGAAGTCATATGAGTTTGAAACTGTTAATGTAACTGTAAATTGAATTGCGTATTCAAATTGTTTTTGGAATTTGAAATTCTGCGTATTTCATTGAAGTCGTGATTTCCTCGAATAAATCGTGAGAGTTCGGGCTAAGAATAGAACACCCAGTGCGCATACACGCACAATCTCTCGGAGAGTGGAATAAACTTCTCTTTAGCCCGAGGTATAAAACATTACACTAATAAACTGGTGACGTAGTTCCACAAATCAATATTTAGATCATTGCGTCGAGCGTCGAGCGTCGATCTCTGTACCGTATATTAATAAGCGTTCTGCAAATATTGTGACTTGAGGCAGTTCTCTCCGCTCCCCTCTCTCTATCTCGTCTCGTCCGCTTTCGTCTCTCCCTTCCTTGTCCTCTTTCCATCCCTCTCCCCTCCCCCTTTCTCTCCTGGCGCGGCCTCTCACCCTTCTCTCTTTTTGTTCTCTTTGCTAAATGTGTTTCGCAAATACGACGCCAAACCGCGTGCCATTTGTTAGTCGTAATTTCGAAGACAGCTCAAATACAAATAGAACTGTTAGCCTCTCGCATCGCGCATGCGCATGATTTCATATCACATATTGATCAATCAGAAGGCATAATCATGTTTTATAGATACAGCAGTAAAAACAGAATTTAGGCTACAGTTTTCATATTAATGTCTTACAATGCCGCAATTATACATTATCGATTTACATATTACATATCGACATTTAAAAACATATTTTTACATATTATGTATATATTGTACATTAACAAAATGCGTTTCCAAGGAAACGTCCCAAGCAGGGCAATATTGCATCAAATCCAGTTCGTAGATATAGGAACTCGAAATTTTATCAAACCAATTCCGTGTCTTTTTGAATAGGGGGAGATATCCTTGTTTGAGTAGGTACTCGTTCCCATGCTGCGGAGCTGTATGACGTATACACATTTTCGACCGGAAATTGTAGATACATACCCGCTAATGGTAGTTCTAGAGAGGCCATGATGACGATAATTAAACTGACGGTAAATCGACCAGAATATCCGAGCAAACATCTTACTGTCATCGTTAACATCGTACACTGGGTTCATCGGATTTACCTTCCTGCTGAAAAATTGCACAAAAACATTATATTCACCTTGCGTAGACAAAAACAACAACAAAACAACATCGATCATTGGAAACGATCATTGAAATCATCAAATCTTTTCTCCGAAGATTCAGAATAACACCCAAAACTGTTGGTAACTATAAAACATGACAAAATACGTAAAACACGAATATTGCCTTATAGTATCGACGAATGTATGATTTGATATATTATCATGGACCAATAATGAAAATTTATCAAATTGAAAATAAGACTGAATTGAAATGAATTTGATTACGATGCGAACCCCAAAATTCACAAATGTCATTGATATTTGAAACAACGAACGCTGATGACGTGGGGCATCTCGACTCGCTCAGTGGACTATAGTGTTATCAACGTGTATAAAAACATTATTGTAGTGGTTTTTACGGCGTCAGTAAGATGATACCTTGTTCTCTTAATAAGCTCGAACGTTCGTGCGAATCCCCAAAAGCCCATCGTAACTACGATAGGCGCTTTTATCTTTCGATAAGGCAACAGTTCATCCAATTACTGAATTTTGGAAAAAAAAGATTCTTCCAGTTTTATAAGAAATACTTGTAATCAGAGATTTATACCGGGTACTGTTAGTTGTTAGTGAATAAAGTCACCACACTTGACTGGTTGCGACTAGTCACTACACAGACCAGACTCAGGTAGTCACTTGGATTCGGTAGCGCGCTGGACTAGCATAATAATGAGTTCCCGTGGATTCGAATCAGCTACGTGGTGCTATTTTCAGCGCGGGAAGAGCAGTGATTCGAGCGATTATTGTTTCATTTGTGTATAAATAGAAAACATTATTGGTGGAAAATGTCCTTTCTCTGTATTTTGAAGTCTCGTTAAAAGCTTGCCTATGATATTGACCTGTTTTAGTCAGTAATCTAAGATTATGTAATACTCCCGCAATATGACATCCAATTGAATATGTAGCGTATAGATATGCCTGGAATAATGTCCATGGTTACATTGATCGTCGATGAGAGGCCGGGGAGATGTTATTGTCTAGTTTAGAGATATATCAATCCCCGAGTCGAGAATATTTGATCTGAAAATAGATTATTCCCAGGTACGGTGGGGCGCGGGGCGGGGAGAGGATGTACTGTGATCCGATTATATACGTAAGGCTCCGATAAAATCACTGCCGTGCGTCGTTCTTTTTGTAAATGTTTAGGAATCATTATCCACAAAAAATCAACACAGTTTGTACAGTGCGTGAAATATCGTCTGGTTTACATCACGAAAACTGTGTTATAAAAATATCAATTTTACGCTATATCGTCAAGAGGTGGATGGATCAGGATTTTGGCTAATGAGCGAGAAAGGATAGCTGGGGTGAAATATGGTTGTGAGGGATATAGCGGTATAGGAATGATATAGAGGGTAACCTGATTATTGAATTCCAATGCGACCATCTGCCATTTAGACAGCAGACCCTACGTATAGAATTATACAACTGTATCTGATTGTATCATGTTTAAATTGAATTCATTCACTTTCATGATTATCGAAGAGACCGATGTCTAACCACTCGCGCTGGTACAGAGACCGAACCCCTGCTTATTCTTCACTTGCAGTGTGGTACAGAAACTGACTTCTAACCTCCATTCGCAGTGGTACAGAGTGGTACACAGTTCTAGGCCTACAGTAGTGCAGGGGTATAGGTCCGTTGGCTAGGGAAACCACTGATACAGGGGGGGGGGGTGGAAGCCTCTTCGACTCTTGACATTTTAACAATCCTGGGCCCTCTCTTAGTATAGTTGGTTCGGTTTACTGGTTTTGAATAGGCTGACCGACTCTTCCATCAGTCACCGTAGTGACATTGATTAGTCCGGGGTATCAAGCCTTCCGGGACGGATAGGTCGAAATTATCCCGTAGTATAATCGCTGATTTTCCATGCCCCCCACCCCCACACCGTCGATACAGAGCTCATACCTTGACCTGCTGTTCACACTCACAAGGGAGATACAGTCAGTTTGTTTATCATCAATCATTTACTAAATTAACCATCGACACATCATTCATTCATTCACGCTGATCTATCCCCATCTACTTTAACAACTCGATTCTCGCATTTCCTCGCCGTTTTCTCCCCCAGCGAGTTTTTGTTCTCAATTATCTCGGGAACTGTTGAAAATCCGCAGTCGTGTTTGTTTTAAACGATGCAGTAATCCACCGGCGTTCAAGGCTGTTGACATTTTGATTGGTTGAAAATGAGAACTATATAAGGGCAATAAACATCAACTCCATCTATATGCGCAGTAGATACTGCGGGGTACGAGATATAGAAATATTGATTGTATGCGATGTGGATCCAATTTCATGAAAAAATAAGGTTAAGCTTGAAACGGTTAAGTTCGAATTCATGTATGTAAATATTGAAAACAGGAAGGAAGCACTCAACACCAAATATACTTTAGTTTTACCCGTAATTAGATTCTATGTTCCGTGACAAGTGTTTAGTCTGGGTGATCTAGTATTTTCGATCAGCTATCCAGTCTTTATTTCAAGTTTGATTACAGAAGTTCTGCATTAATGCATACAATTTGCCAAGTAAAGTATGATTTAGGGAACGATGATAGGATTTTGACGCAAAGCCACATCAAACTATAACAACGCTGGCGACACCCTGAAATTGTGTGTGAATGAAAAACTGTTATTGGATGACCTTTGGTGATTCTTGTTGAAATAGTACTCGATCAGAAGCAGCAGCAGCAGCAGCAGTAGCAGCAGCAGCAGCAGCAGCAGCAGCAGCAGCAGCAGCGGCGGCGGCGGATGCCATTTTATACAGAGCGATAGCGTATAAACTGTGAATGTCTCGTCTATAATATTCACTCATAGATTGTTATCATCACATCAAACAGCGAATAGTCACGGCTTCAATTATTATGAAGTGTCAGCGGAAGTTGAAAGATGATTGTTATTGAATCATGGGTAGATTAACACGCGAGATAAAAAAATGAATTCAATTCAATTCAGATTTTATTAGCCGGTTAAAACTCCCGGGTACAGTGGTTTCCCGACGAAACTTTAAAAACAATAGAATATGTTTTTAAATGATTATTTCATTAGTATATGATATACTAATGAAAAGATTTTTGAGGGTTTTAGTTTTCACTGATGCGCTTACAAATCAGGACGTATCTTGAGATTTGGCCAATTTCGGCACAGCGCTGCATGGCTGACCTTAAAGTTGCACAGAGTCATCATCAGCAAAAAGTATGAAATATCAAATCAATCGTCGATGCAACTTAAGCTTATCTTAAGTCTAGGTCCAGGTTCAAATACCCATGATACAGGGCAGATGCAGCAGGTCCGACCTGTCGACCTTGGTTGGACCAATAATTCGTAATTCCAAAATTCCCAAATCAGTTCCACCCAAACTCGTATTTCCAATTCCCACTCACGCAGAAATGTGCATTTATCGTAAAAATTCCCCTCCCATTACCGAGCGTCGCTCTTTCGGTGCTCGATGATGACACCTCCGACCTTTAAAAAAGAAAGTTCCACTAATCCCCTGGGCCCAGTTGCACAGTCGTGACTTAAGTCCAAAAGTGGTCTTAAATTTCACGACTGATCTTAAGTTGTTACATTGGCTATAGAACTAAAGTTGGTCTTAGATTTTTCTTAAGTCTAAGCCATGACTACGCAAATGGCCCCTGGTCGTACAAATCTCAAGCTGCTTTTGCAGGCGCTGTGCGACGTATCCAGGTATAAGGCCTCATTGTTTGCAGGCCCTACAGCATTGAAGGCACAAAGCCTATTACGGGCTTTTTGGTTTCCCCAAGAAAATATGGGAAAATGACCATTTTCTGACTGACAATCCCAAATAATTTGCAACAGCCCTGTGATAATCAATGGTGATCACAAAATTTAGCGGAATTGGACGCTTGTGTTGTTAGTTAATAGATTTACCCTTACAAAACTGGGTTTAACCAATGAATTTTTGGTTTAACTGATATCTAAAATGGGCTTAGTTCCTCGTCGTTGAAGCGTTTAACCGCGTACTCGATGTGTGACTCTGGTGCAACTATAAATCTGTATGTAAATATATTCTAATCACAATCAGCTGCGGGAAGATTATTGCTGATTTTTACGATCTTATTGGCTTTGATTGTTCGTCGATAGGAATGTTTGATAAAAGCGATATTACATGAAACACGATGTGAATAATAGAAATAGCGTCGATACGAGCGCGGATTGAGCGGCGAACAAGGGCTCACACAGGAGAACAGAGAGGCTGGGGATCGAGAAAGGAGAGAGACGGCTTAGAGGGGCGGCAAGAGAAAGCACTGTGGAGGAACAGCGAGGAGGGGGAGTTAGGGATGGGAGAACAAAGACCGAAATGGTTTGGAGAGAGACTTGTGAGGGGAGAAATAGACGGAGATCCGAGACTGCAATCGACGTACCAAACGCGGGAAGAACTTAGCAGTCTCGCCATACCAAAAACATCTATCAAAAATTCCGTCAGGTATCGATTTGGGTCATCAGATCGCATTACTACGAAATGATCGAAACGTTTTCCACTGAAAATGAATGCCGGCGCAAGAAATGCAATTTCAATCTTACATGTTCGCTTCTTCTGCTCAAAACGCCGCCGTCTCGCTAGCGTTCAACTCTCCTCGGCTGGAGGCTCGAACTCGAGTCGAAAAGGACGTCACTCGGGTGGAACCCGAGCAAGTTTGATTGTCGCTCGAGCTACTCGGGTCGGACTCAAAGTCCGAATCAAACTGAACCAGTTTCGGATCCCTGCGGAGGGAGGCGGTTGTACGTATGCATGAGCGGGGGGGGGGGGTGTTATATGGCTGGAGAATCTGTATTTCTCGTTATCACCGACGACAAATCACAAGAAACATTCCTACAGCGCGGTTATATATGTTTATATGTTTAATATAGCGCGGACACCTGTTTTATATCGATATCGCCTATTTCAGATTATATGATTTATGAGACGCTATTATTGGGTTTCTTCGATATAAATCTATTTGCATAGTGGACGACCAGTCGGTCCGCGCTGTTAGTACACACGATGGTGGATGCCCCGGGCTGCACTGTCAGTACACGATGATGGACGCCCCCGGCTGTGTATATTACTCGATAATCGTTTTCTCCGGTTGTTATAAAATATACTGTGAATCCAGTAGTATAACGCAGTAACGCCTGGAGTAGAGATTAACGCGACCCCCACTAGGGATCGGGTTAATACTATATTTATCCTGTCATTTCGATTCGTCTCCAATATTGACGAGGGAATCACTCGGCTATCATCAGTGGGAGGAATCAACTGGAATCAGCGCTCGAGTGATAACTATAAGAGTTCTATACACGAAAACCATCGTGGTATTGATTTAAAACCGTTAGTGATGGATAGAAACTAGTGCTGATCCCGTTACAAACTACCTATTTAGCTACTCCCTCCCCACACCTACACTCCATCGGGCCTCTGCCTTTTAACCCCTCTCTACACTACAACCTTTTGCACTCTCTCCCAACATGAACATGGTCAGATCTTAGGAATAGGAACTGCAGCCCACGAATATATATGTATTTCATTCCTACGAAATCTGGAACTCAAAGCAAGATTACCGCAATATTATGACCCCCTGCTCAGGGCCGTACCTAGCATTTGAATTTTAGGGGTGGCAAAGAAATCCGAAAAAGATATGATAATACAATAATATGTTCAAAATGGGAACTTTTTCTAACATCTGGGTATAGCAACTGCCGCCCCTCCCCCACCCCTGTCACTTGTTAAATACAGCCCCGCGCTGAGGAAGAGAGCGATGTTGAACACGATGCAACTGATTAAGAAAATTGAAAATTGATGATATCCCAATATGGCAATAAATCACAGCCATCACGTGTCTATAATTTGCACGATATTAAGATTACAGATTTCGTCATAGATGTCGCAGATTTAGCCGTTAAACTCACCGCACTATATTCCGCTGGTGTCATAACTAATTTGCAGCTCTAATAGCTGAGGAAATCCCCGCTGACTTCAGTTTTGATAACCGCAGTTACCGCCGAGAGCCTTAAGAACGTTTTCAATCGGAAAATTGCGTTTTCTGCGGTTGCGACTCGGGTTACAATATCAAAATCAATCTCAACTCAAATTATAAATTATGTATTTCGTTCTAACAGAACGCGATATAGTGATAGTGATAGCCGTGATAGTGATGATCGTGGTGATGATAGTCGTGATACTGATTTTGAAATATCAATTTCGTATTTCAGATAATCTCGATATTTGATAAAGACTTGAATAGTAAAATGAGGATGGGAAGTTTGAACGTCCTGCAACTAGAACTAAATTTTAATACATTTGAATATTTCATCATATCGTGTAAAATGGAATTCATGTTAATTAGTTCATAGATGATAAGTACCACTAATATATATATATATATATATATATATTTTTTCAAATAGCCGGAAAAGAGCTATAACGGGTTTTCTGCATAGCTGCCCCCTTTGAACTGAAGGAGATCAAAGAAATTGAAATAAAATTTTTTGTCGGTGATTTGAACCTGATATGAACATTGTTACAGATACTCACGTCAATCTAATTTAGTTTGAGGTGATTTTCATTTGAAAACTTGTTTTGATTGGAGAATGCGGAATATTTACGTCGGGACCGGACCGATTCAAATTAATCAAACAGTTATATCACTCAAAGCCTCTGCTTCAGATCGACTGAAGCAGAGGCACATCCTGCAAATTGCATTTGAGGCTTCATAACGCATCCTGGAAATAGGCGTGTCCAAAAACCCGACCCGGCGATCTAAAAATTCATGATATCGTTGTTGAATCTCAAGATCGATTGGTACGTACTGTTGCGTAGGTAAATGGAGTTCATTAACACGCCCCAACAAGTCCTACAATCCAGTCGGTGTTATCATTGGAAATGTCTTGTGAGATTAATTCAAAGGTCAGTGCTAAAAAGGTATTCCCGCGTTCAGACGGAACATCATATTTCTTTCAGTACTGGAAGTGCGTTTGTCAAACCTGAATTGTCGAATTTGATTTAATGAACGAGTAAATAGTGGAAAATGACAATGATGATAAGAAATATATTGCTGCAAAGTAACAATAACGGGTTTTCTTCATTAGGATTTTTCTAAGTAACATAAAGATACTTTTTCCGCGATATGTAGGTGACACTTCAACCATTAAAATTACCTGTCGACCGAAATTTGCAGTCAAAATCCATTCATTTTCAATGAAATTTGAACTTGATTTTTATGCGTCCAAATCCAAAAGTTACCAAACAAGTCATCGGATAGACATGAGATTGACCTTCTTACTCAGTGTTTAGTATAGATTTCACTGAAAATTGATTCATTCATGGGAAAAGTCGATTAGAATTTGATTGAAGGAAATTGAGGCGTGGTAACCTAGTGCCACTAGCGATCCTTGCGGATTAACGCCGAATCCTCGCTACGGCACCTAATGACGTCAATTCAAAAGCGGGGTACCCATATTGGACTCCATAGGGCCCGAAGAGAGCGTCAACTTTTAAATGAACTTCGATTTGTTATGAATAACTCCGGTACAACACCATCGCTTGCCAGGGTTTGATTGGGACCCGCTGGAGCTCGCATCAATCTACGAGCAATTATCTAACGTTAGATAATATCTCGTAGCATCAATACAAACCCGGGCCGCAAACCCTTCATTGGTGTATTACGGACGGGTTCCCGCTCAGCGCCCGACAGTCTATATATCTAGCCAATCAAATGCGTTTTTACCGGCACGATGTTTGCCTATAAATGCCACGTATCTGATTGACTAGATATATAGACCGGTGGCGCAGACCGGGAACCCGTCCGCCCAAGACATCTTGGGCGATGTAATAGACCAATGAAGGGTTTGCTGCCAGGGATAGCATCGACGTGAGCTCCAGCGCGCGGCATTCAAACCCTGGCAAGCGAGGATGCCTTCCTAACGCAAAGCTGAAAACTAACAATTTTTGGAAAATTAATTTTTCGTTGCCAAATTTTCGGAAGAATAATTCACGATTCACCCGAGTAAATGAACAGATTAGCCGAGAATAGAAATTCCTGCAAGTTATTTATAAGGTCTTGCATTTGTCTCACGCAACTCGGTATGAGCGGAGGAGGATGAATAGATAACATGTATCAGCTCCGTAAAAGTATGATCGATACAATGATACCCCAACAAAATAGAACCAGCGATTCAAGTGCTCTGATGTGGATATTCTCGGAGCCACCCCCACTCTCGTTCTACCAGTTGAGTTGCAAATTGCGTCTCTGTCGTCACATACGATCGATAATCTCGGACCCTTCGATTCGAATTCTGAAATCTAAGGGTCTGTTATTCGAATATAAGTTGAACAAAATGAAGAAAGAGGGGTAATTTCTATTGATCGCCGGATCGGTACCTGCATATTTTGAATTGGTTCTAATGAGCAGATAACCCTAAAAAGATTCATCTGGCGACATCTGTTGTTATGTCGCTACTGTGAAACTAGCTAGGAGTGCAATTTCAGCATTTCAGGTCTCGCTCTATTCATATTGTCCATCGTACACTAGCTTTTTACACGGCCAAGAATCTCTGAAAAACCTGCTCTCGCGCTCTCCTTCTCTCTCGAGTCTTGTTTGACATTCATGACATTTTTGCGACGACAACGACTAAAGAAAATCAATGACATGTCGCTAAGAATAGACACGTACATATTGGTTGATATGGTTCATGCACTGTTGCTTTCTCCACAAGCTGCTGAATCGCGCGATCAAAAGATGTGTCATTCATCACCGCAACCGCAGCCGTAGCTCAGCAATGTTTGTAGAGGAGCGGGCAGTATAGAATCGCTCCAGGCCGCAGCGACACGCAGGCTTAAATAGAACTGCGTTAATTGACCGCAGTTAATTGAATAGCTTTGTAACGGAATTACATTATCGGATGTGAAGCAGGGAAATTATAGCTGGGTCGAATCAGTGTGACACAATCCAGTCGTGTCTGATACAGACTACACTCCTCACCCTCTGACACTCTTATATTCGATATTTACCGTGTATTATGCGTAGGATGTGTAAGCAACGGATTCACGCACATCCCCTCCCATATACGCATCCCCAACAGTTACGCCCTCCCAAGAAATTTCTGAGATGATGAACTATGTATACCGTATGTCATAAGAACTATTATTAAAATCAAAAATATGTAACAGGTCATTTTATGACTTCATCTCTGCATATACATTTTTTTCTGAAGTGGCTAGAGGGAGAGTGTTATAGCATGTACACGACCATAACTGATCCTAGATCAACATACCCCCTCTCACCTCCCCCTCTCTCCCTCCCTCCCTCCCTCCCTCTCGTCGTCGTCTATCCGTCTCCTCACAAAACTGTTCTGTCAATACTGTACCACGTATATCTGTAATTTTTTTATCAGCTCAGTCTCTTCTTTCTACGGTTTATATTATCGGTAAATAGGGAATTCGCCGGAAACGCCGGAGTTATTTGACGATGTACAGCAGGGATCGTTTTTGATTCCAAGAATCCGCTTTCACTTCACCAGATTAGACCGCCATTCCACATTAAAGGTGAACATCGCGTGAAATGTAGATCTTTCACACAAAAATTAATGCGAAATCGTTTTTATTGTGTTGGTGTTCTTTAATCGAATCGAACAAGAGCATCTTAAAACGGCGGCCATCTTTAATTGCGCAAGATTTGACTACAATCGTTTGCTTCGCTTGATCCGACATTTACCCATCGATATATACTTGTAAAAGTAAACACGAAAACTTATTTGAAAGTTTGGAAAAAACAAATATATATCACGTAATATTGTCGACAAATGAATGATATCATAATTTCATAGTATAAATCATATGTTATAAAGGATCAATGAAGTTACTTTGGATTGAATACGTCGATAATTGAATTGAATTGATGCGCAACCAGTCAAGCCCCTATATATATTGACGACGTTATAGGGGGCATTGTCAAAAATCATTTTAAAGATTGATCAAAAATAAGATAAGAGCTATGAAATGAATTAAATTTAGAAAGAGACGCCAAAATCAATAATCATAATTGCTATTTTGAAACGCTTATATCGATGACGTAGTGCACGTCGACTCACACAGAAATCCTTTCGTAACGCATTAGGTATCAATGTGTCTAAACATCATTGTAACGGTTTTTATGGCGTCAAAAAACTTATGTCCATATTCGTAGTTATCGGTGCATTCGAGTCTCGCATACACACGACAGTGGCTCTGCGTGTAGCTGGGTCTCTAACACGAGAAATAAATAGCGAGAAAATAATAAAACCACCATCATCCTCTCATATAACTCGGTGCGCGCTGGATAATTATGTGAAATTATCCGTCGACAACTTATTCCTGAATATCTCTAGATAATTCTCATACTTTCATCTAAATGCACTTG
The DNA here is from genome assembly GCF_964204645.1 of Tubulanus polymorphus. Taxonomy (NCBI): domain Eukaryota; kingdom Metazoa; phylum Nemertea; class Palaeonemertea; order Tubulaniformes; family Tubulanidae; genus Tubulanus; species Tubulanus polymorphus. Next base: position 20,436,036 of record NC_134028.1, on the reverse strand, counting down.
TCACATGGTTTATTCGTCTGACAGCCGAATCACGCTGCCTACGCAACTCTTTCAGTGTCATTATCTCAGCTGAGGCCACTTAACACACAGGTGACCTTTTACAGATCGTCGTTATACTAACACAGCCTCAGAGTTTCATGGCCATTTTCAAAATCACTACAAAATTGTCGCATTGCTTTGTCAAAGTTCAAATTTATGAGTGTGTATTATCATATTTCTCAGACCTGTCAGGTCAATACGAATTCATTCCTTTCGTTAGAAAAAAGCATCATTTTTAACGTCTTCCAATTGAATGATTTACTCAGTTCAGTTTCAGTGTACGAACTGTATAATAAAATCTACGAGGCTTCTTACTCAAGTTCAAGTCGAAAGATGAAACAAGTAACGATTTAATGGAGATTCATTCAACGACGAATCCAACGCATACCAGAAAAATCTTTAGAAACGTTTTTGAAATTTCAATGAACCAGAGTTCGGGAAAGTGAAATATGCCTTACATATAGTTTCTCTCTGCAGGCTTCAGTTCCATTAAGAAGTTTAAACTTAAAACGGTTTACGTTGTACTTTACAAGCTGTTTCATATTAAGTGGTCATTTTGTATTTTGATGAATGGATAAAACAGTTGACAATTGAAATATGAAACAGGTGCATCGCTTTGTTTTTGCAAATTCGAAATTTCTTATGACAGCTAAACCAAAGTTTTCAGTTTAACCGGGCCCGTTCTACGTTCCGCGATCGTCAACTCTATCCATTCTGTGACGTTCCCTAGATTCATTGCGATCACTAATCAATTCATCATAGACAACTCTGGCTGAATATCGTCCTCTTTCTGTGTGTATAAGTGTGTATAAGAGATAAATAGACTGAATGCGGCTAAAGAACTGAAGCAATTTATAGAAGTTTTTCTGGGATGTTATTTCAGTAAATATTCCTGTAATACCCGCGTGTAGCCGGTGCAGTAATTGGTTTTATCGTCTACTGTTTGATGTGCGTACAAATCAGAAAAGAAACACATTTGTATAAAACCCGGATCCAGTTTCGCAGTTCTGAGTTGAAATAAGTTCATTTCAAATGATTCACCCCGGAGTCAAATTCTAACCGAAAATTGTGGAACTTACCAGGGAAGTCTCAACGCACTTCCCTGTTCAAACTAAGGTCAAAGTTGGTCGAGTTTGTTTTTCTGCACTGGAATGAGGAATTTTGATCGGAAATGCTGTCCCCCACAGTTGAAACTACAGCCCAAATTTAGTCAAATTACTCGACATTTGAAAGATGCTTCTTCCTCAGGCCCAGGTTTCGCCAGGTTCATTGCACTCTAGGGGCTAATAAGTGAAACTCTTGATCGAGCGTAAATCAATAATCATAGATCTATTATACTCGTGGAAGTTGATATGATAACTGGACGAGGTCAACGCTTACTGGTCAACTCAGAAGACCGCGGCACGAATCGATATCAATTTCGGGGAAATTGATATTCTTCTTGGGGAGTTTACAGATATATCTGATCCTCAACTCGACATCCGGTAAAATCGGTGAAATATTTAAAGTCAAGACTCAACCGAGTAGGGTGTTATTGTACACACACTATTCTGACCATGCACCGAGTCCAACATACCCCATCTTCTAACCCCTCTCCGCGATGAAGGCGTTCACACTAGATCCTGGACTCATCTGGTACGGAATAAGCCAGAATAAAGCGACTATTCGGTGCCCACTTTCCGCCGAAGTGAGTAATGTTTTCAAGATTGCGCTTTATGCTCCGAATTCTATGTACCAAATTTGGAACCGGCCTGGATCGGTCTTTTAGGTCGGTCCAAATTGGATCGGTCTAAAATGGAACAGGTTTTTTTTGCCAGTGTGGACGTTTGGTCCGTGCTAAATTGGGTGAACGAAAAGAATGGGCAAGGTATTTACTTAAGAAAAATGGCCACGGATAAAATGGCCAAGGAAAACTGGCCAGGCCAAATTTAGACCGTTCTGAATATAAGCGTAGTGTGAACGCGGCTATAATCTTCGTTATCGTTTATATTTCCAATACATTCTTACCCTGTCCTTCCAAATGGTATTTTAACATGCGTATGCAACTACTATTAAGTTCCTTGCTGACGAGAGCGAAATGCGTTCGTCGCCGCTGTCTAATGGTATCTTCGTTCTATATTTATAGTCGCTGTGTTAAAACAACGGTTTTTTCACGCCGTAAAAACCCTCTAGTATGCGTTGAATAAGGAGTTCCGTGTGAGTCGATGAACACTACGTCATCGATATTGGCGTTTCAAAACAACAATGACAATTGTGAATTTTTGCGTTGATTTTGTGATTTAATATATTTCATAACTCTTATCTTATTTTTTCATAGGTCTTTATGAACAATTTTTGAGATGATGCGCACTACGTCATCAATATATCTGTCCTAGACTGGTTGCCGGTTTATTGAATTCAATTGTTGATACATTTAGATTAAGAATAACTTTATTGATCCTTAATATGATATAATTCATACACGTATTATATCATTTATTGTCGACAATATTAAGCAATAACATATTTTATTTTTTCAAGGCTTCGATAAACGTTCAAGTTAGTCTTCTCGTTGAGTCTTTGACGCACGTGAATAAGCTATACGAATGTAGGTAAAAATTTCCCGGAATATGATGTCCCTGGAAAGATTGTCCCTTAAGGTAGCAGAAATATCCCAGCCTATCATTACCAATTAAGTAAATTTCACATCAAAATAACACAGAACAAACTTGGTAATTGTGTAAATTGCACACTAACCATAAAACCATAAAAGGAAAGAATTCATTGAGTGACCATGAGAATTAAAGGCCTAAAATGTTGCATTGAATAATTTTGCCTACATGAGAATGTAAGCTCATTACAAGATACGTCAAATTTAAGAAGATTTTACGATTGTGCAGTTGCTAAATCGCATATCACTAATCGAGAAAATTATGAAAAGTTATAAAGTAAATGCACAGTTACTTCCCGGGACATTTTTACCGTATACCATAAGCTACAGCCATTTCATTCATTATCGCCATCATGCTTTTGTAACAAACAAGTGTGTATACAGTGTACGTGTTGTGTATATCGTGTTTTCGGTACACACCGTGATTGAGAAAATATGGCGGCGGTTGCGGCGACGACGCGTAATTATTGCCTGCAGTAAGTCCTGCTTGATTTGTGTTATCAGTAACGAAATTAGCGACAAATGACACAAAAGACACTGACCAGCAACGGAGAGTGACCAGCAGCGGAGACTGACCAGAAGCGGAAGGGCGTATTGATACTCGATAGACACACACAGACGGACACTAGACGAGTCTATAATGAAGCCCTCAGGCGCAGTTCCGGTCACTATTAATGGACAATAATCACAGACTCGTGTAAACCGGTTCATTAGTAACAATCACCAGAAACCTTCGCTGTAAAGTGGCCTACTCAACCTTAACTCGTCGACCAAGCGAGTAAGAATCGCATCCGTATCACACAACCAGCATTTGCTCACCACAAATGACAAAGGATCGATACTATATAATAGAATAGAATAGAATAGAATATATTTTATTGCTCACAAAAGTATATTTGCTTAGAGCAAAAAGACAATACAACACAATACAATACAATATCAGAACAATATCAGAAACAAATTCTGTTGTATTTTGGATAGGTGATAACCAAGGCTAATATATATCCAAGATTACACTACACAGTTAATGTGTGACAAGATTAATACAGCAATGTTATTCAAAATATCTGAGACCTCTTCGTAGAAATAAGGCAAGCTTTCGGAGTTTTACATCTGATTTTGCATGTTGAGATATATAAGCAACAAAGAAATACTAAGTTGTATGAATTGATGCATGTAAGGGAGGTAATTCCGAGATTCTCAAGATTCTCTTGAGACTCAATGGTAGTTTATCCTACATTGTATAGCCCCAGGAAGAGTGCAGTATATTTAATCAAATAGTAAGAGATAGAGAGAGGGAGAGAGAGGGGAAGAGGGAGGGGAAAGAGAAGAGAGGACCTTCAGTTCCAATGATACTGAGGCGAACTCGACATAACAGCTAAATTTGGATATAACGCTATTTACACAGAAAATTTTAGTTTAAATATCAAACGACTGAATATCATATATCATCTAAACCTTTCTGTGAACCTGAATCTATTTCCCACCGGTTTTATAGAATTTATAACAGTAATCCGATAGTCTGGAATATTCGATCCTACCCCAGGGTTTAAGATCAGTTTAGAAATTTGAAATAAACGATGTTATTTATACTATAACCTATTCTCACCAGACTAAGATCTAATGATTAATGCCTAATGATTAGAAGTCTAATGGACTTCGTGACACTAAAACATTATAAGCGAAGTCTTAAAACTGACAGAACAATTAGATATATCCGGCCACACTGCGCACGCGCGGGTAATGATACAATCTTTGACTAATGCTCACAATAATTTTTTAAAAAATCATCACAAATATCAAAAATTCGATATGTAATTCAATTAGGGGTTGTCATCAGGGCGAATATTTAGAAATGAGTGCCGAATTATTTTGTAAACTGGACATAACTCGAAGGAATTCGTTTTTCATATTTTGAAGTTAACATCAATGAGTAAAACTGCCTTAAAGGCACTAGGCTGCTGCTGTTGTCGTTGCTCTTATTACTCATAACCTGCGAAGAAGCATCAGGCTGCCGCGATTTACAAGAGTTGACATCAAGAACTCCCAGCAGAGACACATGGATGACATACAGCGTGTCCAGCAGAACTGGACTACACCAGATATCAGCCTTACATTACGCATAGTTGAAAGCCAATCAAATGTGTCTCGTTGATTCAGCAGCAGAGATCAGCAACGCGTAATCTTTACTGTAACTAAATAGAAATCCATGGAGTGCCGTTTAATTGAAGAGTAAGAGTAGACAGTAGTTCGAACAGTCGCACTGTGATTGAATATAGAATAGACAAACCGAACAACACGATATACACCACTGGTCCTGGCGGCCGATATCACGCCATTCGTGGCAAAAATGACACCACCTGGCGGTCGAAATAGTGACTCTCGTCACACCACCTAGTGACTCACATCATGCCATCTGGTGATTGATATCATGCCGCTTGATTGCAGTATATCCTAACATGTAAGATTTTTAGAACTTTTCTAGAAATCGCTAATACGTATATTCAGCCACATACGTATGGCTAGATACGTACGAAACACCTCAATCAGTGAGGTTCCATCATTAGTGAGCTCCGAACAGAAACAGCTCGATCAGTTTTTGAAATGCTCCACGTAGAATGAATAAGGTGTTCAATACAGCAGTAATTACAGCAGCAACCGCAGTTGCCGGGTAAAGAAACGGATTAGAGCGCGTGTAGAGCTAGTTACCTCTCGGGGGTCTTAACCGTAATTTACAAAACCACTACTTATCCTCATCAGGTGAAGTGTTACTTAAAAACACAGACAGGAAATCAGAGAGAGAATCTAGGCGTATAGAACCCCAGGGGACAGTGTGTATTATAGTTAACGTGTAAACCCCCTGAGTGATGAGCGAGCTTCAATTGAATCCTCGCTAATTGGAATTTGAGGCAAACCATTCCACACTTCACAACCACATCGATCAGCGCTCTCTTACCGCGGCACGAATTAAAAACTTCCTCTCGGTGACAAATTACATCTAAATTCATCGTATAAATAATCTGCGTACATACATATATACACGCGTATGAACCATAATACAATATACTGTGAACGTTGTGCTTGATTTTATCATACAGTTATTCGAACTAAAATTATTGTTTTTGGAATATAACAGAAAACAACTGGCTTATTAAATGATTATATCTTAATCAAGCTGTTATCATAGTTTACTTTGATTGCATTTTGTGTGTTAAGGGTTGACTGTGAGCATATTATTTTCTTTATTGCATTTCTCTTTTTTTCTTTTCTCTTTTGAGGGACCTGTTTTATACAAACTATTCCTTAGTTTCTACAGGCCCCTCCAGGTCTAATTTACTGTATTTTGTATTATGCTTTGTACACTATGCTGTAAATTATATTTGAAAAATAAAGTGTTCAAATCAAATCAAACGTGTACATAGATGTATTCATTTTACTTTAAAAATGTGCATATGAATTTATACATTTATATAATTCTACGCATAGTTATGTTAGAATGTCCATATAGATCTAATATGTATACAATTAGATATACAAATGATATGAAGTGCATGAATTTTATACATTTGCATAGGTTCGGACTATTTTTCAATCTGCCAATCACGTAGATCCAACAGCGTTCTCGTCTCTTCTGCCCGGATAATCGTTTGATAATTGTTTCAGAATAAAGACCTCTTGCGCATGTTGTAAGTCGCCAATAATGGAATCGGTTACTTTCTCTTTAGTTTACAGACGGATTTAACGCGGCTGAGACGCTGAGAGGAGGGAGGGTAAACGGTTACATGCCTAGAAACTGTATCAGCAGCACACGCTTCTACCTGACAGTTTACTGACAGTACGTGGCATTTAGTGACATGTCACGGCCAGACTCTCATTATATTGAAATCTGCGAAAACAATTCATTACTAATACAATAATCCCCTGTGACGTCATCGTGAGCCACTTTGCGAGATAATAGGTCGATACAGTATTTATTTAGCAACTCGCCCTTCATTTCGTACCCTTCCTCCCTATTAGGAAGGGGGTGTACGGAATAATCTCACAGCGGAAACCGACCGTCGAGAAAACTTGACCATTTCCTGTAGAAAAATGATTGCAGTTTGTCAGAGAGCGGATGATTGATGTAACTCCGAACACACCGCTACAATAACCCCCGCTACACAGTAACACTGGTACAGTAACCCCGTTACAGTAACCCAACAAACACGGTCACTGTAACCCCAAACACCTGAAGATATATCTAAAATCTTCAGCACGTCAAACACAGCTATATAGAGAGATAGATTGCAGTTTTATGAGGAATACGATTAATCTTAATCGTAGATTAATAGGCATTCCATTCCCTGGCGCAGTAACTGAGGACAATCTATTCACGGCTCTCAAACGGTAATTTATTTGAATTTGTATGACGGGACGCCTATATTTACCTGAGAAATTTTAACCGAAAATGAACTACAGATATCATTAACATTTTATTAGCACATTTTCAAAAACTGATCCAGAATGAGTAGTCTGAACAGGGAGAGGACCCCCTCCCCCACCACCACTGTACCCCAGGTTTAATGAACCGAGTTAGCTGTTAATATAACTGTCAACCCGAACACAATTTCTGGGATATTGTTTTCCTTTGATGTAATATGATATAAGAGATTAATGATGAATTGATGGTTTTGTAAGTCGACGCCCAACCAATATTCCAGTTAGTCACCAATATGTATATATATGTACAATAAACACCGAGCAGTACCTCAGCTCCATAAACTAGCGCAACATTCAGTAATACTCATTTAGTATGAACAGTTTTGGGCGTTAATAAGGTTATAATGTTCGAACGGGTTCGGATGTAATGAAGGTTATAAAGCTATGTAAGAGTTGGCAAAGTGTTGAATTACGGATGAATATTTACCGAGAAGGCGCAAGAGCGACTGGTGTCAATTGAATTAACATGACGTCACAGCGACACTCAGCTAGACTGCTGCGGCCGCCGCGACACGGCGCAGTTCATGACCGACCAAAAGTACATCAATTCTATCACATATATCCGATATATTAACTGATATATCATACATATAAACCGTCAAATATCAATACTTTTACTTAATCGGTTACCGATTCGAACTCGAGCGTGACCTTCTCCCACTGTATATCGATACATTGACACTCGGTTCCGCTTCGATCCGATCAAACCGATGAAATGAATCCGGTTTATGGACGAATCAGGTTTTAATAAATGCACGGACCCCCGCCTAGTTTTCATGTATGAGAAACTACTTTAGTCTTGTTGACGCTTATAAGCTGATGGCGGAATTCGCTATTAAACCTCGCATCACTCGGACAAACTGGGAACGCGTTGGAAATGAGTTCAACGCCAAAGCACTAGTTAGAATCGGAAAATACAGAAAAGTCATGAAATGATATCGTTTTTTCCCGAGTTAGTTGGTTAAAAGTCCGAGTTGGGCGTGTCAGATTCGTGAGGTTTAATGTATCTTCATCCCAGCCCCTTCCTGTTGCAGCAGTTCCATTCGATTTCGATTCACGAATTACAGATATCTTCTTCTTTTCTCTTCAGACAAGCAATTAAAATATTTATGCAAAGGTCTGAAATGACATCCCTAATGACGCCAATAATTGCTTTTGCAAATTCCGGATCGAACGAAGTTAATAATTCTGTCAGCTTATAATTAATCTATGATAGAATCAAACCCCATCAACAGGCATTGATATAAAGAATTACGAATTTATGTTCTAATTTGCTAATGCTTTCTAAACGCAAAATATTGTTCTAAAACGTTGTCCTTGTCATGTGGGATGATCTTTAACCATCTAATAAACTGAGAATACCATGATAGAAGTTTTGTTTCCAGAGATCTCAAACCATTGAATCATCAAATACGGACCACAGGTTTATAAGCGACGATCATTTACTGCGATTTCCCTGAGGCGTAAATACAGTATTATATATGTATATATTTCTAACAGTTTGAACTGTGACTGGCACACCCTAATCCTGGAGTTATAACCGGTAACTGCCAAATAAGACTAATCTTGGAGTTTCTACTTCGTGAATGAAATCATAGTTCATGAACTAGTAATAATCGTTTTCTGATATTCGACTATATATACAGACCCAGAAATATGCTTTCTTAGACAAAGATATCGCTACGCAAAGTTTGTACGCCGAATCTGATTGGAATCATCAATAATAGAACCTGCGCGGATTCAGACTAGATATCCAAATGGAATCAGAAAACTCAGACAAACATTGAATCAGAGCGGAATCTCAATGACATTCCTAACAGAACCTGTTGCCAAGAAAAAAAGCTCAATTTTCAAGAGTTTGCTATGTTCAAGATAAGACATAGTGGATAAGGAGTTCACGGTCTTAAAGTCGATATCACAGCGGCCATTTTATTTTGATCACGTGAGATTATTTGACGCTGTGAAAACCGTTGAAATAATGTCTATATACATTGATACCCGATGCGTTATGCGTATGCGTTATAAGTGGTTCTGGTGCGAGTGGATGTGCACTACGTCATCGATATTGGCGTTACAAAATAACAATTGCAATTGTGAATTTAGGCGCCTATTTTGTAATTAGATACATTTCATATAAATATCATTTTTGATAAATCTTTGAGAGGATGTGCATTACGTCATTAATATATCGGGGCAAGACTGGTTGCCGGTCAATTCAATTCAATTGTCGATATTCAAATCCAAAATACATTATTGTCGTCAATATTTACGCAATATTTTGTTTTCAAGGCGTCAATAAACTTTCAAGTTAGTTTTCTTGGTTACTTATTTTGGATGCGAGATTTGAGGGAAAGATTAATGTAGATAATTTTTTACACAACGCAATACGTCTAAAGTGTAACTACACGTACGTTAGGCCTACCGTAGTAGTTTGTTTCGATTGTATGTAGTGTATCTGAATCAATATAGGCATAATATGCCTACATACGATACTACACGCAGCTTTCCTCTATAATAACAGACAAGGTAGAAGAAAACTGTCATTTTAAACCGCGTTCTTCATGTGTTGGATACATGGCTTCATCGGAATCAAGTAACACCGTAATCAGCAACAGAGGCTACTGACGAGTGCACAGTACATCAGCATGGAAGATTTAAAAACTCATGTAGCGGAACTGAATGCAAACTCGAATAGCATGGGGCTGACTTGGACAATCTGGAACTGCATCCAAACAAAATGAGCGACGCAAGGTCCGAGTCAGATTTAAACCCAGGGTCGAATTAGTAGACCCATTGTGGTAGAGTCCAAATTCAAAGGCGATCCCTCACAACTACTGTGGACTTGGGTTCAGATACAATAAAACGTCGAATTGGGTCCCGAGTTCTACTATACTCAAATAGCTAATTTTGAACCGTTACTTGCAAGTTTACTATAAATATTGATGAGTTTTATAACTCATGAGTTCCATACAACTCATGCGTTGTATGTTGTACGGTAGCTGGTAAACAATGCGTGACCAATATACGACATTCAATTAATCAATACTGTTACATGTATCACACTGTGGTACCACTAGTCAATATTTACCGGCACACAATCTGACATACTTCACTTCCTGTTGACAATCTCATATTTTCAGATGATCAACTAGTATTTCATCTCTCCTCCACGTGGAAAGGGTCCATGAACAAGCGTTTCTGAAGGGATGGATGTCTGGGCGAGGGCTTCGTGAGTGACGGTTCTCAATTGGAAGAAATGAATAAATTCTGAACACAGCAGGCAATTTTTTGAACTCTCAGAACTAACTCGTGCATTCTGTAAATCAGTTAGTGTTTTGTTGCTTTTTCCAAGCCGGTTCCACCGTACTTTTTTCGATTTTATCTATTCAAAAGCGAGTTTAAATTTGAATCAAGATTCTAAGTGTACTGTGAATAACTGAACTATATCAATATTTTACAATATTCGCGTATGCTAGTAAGTTTCTTTTCTTGACGTCACGCGCCGCGCGTGCCTGCAATGATTTTATACAACGGCTTCGGAACTGAATAGTTTCTCTGTGTTTCACGCATAATCACTCGACCTACTCAAACAGTTTCACACACGTCAAATTGTGACAAGTAAAAGTGGATTTTTGACGTCTCGCAGACGAGACGGGTATAATGACGTAATTGCGCTGCCTGCGCAATGGCCGACGGGAACTTAACGGGCGTCGAAGCGGAAGTTGTAAATTACAAATTATTACCGCTTCAGTAAACATTGTGTTGAATGATTTAATCGAATTAGCTCCCGAGTAGCTAACTCCAAATTTCTCAATTCCTCACTCAGTGTTCACTGTGTTCACGCGTTTATCTCACTCACTGAACGCGTTTTGCGAGTCAGTCCTAGGAGAGATATAATCGATGAATGTATTGCACATACGGGGATTATAGTTGCATTTAGTCTGAACTTTGTATTTTGTCTAATTGATTGCTGAAAGACTGATACATGCATGCCAAACCCTGCAGTTCAGTCTCAATCTGACCTAAGCCTAGTGTTTAAGATTGAGAAGTAAAAATGTATGAACCCACAATAGAACTGGGTCAAAAAGTTTGGTCAATATTATTATGTAGCCATCGTAGAAAATGCTGGACTCACAACACGTATGGAGTAGCATTGTGACTTTATTAGAAAAGCTCGAATACCGAAGTAACACCATAAATTTTAAACATATCAGAATACTACCCCAAAAAAAATTGAGATCCCAGTCAGAATGACGAACAAGATATTCATATCCTCTAAATGACTAGCCACAAAGAAATCTTTGTCGGTGATACTTTGGCGATGAAAAACATTTTGAGTATATAAAACAAGAATTTGGTCATTTTGATTAATGATTAAAAGAGAAGACAGGATGTGGGCTGGTCTCCTGTGACGTAGACGCAATTACTAACCAGATACAGAGAACCTCTACCATACGACATTACTACTCGTCTCAAGGGCTGTTTATGATTCATGAGTAAGATTTAACTTATACCCGTCCAGTAAACCTGGATGAGTAATAATATGAAATAGTCCGAGAGTAACCTGTGAGAATTGAAGAGTAAAGTCGTTTTGGAGATTGATATCTCCTAAACGAGCGCGATCTATTTGCAAACCAAACACGTTTAATGTTCACGATTATCGGGCGCAGTAACTGCTCGAGGCCGCTCTGCGCTATTTGTCCGAATAAAGTTGTCTATTATTTGCGTTCCGGTCGTTACTACAGTGCAGTTTGCAGCGCGCTGTAAAAGATAACAGTAGCGTATAATTTGGAACCGAGACTAGGCAGAAACATGGGTGAAACTTATGCATCAGATTGTGCCGAACATCAGGAGCGTCTGTCACACCATGAACGTATAAACTAGTTTATACGTCCATGGTCACACACACAAAATTTAAACTTTTGGAATCAGAATTTTAGGCAAGGCAATGAAGTTAGCTTGACTGATCACCAGGGCTATTAATTGTTGATGATCACACCCGACTGACCAGTATCCAGACTCTATCACTAGTGTGCGTGGTTAGCTTGTTAGGCTGGCATGCTGGAGGTCCCTTTCGGGTCCCACCATGAATGGGACTTTTGTCGAGTTAGTTGTAGTTATGACGGATATTTTGTAGCGTTTAGCTCATTTTGCATCCTTTTTGCACCCGTTGTATGCAAAAATGGCGGATCCAGGGTCAGAGAAGGAGGTGCCCACATTAGAAATTCTAGAGGTTTCACGATTTCATTGCTTACATTGCACAACGGATTTCTTTTTAGATCTTCTTATGAAGAATGATAAAACGGCTCGTTGAATAATGACGGTTTTGATAATTCTTCAGTTGTTCGTGTTTTAGATGTCCGAATCCCAGCGCACAATACTGGATCCTTCCCCGAACTAGAAAACTAACTTGACTAACTTACCAAACGGGTATGTAGTGCATAAGATGTAGGCCTACTGTTAACACTGGCCTGGTATAAGAGGCACTTTTTGGCGGTAATTATACATTATCAAATCAATAAGTAAACTTATTGAATTTCAATATGCCGAGAACCGCATCATTGGAATGCCCTGAATAATACTCGTGATTGAGATTGATTAGCCATATGATGTATAATTCATAGATAGAATAGAAAATATGTACGACTCGTCATTTAATTAATTATACAACATAACAGCTCAATGGTTTACCGTGTCAAAAAGCCCTGCTTTGTATCTCAGACTCGGTTCTAATGACAAACAAAATGCTTCAACTTTCGATTGAAAAAGCAATGATGATTGTTTGGGAGGAATGCGGTGACACGGGGATGCCGGTGGTGACTGCACACAGCTCTCAGACAGCTCGCCACAAGCGGAAGCTGTTCGTATTATACAGTAAACGGTTCAACTCGCAGGTTCAGGAAATGATATCTCGGATATCTCTGATTTACGACGCCGATCAATATTATATCCATCCTAATCAGATTTAAACCGTCGAGCGAGCGAGGTTACGTAACGAGAAAAATGGAGATACTTCGAGATTTCTACTAATCGATAATCAGAGGATTGTAGAGCGATTATTTTCAGATTCGGTTGTCGGTCAATACGTAAATGTTTTTAACGCGTGAACACGTGATTAAAATCGAAATCAGAGTACAATTCTTTGTACAGCTAGATACCCTGCTGATCGATCGACGCATACTAATACCGTATCATTACAAATTCCTACACATTTTATTACACGTACTTTCTTCATTAGGCCTTACCTAAAACGATCGGCTACCCACAATCAGAAGCGGTGGCCATTTTGAATCACGTGAGGTTTGGGTTAGATATTTTGCTTAGCAAATAAATCATTTCACCGAGATTTCGTATCCTCTCGGCAAAATCGTGTGTCTAATATGGTCGCCTTATGAATGCATATATCTGATGATATGGGTCTATTTCAGTTTCCGGTAATGTAAAGAGATTGGATTCTATGTCCATGTTAGCCTGCATGTGACTGGGGCTCAGGACGTCCGGTTATTTTTGTAAAAGTAACCATCTGTCATCAGATACAGAATATTCCGATGTCGGTAGAACCTGAATAGGATAAATAATAGATTAATGTCATATACACTGCATGTATAAAACAGACATATGTATATGTATGTATTAGATAGGCTATATACAATTATCGATCGACGCTTGAATTACACAACAGTCAACATGCGATCAATAATTTCTGCCGTAACTTAGTAACATTGCGGACATCTCTCAGAATTCTTTAATTATTTATTTCACCAACAGTTCGGTTGAGGATATCTGAGCCGCCATTGTTCTGATGACAAAAACTACCTCAATCTCACTCGGCCTCTCTTCTTACATATTGAACTGAACATGGAACAGGAATTCTAATAATGATGGAATTTCCATGTCCTATATTAGATACGCAGTTGAGTCCGATCCAGTATATAAACATCTAAATTATCTAACTAGTTTTAGATTGGTCTTGGATAGCTTAGCAGACCAGTTTTAGATTTCAACCTAGAATGCCCCTTACCTGCATTTTCAGAGAATATTTGCTAGAATTTACGAATAAATGTACATGGTATTTATTCACTGACGTATCGTGTGATCTCATTACATTCGACAGCATGTATTTGATGGGCGCTAAAATTAATTTGTGTGATTAATTTAATAAACTATTGACCACCACTACGCGTACTCCTCTCGAGTATTTGTCGTTTAGAGTTTTATTGGTGTCAGTCGGTTCAACGCTATTAAAAAAGCAATCAAGACCGTACCATCCACATTAATTCACTATCAATTCGTCTCATACGACAGACCTTTCACATAAAAGATGGCTGCCTCTATAAATTCCCCTATGGCATCATCAGCCATCACTTCCAGAAAAGAGCTGATGATGTCATAGGGGAATTTATGAAGGCAGCCATCTTTTATGGAATGGTCTTTAGGTCATGTTGCATTTTGTACACTGTGAGTCCGTAACAGAGAGTGATGTCTGGAGTACATGTAATACGACGTCAGCTGATTATTTACTAAGCTCCGAGGAGAGTGAGAGAGGGAGCTAGGCTTGTTGTCATTTGCAGAGACAAGTGTAAGCGATATCATTCGGGCTTTTGTATAAAAGTCAGCATGCGAAAAATCTCCCTAGTCAATTTCTATTCGTATCTCGTTTCACACGTAAATCATACTTTATAACACATGGAAAAATTCAAAGCAAATCCATGGACCAATCTGCACAGCCAAGGACTCTAAAGCCAGCTAAATCAAGGCTCCCTGGTGGTCCTAATCGTCCTGCCGATTTCAGTGTTTAAGAATTAGGTGGCCAATTGATGCTATATCCATGCAAAGGGCGCGTATGTACCGGGGTACTTTATAAAAGATCCCAAACTAATAGGGTCCAATGTCCATTATAAATTGTCCGGCCCAAAAATTGAAAAGGCCTCCACCCCCAGCCCTCAACCCTAGAATAATCTGTGAGCACCTGTTTTAGTGATACTGTATCTGACACGCGTCACCGTGTACTGTACGTGGTGTAATTGTTTTTCATCGAGGCGCTGTGTATTTAAGAGCGAAAACACTTTCTCTATCAAATATTTATCGACACTAATACGTTCCTAATACGGACAACCGACAATAAATGAAAACTTATTTGATGTTTCTCTAGCGTGTAATGTGACAGAACGGCAGCAGTCGCGCCCCTCGTACTGCGCAGCAAAATCATTCAGCTTAAGGTGCTGATGAGAAAAGTTCGATTTATTTTCTACCGTAAATGCTGTTCGACTGTTTGTTTTATGGCGTTAACGTTATTTGTAACGTTTCAAAGGAAATCATTAGTACTTAAAGTAGGTAAAACGACTGAAGCATATCAAGAAATTAACCCAGAGTGGCTCTCGCGCGTACCCCTCACTAATGCAAACTTCAAAATAACCCGATTATTGATTGCTGCAACAATCGTCGCTGCTCGACAAGACTTACAGTTAATGTTGGAAATTACTTTCGGTAAATTGATTAAAAACTAAATTGAAAGCAAATTACTTATTCGCACTAAATCACGACGACTCGTGAGTTTGGAAAGAGCGCACTCGTGCGGTGTGCATAGCAAGGCGAACTGAGATGAGATAAGAGAACTCCACTGTTACCCAGTAGCCTAAAAGCATCAGAGGCCTGGCAGTTTACACCAATGGTCAACCCAAACACATCAGTTCATTGACGTTTCAATATTGTATAGACTCAGTCATGGAACGATTTGAAAGTCGAGAGACCCTTCTTCCAGCAATGACCCATAGATTCAGTCTGCTGCTTGTCCGACCTTCGACCCACGATAGCGAAGACCAAAAACCTTTTCACTCGTGGTTTGGTGGAGGGTGACCAACCCTCAATTGGCTGAGAATGTGGTTGCAAATGCAAAGGACCATCCTGGTGAAGTCTGGGTGGTAAAGTAAGCCTGGTGGACCAACACCTGGTGCAGTTTGTAAAGGAAACTTATGGGGCAGTCTAAGTATGGTCCTGGGTTGTAGGCCTCCCCTTGGTAGACTGATTGACTGGTCCAACAATGTTCAATTTGTTCAGTTTTGATGATATTTGCGTGATTAACACTACTTGATAGTAAGGTAGTATTAATAAATTGCACTTACAGCGCACTTCGATGGATGTTTTTTATGTACGTTTCAAACACTCTTCACGACTGCGCTAAAAACTTCACAATTATTGATTCCGACTTCACTTCAGTATTCACATTGTGACGTCATAATCACACACAATAATCACACACTTGGAATAATGTATTCGACAGATACTACAGGATGGCAAGTATAGTAACAAATATTCTTCGGAGTTGAATTCAAAAACGAGCCAGGTTAGTATTTTCTGCGAAATGTGAGCGATTTGTCGAAAATACGAAGTTAGCGTTTGTACTGAGAAGTATTAAAAACTGCTCGTGTGGTTAAATTTATAAAGAAGCCTGGCGTTTAAAAGAGCCATGCAGTTCTTCCACGTTCCAGAGTCGTGTAGTCAGTACAGTTCGATATTCCTTAACATAGTCGGTGGTAGTACTAAGCAGATCCAGTCAGTCGACCTCTAGTTAAACGCGAAAAGGATTTGTCGATGGGCTGGGATAGTGTTTACGGTTGCATGGACTTAGTTAGACTGGAATACTTGGATAACTACGTACATGTAGGCCTATGACTCTGAAACCCGGGAACGAAAATAGAAGGGGGTAGGTGTGTTGCATCGGAAATTATCGCGGATGTTGTACCATCATGTTCGTTTTTCAGGAATTGGTCGCTGATAATCGCAAGATGCAGTCAGAGAAATGTATCATGTTTTTGTAAAATGTTTGGGACCCAGAATAAAACATTTGTGTGGGGGTAAAAGCACGAAACGACGAAATTACAAAATATGAAACGAAATAACGAAATACGAAGCGAAATTACGAAACTACGAAATGCGAAACGAAAAAAGGGTAGATTTTTCACACCGTCTGCTATTGAATATCTCAAGATGATAGCAGGTAGTGCTAAAGTACGAAACAAAATTAGAAACAGAATGGTCATATTTCAAACACGACAATACTATAGTCCAAACTCGTCGTAACACCAAGGGACTGTCAAAATTTTGGTGGCACATGTAAATGATCTTTTGAAAGAATTTTATGTTCTTAAAATGGCCGCTGGAAGGTTTTTAGCTGACGTTTCGAGACGGTCCCAAAGTTGATATGATAAACATCCATCGGAATCTGTAGTGTGTGGTCGTTATTTTATTTCTTCCATCGAGGATAAAACAACACGATTCTTTAAGGAACCAGAAAGTCACCTAATCAGCGTAAATTCATAGTGAGGGTTTCCAGGAAACCAATGATGAAGCCAAAGGCTAAATAATGAATACCGTGTATCTCCGCAGCGGCCGGGCCATTTTGTATTCCAATAGAATCTTTTGATCTGGTCATTTCTATAGATGCCGGGTCTGTTATTGTATGCCTGATCTAAAAAAAAGTAATGTACATGGCAGTTAGGTGGCCTGATGACATTGCTAAACTCGGCCACAGCCTGGAACCCTGCTACACTAGACTGGGTGCGTACGTTTAAGCCAGCTCCACAAGTCGGCTGCTGTTGCAAAAAAAATTACAATTTCGTTTCGTAATGTATCTATTTTCATACTTTAGCAGTACACGCGAAAGAATGGCCATTTTGTTTCGTAGTTTAGCATTTCGTTACGTATTTCGTTTCGTACTTTAGCATTTCGTAGTTTCGTTTCATATTTCGTAATTTCGTCGTTTCGTACTTTAGAAGTAACCATTCGTGTATATGTTATCAATCAAGTCTTATTATTATAACATCATTTGGAAATTTACTAGCGGAGGCCTAACGATTCATGCCGATTTCATTTAGCAACATGTAATAAATAATGCGTCTCGGTTGCGTAATGCGTCGCCATAATGTATTCTCTCAATGTATCTTTCTCTTTTTCTCATTTGTCTTGTAAGGTTATATAGGCTGGCATGTGTATAAAAGATGACTATAAACTTACTAATATCAAGAAAGGTACGATTCGAGTGATGGCCTATGTCCAATTTGGCCTCGCCGTAAACGCGGTAACATAGTAATAATGTCAATATGTTGATACATGCAATACATGCAATGCATGATTCAGGTTTTAAAAAAAGTTTTTATCATTACAAATCAATTTATTTTGATTGATGCTACCCCATACTTTATTCATTGCAGATCCAAGCCACACATAGGCTGTCATTCGAGGCAACCGTATAAAAAACACAATCCAAGCCCGATCGACAAAGCCTGTACTGGTCAAATGAATGTCTATGTAAGCCTATGGTCATCTGCCTTTTAGCTGCCAACGGTACCGGTATCTATTTGTGCTGTCCATCCGTCTCTTTCCATGGTTTATCAGTCTATGGTTTGGTTATTCTGTCTAATAATCCTGTCTAATCCATCTACAGTTTTGTGGCCACTTCGTTCGAGTAAAAATATGTCCGACTTGAGTGACAAAGTATACGAGTTGGATGTTATGTATATTTCATAATAGTCATAACAATTCGCTCCCGGCAGGTGTGGTAGGTCCGTAAGGGACACTCCATCAAAAAATCTAACTGAATTTACCACCAAAATAAATAACAGGGACAATCCCTATTTTAAGATTTTGAAAAATCGTCCGAGTTGGCGAGTTATCCACCGAGTTGATCGGATCCGCATTGGACGGAGTCTACTTTTATGGTTTATTCGTCTAGATCATACATTAAAGGCATGAATCTCTCGATATCTAGAGGTTGGGTCTGGATACGTCTTATCCAACACGGACTATAACAAACTGGACCGCAGTCTTGCGTGTGTGCAGCCTACAGCCGTACCAACTAGCCGGAAGTAAGCCTGCATGGCGCCTCATAAAAAAAAACGATCCAAACACATCACCGATCTATAATTAGACGTTCGAGTGAATTAGTCTCTGGTACTCCTCGATAAATGAAACCGTACTATTCGACTACGTCTGATGTCCCCATATTTGCACCACTATCGTATACTGTTTTATTTCGCTTTAACGACAGGCTTTAATTTTTCAATAATCATCGCTTATTTACGCAAGTTATGTTTACGTAGATCAACAGCTGAAGAGTTCGCAGTGAATTCATATTACATCTATTATTGATAATTTGTGGTTCTTAGTTTAAGGCATCTGCGCACGCAACTTTGCCATCTGAAATAAAAACGTCATATGTAAGCCGCTGGACGTAGGCCCGCGTAAGCTGAACTTAAGTAACAAGTCAGGGTGGCTGCCGTTTTGACGACCAATATGACGCATGCGAGCGATACGTGTGACGTCCAAGCGTAAAAATAGAGACTTGCGGTGCCGAAACTCTTATCTCTCCGACCCGAACACGGTAAAGAATCATTGTCCTGTGTACCCGAGTGATTCAAAGTGTAGGCCTATTAAAGAGCAACAACAAATTCAACAATTCTGACTCATGGTGCGAACCGCGTGAAAAGCTCATCATCATTAGATCGTGTGAAGACTTGTTGAATTCAAGGTTTTACCACTTTAGCGTCCGTGGAAAACTTGAATATATTTTCCGATGACGATTTGAATTTCAATAGTATACATGTATGTCAAACAGCAGGGAATAGAGGCTACCAACTACTACAGGGATTTGATCATTTACGGATTGTACTTTTGAAGGTAACATTTGACAATTTTAGTAACTTCAATACTATGCTATGCATTGAATTCAGTGAATTCTAGTTAAAACTTATCGGTATGGAAAAGCTAGACACGCCATTATCCCCTGAGGAATTTGTCCCAAATCATTTCGTAATTTATCAGTGGCCGATAATGTCGCAATGATACAAAATGTCAAAGCGGCAAACAGGATTAGTGAATCTGTTTCGTAAATTATGAAACCATATCATCGTTGTCGTAATTGTTGACCAGAAATGCAATCTTAAACTGTTCCTTACCTACCTGTGTCTATAATAAAGCAAACGACGGTGGCTTCATTGAATTATAGTTATCCTTGTACACGTATTCATATATCCATCCGACGCGTGTGTGTATATGAAACTCTGCTCATAGAGATTCCGCGATGAATCAATAAAACTGTAGGTTTTCAGCTGTCGCGGACCTCCCCTCTCTCTCCCTCTCTCATTTGTTTGTAATTATATATTGCCTTTTCTATAAAACACATTCAGCAAAACGCGTCGAAGCACAATGAATTATTTTTCTCGCGCATAACCATCCGATAAATTTAATAATTACGGTCGCTACGCAGACTGTGTTCGTAATACAAAACTGTATCATCGCGAGACTGTAACTGAGAGACTGTGGGGAAGAGTTCGACACGGTTGAATAGACAATCTGAACGTCACATACTCAGACTATCTGTTCTCTTCAGTTTATCCGACTCGACAGGTTGGGGGAATATGAACGTGAATATCACTATCCTATTGGGAGTTTGACTATCTCTCTCTCCGCCTCGATCTCTATACTATCCCCGTGTCGCAGACCGAGTTAACTTTATCTCCCTATCATCAGCATGCGTCCCTTCTCTTCCTGTATCCTGTCTGTCTCTCTCTCCCTCTCTCTCTCTTTCTTTCTTCTCTCGCTCGACACAGATGGTGATTATCTGCCCGTGGATTTTCTGATCGACAAAGTCGTACTTTTTATCTTGTTCCACAAACTCGAATATATATCGCGCGGTTCACTAGCTCTCCTGCGACCATTAAACACGAAGAAATTCCTCTCTCGAAATTTTGAAATTATCGTAAAACAGTTTTTTTTAAATTGAAAAGAATGCAATTGGAAAAAAGTATATATGTCCTCGTGTAGTATCCCGCCTCCTGGGATGAGCTGCCGGAGGTGTCCATAAATTATCGTAGTTAAAATTCCTCTCTCCGAACAATGTCGAATTTATCGAATTTGCTTCGCAACGCGAGCACGAGTTCGTAGATATAAATCAGCGAAATTAATCCAATTGTTATTAGTGTCTAGGTATGTGCGAACTATACGCTCCAGAACCGGCGATGATACTGAATCGAGCGCGCGAGTGACACGACACACACCGCGGAGACAGACCCAACGCGGCTCGAGCTCTGAATGCCACACAGCCTGATGCACGCGTTCATTCGTTGTCAACGATTAACTACGTTTCAATCGATTAATGTTTGGTTCGCGATCCTCCAGTTCTGCCTCTGCCGCGAGATGCCGGTGGTATTCATGAATTTGAATTATGCTGTTTGTTTATGTGCGTGGCATGTGACAGCGTGCATTGCGTCATGGTCGAGTGCTTCCGGTTTTAGCATCGCTATTGCGCACGAGATCTGCACGAACCGCTCCGAGGCCGGTTCTCAGCAGCAGCACGCGTTAGGCCACTGGTCTTCCTCTAGAGTCCGCGATCCCTTCCCCATCCGTCTGCCCGTTTGCCCGGTTTGCCGCTCGCTATCTATCTCGTATCACATAGTTTAAGGCAGGTTGTAAAAAGTCACGATCCTTCTAGATATTTTCATCTTTCAATGATAAGCAGCGCTGGACGTCTCGGCCACGAACGAAGCCTAGCTAAATATAGTTAATTGCTGATTCTAATTAGTATCACGTCGATTGGTATTTGCCAACCCGCGCCCCTTCCCCTTAAACTAACGATTAACTGTTAATATAAATTCATTGACTTTTCCCGCGGCCTCGAGAACATTTACTGACTCATCGTTCAAACTCGATGATAACGTTCATCAATTAATTCAGAGTCAGTCAGGGTGGAACTATGCACAGAGTGGAACTATCAACAATGGACGGTGGAAAGAACTGTGACAAATGAATTTGTCAGACAATGGATGTGAAAGTTTTTGTTATACAGACCCTAACCACAGCTTATTCGGTGTTTCAGGACAGTTCTTTATACATCGCTGAACCCCCCTGGGGACGATCTCTAAATCTTTTTCTCATTCTCATTCATTGTTTCTACATGATCTATTTTAGTCATGGGAATTATTGGAATTTGAAGACGATCCCTGTTGAATTAAAGTAACTGTCTCTATGAATTGATAGATGTTTTTGACCGGGACACGTGATCATGTTTTACTCGTCATGTTGAATCTGAGTTTTAAAAGATGCTGCGTATATTGCAGTAACGGGTCGTGCTGCTACACGATCACATAAACGTCGCTTCTCTCAAATTAATTTCATCAATTCTTATGTCGTTGCTACTCAACAGTGAACTCACAGTGTATTTATATTGACAGTTTCTGACAGATTTATCGAGGTTATTCTGTCGTATAGCGGAGGGTTATTGTGGCGTATAGCGCGGACTATATATTACTACAACTGCTTTAATTAATAAATTCGTCAGACACAAGTCGTCAAACAGTCGTCGAATATAAGACAATAAATAAAACTACAGTAGTAAGGACTGGTAGAGGCTGACTGACGTATACAGGAAGCTATAAAATGGCTCTAGTTCTAATCGAGAAGTGAAATAGCCAATCAGTGAACTCAGCCGTTAACCGGGTTCACTGTAGTGTGACTAATCGTGTATAGTAAAAATAAATCATTCAACCAATCGGCGCCCGTTTTCAGATGTACACGCAAGGCGCTGAAGTTGTTATACCTTAAAACATAGAGAAAACGGAGAGGCGATCCGGGCAAATATCAGCCACGAGCCAAATTTGGCCCGTGGCTTATTGGAGAGCGCGTCACGTGATGCAAACAACTCACGCGATACTAAACAACGCTCAAACAAAGTGAGTCATTTCTGGAACCAGTTAGTTCAAACGCAAACGTTTGTCCCGTGCTAAAATTTGGCACGAGCCTGGTCTGACATTTGGTCAGTCCTTGGAGTAATCAGACTGATTACTCCAAGGTCAGTCCCAGGCCAAAAACGCTCGTGTGATCGCGGCTACCTTGCGGTGGTAGATGCGTAATATTTCAAACTCGTGCCTGCGCGACCCTGACTGGATCCACGCGCGTGCCTGCCGGTTTTATCGCGTCAATTCTATTTCTAGTTTCTATTTTAAAAAAAAACGGTGTTAAATTAGCGATGACACTAATGACTAATAATATTCAATAATCCAGTAGTAACAGCAGCGTACACAGGCGACCATACTCCGGGAATAATTGCCTGGGTAATCTACGACACGCTATATACGTCGCTCAGAGAGAAAATCTTCGATTTCTGAGTTAACGTACCCAGCTTCCTCGCTCTTCTCTCTTGTACTCTCTCTTCTCTCTCTTTCTCTCTATCTTCGCTCTTCTCATAGAAGAGGTTTTCGGATACTCTGTCACGAGAGTGGTGACATGTGCTACCATTCACAGCATACTGCGCGTGATGTAGGATGTACTGTGACGTCATGAGCATAGGACTTCTCTTGTTTTCACTCATATAACACGTGACAAACACATTGAGAGACTGATAGCAATATTGTGTCTTGTCGTTAAAAATCAGCGAGTCACGAGGGAACAACATGGACTAAATTTAGGAATTCATCGATTGGGGGTATTATAGTAAATTTTCCTGATAGTGAAATTTCCTGATAGAAGCCGTTCTTCTTGAAATAGATTCGAAGGTGAATAAGTTTAAAACCCACTATACAGGATCTAAAAGATTAACATCGAATCTTATTTATCAAGAACTAAAATAAATGCGCGACGTTTCGATCGTCAGGTGAGACACCTGACTAGATTTCTAGTGATACCCTGACGATGATTATCAGTGAAAATTCGAAACGCGGTGTATTTGGATTCTAATTCTTGATTGATAGAATTCGATTTCAATCTTTTAAACTGGTCTTTTAAACTTATTTTCTCCCCCCCCCCCCCCTCAGAATGCGGCTTATTCTACCAAGGTGCAAGAGATTTTGATATTTCTCAATTTATCAACTTCAGCCCAACGTTGTTTCCAATTTTAGTTGCTCTATGGCGTATTGAAGGAAGCCAGGCGTCAGATGCTCGACTCGGGCACCTTGGGCTGCTGATTTGCCTCCTTTAGGTGTCGCTAGAGGGTGTTGATATGTGATATGGAAGTCACGTGCGTGACGTGTATCGCTGCACAAGGTTGATTAGTGGCCGTTTTGATTTGATTAGGTTGTAAGGAGGATGTTGACTAGCTACTAGTCATACACGGCCGCCCCGAACCGCGTCGCACTGCACCACACTGCACTGCATCACCCCGAACCGCACCGAAATGTACCGCCCCGCACGGTACGCCGAACTGCACAACACCGTAACACACCGTACCCCGAACCGCATCGCACTGCACCACACTGCACTGCATCACCCCGAACCGCACCGAAATGTACCGCACCACACCGTACGCCTAACTGCACCACACCGTAACACACCGTACCCCAAACCGCACCGCACTGCACCACACGGTGACACACCATATCCCAAACCAATAGGCATTGAACCGCGCCGCTTCGTACCCCGAACTGCACCGCATTGCAGCGCACCGCATCCCCGAACCGCATCGTCATCGCAGACCGGCAGAGATGTGACCCCGATGAAAACCATGACTTCGAGAATGACATACACGAATCTAAGTATCATATCTTGACAACTGCATCATTCTTTTCCCTATTGATTTATTGGTTCCATACTGTGCTGGGTAGAATGTTGCACCCACACATCCAGTCCGTCTGCATGTCCAACTGTCTGTCCGTCTGTCTTACCGTGCATCTGTAACTTTATAATATACCGTACCCTCAAAACTATACTCATGATAACCATATATAACCTCATACAATATGTCAACTGAGAGGCCATTCCGAGACAGTTTTGGCGGCTATGTTCTTTTTAAAAATTGTTACGCAAAAAATGAAATACCACAATACTATTTCAACAAGGTACTTAAAGAGTACCTCGCTATATTATTATTTCGTTTTCTCGATTAGGTCATCACGGCCATAATTAGTTTGTGGATTGTATTATGTATATCGAACGAGTTTTGAGTTGTAATTCATTTATTCATAAACTCGTCTTGTACCTTATTAGTGAAGTGTAACGCTGTTCGAATGATATATCGCAAGAAATTAAATGTAGATTTAGACACGTATTTGTATAGATTTTTGTGGGATCTTTGACAGCGTTAAACATTGATTTGTATTAATCATCTGGAAACCGTTAAACGTTGAATATAATATGCTGTAGTATGGGGACAGCCTGAATGTCGTTGATGCATCTTCCAATGGAACATTATCGAACTCGGAATAAACGAAATCGTCACCGAAAAAAATATCATGAATTATATATCACAAGTGATATTTCCCTCCCTAACGTCTATATATTATTCATTCCCTTCCATCCATTAAGTACGCTACTCATATAGTTTCCAATAAACAGATATAGATCGTGTCAATATGAAAAACAGGGAGTGAGTAGAATTTTTCATCATCGAATATACAAGTTTAATTCAAGAGCCCAATTCAGGGTAGATTTTTCCATGACACGAGTGGCTGTGACCCGCCCCGCTTCTCCACCGGATATCGGATAGTTCGGGAATGAGTCGATAGATGGCGAATGGTACAAAAACTTGCCACGTTGAATATGAATAGAAAAGACTGTAGAACAACAAATAAAATAGAATTCATTTTAGTTAATTTGAGTTTTTTTTTTATACAAAATGATGATTTTTTAGCACATATCGGTGGTAATTATATTTTACAGGTGAATTCTCTAGCTTCGTGAATCCCGGGAACATTGTCTAAAACGAATACCTCCCGCGACGCCCGAATTTCGGTGTTTTTTCCTGAATTAACTGCGACATTATTTTCGTGAACGATTTCACTTTTTCTTCGATTTCGTCCGAGAAATCCATGTGATGGCTTAAACTCGGAGACGGACTGCGTAAACTGGGCATTGACCGTGTTTTAGCGGATGCGTTTTCCGTGTAAGCCCGGTATAAACTTTGAAAAACGTTCTTGCAGTCCGTCGATGATTCTCTGACACTGATCTCGTGAAAGTCTGTGTTCCCGGCGCATTGAGCGACTCTCCGCCCATCAGACACCGACACTTGTCGATATTCTACTAAATCGCTTTTATTCGCAACTAGAGACAGACCGTAGTTCCATAACGACGTACTACGCCTAGATCCGTGACGTATCTGACGTATTGCGGCGATCGCGTTCACGCTTTCCTCGAAACTGATGACGTCATCGACCGAATACATGACGATGAACGCATGACTACGTTTTACCATAGTTTTAAATTCGGATGAAACTTCGGTATCCGTCGACAACTGAAATCGAAATTGAACAAGATTTTTAAAGATGTTACCTCAAACTAGGAAAATGCTCGGGAGTTATTACGGTACTAACCTGCTGGCGCGTGACGTCATTGATTTCATATGTCATATTCTCGCCAAAATCGTCAGTGGAATTATAATGATAAACGTGATCTGTAAATACATCAATAAACGATAAATGAATGACCCCTCTAGAAACAGTTCCCTATTCAGATCGGTAACAATGACTTGCGACGTGGAACTGTAGTTTTACCTGTAGTCGAATCGTATTCGCCAATAAAACGTTTAGTCACGAACCGAACCGCTAAAGCTACAAAATGATATTAAAATATGCAACCTAATTAAATGTGCATAGTTCTACGCTAACGAAGTAGATTGTTTCTTTTCTCGAGTAGAATATTTGCGATGATTTCGTGTGTTAAGTGACGCAGACATTTAAAAATTCATTTTCGTTTATCACTTTTGAACTTCGTTAATGAACCGTGAATGAATATGTAAATACCTGATTTCCCTACAGAATTTGATCCTAGAATCATCACCCGAAATGGACGAGATTTAGTAAATGATCGATTGCGTTTAACCGGAGTGAAAGTGCCTTTCATTGTATACGTCGTTAGCGAGATGGAATCACGAATGATATCTGACGATTACCCCGCTCCTTATTTATACGCGGATAATGTCTATCTAATGTTTGAGAGTTTCTCCACAGACGGCTCCCCCTCAATCCAATGCTCTCCGCACCCGTTAGAATTTTGTTGTTAATTGCTTGTTTGCGCCGAGTCTCGAGACTGGAGCACAGGACAATTAATTACTCTAATTAATGATGATTCAAAATATTGTAAATGATATCAGTTTCTTTTAATACCACAATACGCAGTGACTGCTAGACGCCGGACCTGGTCTGTACACATATCAAACCTAGGCCGCCCTTAGTCTGATTGTGAAGTTTGTGCAAACTGCATTGTTAGCAACTGAGAGAGTCACGTCTCTCTCTTTCCCGCCTGGACATTAGATTATGTTTATGTGTCTCTAGCCGCTAAAGATTTGTTCGGTTAGGGAAGCAAAGTTCCCTTGTTTTTGTGAAGATGCCTCGTCTCTGGTAAGGGTTCATTTTTGCAAAGCTGTTGCCTCAATGTGGCGGGGAGAGGAGGTGCTTTCGATCGTACAACATTCTCCTTCTGACGAGTGATGACAGATCCATCGCCCCATAAATAAATGACAGTTAGGAAAGATATGGAACATAAGTCGATTGTTTATCAATCCGTGAATAATTAATTTATTGATTAAATACGTTGATTACATCGGTTGTAACAGTCTATAGTTTGAGCCTCATCCGGTACGAACTGGTAGCATTGTTTCATGCATTTCACAGCTACGATACATTTTTGTAAACATTCCTGATCTTCCGGGTGATTATTACATAGGAAACATTGAGGAGGAATTGTAGGCGTTCCTTGGACTATTACACCGACCAATATTAACGTATAACCTACAAAATAATGACCGTTTATTCTTGATTAGACTCTAGGCTATATTACTGTGGGGTAGGGATGCATATTCGACGATAGCTTCTTAACGATAACCCGTAGTAAGGATAACCCGTAGTAAGGATAACCAGTATTAGTAAAGATAACCTAATCACCGTTGGCGGTAGACGAACGAACGTGAAACATTTCAAAAGTTAGGTTACTGCTACTGAGATTGCGACTTATAATGTATATATCATGGGTAGATTTGCTTCACACGAGGCAATCAAAAATCTGAGATGCACTTCTCAAACATACAAAAAACGACTTCGAAAACTTTTGAAATTTTAGGTGAGAGAAAATTTTCTGAAACTGGTAAAAACTGAGAATTTGGGGTTGCTTCATACAGTGGAAGCTCGTTGATACGTACGAGATCTGTATACTAGAGCTCTTAGCATTTTAATTGCTGGATCAAACTTACCAAATATAAGAAGATATTTCATTCTATAATCTCTATGTACCGTTAATGAAGTATCGTTTCAATATGTTGATTTATACAACACGATATTCATATCTGATATTTACATTATATATCAGATAATTCATTATTTGAACAGTAATGTAGATACCACGTTTAACCCATGCCAACTGTTCCTTATTTCTATATCCTCCGGATGTACATGTCTTCTCTATTATAGGCTTGAAAGATAGGAGGGATTTGTAAGTCTGCAGCCTGATGCTTCATCAGCTGACTCTGCAATCTCCTCAGCCTGGGCCTAGCATCCCCGAGGCGAGCTTTTTAGCTGGCACAATTTCACCGCAATGAAAGGGGCACTTTTCTACTGAAAAAATAACCGATCTTGAATATGATTTTGTTTTGATAAGTAACTTAAACAGCGTCTCATTTATAATTCTTAGGACGTTAGATTTATGATATTTGTCTCCAATAATCAACAATAACAATAACAATATAACATAATTTCAAGTAATTGAACACTTTTACGGAATGATTAAACAACACAGTTTCACCATTCAACAAAAGATTTTCCTAAAATTTAAAAGTTATCATTGAACTTAACCACATCAAAATTGATACGATTATCATAAAGTCATATATGCATGCATGGTCAGGTGGCAAGTTTTATCGACTGTGAGGATCACTTACTTGCCAAAAGAGGCACTTTTAAAATATTCGTAACAATAAACAGTGGTGATACAGAGGAAGTATGTAATAATTGTCATTAGGATTACTATCATTATTATTATGAATATATGTTTAGTTACTTATCTAATATTTCGATATTTTCAACAGAACACTGGTCAGTCCATTTGAGGTATTTGACCTTTTATCAGTGCCGAACTGGCCAGTGTCTTATCAGTAGCTATCTAAGCACATGTATTCTATTTTCTGACTCTCTTTCTCTCTTTCTTCTTCGGCAAGCCGTGGTTACTTACTCAGCTCTCGCCTTGAGTACTGCAATAAAGTCGCATTTTCTTACTAATAATCGTAGTCTTTATTTGCGAGCTAGGACTCTGTATCAGTGGCCACTTTTGATTCCCGTACCTTTGCTGCTGGATCAATGCCTTTCAACAGATGCAACGATGGCAACAAAAATTTACAGGGCGCATATTGCATTCGACTTTCGTTTTAACACATTTTACGATTTTCTAAGAATTTACTTTTTTCGACTGAATTTAACATGAATGGCTCAAATGGTATCCGATCGATAGGGGCGAGTTGATGGGATACCGACAACACCAGGTGGCGCAAAAAACACTGAGTTATTCGTAGTGAAAATCAGTTCACTTTCAATGAAACATTGTGTTTAGGCTTCCAAATCCGGAAGCGAGTCATCGAATAGATATATAAAATTTCCCATCTCTCTGTGTATGGTATTGATTTCACCTAAAATTGATTGACTAATCGGAAAAGTTGACTCGAATTTAATCGAAATGTAGAAGAAATTGAAGCGTGGTAACCCAGTGCCACTAGCGATCCTGGCGGATTATCGCTGAATCCCCGCTTTCCCCAGTAGGCTTGCCGGTATCCCGCATTCAACCATTATCCGGAGGAGCGCATTTGAGCTTTTTCCACATGGAAAACTTTTATAAACTACATACGACTATTGTTACTAGTATTATTAAGTAAAATTCACGTGGACGAGTTGGCCGCTGGTCGATCCGCGTCGGTGTAGATTGGATCCAACGTCTCAAACCTAAAAACCAGAAACTGAAATACACAATGTCCGACCATACACACAATATAAAGTTTGTTTGAAGCAATGTCATAGTTTATTGTCTATTTTATCTATTTCAAAAGCTATTATTTCAACGGTATTTCGTTGTTATATAGTAATTGAAATGTACGTTTACATATAATTATGAATAACACATAAACCTATAAACCGACAGATTTACCACTGGCAGCAGCAGTTGCTTGCACAGGAAATGCCGAAACTTGTGAAAGCCCGAAAATTCATTCCACCGATAACGATTAATCTAAAATAGTGATATATACAATAGCAGATATAGACACAGTACCCAGCCCTTATTCGGACCTATAACTCACTTTATATGAAATTATTACTAACGCCACGAATACATATGAAAATAATGTTTATGGAGAATCTTTAGTTACAAAATTGGATATATTAAGGTGATTTTAACCACGCTAAAAGTTGGAAAGTAAAATTTGACGACTACATGATTCGCATGAATTGAAACAGTTTGTCAAGGTTTTTAAAAGGAGGGTCAATAATATCTTTTCCTTTACTCAGTAAAACAGATCGGTTTCAAATTGAGGACATTCCATGGAAAATGAAATTCACTTTCTACCTCGTTTTCGCTACGAAAATGATATTCTATTCTCGAGCCTTATATTGAGATATCATCCAATTTCGATCTTTTAGATCACCAGGGTTCCGTTCCTGATTTGAGCGAGTAACGATCTCTCAAATCTGGATATGTTGGATGCAATATAAGGCACGGGAGAAAAATTCTAGTGATATCCCCCAAGAATCCTTTAATACAGTTAAAATGGCACCTACTGTCATCTGCTGTTATATGCATCTGATCAAGGAAGTTATTTTCAAAATTTAATGGTGTACCTATCTAATAGAAAAATCGTTTGCAACTGTATCAACATTGTTATCTTATCTTATCTGACGTTTGAAATGTTTATACATGTATTGTAGCCACCCCATATCACCAGACACAAAGGGCAAAACTATGTTAACAGATTTATTCCTAAAAAGCCCTGCCCAACCCGAGCTTTTTTTAAGAAAAGGCACCTTTTCGCCGTGAAAAGGGGCACTTTTCTATTGAAAAAGGACAGATCTTAGCTAATAGATTTTAGCTCTTAGATCTGTTTTTCGATAACATAAACTTAAGCATCATTTCATTTAGAAATATGAAGAAATATCTGAATATATCATTTGAGAATTCACTTTTCATTTTCCAATTAATTGCCCATGGGCAAAATGTGGTCTACCTTGAAAGCTAGAGGTTGTTTGGGGTAAGGGCATTGCTTGAAAAATCTTTTTAATTCGTGATTTCAAAGTTCTACAAGTTTAAATGTTATATTTTATCTTTCTTAAAGGATTATTTTGTAGTCAAATAAGACAAAAGATATAAATTTGTTTACGGTCCACATCCAAAATTTCGTAGGGTATAGGTAGGCGCGGCATGGAAACTATTTTATATATTCAAAGAGATATTTTTCATAATATGAAAAAATATTCAAATAAAATTCATATGATGTCACATATCAGAGGGTGGCTGAACGTATGGCCGCGGAAGCTAAAATGCCGGTGCAGTAAGAAATCGGCATATTATATCGTTTTAAATCCTGGAATTTACCACTACAATATTCAGACCTCGACCTATACCTATAGTTTGCTGCTTAGTATTTTCTGGTCACAAGAAATTACAATTTATTACAAATTCTATCAAACAGAAAACAGCGCTCATGTTCTGCTGATGAAATGTCAAACGCGCCAGCAAGCAGCGTTACAGTATCAGTCCATTGAAACGTTCGCCATTCTATGGCTTTCCCAGCGCCGGAATTCCCCGCATATCCCAAAAACAGCCAATCACATTCGTTCGTAGAGACAACGCCCCCCCCCCCCATCGAGTTAATTGCAATTTTACACGCGAGAGCTAAGGATTTCCCGCCAAAAACAATTTTTCGTAGAATTTTAACAATGTTGACCATGTCATCGACGGAGGTTCGCCATGTCTTCAATCGCATCGATTATTCGTGCCGAACCAATGAAACAAATGCTCACATAGAAAAACGTACCGCCATTTTACATGAATAAGCTCAATGCCAACTTCATATCGCTGACAAAGGTAAACCAAAAATCATGAAAATTGTATCTAAATTTCGAAAACCAAGGCCCGAATATTTCGAACTGAATTTCTGAAAGCAAAATTTCAGGGGGTTTGTTCGCTGATTAAAATATGGTGGCTCTCATCTGCCGTAAATTCTGCTGATAACAGTATCAAAATCGTTGTATACAAGTTAATAAGGAAGAATTGGAAATTTCAACTAGCATTATGCTAAACAACAACAAGAGTAGAAATGAATGGCCAATTATAATTTTGACTGCAGTTCCCCTTTAATAGATCGACAGTCGTCCCGTTTGATGAAAATGATTAAATAAGTAACAAATGATGAATTCATTATGAGAATCTTAAGAAAGTTTAGATGTTATTAATTGCCTTCCGATCTAATATGCAGAGTGTGGTACATCCAAATTCTGGTATGGTTTCAAATAAAATGTGAACAGTTCATAATCTTATAGGATTGTTAGAAATCTTAAATGCGAACTATCAATTATCCAATGCCTTGAATGATCGTCAAGGTCGAGGGTTCGATCAATTTTTCTGTTCATTGACCATGGGGTAACAAACAAACGAAAGATTGAAGCGACTTCAGATTTCCCATGTAATTTAACGATGTCTCGAAGAACTGATTTCGGCGAACAACCATGGCTGCCAGTTGGCTATCTGGATTCCGACTGGTCCAGTTTTTGGGCTGCAAGTGTGTTTAAGGTAGAAACGTATAAACCAAAATGTACGTATAAAGACAATCCTCCTTAACACTTCCCAATATATCTGGATTACGTCTACGGACAAATGCACGGAGGAAAAGTGAACACCATACCCGCTGGGACTTAAGTGGTCTAAAAGGGCACTAGGCGTACAAGTCCCTCTGGGTACAAATGTTGAAAGAGTCCTCAGCGATCCTCAAAACTAGACAAAAACACAAATAATCAATGATAATTTATACTTTTCTTTAACATTTTAATTACGAATCACGTGGTACATATATCACTTAAAACTGAATCGTTTATTGAATTATCTAAATTATTTTTTGAATTTATTGTCTTATCACCATCAGTTTCCTTCCGCTCCTCCAGTTGCTGCTCCTGCGTTACTTTCTGCTCCTCGGGTCGCTGCTCCTGCTCCTCAGATTCTCCTTCATTCTGATCAGTACTATTCATAATTGATTTCAATGTTGCTCTTTTACGTTTAGGTAAAACTTTAAAAAATGCTTCCTCCCAGTTTTTAGTTTCCTCGAAACGCAATAAAATCTCAAACACTGAAACGATATAGTCATTTCATATAAACAGGGAATATAACCCCGGACAATGTTTCACAAACCTAAATATTAATTGAAGATTACTTGAATAATGAAGTGGAATCGATAATAAAGTTAGGGGCTGTCCATAAAAGATGGCTTAACCCCTTTCCTTCTTGTACATCGGACAAAAAAGCAATAAGACATCGGATATCCAGTCATGCAAAATAATGTTTCTTTCCTTCACTTAATCATTGATCATAACATATACATATACATATACATATACATATACATATATATATATATATATATATATATATATATATATATATATATATATATATATATATATATATATATATATATATATGTATATATATATGCATATGTATATATATGAACTATTATTTTGAGTCGTTAATTAATGTTTGGCTTCACTCATTACCGTGGTCAATCGTTAAGACTTTTCTAGTTTTCATCTCGATGAATTCACTAATTGGAAGCTGTGCGTGTGATAATCCTTTCTCTACTGCCAATTTATAACACAATCCCTTGAGAAAATAAATTCAATCACGCATACAATCCAATTGAAATTCTGGTTAGGTACTTGATCAGCGGCTTTTGTTAGAATTGAATATTGACCTTCTCTTTATTATGATCGACTAAACCTCCAATGATATACACTTTATTTACATCTAGTTCAGTGATGATATTCTCAGATTCACTGGTTAAATAAACTATTTCATCTGAGTGGAAACAGTCAGTATATGGTTCGCTTTTAAAATAGACCTGCAACAAATACACTATATTGTAGTTACACATGGAATATCAATCACAAGTTTGTAATTCACTAAACTAGGGGTCCAGGGACACCATGCCCACTTAGGAAGTGGTTTCAAATACTCAACAATCTAACAATTTCAATATTCAATGCCCCTGGTGACCATACACAAAAGCCAATGGCCTTGAAACTCACCACAATCATAGAACATGTCAGCAGCTACGACTTTGTAATTGATTATGATAATAAAATATGCCTCGTTACCAATTTAATATGGAAATACTAAGTTATTCTACTATTCAATGCCCCCTGGCCCCTGGGGACCATATGCAAAACCCAATGACCTTGAAACTCGCCACAATCGTAGAACATGTCATGAACTACAACTTTGCAATCGATCCTGGAAACAAAATACGCAAAGGTACCAATATAATAATGAAATACTAAGTTATTCTACTAGAGGCCTATTCAACGCCCCCTGGTGACCATATAAAATAACTTCCTTAAATGTCCTTAAAACTCACCACAATCATAGACAATGTCATGAGCTACAACTTTGTAATTGATTGTGGTAACAAATTTTGCAAAGGTACAAGTATTATATAGAAATAATAAGTTATTGTATCATTCAACGCCCCCTGGTGGCCATATACAAAACCAATGACCTTGAAACTCACCATAATGTGGAAAAACTTTTTCCCCACCTACGAATGAGTACTGATGACACAAGATGGCCACCAATTGCGTGATAATTGGCAGATCAAAAACACGTGTGTCAGGTTTAAAACATCCCTTTCCAAAGAATACCCATCACAAATTGCAATGAGAAACAGCGAACATAGGAAGCTACAGGACTCAGAATTTGGGCCAAAATTGATATTTTTGGGCACTAATAAGTTCATAGGACGTCCATCTTGAGTCCGATCGACCCAATTTTTGTTATGTTGATGAGCCCTTTGGGGCTTCAAATATATACGAAAGATCAAGGTAATTGATCAAAAAACGTCTTCAAAATTTCCCTCAAAATGTTAAAAAATGTGTAAAAAGTGCTGATTTTGGCAAACAACAATGGCTGCCATCTTGATTCTGAAAGGGCCAGTTTTTGGTGTGTCTAGGGTAGATACATGCGTAACCTAAATATCAAGATATTACATTGAAGCGTCTTCAAAACACCCAAAATAACTGGATTCTGTCTACAGACGGACGACAGACGAAAAGTGAACACAATAGCCCGCTGGGGCTAAAGTCCCAAAGTGGGCAAAAAAATCAAGCCCATGTGGTCAGTTTCTCAAAGCGTTATAACCTTTTTGATCATATTCTAGATTAGGGGCAATTCCAGATGGTATTTGAAGTAAAGATAAGGGCATTTCTACATTTAAACCATGCCTTGCGAGTGTCAAATTATTAGTAAAAACACATTGTTTGAGAATACCTTTTTTTGCTTTAAATCTGGGTTTTTTTAAAGAATCAGGCTTGATATTTTTGATAGAATTGCCAGAGAAACTAGTAATTTTTCTTGCAATTAAGCCTTTTTCAATGGAATTTCTAGCCAACTTTCAGAAGGGCACAGAAAAAGTTTCCTTAATCATTGAATTTAGGTCACAGTTACACAGGAGCAAGCTACACCATGGAACTACCGTCAACCCCCGGTATATCGGAGATAGGCTAATTACAAAACTGTGGTACCGGCCCAGCATCTGATAACTACATGTATATCTTGAATTGAGGAACTTGCTGAACTTGATGAATAGTGGAACTGCAGCTCAGGGAACCGAAAACTATATCCTGAATTGAGGAAGTGGCTCTAGAAAGTGTAGAACTGTGCAACTAGCTCCAGTACATACATCCCAGTTCACATAATCACCAATCGACTCCATACGATCTTTCGTTTTACCATCAACTCCACAAACATGAAACTGAAAATACAAAAATGAAGTCTATTTTCACTATCTGGAAAGCGCTTCCTTCCCCAGTGTCAGTCGACTCACGAGAGGGTTAAATAATTTTACAGACCTGTAAAGGATCTTGTGCTCTTCTATTTATTGAATAGCATCTTTGTATTTGTTGAGTTAAAGAATTTATTGCCTGAAAAAATTGGAATATATCGCATATTATACCGGGTACCTGTGTACTATAATGCCAACATGGCATTATTCCTGTAAACGCAATATATCCTATAGCTCATTGCGACTGGTAACTGACATTGCACATGCACACTAAGGCGCTACCTTAAAAACTTTCAAGAAAGTATCGAAGAAGAAAATTAGTCATCCATCCCCAAAAAGATTCATTTACAAACTAGAGTTTTAATGTCAAATAAGCGTAAATAGAAATTTATGCGATGAATCAATTCCAAATTTGTTTACCTTGTCTGTCATGAAACAATCGAAACTACAATCTATGACCACCCGTAATTGACACTGAGAATCTTTCATTGTGTTCGATTTAAGAGTTTTTCTAGTCGGACCCAATATTTCACCCCTCTCTCTCGCCTCTGCTCTTCTCTGTTTTAGACGCTCTTTCTCCTCTTTCCTACAAGTGAAATTAATCTTTAATTCGTTATTTCTGACGAATGTTTGGAGTCTCATTGACCGTCCTGGTGGACTGAACGAACCTTTTAATCGGCCGCAACCTTTCGATTTTTTCTCTCTTCTTCAATTTTCTCAGTTGTTTTTTTGATAAATGTTGATTATTATCAGTCGGGTTTATCTGTGCCGTATTTTTTGGTTCGATGCCAGTGATATTTTCACTGGAGTCTGCTTCACACAACATAATTAGGCCTAATTGCTAATAAAACATGTCAAACAGAAAGAACTAAATTTAAATTGGACTTTTCGAATCAAATTAATTAAATTTAGGTGTTGATTTGTTCATAACTCTTGTCTCTCTTTTTTACACCAGAAAATGTTGAATACAAATCGAACGACAACACTACAACTATTTAATCTACTAACTTGTAGCGATTTCGTGTAAAATTTCACAAAGCAAAGTTGTCTAACTGCGGAGATAGTAAATATTGCAGTCGTAATAACAATCGACAGAAACCGACTGACAATCTCGCTTCCCTGTGAACACTTTAACTCGCTTCCCTGTGAATAAATCAACTCGATTTCCATCTGTTAAATTCACCATGAGTCATTAGCCGATGGCATCGGCAAATAGGCACAATTAGGTCAGTATCTCGTTTTTTTTAAGATTAGGGCAGGACCTCTAACTAATTGAAAAAAGTCCCATAAACGATGTCATCTGCAAGGGAAGGTGACGGAATTTATATGATATCCATTGTCCTGAGAGAGAGAGGGTATTCCATAGTGCAAAGCCGGAGTCAGTGTCCAATTAGGTCAGTATCTCATTTTTTCAAGATTAGGGCAGGACCTCCAACTAATTGGAAAAAGTCCCATAAACGGTGTCATCAGCTAGGGATAGGTGACGGAATTTCGGTTATATGAAATCCATTGTTCTGAGAGAGAGGGTATTCCACAGTGCGGAGGTCAGTGTCCCCGGCAAGATTCAAAGTATCAATTCGGTTCCCGATCTGTTGGAAAATATGACAATTTCAAACCTTCAATGGCTCTGGATAGTGCCTTCAGAACAAAATGAAAAATAAATCCCCAAATCAGTGAATTTGTTTGCCTGGTTTGTCAATTAGTGAAATAACTTGTTTATGTTACTCTGAATTACGCATGTGTTTTGTATGTTGTTTTTTTTTATTTTGAAAATTGTAACTTGTGTTTTGTAAATTGTATTTTCTTATTTTGAAATTTGTTACTTTATCAAATTTGGGAATTTTATATGTAACGTTGAACATGAGGATCAATAAAGAATTAAATTGAATTATCACCTGATACGCATGCCATCAGGGGACGCGGAGCCGTATACGACAGCGATGGTATTATAAATTGCTAATCGATATAAATCTTATAAAACCTGCATACCCCTAATACCGACCACATATTTTCTAAAACATTTGAATATTGAAATCATATGTTTACACATTTTAATATTGACCGCTTGTAGCCGCCGATAAGATTCACACCGGCCCTACACAGATGTAGATAGCTTCGTCAATCCACCAACATCCCCATGTCAGGGTCTTACTTTTATATCAGACGCATCGCGTACATACATCCACCATTTTGACCGAACAATCCGATTTACTTTTACTGGTAACGTTTTATATGGAGTCAAAAAATGATACAGTACACGTGTGATACTGCCAATCACATGTATCGATTCTTAACCGAAAGACTGGAAACGTCGTTGAGGAAAGATCGTTGGCGGTATGACGAATGTTTCTTCTATGGGTTTGAATAGGACTACGTTGCATTGGCGTTATTGCAGAGAGTGAGAGGAAGTATAACGAGAGCTATGTACATACGTTAGCTACCAAATGAACTGTGCACAAGGAAATTCTTGGCGATAGGTGAATTTGGCGGTATCATGGATGGCGGTATTACGAGCTTTGACTGTAAATTCGAAGCGAAATAAGTTTAAAATCCACTATATACAGGATTTGAAAGCTTAATATCGAATATTATTTATTAAGAATTAAAATCAAAATGCACGATGTTACGATCGTCAGGTGTGACACCTGCCGAGATCTAGTGACACCCTGACGATGATCTTTTATACTGAAAGTTCGAAACGTGGTGTATTTCTATTCTAATTCTTGATAAAAAGAATTCGATTTGAATCCTTGAAATTGAGTTTTTAAACTTATTTTCTTTTCTCCCCGTCAGAGTGCGGATATTCTACCAAGATACCAAACATTTCAATATTTTTTCATTCATCAACTTCAGCCCAGCGTTGTTTCCGATTTTAGTTGCTCTTTGCCGTATTGAAGGAAGCCAGGCGTCAGATTCTCGACTCGGGCACCTTGGGCTGCTGATTTGCTACCTTTAGGTGTCGCTAGAGGGTGTTGATATTGAAGTCGCGAGCGTGACGTGTAGCGCTGCGTGACGCACAAGGTTGATAAGTGGCCGTTTTGATTTGATTAGGTTAATTGTTAGGAGAATGTTGACTAGCTACTAGTCATACACGACCGCCCCGAACCGCGTCGCACTGCACCACACTGCACTGCATCACCCCGAACCGCACCGAAATGTACCGCCCCACACGGTACGCCGAACTGCACAACACCGTAACACACCGTACCCCGAACCGCACCGCACTGCACCACACGGTGACACACCGTATCCCAAACCACTAGGCGTTGAATCGCACTGCACTGTATTCTGAACTGCACCGCAATGCAACGTCAGCGCAGACCGGCAGAAATGTGGATATACTTAAATAACGAGACCGCGATGAAAACTATGACGTCGAGAATGACATACACGAATCTAGGTATCATCTCTTGACGACTGCAACATTCTTTTCCCTATTGATTTATTGGTTCCATACTAAGCTGGGTAGAATGTGGCAACCACACATCCAGTCCGTTTGCCTGTCTTGCCGTGCGTCTGTAACGTCCTAATAATACCGTACCCTCAAAACTATACTCATATTACCATATATAACCCCATAAAGTCTGTATCAACTGAGAGGCAATTCTGAGACAGTTTGGGCGGCGATGTTCTTTTTAAAAATTGTTACGCAAAAAAATGAAATACCGTAAAGGTACTTAAAGAGTACCTTGCTGAATTGATATTGTGGCATTTCGTTTTCTCGATTAAGGTCATGGCGGCCATAAGGTTGTGGATGATATTCTATATATCGAACGAGTATTGAGTTCTGATTCATTTATTCATAAACTTGTCTTGTATCTCAATAGTGATGTGTAGCGTTGTTCGATTGATATATCGCAAGAAATTAAATGTGAATTTGACACGTATTTGTATAGATTTCTGTGAGATGTTTGAGAGCGTTAAAGATTGATTTTCATTAATCATTTGTTGGAAACCGTTAAACGCTGAGTATATGCTAGATGTAGTATTGGGACGGCCTGGATGTCACTTATGCATCTGTCAATTGAAATATTTCAAACTCGGAATAATCTAAATCGTCACCGAACTAGATATTATATATATCATATAAATATAATATTCGCCTCCCGAAAGTCTATGTATTATGTATTACCCTCCATCCATAAAGTGCGCTAGTTTCCAGTAAACAGATACAGATAGCGTCAATATAAACAAGCAAATTAATTTTAATAAATTATTTGACGCCTGCGAAAAAAATGTAGAATTTCTCGGATAAGCTAATGTGGAATTGCGAATTTGAAATCGAAGTATTAAAAAATTTGGGGAATTATGAGTTTTGGCGATTGGGTAGATGATACAGGTCTTCGACTCCAGTAGTGGTTTAATTTTTTTTATCGAAAATTGTCAATAATTGATAACTTGCGACCGACTTCATTTACTTTTGCCTCTAAGGTGGTCATCAACTTCATTGCCTCCATGGTTGAGGAAAGAGTTCTTCTGATGTCTGCTTCATCATGACTTCGAGCATATCGTGTGGCCTAGCCAGCCGGTCCGGTCCCCGGGCCACACGGGTTTGGCTGTCACTCGATATCCTAGTCTTGAGTCTGGGTTGAAGTAGACATTGTCATTTAAAATAACTTGTTTTTGTTATTCTGTATGAATTACCCGTGTGTCTTGTATGTTGTATTTTCTTATTTTAAAATTTGTATTTATTGAATTTGGGAATTTTATCCCGGAATTTCAATGTAATAAAAATCAATAAAGAATTGAATTGAATTTTCACCTATACACTTGCCATCAGAGAACGCGGAGCCGTATAACAACAGATGCTATCATAAATTGCTAATCTCATGAAACCTGCATACTTCTAATATCGAACATTTTTTCTAAAACATTTGAATATTGAAATTATATGTTTACAAATTTTCATATTGACCGCTTGTAGCCGCTGATGAAATTCACGCCGGCCCTACACACATCGTATATAGCTTCGTCATTCCACCAGCATCCCCACGTCTGGGTCTGACTTTTTAAACTGATAATTATAGGGGGTTCGTTCATTACACCGAAAACTTCCTCTTAGCATGGGCCTGAAAGAATACATATAAAAATAATGTTTCTGAAGAATTTATACAGACCGATTTCAGTACTATCTTTCAAAGCTTATCCATTTTAATTGCAAACATGAACGTGAAGGGGCGGAACCGGCAATTTTAGCAGATGCGAGTCAAGCGGTTTCTTCTGTATTTCAATGAAAAATACATTCTCCTGTATCAAAAACTGAATTTGAAATTGAGAATGTTTAGCAATCATTCATAAAAATTAATGCACCACCTACAGTAATTTCTGGCAGACTCCAAAACAGCAATCGATACAGTGAGATTTGAATTGTGATTAGTTTCATCATTGATACGATCGATATCACAATCAGAAATTCGAACATGGAGCAGGGTTTTCAACAAAAAATTTACAAGTCCCTTTGAAAAACAGGAGGTTCCCATGTCACAGTCTTTGAAAGGAAAGCGGGTTGGAAAAAAACAGGCGGGTCGTTTACAAACGACAGACGGGTCTGGGACGTGAGACCTAGCTCTTATTGAAAACACTGGGAATCCCCCAAACCTCCCTTGGATCCACCTCTGATGTGGTCTACTGCGGACCGAGAAAGCTCAAAGATTCACTGCCACGCTATTTGATCTTGTCTGTGTACATTTTCACCACGTAGACCAGTTGCTTTATGTTCTCAATCGGGGAACACATTTCAGTAGCAGAGCACATACTCAGCACTAAGTACAATTCTCCTGGAATCACAATTATACCGAATGATTTATGCTTTAAGGAACATCACCGGGATGCTGTCATTCTCTCCATTACCTAAATAAACATGAGCAATGAAATGTTGTTAATCCCGACATCGTAAGATTAAAACTAGACCTTTATATGCAAATAAGTACCCGTTTCCTTAACATCTTGTCGAATTGTGCGTTCGGGATTTTTCTCAACCATCGGCGTCTTCTCTTTCTTCGTTTGTCCAGACGCATGGAGCAGTTGGCTGTTATTTTTTTCCAGATTTTCATTTCCTTCAGTTGCCCGTGCAGTACGGTAGATTAACAAACCTATGATGCAAAATCCCACCGATAAACAATACCACAGTGAATCGTAGCTAGCTGAAAATAAATGGAAATTGTAGCTACTTAATCAAATCAGAGCGTTTTATCATTTTCATGTTGATTTGGTTATTACATCTTCTTGTTTACGAACTCAATTATTGTTTCAGCTTTACCAATAACAGCTTTTCCCTTTTCTTATTCAATTTGTTTTCTGTATCATGACTCTTCACAACAACTCTCTGAAAATGTATTCACATGACATTCATTGTGCAAATTGTACTGAATGCATTGGTGTCGTAAATTCACACATCCGTTCACAGTTTCTGGTTAGCTTTGTATCTGTCATTCCAGAGAGCTCTTTTCTCGTCATCATGAAGCTTATGTTGAGCTTCCACATGGATATGATGAAATAATAGTCTTATCGTTTTCATTTTAGGATTTAAATACGTCACTTACTGTACTAACCATATCGCGAAGTCCGTCAATCTTAATTCGACAATGTGGAAGATCACGCCACTTATATACCGTACTAACCATATCGCGAAATCCGTCAATCAGTTTTCGACAATGTTGAAGATCACGCATCAAAGGTTCGCAGCTTTCAAATAACCATCCACCAACGGAACAGCCCACTGTGAGCTTGAAAACTAATACCCGTAGAAACCTGAAAATGATTTATACCCGAGATAAATACCATTATCTGACATAGGAATGAAGGGTCGAGTCTGCTGTCCCGCTACAGGCCTGTACGAAAATTTTGTTAAGCGCGCCGGGTGCAAATGACCGAGAAGTTCGGACGAAGCCCCCTTTGGGGAAATACCCCTTTTAAAACTTTCGATGTCCAAACAATGTCCTCCCGCAATTATGAATCCGTATAGTCTGGCAGACCCATACCATACGTGACGTAGCATGCCATAAGTTCGTTGACGTCTTATTTATAACCCAAGTCAATTAGAATACCGTCAAAAAGCGGTTTGTACACAAAAGCAGACGTAAAGAGTGTTCAAGCTAAAGTGTCCATAAAAACATCTTGAGAAGCAACAATTTCATGCCTTTTCTTTTTTTTCATCCCCAAAGTAAACAGCCATATGACATCGCCCCAAAAGTAGAAAGTGGCAAATACTTTTCAACAACAAAAAGGGACACCATTCTTTCATCTTTATTGGTCCATCCATGGTTTGGCGTTACAGGGAAAGAAAATGAGACTTGTTTTGTTTTGAGTTTCGCAGGGACCATTGAGTCCATGTTCAGAGTTTAGTTAAGAATTTTAGATTTTGTATTCCAGACATATACGAGATATACGAGATTTTTACCTCATTTTAGGGTCAGATACCAGATATTGATATCGATGCAGTGCTAATTAGGATTTGGTCGACACCAAACACAACCTACACGTGTATGTCGTATAGAGTAGGTTGAACTGCGGCATCATCTACTCCTACGGATAGAAACTTATACTCTATCTGAATCTCTTGAAAATGTCTCACCGAAATTATCCTCGTGTTAATTGTAAGTTTGCATAATTCTGCGCAACTTTCAGGAAAACTTCAAGTCTGGTTAGAACTGCTCATCATAAAAACTAGATCGCCGAGA
This sequence comes from Tubulanus polymorphus, assembly GCF_964204645.1. Taxonomy (NCBI): domain Eukaryota; kingdom Metazoa; phylum Nemertea; class Palaeonemertea; order Tubulaniformes; family Tubulanidae; genus Tubulanus; species Tubulanus polymorphus. The sequence goes on along the minus strand of NC_134028.1, from coordinate 20,392,187 downwards.
TAATTGTGTGGCCTCGATTCAGCCTCAAAACGTGGACTCAACATTGAATTTACTCTTCACTACTTTTGAACAGTCTCACTCAGATTTTATGCTGCTGCAATGTTTGATAACATTTCTAATGTCAATATAACAATGAGTGGTCCGGCACTGCGGCTCAGGTGTCAGAACATTCAAACTCAACCGGTCAAATTCGTGGCCAAAGTTCAGTGTTTTAATCTGATTCGGATGTTATCTACCCGCGTCTGTACTGGGTTTTACATCAACGCCTTCACGCTGTTTGTTCTAAAACAATTTACACCGTTTGGGGGATATGCTGTTTCAGGGAAACGAAAGGAATTTCGGTTGGATTTCTATTTAAATATCCTTGCCGTTTTTTCTATATATTTCAGATGACACGTAACTGGTGCACTTTACTGCTCAGTCTAGAGTGGTAAATCGTCGTATTGTTACCAATAAAATCTCGTAAAATTCCGAAAAAGTTAATCTTGAAAAATGCGATATTGTTTATTTCAATGCTTGGTTTTTGCGGACATTTTGGTCCATTTTTACCTAAACTTTTTGTATCCCATCTTGTATTCCTGAACATCACGTACCGTTCCAGGCAGATCCGGTACAGTTACATTGATATTGGATACTGGATTTACCAGGGTTCGGAGAAATTTTTTTTCCTGTATCTTACTGCTACGATTCCAATGTGCCTTTTAGTTTTCATCAATTCAGTCCTTATTTTTTCTGTGACATCTCATCTTCGGGTTACTCGACGTTCAAAGCTCGGTGTAACTGATGAATCGTCTAGACGGGAAATGAGGGTTTTAACGATGGTTTCATCGGTAGTTTTGTTGTTTATTATTTGCGAAGGTTTAGGTTTTGTAGATCGTTTACAAGGTGTTGTTGGTTTCCGCATACGATCCGTGCATGGATTTAGACAAATCGCTTTGGCATTTTCTATCATCGATTCTTCCGTTAATTCTATTATCTTGTGTGACAAATGAACCATTCAGAAAGACATCCGTTGATATTTTGATTAAAACTTGCCGTTCTTAATGAGTTTCTTGATGAATTACCGGTATGAAGTTGAGGTGAAATGAAAATTCTGCGTTTAGTCATAAAATATTTACTCACGTGGTCTATAGAAATATCCACCATTAACTGATGACTCTTCATTTTCCGAACCCAGCTTAGCACCGATACTGCGAGATATGATCCCGATAATGTATAGAGGATGCGGTACATCCATCAAACCATCAAGCCTGGCTATATTATAAAGCCTAGTGTTTTGGTAAACTCATAAAAATGGTCACAACCGTCAACAAAAGATACGATTTTGTTGATGAGTGATGAACATAGAAATTTGAATTTGTTTATGAAAAATCATCAGTTATCGTATTTTTCCAAACCACATTTTCCATTGAATCATAGTCGCTTTCACAGAATCGAATACAACTTATGATCTATAAATCGTTTATTTTCAATCACATTTTAACATCAACGTAAATACGAGATATGAACTTTGACTTACAAGCACTAGATAACGCCGTGACCGATCGTGATCAATTCAATACGACTATGATATCTTTTTTAAAATCATCCAAACATGTATGGGTTGAAATTAGGGGAGACCGGGGAACATTGACTACCCGTTTACATTGAGCCACAATTAGCGAAATTTTGTATTTTGTTGCCACTGTTTAGCACCATTGCTGATAATCGGTAGCAAAGAAGGGGAGAGGGAGTGTTGTTGTAGCTGTAGCGGAGGATTTTAATCTCCGGAGGTGATTTGATAATGATAACAATTTATTTATTTTCGTAATCCATAATGCATACAGTCACATGAACAGTAAATACTTAATACGGTTACGAGGGATCCAGTGCAAGCCAACAGACTCGATGGGATTTAAAGATATTCCCATCAACTGATCGTTTTAGTATCGGGTTTGAACAAATCGTCAAATTCGTCTTGTTGTACGAATCTGATTTGATTAGATGACACGTGACTAGCAAATTACGATTACGGAAATCAAAACTGATTTCTTCGAAGGATAAATTCGCCTTAAACGTGGTTTTATTCAATGGAGTTTGAAGACATTCTTTATTTAGTAAACTAAATAGTGTTTTATTCATTTTCAAAGCGGCCTCAGTAGCTCAGTGGAATAAGGTGTGATGCTTTTCCATTCACTATCAGGGCTGATTGACATGTGGGTTCGAGTCCTACTGGTTGCTAACAGTGTGTGGGTGACACTTCACTTAGTCTTGTGGACAGTTGTCTGTTTCTTAGTTAAGACTTGAGCAATCGATCGCTAGGCGTCTCCCGTGTGCTATTACTGGAGACGAAGAGGCGATTATCATTCCAAGCAAACACCTGCATCATTCATGTGACTTGTCAAGATGGTACGCTGCTGCCTCGAAACTTGTCGAATTTGGAAGTATATCATGCTAATTATTCGCGTTGATTGGTTGCTTGTCGCTTGTCTTCCCCAGCTGCCGCGCACACAGCAACTACGAGCAATCGATGAGCAATTTCATAGCGACGAGCGCTTTTCCGACGCCCAATATGAAACATGTTTGATATGAGGCGACTCGAAGCAAATCCTTCCGACAACGAGCAATTTCTGTATTCTGTTATCGCAGACGAGCGGTCTTCTCGTTCCACATCGAGCATATCCGGCAGGCGAAATTTTACAGGCAACCCGAGTATATCAGACAGGGAACCAAGATCTAAATGTCGTTAAGCAAAAACAAACTAACTCACAAAATATGAGCTATTTCATACCATTTTGGTTGATCTTGGTAAATACTCTGCTCTCAGTAATAAGTACGACCGCTTCCGTTTTTTCACTTTCCCATTTGACTGGTTCTGTTGGGTGGTAGTTTAGCAGTTTAGATTAATGTACGGAAGCTGGAGTTTATGGCCAGAGCGTTGCTCTTATCAAACTACCTGTGTTGATATTTGCGCCACACATAAAAACAATTACTAGTTATGTAAATAGACATGTCTGGCAATGACGTAAGTATCCGCGTAGGTAAACCTGAATTTTGTGCGGCAATGAGCTCTGGCGAGTACAAGTATTTTTAGAATATTATGACGAGTGTGGAATGTAAACACTCCATACATGGGGCGGTGGAATGTTGTAACGTATGAATGCGTCACAATCCGTAAATACCAAACCATGTGTGGTAAAGGGGCTGCACACACTTAACAGTAAAACGATATCAAAAGAAAGAGTTTTTAGTTTAGTTAGGTTCAACGGTTTTAGAGAGACAGGAGACCCAGTTTAGCTTTGGGAAGAGATTATAGTCGAATGAAAAGAATAGCAAAGGTTTTAGAGATAGAATGCATAAATCCGACTAAGAGGAAAAAAGATGGATATATAGACTTAGTAATAAGTTGTTCGAGTCGTTTTGAAAAGCGTATTACAAGCGGGTGTGATCTAAACAAACAACACAAGTAAGATGATTTACCAACACTGCACACAACAATGGTGGACATTCAACAACCATAACAATCGCTGGAGAACCATATTATTTCCCGTGTGCAATTGCGTGATGCGGTGGCAAAACTATCCTCACTGATTCTTCGGAATCTAAAGCAATCTTTGAGTTGGTTCTAATGATAAAAAGTGGATGGCTATTTTATTCCCATTGCAGTTTAATTTTGTCTGCGGCTTGAAATCGACGATGGGAAACCATTGGGCTACACGGAGTGGTTTAAACCTACCAATAACGACACGATACCAGAAGTTTCAAGGATTGATACCTCCAAGAAAACAACCGATAAATGACGCCGATAGCGTACAGCGATGATACTAAATAATCCACGAGAATCAGCGAACTGGTTTCGATTCCCCAGTGAAATACACCAGTTTTATGTGAGAAATGGATAGAATCGACCTTGTAAATTTGAACCAATGAAAATGTAAAGCTTAATACAAATCACAATGAAACATTTCTGATTAGACAAAATGTATTTAAAGATACTGATTTAAATGAATCGAGCTGTACGATTTGTTGGGTAAGTATAAACAAACAATGCTATCAAATGCTTACAGATTGAGACAAGCAACTAAGATAAAAAAAACTGCGACAGCGATATGTCAAAACATCCACGGTGGAAAAGGCTCTGTGATAACCACTAACACAGAAAAATAGACTATAAACTCAATACAAATATTTAGCTACCAACATCAATATGGCTCTAGATCAACGATGACTCCCAATGACAGACTGCTGGTTATAATCCAAATAGCACAGGGATGACATTACATTTATTCAATCAGTTAAATTTATGATAAAACCGTTTGATTATACATTGGATATGGCGCATTCTGTTTTCTGTTCATACAATGTAACAAGTGTAGAATTAGCTTCAAATCGGTGAAATAAACCTGACCATGTACTTGTCAGTCTATCACCATTCTTATTGGTCCGTTTTTTCGACGGTCTGACCAATTAGAATTGGGATCATCTTTTCTTTAACACCTGAGAGAGGATCATCCCTACATAATTGATGCTCAAAGCCGCAGCGACTAGGATTCAATTAATGTTAAGGTTAGTGCAGTATCTAGGGTTAAGGATGTGTTATATCCCAGTTAGATTTGACTCATTAGAAAACGTGTTAAGATTATCAAGGTCTGACTCATTGAAAACGAACTGGTTTTAACTCGGAGTTAACTCCAGCTCACAACTGTGGAACCGCAATCTGGTCCCGGTTCCTCAGCTGTGGGTTAACCCATTGACAATTATTAACTCAGAGTTAACTCCCTCCTCTAGCTAACTCTACAAACTGGTTCTTGGATCCTGTAAAACAAAACAAAAATTGCTTAGAAAGAAATTGCGAATGCTAAGCTTCATTTAGGAATAATTACTTGCAACACCAGGAGCCCGTTAGTAAGGAATGTGTTGGTTGGTTCGTTTCTATTTTTTAATTTTTTGGTTGGGACTCTGATTTGAAGTAGATATGTCCTCTGGGTGATTCCCGTTGATATAACCGAAGGTAAAATTAAAGATGTCTACTGCTTTGAAATCCAGAGAATTATCAATCGAAAACGTATTACACAACTATTACAACGTAATACACGTATGTAGTGAGTTTGTACGTTTATTTCTAAATAGTTGTGTAATGCGTTTTCGTTCGATAATTCTTGGATTTTAAAGTAATGGACATCTTTTATTTTTGAGCCTGAACCGCGCTGTAAAATATATCAGTGCAGGCGTGAAAATTGGATGATATATCATTTTCAACTATCGTTACATCAAGTAATTTTGTTTTGTTGTTTGGATCCACAGTGTTTTTCTTTTATTGGTAGTTTCATTCACGTTGCAAGGGATATCAATGTCTGTAACAAATAACTCGTCTATTAATGACAGATATAGATATAATGGATGTGAACTTTTTATGGCTCGTGAAAGTTTATAAAACCATTATCACCACTGTACCATAAACCCTATTTGATGGACGTGCGGTTACAATTGATATATTCTACAAATCCCTTACTTGGTATTTGACACCAACTCGGGGTAGAATTTTCAACCAGTCTTAACTTGACCGCAGTAAATAGAGACGAGTCCACTGTATTCACACACTCTTACTCAGTATATTCGACACCAACTCGGGGTAGTGTTTTACCAGTCTCAACTTTACTGCTGTAATAGAGACAGAGTCTACTGTATCTCAAAACTATTATACTCCAACTTGAGGTAGAATTTTACCAGTCTTAACATTACCGCACCAAGAGACAGAGTCTACTGTATTTTTCTAACTCTCATCCAGGAAGAAAGACACTCTAAATATTTGGATGGATATATGAAAGCTGTGGGTACTGGAGTGTGTAATGGGTAGTGTAGTGTGATCTGTGTGCATTTATGGCCAGTACACAGATCACATTGTTCAATGGGGTTTGGTCCAGGACTCGCGAGATTTTCAACAACACGGAAGTAACGTGTAATAAATGATGACTTGAATCGCATGACTACCTACCACCCCTCATTATTGTTGGAAAACTAAACGTTCGGCACTGACTAAAAATTAGTAATAACATTTTAGAAATGGCCAGAATTTTAACTTAGGTTCTATCTCATTTTTATTTTACAATTGCGATTGGTATAATTTTTTTAAAACGGCCGTTAAGGCTTCATGTTTCGTCTGCAATTCACTGCAAATAGTTACGCAACTACGCACATTTAGTGTTTTTGGCAGCTGTACACTAAATCGGCACCGTTCGTGACTAGCTTCACTGCGGAATTATCATTAATTAACATCGCCATATCACATCATCAACTTATATTGTGCCTTAAAACCCTAACAGCCGAAATAATTGAAATGCACACACGATTTCTATCATTGAAAATTGAGAGAGTGGCCATGTTTGCGTTTGCTGCTTCGCGTAAATCCCGCGCGGTAGCGCCACCGCGCAGAGTGGGGCCGATACGTCCAGTATTTAACACCAACTCGGAGTAGAATTTTACCGGTCTCAACTTTTACCGCATTAAGAGACAGATTCTTCTGTATTTCACGAACTCTTACCGAGTGTTTGACACTAACTCCAAGTCCGTATGGCAAGATAATCCTCAAAATGGCACTTACTTTGTGTCGCATCAAAAGGTTTTCTTCTATCAAGCAAATGGCTCTACTAATTGAATCTAAAAGGGGGCTTTATGAATACTTAATAGCATTAAATCAGCTTAATGTCATTGCAACGTATAACGGGGCTTGCGCAGATGAACCGGTGTAATAGACAGTGTTATAACCCGGGGGCTAACTCAAATGGCAAAAAAATGAGCTAACCTAAAACACAGAACCCGTTATGTGACGGTGGTACATATGATCACATACTAATGATGACGCCAATAAGGGTGACTACATAATGATGTATTCGAAACTACTTTTGTAGCTCAAACGTAACATTTCGGACCTTTTTGATAATTTTTCAATAATGGTTACAATGGAGTTTTCGCTTATGTTACTACCACCGTGGCATGTATGTTCAACTTCGTGAATAATTCGGTCCGACACCTTTCTCTTGAACACATTGTGCCGATCGAATATCTCTTCTAGTTGATGGAGGTGTTCATACTTTAGTAAGAAAACTATGGTGGCTGATAAGGGCCATAGCGTAAAATTCCTGGTATGTAAATGAGGGCGCCAGAACGCCAGAACGCCAGAACGCCAGAACGCCAGAACGCCAGAACGCCAAAACGAAAAGAAAACGTCCAATTTTCTCTGAAAGTTCGTTTTGGCGCGACAATACAAAGAAAATTCCGTTTGGCGCCCCCACCAAAACAACGAAAAACGTCGAAATTTCTCTAAAAGTTCGTTTTGGCGGGGGCGCCAAAACAAAGAAAATTCTGTTTTGCCACCCCCGTCAATACAACGAAAAACGTCCAATTTTCTCTGAAAGTTCGTTTTGGTGGGGGCACCAATTTTCTTTGTTTTGGCGCCCCGCCAAAACGAACTTTCGTTTTGGTGCCCCCACCAAAACAACGAAAAACGTCGAAATTTCTCTTAAAGTTCGTTTAGGCGCACCAAAACAAAGAATATTCCGTTTTGGCGCCCCCGCCAAAACGAACTTTCATTTTGGCACCCCCGCCAAAACAACGAAAAACGTCCAATTTTCTCTGAAAGTTCGTTTTGGCGCGCCAAAACAAAGATTATTTCGTTTTGGCGCGCCAAAACAAAGATTATTTCGTTTAGGCACGGTTATTTCCGTATAACAAGCATTCAACGACAATAAAATTATTTTTCAATTTGGCGCGTTGATCCTGTGTGTGATTTGCATAAATTTGCATATATAGAATTATTTTACGTGGTTGAAAGTTCGTGGTTGAAAGTTTGTTTTGGCGGGGACGCCAAAACGGAATATTCTTTGTTTTGGCGCGCCAAAACGAACTTTTAGAGAAATTTCGACGTTTTTCGTTGTTTTGGCGGGGACGCCAAAACGGAATTTTCTTTGTTTTGGCGCGCCAAAACGAGCTTTCAGGGAAAATTGGACGTTTTTTTTTGTTTTGGCGTTCTGGCGCCCTGATTTGCAAACCAGTAATTTTTCGCTTTGGCCCTTATCAGCCACCATAGAAAACTGATTTGCATTGACCGTTTTTCGTTGTGAAAATGCCAGTACCGTTCCATTCCTTATTCTAGGAACTCATATAGCTGCAATCACTTGGAGATGATTTGGCCCGCGCCAAATTCAAGTCCAGTTCCAAATTGACACGGATCAGGCCTGAGTTAATTTAGGCCTTGGTATAACGAGTTCGAAAGACCTTTTACATTAGAGCCATTTAGAAGATATAGGGACCCTGTGTCGTTTTGTTCCGTTCCGTTCCATAAGTTGTTTAACATTGGGTCAAAGTTGACACCAATTCATGAAACTCAATGCATGCCTACGTATCAAAGTCGTTTTATTTCTCATTCGTTCAGAATAAAGCGCCATGATGGGTTGCTCGATGTTGCTGTACGTCACGTGGGTGTTGGGTGTTTACGGAGACGTTAGTCGCCAACGACTTTTCAGGGCTTCTCCAAGTTGCGCGCAAATGAAACCGGTGAATTCCGGGATATTTCAACAAAAGGAAATCTTCGAAGATTCTCGATACCTGGACTGTTTTAGACGATGCGCCGCAGACGATCGCTGTCAATCAGTCTCATACTCGAGAACAAACCGGATATGCCACCATTACTCGCGCACTTCCGATTCGAATTGCACGGGACTCGAACCCGCCACGGATGATACGATTTTCTACGAGCAACGAACGGTAAGAACACAGACTATATAGGCAATTCCATGTGACCAACTGTTTATACGTTTTTTTAATACGGAATATATTTGGCGTGCGCGGTTCGCGTCCTCGAGCGCGCCCACGATAAAATTGGCATTCCATGATATCGGCTTCGTCGATTTCACTTCAGTCAAATATATAGTACATGACAATTTTAACTGATCTGTCACTATAACGATGTTTTATTTCTGTTTTTTTTCATGTTTAGGAGAATATTGTACATGGTCGGTACGTGTGCACGAATAGTTTCATCGGACCGGATTGTCAGTATTACACTAACGGTTAGTTTCAAATAAAAGCGGCCCTCTGGGGTCACGCGCGAGTCTGATCAGATTTAACGGCCTCTATAGTCCAATGAGATAAAGCGCGATGCTGTTGCATTCACCATCAGTACTGAGTGACAAGCGCGGTGGCCGAGTGGTTTAAGCCGCCAGTCACTGGTCTCCTCAATCCAGGGCTTATGGGTTCGAACCCTGGTGGCGACGGAGTTCCATGGTCGAAGGTTCTTCTCAGGTCTCCTCATTGGGTGAATGAAACATCGAACCCGCTTATAAAGCCCTGCGTGGCGCTTAGCGGGTTGAGTTTGTTAAAAAAACTGAGTGACAAGCGGATTCGATTAAAAATTTCAAAGATCGTGGTCCGTCCTATACGACCTCTCAATTGCCATTCCTCTTTATTCATCCCTAACCACTCAACTCGAAAGTTTGGACTGTGACCAGCGTGTCGAAAATCTTGGATTCGAAGCAAACAGAAAATTTCATTAAATTTGAATATGCAAATCTATTCATGAACGTATTAATTTTCAGACGCGTCGCAATATTTCTCGATGGACGCTATAGAAGACGATATACTCATAGGCGCTAAATTGAATGGCACGTTCATCGGTTCAAACTACGGTCTGGTCCCCGGAGCATACTCCAAATACGCGCTACATATCCGGAAAACTGGATACCTGAATTTCGGAGACGTGCGTTATCTAGGTTGTTTCGGCGGATATCTTATGGAATGTGGCACGGGTTTTACGATGATGTTCTGGTTGTATGTGATGGATAAGAACCCGATTTTTAAGGACCCGCTATGTCACAGCTGTTATACGGCGTATTATCTTGGTAACGGCGGCCATACAATCAGATCTTACGGTTATGCGGTATTCCATCAAGCCGGTTATATCCAGATGAGTGTACGCCATTTTCTCGGTGTCAAAAACGGAACGCAAAGACAGATTCGAGTCGCCAGTCGAACACATGTCGGGATAGGCTGGGTGCACGTGACTGCCACGTGGAATCGTCAGCAGGGGGCGCGTTTGTACACCAACGGAACTTTAGGTAACGTTAATGAGATTCATACCCACCATGAAAATTGAAAATGAAAATCAAAAATAAAAAGATACGACGTCGCGGGGTCTCTTAAATAAGAAACCAGCAAGCATAGGGGAACTAGTTATTTGAGTAACTTATTGATATAACCGTGCAACTTGTTACTCTTGACCAAGACACTGATGCCCCCTCCCCGTCTTAGTCCGAAACGCCCAGTTTTTTTTATTATCAGATTATTTCTATTTTCATTATTCAATTCTTGATATTCGAATTTCGTTTTCAATCGTGGTTACATTTGAAATTTATACTTGACGTTTGAGTAAGTGCAGGGCTTTTTTACTTTCAGGTATCGTGGCAAAGGATGAAGATGTACCCGTAAACTGCAGCTCTACAGTCAATGATTACACAATCGGAGCTCTGTCTGAGGAGACATACAAACGATACCCGCTCATTATAGATGATCTACTATTCTGGGACGGCGTGAAAAACACCGAGTTCTTGCCAAACATTTGGGATTATTACCAACTAGCCTAGGCTGCTAGTTCCTCGTCCTAGCGGCCAGTAAACAAACAGTCATTCGATTTCAATAGGGAACTTCGTGTGCACTTTGTAGTGATAACCGACATGATTCCATTGACTCCCCTGGCGGTCGGTACCACCACCTCCCCTCACAATGATGATTTCCTGCGTTATTCGATGCATCTTCTTTTAGAGCGCTTTAATCAACACAACGGCTAAACCTACAGGGAACAAGCAAGGGGTGATGTTTCCACCCTACAGCTTGGGCGGGTTGATACATGTATAAGTCCTCGTTGACTCCGTGTTTTGATGCCTCGAGCCTTAGCCTCTCTAACGAATCAGGTTCAACGAAGCCTATGCCAACAATCAGAAACCAAAAAGAACAATAAGGTGGTAGTTTTGCAGAAAATCTTATTTTTCAAATTTAGTGAATAAGATTTGACTTCTCAAGGCATAATGTAAATCACTTTGATAAATCGAGCTGGAAGTAAAAGAAAAAAGTACAATAATGTAGTATTCAGTATAGACTCGTTGTTTCATCTCCTGTAGGAAACATACCTTTAAACAGTCGATAATTTTGATCGTCTGCAGCAATGTAGGACCTGAAACTGCTGCCAACAGTTCCGACAAATTTCAGCTAGAAGGAGAAAATGGGAAACCTTTGAATCTTTTCTTTAAGTAAACTGGATTTGATCATGAACATATATAGCGACGCCACCTCGATGATCTTGACCTTTGGTTCCACCTGTACATCAGAAAATGAAATTTTCACGGAAGCGTCCTGTGATGCGTATCAAATGGCAACGCGAAATGGAACATCTAATCGCATCTTCCATAGCTCAAACACTTAGGTTTGATTGCACAAACGCCCGGGTAAAGATTGGACTCTCGTTACGGTGGATAAATTGATTCAATATATGTATCTCTATACAGTTGAATCCGTAAAGGCTGGCTTATGTCGACAAGCGACGCGATGCCTACCGACTCCTACCGACGCAACTGAGAGCGACCGCGATCGCAGCCCAGCTTATGTCGACTGCGCTCCGATTCCCAGCAACTGAGGCCGACTAGCGAGATACGAGATCCGCCAGTTTGCTTCCCTGCTTATGTCGGTACGATTACTGGCAACTGAACCGACCGCCGATGATCACGTGATAAGCATTTTGACAATAGATTTGAATCATTTTTGATTATTGGGAAGTATAATTCCAGTACATAAGCTATTTCTTTAAGATCTTATTCTTTCTGATTCTCTTTTGAATACTATGTGCTAGCGACATCATATAAAGATGGCCGCTCACACCATAATTCTACCAATTTCGTTTTTAGATCTTCAGTCAATCATCTGCCGTGCTGAAGGTTTGGTTTACGTATGGAACTGCTTGAATTTTGAAAGTTAATGACTAATTACTAATGACGCTAACTAGCAGTCATTATCTGTACTATGTATATGCGGTCTCTCATTGGCTGGAATTGCTGCGCTCAGTTCCATCGCGTCGCAGATGAGCTTATGTCGGTTGCGATCGAAAGCAACTGTCCGCCTACCGTAGGCCGGAGTAGAACATGGGCAACTAGTCGGATACGGCTTGCGACGAGTCGGTAGGCGTCGGTAGGCGTCGCGTTGCCGTCGCAAGCCGGCTTATGTCGAACCGATTGAGGAGCAACTGGCGGCCTCTCGTAGGCCGCTAGTTGCCGCTAATCGGCGATAAACCCAGTTGCGTCGGTAGGCGTCGCGTTGCTTGTCGACATAAGCCAGCCTTAATTCATCCGGTTTACGGGACATTAGATTCAAAATGGATTTTCTTGTACTTTGATGAACAAATGGACTGCAAACGTTGCCCGGATTAGATCAAAATCCATAAAAAAGATATGCCGTTATAACGAAAAGTTTAAGTTCGAATTACATTCGACCAGTTTGATTATAACAAATATCAACATCGTATACCATACAAGGGGTTCCCCAGAAATATATCCCCCAAGTTTCTTCGACTTGCACATAAGTTTCATGAATAAGAGGACATTGTAGAGGAAATAGTTATAGGGTTTTATGTGTATGGGAAAAGATAGTGTGTGTGCAGTGTGCACGATATCGCACACTAGATGTTAGTCTAGTACCTAGCCGTTGTTCCTGAAACAACGTCTAGGGCGAAAGTGCTCATATAAGGTTAATTTTAGTCCCTCATTTTGAGGGACGAGGCTTTGAGCGTCTATTTCACCCCTTAAAACACCATCAACTTACCTCAAACTGACTGTTCTGTAATCAGATGGAAGTTAATTATTGTTTGTGCATAAATTTGTAATCCTAAGTAGCTTTTGACGATCGTAGTAGCTCAAAACTTTTGACTAGTCGCCTCAAAAAACAGTTGAAGTGAAGCAACATAACAAATATGGCGGCTTTTCGTGGTGCATGATGGGAGTGTAAATTACGGATTCGAACTTAAACTTGGTGCCAATTCAGATATTATTCTTGTTTCAAATTATTAAGGTTAAAATTGACCAAAATTAATGCGTTTTATCAACAAAAAATAACATTTAGAGTAATTTTAGAGAGACATATTGAATTTTCACATTTTATTAATTTAGTCCGTATTGGAAATCCCGATAGTGGCAATCAATTCAATTCAAATCAAATCAATAAATTCCCCGGTTCGCGATTTAAATCATCAAAAATTTTATAATAAAACACGTTTTCAAAGTCAACAAGGTAATTTATTTATTTATTTTAGTACAAAGGTTTGATTTGACACTAAAATCAGTTGTTGCATTGCAATTATCAGGAGTTAACCTCTATATGATACTTTAGCGTCAGAAGTTGTACAGAACCGTAACAACGACTGGTATTCAGACTAACTAGATGTGTGCTGGTGCGCACACCGAAGGTACAATATTTGGGTGATAAATTAGTTATTTACATAATGGGAAAGGAAGCCAGAGCTCAGGGCAGGGCTGCGGTTAGTAAACAACCTACGTAAATGCTTACGTTGCACAAAAGACATTGAAAAGAAGATAGATGAGAGCTACGAGCAATCATTGCTCGTAGGTGAGAGTGACGTGGGTATCTGCGTAGGGAGGCTGGATAAAGCTACGAGCAATTAATTGCTTGTGGGATATGGCAAAGTTCAAATAGTAAACTTAGCGCTCGTGACGTATAACATACGTACAAACCCTTAATATAGCTCGTTGGAATGTGACGAGAGAATACGTCACAGGCTATGATACCGGGCTATATGGAAGTATACGTCGCGAGAAACATTATAAAAATGGTATAAAAAGGGAGGGTTTCAGTACAGTAGGGAATCTAGAGTTTGGAGAAGCTAAAGATAAGAGTCTGTAGGTTGAATGAAGAAAGAATTGTATAGAAAGGCTATGGTAGTATAAAGAACGAAACATTAGATCCACGAGAAGTAGTGATTGATCTAGAGTCAGTGGAATTCCACGAATCGGATCGAACACACTAATACGGATTAAACCCTAATCATCGGTGGAAACAACAAACACAATAACTAGTTGATAACCCAAACCCACACCACAACAAAGGCAAATGGATCAGATTACAAGAAGGGAGTATGTTGAGGAGATAGAACAGCATTTAGCTGCTATATTTTAATGTAAGAATTTTTGAGGGATGGTTAGTGTAGTACAGGAGTGAGTAGAATGGAAGTAGCAGGGATTGATCATACCAAATAGGGTAAGGTTAGAAGCAGGTGAGGTCATGGTTTAGGAATCTGAAAAAAATGTACATATGTTTGAAATGTATATATTATAATATGTATATACGCAATTTATATATATATATATATATATATATATATATATATATATATATATATATATATATATATATATATATATATATATATATATATATATATATATATATATATGTGTGTGTGTGTGTGTGTTAGCTATAAGTGATGTTTTAGGGGCTAGCAGCTACTTAGTTACGTAATTGTTCATAAATTTGATATTTTTAGATTATCCGTGGCGGTTTTCAATTTGACTCCTAGGGGCCAACGTACGTCTTATAGTGTTCATCAGATCCAAGTGGCATTAAGTATAAATGTTCTGCAGTCCAGCAGCTCCTAATTTACATCGCCTTTCTTAGACTTAATCCCTTCAGGTGGTGAGACTAAAGATTGCTAGTTTATAAAACACTCATCAGCCAACTTCCTATAGTAGTTTTGACCGATAACGTAATTGACTTAATTTTCAGGAGATCGGATTAAGTGAGGGATGGCATGCGTGTGCAATGGCGAGACAGTAAATGTTGCCAAGCAGGATCGTGGGGAAAATGTTGGCCGAACCCAAGAAAATATATGGATGTAATTTTTAAGAAAATTACAGGTTAAAAGATAACACATTCGTGAGGTTGAAACACCAGGCATAGCTTAGTTGGGATAGAGCCTACGTACTATGAATTTTGACGAATAGAGATTAGATATATGTCGATGTCATAAATAAAATATACATCTTATTTCAACTGGACTCGGACAGACGGGACTTCTACGACAAGATATAGCCAAATCCCTCAAGTAGTATCGCCGGGGGTTAGTGTTATGTTACCAGGGCCATACCCAGCATTTAATCATAATTTTTTTGTGGGGGAGGGGTGTGAGAGGTGGAGCAATGTTTCGGCTAAGGCTGATAGTATTTTAACCAAACCGTGCTCGTAATGTATACCTGTATTATAGAACTTTTCATTTTTGGCTGAATCTATTGTGGGATTTCTCTCCTGATTCATCGTTTGTGTATCTTCTTGGCTTACAAAGAACATGCGTCATTATCAGAGCGAAATTCCATATCAATTACTAGATAAGCCTCAAGCTATCTTACATTGTCCAATATTTCTAGAATATCACGAGCAAATGAAACTAATTGATAATCGATGAACAAACACACTCGAATTTTGTCAATACGCAGATGAATAAAAGCTTTTGAATGGATATACTTTTATTTCGAAAAAGGAAATACACTATACATGCGTCATTATCAGAGCGAAATTCAATACCAATTCTATCAGAAAACTTCATCTGCCCGCTGTACATGGAAAGAGTGATTAGTCACAGAAATTAAGTATCAATATGAACCTACGTAAGAGACTCGACCTGGAGTTGAATTTAGTTCATTTTAAATGGAAAGTCGGGATCGACTTTCTGATTTTCTATGTATGGCGATGAGGTGTCTATATTTCCGTGGGGTCAGGCCCCTGTGTGGATGCTGCAGACAGGAACAGGAGACCCGGTGAAGTGTTAACGAGGGGAGAGGAGAAAGGGTGGGGCACAGTTACTAAATTCATCGCTATGTACATACGATTGAATCAGGGGTTGCAGCCGGTTACATCGAAAACGAAGCCGTTCATAGCGGGGGCAGTTGTCCCCAATAAGTTTTGATAACGCGCCCTTTTGCTAGGTGCTAACAGATTCGGTAGATAATTTCGTCCCACCACTGAATCGATGATGTCCATTCATAAGGAACGGCTTAAAGTTTCACAGATTTTAACAGTATTAGTTACAATTACAGTTAAAAGATGGCTTTATACATACAATACAACATACATACATATATACATACAAAAATGTATCTCCAACACTACGGCTCCCAGATATACATGTACACTGCACCTTCAATTGAAACATGGCTGAAAGGACCCGATCGGGTTTCCGTACAAACAAATGAATAATTGTCACTGCTTATCTTAAATGTTCAATCTAGCTAGGCCGCTTTAGGTGTTTATTGAATTGTGCTACTTCTAGGCCTACGTGCTTTACTGTTTCAAACAAACACAGTATAATTGCTGTGATTATTTACGGACACATGGATTGAACTTCAAACAACATTTGCAATAGAAAATCCGGCAAAATTGCTGTGTCGCGTAGTACGAAATATTTGATCTTCATAATCCGAAAAATTAAATTGATTTTACGAATCAATACACCAAGGGACCTACCCCTGTTAAATAAGGTGCAGGAATACGATGTTTAGGAGGGTTGAATAGCAATAGGCCTAAGCGCCTTCTGTCAGGCCTACGCGCATACGTAGGCCTACTATGAAGATTTTCTTTTTTAAAGCTGTTAGCATTCGTCTGAGCAGGCAGCTTTATAAACCAGAGTTTCCATTTGAGTTTTTTCATCATTAATGAAACTGGTATTTTATTAATTCCTGAAGACGTTAGTTACGAAAAAGATCCTTTCTTCGTTTGAACATCTTTTCAAAATGTTTTTCGTTCGAACCAAAAATATTAAGTTCGATCGATCAAAATTGATGTCCGTCGAACAATAATTTTTTTTTCAATTCATTGGAACGAAATTGTTTTCGCTCAAAAATGTTTTTGTTGGAACAAAATGTTTTTTCTTTCGTACAAAAGTATATTGCTCGATCAAACAGAATTGTTCTTTTCGGAACATAATATTTTCGTTTGAACAAGTATATTGTTCGATCGAAGTGTTTCCATTGCAAAGAAAAAATCTTTTCTTGGAACTAAATAGTCTTTTCGTGGAATAATCTTCATTCGAACAAAATAATCTTTTTCACCCGAACGTATAATGATATGAATGAGTTTTCTTCGTATATCCATATTATGCCTTTTTCAGGTTGGAGCTCATCTTCCATGTTTCTGACTATGTACAGAACACAGCTTGTTTAGGTCGTTTTGGAAATTCATTAGTCCTGTACATTTTGGATTATTCTGTATATCATTTGCCAGTGAAAAGAGGACGACTTAGGATACTACCTTGCGTTACTCCACTGGTTAGATCTTATTTTCAAGATGAGACAGTTCCGTTGATTTCGGCTATCTTTTTTCGTTCGTAGAAAACTGCTGAGCCATTTAAGCGACCCATGACCATTGATTCGTTTTCCTAATAGCTTGTTTAGTAATCGCTGATGTAGTACCTTATCAAATGCTTTTTTGAAATCTATAAAGGCTTAAGGCCTAACAATCGATTTTCCAGAGTCAAAAAGCCATCTTGTCCAATCATCCATGGTTTCAAGTAAACCCAATTAACTGTTTGTAGACCTTCCTATTATAAAACCGCGTTGACTGTCGAACAGGATTCTAAATTCCCTTCATTTTCATTGCATAGTAGGGCTGCGTCAGCATACACGGATTCGTGGTCGACACATTATCCAGACAAGATCAAGAATACGAACAATGCTCTGCAGAAAACCCGTTATCGCTGCTTTGCAGCTATATTCATTAAAAGTTTAATTTATATGATACACAATAATAAACGTTCCCTTATCTGAGTAAATCGGGTTAAATCGGTCTGAGAATTGATTTTACTTTGTTAACAATACATCTTACAAATGAATTTTAGCAGACTCTAATGATATATCTATATCAACGTTACATTAATTTTCCAATAAGCGAGAAGACACGGTTAGTTCCAGAACATTCTCGGACAGTCATAGTAAACTAGTCAGTAGTCAGTACACTCTCAGGCAGTCAGTAAAATATCAGGCAGTCAGTCACTCTCATTTGATCGGCATATACATCATGAATTCTACTCAGATGCTAATTGGTCGAACTCATTCCAGTAATATCGTGTTGATGTCTGTGGTGAGCAGATCTGGAATTTACCGAACTGTGTCACTGGTCATTCTGCCTGTCGTGTTCATATTAGGAGTTTTCGGAAATTCAGCTACTTTGCTGATTATGATAAGTCACAGATTCCGCAGTTTATCTTATGCCAACTACCTTATCGCTTTGTCCCTCAGTGATTTCGCGATTTGCATCAATTTTACTCTGATGCCAATATTACAGTTTGTTCTCTTCTACGTTAAAGATGGTCCTATATTCTTGATGAATTCACTGATCAGTTGTCAAATGTATGAATTTGTAATGCTACTTGCCGGTAGCAATAGTTCGTGGTTGATAGTTGCAATATCCCTAGAACGTGCAGCGGTTGTGCTCTTCCCGTTCACATCTCGTTCGATATGTACACCCAAAATCGCGAGATTTGTTATTTTGACAATTACTACAGTGAATACGCTGTTCATTTATCTCACACCTGGTTTGTCGTTAAATTTTTCTCACCAGTTTTTCGGATGCTTCTTCGAATTAGTAGACCAAATAAAATTCTTGACCACATTCGTTGTTCACGTTTACGTGTTACCGTTTACTCTAATTATGACAGCAAATTCTGTTATAATAATTCAGTTATTCAGAGGTTCAAAAATGGTGTCGTCAGATCAGAAAACTGCAAAATCAAAGCGTACAACAATAATGCTCGTAACAGTTTCATTCGCATTTGCAATGTTTACATTTCCAACCACTATCACTGCACTGTTACCAATTGCACCGGAACTGAGAAATTTCCTTTATGACATTTTCACACAAATCCATGTTTGTAACTATGTGGTGAATTTTTACATATATCTTCTACTTGGGCGAGAAATTCGTGAATATTTCTGTATGAAAATCCGCTGTAGACATTCAGTCAAATAACCATTGATTTCAAATTTGATTCACTTTTTTCCTAATTTTTTTCAATTCTACTTTTAAGAGAGATTCATATCAACGCAGTGGAATTACTCATATCTTTATATATTTCTGGACAGAAATTTGGGGCCCGTTATTTGACGTGTGCTCTGCAGTTTAACCACGATCTATCTCTGTCTTAAGCCATCTTTTTCAAGGTGTTTCAAATCATGCCAGTACATTCCATAATCTTATCTTACCGTCTATTTCTTTGTATTCCCCTCCATCCCATCCTTGTACTTTGCCCTTTAGGAAAGTCGATGATCTTGTTACGCGACCAAACCACCATAGTTCTTCCTTGATGATTTCTTCTGCTTGTGGCTTAAGTCTATTCAGTATGATCATTAACACGACCTTACTCGGATGGCTGATCTGGCTAATGATACGAATGATTCTTCGTAGCTAGGTTGCCTTTCTTATGGAGTGTTGATTATCAAGGACTGAGTCAAGGATGTTGGCCATTCCGCTGTGTGTCAGATTTAATTGTACGTAGATGATGAATACTATATCTGTTACTTCTTCCTCTGCTGATTGGATCAGTATTGCTGGAATGTTGTCAACCCCTGGGTCCAGTTCCACAGTTCCGAGTTAAGATTTGACTCTGAGTTAACTTCTTGAAAATTAACTAACTTTAACTCGGAGTTAACTCTAACTCACCACTGTGGAACTGGGCCCTTGGGATTTGCCTTTCTTAAGTCAGTTTCTACCTCTTCTCTGAGTATGGAGTTAGCTGTCGTTATCACTTTAGTAGTTTTGGGGACATCTAGCACCATGGGTTCTCCTGTTTTTTTATGTGTATATAAATCAACACAGCTCTTTAGGATATCTTGATCTTCAGTCAGCCATTCTCCTGTTTTATTTTAGATAGTGTTGGTCCTACCTTGTTTTGGTTTAGTAATATCTTTGACTGGCTGATAGACTACATATTGTTATACCTCAGGTGTTCTGTATCCTTGCATGGAATTTCAATCCATTTTTCATTTTCCTTTTTCATGCCATCCCCGACTCGTTTGTTTGCTTCTCTTTATAGTACCATATTACAATTAAGAGAAATGACAGTGAAATTACGCACACTTACCGGGGATCGAACCCGGGACTAGTACGTCTAGTACGCAGAAAGCAAGCGTGCTAACAAGTAGGCCAATAGAACTAGTGGCCAGTGGTTACAGATTGTTCTACATGTGTAACACGGCCCTCCCCTCTAATTTCGGCTGTCCACGGGCGATTTATATTATTGCTAGTATTCACATTATGTATGTATTTTGTATGTATGTATGCATGCAAATGTTAATACTTTTATCCTGCTGCCGATGCAAGATGAGGTGCTGTGACGAGATCAATTCGGGTTCTCCACAAGTGTAACGATTAAAAGAAGTGACAGTGAAAAGGCGCACTTTTTGAGTGATTTTTCCAAGAATGCTGTCAGCTGGTTCAGATTACGGTATACAATTTGTCGACCATTGTCTTGGTTATAAAGGACGAGTAGAGGAGCAATATTTCCTCCTAACATGGGGGTTTCAGCTATGTAAGGTCTGTCCTGGGTTTTTTCAGGCGCAGTGTGAAGGTCAACCTCAAACTAACATGGTCACTTTCGATGTACGCTCCTCGAAAGCTCCTGGTCAACATGGTCACTTTCGATGTACGCTCCTCGAAAGCTCCTGGTCTTTGTTGTTTAATGATGGTTATAAAAGTGATTTACAGTTTTGATTTGGACGGGTTAAAGCAATACCGTACTTGAATAAACACAATAGATATTAGAATTAACCTAAACATCGTGGTTGTTTTGCCACTGCGTGAGGAGTGTGCGGGGCTGTCACGTAAAGCGCACAATGTACAGTTACGTAATAGGGGGATCTGACACCTCTTTGACAGTATAGTCAACCTAATCCAACATGTCGTGAAATGGTGGAATTTTATCAAGACATTTTCCTGTTTTACCATTAGATATTTCACGAATTGCAATGAAGTTTGTACAGGTAATATTCATATCTATATAACTTAGTAACTATTGTATTTTACATAGTAGTAAATTTTCACAAAATCTGAGTAAATTGTGTCAGATTTCTGAGAATTGATTTTTCAATTGATGCGAACAATGAATCGTGAGCTGAAATAAATAAGACATGGCTTCAACTTGCGTGAGTCTACTGATACATTCAGTCTACACCTTGAAAACAGTTAATCATGAATTCAACTCAGATGCAAATTGGGCGAACTTATAACAGCTATATTCTTTTAATGTCTGTGGTGAACAGGTCTGGAATCTACCGTACTGTATCACCGGTAGTTCTGCCTATCATGTTCCTGATTGGAGCCTTCGGAAATTCGGCTACTTTCCTAATAATGATAAGTCGCAGATTCCGCGGTTTATCTTACGCTAACTATCTTATCGTTTTGGCATTCTGTGATTTTCTGGTCTGTATCAATTATACGATGATGCCTGTTTTACAGTTTTTTCTCTTGCTTCTAAACACTGGTGCTATATTCGTTATGAATTCACTGATCAGTTGTCACATCTATGAATTTGTAATGATACTCGCTGTCAGCAATAGTACGTGGTTAATAGTAGTTATCACTTTAGAACGCGCAGCAGTTGTTCTCTTCCCGTTCACATCTCGTTTAATATGTACACCTAGATTCGCTAGATTTGTTATATTGATGATTACTGCAGTAAATGTACTATTTCTTTATCTCAGCCCTGCTTTGTCCGTACATTTTACCGATCAGTTTTTAGGTTGTTACTGGGAATTATTTGATCAAATGACAGTTTTCACAATAATTGTCATCCAATTTAACATTCTACCTTTCATTGTGATCATTACATCAAATTCTGTTATAATAGTTCAGTTATTCAGAAGCTCAGAAATGGTTTCGACTGATCAAAAAACTGCAAAATCAAAACGTACCACAATAATGCTTGTAACAGTTTCACTCGCGTTTGCAATATTCATACTTCCATCCGCCATTACCGTATTTTTACCAATCACTGAAGAATTCAAAAATGTTCTATATGACATATTTGCACAGTTTCAAATGTGTAACTATGTGGTAAATTTCTACATATATCTTTTACTGGGACGAGAAATTCGTGAATATTTCTGCATGAAAATCCGCCGTAGACATTCAGTCAAATAACTACTAAGTTTGATTCATTTCACACAACTTTATACTAAATAAATCGATGAAAAAGATAAATAAAAATCAACATAATTGATGTATAGATATTTTGGGTGACTCGAGTTTAAGTTGATTAGCATGCTTCAGATATTTGCTGCAATGTTATACGTATGATCGCGAAACGATTGTAAGAGGCATGTATAACAACTTGGAGTTAGCTCATAACCCCCGTGGCACTGAATCCTGCCTGTGTCGAAAATAGGCCTACTCAGGTGAGGGTTCTGGGGGTCTCATTGACCCTCAACTGTGATTTGTGTTGCCCTTTTATAAATGAACTCTGTACTTGTTATATGGAATCTTACAAACTTCTCGGATAAAGATAAGTTTTCTGCTTTGAAGTGTTGCAAAAAATACATCATACCGATCTACACATTTCAAATGCGACACTTAATTGTTTATACATCTCCAAAATCTGCCTTTTTGTGATAAAAAATGCCCTTTAATTCGCCACAAGACATTCAAAAGGGCCGGATCGGCTCCTGCTACTCTACAGATTCTGGTATGCGTATTAGAACCGGCTAAATATACTGTGTAGTCCCAACAACAAGACGAATGTCACCGACGAGTAGAGAAGCATTCTTTCCTTATTAGGAAATATTCCTTATTGGAGGTTTTCAGCTAGGTTATGGTCGTACCAGCACAGGGTGAAAAGTATTAATATCCGACCTCGTATTCATGACATATATTTAACGGATAAAGGTCGTATATGTTTGATATTCGACCCCAATCCGTAGCAACAGACTTTTGGATGTTGCTTATTTCGCAGAACTGAAAATTCGAACGATTGAATTAATTTACTAATGCCGGTTTATTTAACGTATCAATCAAATGGACAACAAGCACAGAGTGATATAATAATTGGTTATAAAATGATAAATAGAATAGACTATTATATTACTTAATCATACTACATCAAATCGTGATTGAGATTACCTTAAAATGACTTTTCTTTAAGATACACTTAATATAAAGGCCTATTTCTACAAACAAATAATCATTAGCCGTAATTTTAGAATAAATAACTAATCTATAAATATTGACTCTCACTACCTAATTTACGTATTAGTTTAAGGTCTGATTTCTCAGCTAAGCCAAGGTACACATTTATTGAAAAACATAAATAAAAAATTTAACTATAAAAAATTGAGGTAACTCACCTTAAAATTCGAACGATTGAACTAATTTACTGATACCAGTTTATTTAACGTCTCAATCAAATGGATAAATGCACAGAGTGATCAAATCTGTGCTGCCCAAAACCAAGTTCGTTAAGACACTCCCATCAAGTAAGGTAATTCGGCATAAACCGACGCATCATTTGGCAAAACTAGACGCAACAAAATGATTCTCAGGGTTTAACAGAGGCTACGTAGATAATGGAGACCGATATATACGATATAGATTAAGACAACTAAGAAAACAAGAGTTGATATTACGTAATTGATTTATAGTCTTTCTGACTCGCACAGCAAATCATCGCTTCATCGCAACAAATCAAAAATGTTTGATATTTTCACATGCACAAGCAAATTGAAATATAAAATTACCACCGTAGCCTATAACAACTGCATCTTTGTTATCCTGTGTGTGTGAACCGTGAATATAATTTTCAATTATTTATACCTGCGTTGGAATCTATTACGTCGAGAAATCCTATGAGTAAGTTCTTAAAATGAGAAATGAGATCGAAATGTCAGCCATTTTCTTTTTATTATCACCGGCATAAATGCTCTTATCCCGGTGATAGTTATCACTGTGCAAGGAAATGCTACGTAATATGCTTTTAAATATAACCGTCTAATCCAGTAATTATTTCATGGAGTATTTTATCTGTGGCAAATTAACTTTATGTGTAGATCTTGATATAAATATAAATTTTTCGATGCAACATCGCATTATTCTTCTAAAAAAGGGAAAATGAATTAAATAGCCGCGGAAGATGCCCAAAATAAAATCTGACAAAGTTGCCCAGAATAACATCCAACTAGAAAATTACGAATGGGAAAACAATGACCAAATTCCGTTTTTAGATCTTCTAATTCACAATAAATATTCTCATTTGATTTTCTCAGTCTACTGTAAACCTATTAACGCTGAGGCATATCTTCACTTATTTCCGTTTACTGCTGTATCGATCAAAATTGGACTCGCTCAAGGCTCACGCAGATCCTTGCACTACGGACATGCGATGGAACCTTCATTTCGGCTGAATTTTACCACAACTCTCCAACTCGCCAAAACCTCTCTTAAAAAATTGGCTTACGCGATTCCATTTTGCAAATCTAGTCTAGGAAAGCTAAAGATATCCCAAAACCATATAAACAGTATTCGATATAGATTCAACTTCTTTTGACATTAACCAAAAAAAAAAAATCGCGATAAATGATAGGAGTTCTAATGGATTTGTTGGGTTCGTTCAGTAAATAGTGTGACATGCGAAAAGTGCGGTGTCATGAATGTAGGCAGTAAATAGACAATATTTAGCAAAGCTATTTTCAGTCCTATTCTCGAAGAATGGTCGACGTCGGAAATCCGGAACAGAGCGAAAGAGTAACGAGCGAACTATCAGTTTGGAATACCAAAACTGGAACTGACTTTATTTTTACACATAGCTATTTATATAACACAGATTCAGACAGGTTGAGACATGGAAAATGATACAAAAACAAAGGTGACGAGTAGTGACATGACAGTGAGACAAACAACAATTAACACATTCTGATACAGACAAACAGTCTCAGAGGACAATGAGTAATAAGATGGAGACATAAAACAATAAAGAAATACGAAATATAGATGAAATATGTATAACAATTATCAGAGACATTTAGTGTTGTTAAAAATATTCAGGTATCATCATCCCATAACAACCTCAAAAATAGGGAACGTTTTTTTTTATTTCGTCAAATCCACTTCGAATTCAATTTTTTGAGAATTAATATTTCTTTATTTTTGTTGAGGTTTACATTTTTTTAAATTTTTCAACCGCCTCTGCAATCATTCAAAGCCCATCAAATCCGCAATCAATGTATCATAAAACACGGCCTTATGACTTGCTCTATGATTGTGGTTAGTTTCAGGGTCTTTGGTATTTTCATATTGTGTTGGTACGCAGGCATACTTTTACCACAATCAATGGGGCATTAGAGAAGATAACAGCAATGACAAAAAGGGCAAGAGACGATATTAGACATACGTAGGTTGAGCTATTTTTGCGCGTCAACGCGCATCAATCGGATAGACGGTGCGACGATCAACCGGTTCCATGGTGTAGTGGTTATCACATCTGCTTAACACGCAGAAGGTCTCGGGTTCGAAACCCGATGGAACCTGGTCAACTTTTCACATCCGGTTGAATGAATTTCCCTACGGTCGCTATTTTGTTCTGATGCTGACCTTTTTCACAGAGTTCTGACTAATTCGCATTTTTTGCGCGTGGGTATGGTGGCTGATAAGGCCATAGCGTAAAATTCCTGGTATGTAAATGAGGGCGCCAGAACGCCAGAACGCCAAAACGAAAAAAAACGTCCAATTTTCTCTGAAAGTTCGTTTTGGCGCGCCAAAACGGAGAATATTCCGTTTTGGCGCCCCCGCCAAAAGAACGAAAAACGTCCAATTTTCTCTGAAAGTTCGTTTTGGCGCGCCAAAACGGAGAGTATTCCGTTTTGGCGCCCCCGCCAAAACGAACTTTAAACCATGTAAAATAATTCTATATATACGAAAAATATTTTCATATATGCAAATTAATGCAAATTACACACAAGATCAACGCGCCAAATTGAAAAATAATTTTACTGTGGTTGAATGCTTGTTTTGGCGGGGGCGCCAAAACGGAAATAACCGCGCCAAAACGAAAGAGAAATTTTCGACGTTTTTCGTTGTTTTGGCGGGGCGCCAAAACGAAAGTTCGTTTTGGCGGGGGCGCCAAAATAAAGTTCGTTTTTGCGGGGGTGCCAAAACGGAATTTTCTTTGTTTTGGCGCGCCAAAACGAACTTTTAGAGAAAATTGGACGTCTTTTTTCGTTTTGGCGTTCTGGCATTCTGGCGCCCTCATTTACATACCAGGAATTTTACGCTATGGCCCTTATCAGCCACCATACGTGGGTAAAAACCGGGTACTTTCGGTTTTATAAACTGGTATCAACATTAACCTTAACTCAATTGAAGTGAATTAAGTAACTTTCTTTAGTGCTGCTAATAATTCTACCTAAAATGAAAAATTAAGTAATTTGCGGAAAATTATTTCAATTGTCTGAAGTTTAATATCTTATGCAGTTGAACAAATTAGCAATAAAAATTTATCTGAATGTCACTGTAACGATTCCACCACAGTTAGAAAACGGATTAAAGTTGTATGACGTGAATCAAACTATTGATATCAATTGTTATTTGACCGAATTTCTACAGCGGATTTCAAAAAGAAATATTCACGGATTTCTCGCCCCAGTAAAAGATATATATGGAAATTTAGCACAAAGTTACATGCCAAGAATTGTGTGAATATGTCAAGTAGAAAATCTCTCTGTTCCGGTCAGATATGTAAATATACAATAATATTTGGAAGTGTAAACATTGCAAATGCGAGTAAAACTGTTACAAGCATTATTGGTTGTACGTTTTGATTTTGTAGTTTTCTGATCATACGAGACCATTTTCGAACCTCTGAATAACTGAAATATCAGAAAAGAATTTGATGTTATGATCAAAGTTAACGGTAGAATGTTTAAGTGGATGACGAATATATAGAAAACTTTTATTTGATCAATCAACCGGGAGTAACATCCGGAAAACTGGTCGGTAAATTGTAACGACAGAGCAGGGCTGAGATATTGAACCAGTGCATTCACTAGTGTTATAATAACACTAGTGAATGCACTCGAACCAACGTCATAATGACGTTGGTTCGAATCCGGAATTGTTTTGATGCGCCGATATGTCCAAAACTTGATGCAAGTCACATATTTGATAATATTATTCAATTTATTTCTGCGCCGTCATCTGCGCCGTAATTATCAATATAGTAGTAGATCTAGCGAATCTCGGTGTACGTATCAAACGAGATGTGAACAGGAAGAGCACAACTGCCGAACGTTCGTTTACTAGACGACCAGAATCCGATCGCACCAATCACAGCGCTTGTAACAAACAACATCAGGCTAGTTGGCTATATGCTTTGTAATTTTTTTTAAAGAATTTTCCATTGGCATCCGAGTCGAATATGGCAAAACGGTAACTCAAATTCTTGGTATTACATAATGTGTAACTACTGTGAATAACACCGGTCATCTTACAAGGTTTTTTTCATGAAACTGCAGACGATAGTAAAACGAATTGTATCGTCAGAAATCAGAGAAACCAAAATCACGCAACAAACTAAGGCTTGGGAGGGTCATCTCATATTTTTAGATAATGTTTGTGATACATGTGATTTGAAGTAGAAGATAGAGCATAATTTGACGTACGTATGTGATTTCATAATAATGGTAATAATAATAATATATCTTTATTGTCAGAGAATATTCTCGTATGACACGGACAAATATAAATATAAGCGGATACAGTTAGCGAAGACATTTACACGTATATACATAACTGCAAAATCAGTAAAAGTGATTACATATTATGATCCGATTTGATAAACTAGATTAATGAAGTGATTTAATATTTTACTTCGTTCAAAAACTTTGATAAATTGATACTATTGGGAGAGTTTCTCATAAATTTGGAAACTTCATATATGTTTGGACAAATAATAACATTTCTTGAGATGTGTATGGCACGTGCATTATGCAAGAAATATATAATGGACTATGACGGAACCAGTCCATAAAAATTCATGGACTGGTTCCGTCATATTAATACCATCGTATGTCTTAACTCTCTTAACCTCTTAACGCCAACATTTTTCAGAGAATGAATTTGCTCGATCTAACTTGAATTCAATGAAAATATCTTTCTCTATAACGCTGCGAAATTCGTTATAACGCGATATTTTTCATTCCCACAGTGGAATCATAGAGGATTTTTACAAGTAGTGAAAAATAGAGGCAACGTTTTATATTCCCTATTGCGTTAAAAGAGCAAGCCGAGCAAAAGTCTCTTGGGTTAAACACTGCAGGTGAATTTATTTGAGAACTCTGAGACTGAAACCAAATCATTTACTTTGAAAATAACAAGCCCGAAATTGGCAATGAACGAATTTTGAAGAACTTAATCTCAAGACAGCCCCCACAAGTCCGATGATCCGAAACTGACAAAATGATATACTGTCCATATAAACGAGGATTATCTTGATTTATTTTTTGCTGATGCCGTCACCAGTCATTGTAATGAAGTCGCAACGTCGAATAAATAAATTACTAGCCTAACGAAACTTTTTGTGACTTAATCTTTTGTTACACCTTTTGTTCCACCTTATTCTCGTTATTTTCCAATCATGTACTTCGATATAAACAAAAAACGGTGTACATTCGATCGCCAATCAAACAGCTTCCGATTTCAAAATCAAACCCACTGCTCCCGGCAGGTGTGATGGGTTTGTAAGGGAGACCGAATGAAATAAATCTAACTTAATCAAATGAATAACAGGGTCAATCCTGGTTTTAAGATGAAGAAAATGTAAAAGTTATTTAAACTATACAGTAGTAGCGAGAGCCGGTGCGTCAAATGAAATAGTTAATGACCTATAAAGTACCACTCGTTTCGTATTTAGAAATAATAGGCTACTTAATGATACACAGGCAACATGTAGCAATGCAAAATATACACATAGAAAACACGAAAGAGAGTGTAACGATCATAGGAAAACGTATACACGTCGTCGTTTTGTATAGCTATTATGGACCTCCTGAATTCAAAGTATATTTTGTCCGACCCAGACATTGACCACCACCATCTCGTGTCAATATAACCTGGATTTCAATTAATTTCATATGAAGAAAGCATGTTGTCATAATTAATTCAAACAGGACATATATAGAATCAGGGCCAAGCTACAGCAAGCACCCTAATTGAACAGAAAAAAAGCAGGAGAAGAAGAGAAAATACGACGAAAAAGAATAACAATTGTTAGTCATTCATCGCCCCAAGTCATCACACAGGAAAGGATCGGTGAGATCATATCATTGTGCACCAATAGAATGCGGCGCGTTGGCGGGTATTTATAGCAAACCGCGTTGATCGTCAAAGGGAATAATTTCAACATTCCATTGGTGGTGGGGTCAATGATGCCAACGCACGGCGGCCTTTCTCACTTGGACGCCTCACCAACAACATGTTTGCGATACTCAAAAACTCTCTTCCATAATCATCTTCCAGCGAATGCATCAATCGATGGATTAAGGTAAAAGACGGTTTTTCATTTTTTGTCTATACTATTTGAATATTCTCAGTGAAATATCTACTCTTACATGATAGTTTCGCATTATACGCACCAAGTTTAACATTTTAGAGATTTTGAAAATAAATTTCATAAATTTCATAAATTTCATCAATAAAATTGACCTTTTTGTTAACCAAACGTTATTGATATTGGTACGTATAGTCGACTTCGATAGAAATACGAGAAAAACATACATCATGGGATAGTTACTTAAGCATAATAGATATCGGTACAAACCGCATATTCAAATTGCACTTCTCATATGATACGATTCAATAGAATTGTGTAGATTCATCCGACCAGGATATTTGATAAATTGAAATGATTTTAACGACTTAACTCTGGATAAAGGTAGAGACTATCGGCGATGAATACCATTTTATAATGGTGTGTACACTGAATTGCGTACATAATGATAATGATATATATGAACTTTTGTAAAAGGTGTAATCGTAAATTGTAACTGTAACTGTATAACTGTTAGCGGTTTATCATTTCAAGTTTTCAACGGGTTTCTATACACACGGGTTCAACGAAAGTGATAAGCGAGGACTGCGTTAACCGCGTCTACACAAAACGCAGCTTCGGTAGCAAGAATCCACAATTGTAGTGCAAGTTCAAGGTCAACTGTGGCGCCCGAACCCTGCAATGAACGCGGGTTCACTGTCCACTCTAGCGGAGTTTCACGCGCACGCGGGTATTTTTACGTGTTACCAGCGGATACGCTTAACCCGGGCACAAAATGCTAGTGTAGACGTATAGCTATAAGCTTTGTTGATTCTTGTATTGTTCTCGACCTATTTCAGGCTAAAAGCAATCATCGTCCGAGCAATAGTCCCGTAGATTTAGCTCGTTTGTCTTGAGTGGTAGAGAGAAACACAATGCACCGGATGCACAGATGCGTCTTTATATCAGTCATTTTGTTCACATCCACATTATTCATCTAAGTTCGACCATGTACTTTAAAGAACGAATTTCGTTTTAGAGTCGATGGTTCGACTAGGTCTTGTTCATTCACATTATGCCTGCAATACAGAGAGCATTAGAGCTTCAGACCAAATTAGGATAGCAACAGGAGGTACTTTTTTATCTTTAAGTAGTGGTTGACCCTGTTATTAATTTGATTTGTAGATTTCGTTACCCTGTTATGTGTTTAGTTGGTAGATTTCATTTGAGATTTGATTGTTGTCCCTAAATAGGTATCGCTTCAGAAGCGATGATTACACATGTGCCCACGTATATTCGCATTTTTTGATTGCGCACATAATTCATGCTGCACAAAATTCTAAAATTATTACAAAAAGACCACTCAAAACGGTAGACCAAACACATAGCGCATACGTCATGGATCCAGCCCATTACGGTATGCCAGCGGCGTATGCTGATCCCGCATTTCCCCCATAAAGGTGCACTGATGTCAGTACGCCTCTGTCACTTCTATCGCCTGCACCCACCAGTTCTATTCAATTAAAATATCAGGTAAGCTCGGTTTGACTGAAGCTCCAAAATATTTTATAACCAAAATATTTAATCTGAATATGTGTAGAAAAAAAAAAAATATATATATATAAGAATTAGCGCAAATTCAAAGAATGATAGAATTAGAGTGTTAAAATATCAAGATCTTCAAAAACTGCATTGTACGGGAATCGAGTAATGTTACATTACACTCGTCTCCACATGAACATTTGCTTAACAAATGTGTTTTGTAACAGTGGAGAACCCGTACATACATTTTGACAATTTTCCGCTGAAGAAGAGGAAATAAACTTGTATATCCTATTCATACAGTCGGTATGGTCTTCAACAGTTATGATACCGACTGTCCACATACAAACATTTATTAGATTCATAGCCCTCTAACTCAGCTTTTCTTAATGAGATCTAATACTCTTTATCAGAAAGGATTCTGCCGCCAGGATCTCATCTCGGAAAGCTTTGATCCTATATCCTATGTTCGCAGGATTATGTTTGAGCTTTCTATGCTCATTTATTTATGGGAGGGCATCTCTTATTCGTAGTGTAACGAGTAGTTAAACGTTTTCTCCTTCTTCGGGGTCGAACTGTGTGATTTTCCTTCCCCAGGAATGAAAGTTATGAAAGCGGTTGTTGTATGTCAGTTGTATCTTTATTTTATAAGTTATCGTTGTTCCGTCCAATGAGTCGGGTGGTCAATCGATGTGACTACTTTTGCCGGTTGAATCTCAGAATGAGGAGTCTCCCACTTTGGTACTGACCAGCCTATTTATACAGATCCCGGCCCCCTTTGTTCTACTTTGGCAGATGGCTTCATTTGTTCCAGAGAGGGCTGTATTTGTTCTGGCCAGTGCCAAAGTTACTAAATTTAATGAAATCAATAATGTGAAATGCGGGAGACACGCGCCGTAGTGGTAGTTATTCAATGATTTTGGTCAGATGTTGACACGTGATGACACGTTTCTCCCAGGGAGATTTATAATTAAAGACTGCATTCGTGTCACTTTCTAGACCCAAATGTTTCCGCCCCGGAAACTAAAACAAAACGGACTCATTGGACACACAATAAACAGTGAAGAAATAATAGTCCAATCAATTAGTCAATAGTACATAGTTTCATAAGAATATAATCAAACACGAAACCGACCAAAGTGAGCAGGATATAAATTAATTCATTTGCCTTAAATAACAACAGTTTATTAGCCAAGTTTTCTTGATCAATGTTTTGAGGCCTATTTTCTACCTGGGGCAATGAAGGGCGCTGACTTCGATTTGCCAATAACGGGTTTATTAAATCGTGATGAATCACATACAATCGAAGGGAATAGGGGGCATCTAGTATGCGTCGTAGACGCTTATAAGTGGAATAATACAAATCTTCTCCGGGAGATCTATATCAATCTGGGCAGATGTACCCAACGAACACTTAACCCTATATCCCCAGGACAAGCAGAAAGCGCACATAAAGGAATTGCCAGGCAATCTTTCACACTTACGAATTCAATAGCCACTTTAAATCGAGCCTCTCTCGGTGGCCTTTAGTTTCTTAAAACGTTAACTATAAACCAATACCTTTATTGCGAATGGATAACCGTGACACTACCCTCAAAAAACTATGCGTAACATTTGAAACTACGATATCCGCACATACTAATGGAATATTCTGTGCCGCCGCAGCTATCGGCGAAAGCGCACCCGGGTTGCTGCGCATTGTGAGGAAAATATAAAGGGATAGAGCCAACTTAATACTCAGAATGGTAGGTAATGAAAACATCCCGATAGAAATAGGAGAAATATATTATTAGATTCATAGCCATCTAACTCAGTTTTTCTTAATGAGATCTAATATAGTCCGAAGAATGTTTTGAATCAACGGAGGCCATATCGGTCCGATTATCCTTACTAAGATGTAAGTTCGGTAGCTTTACCTGTGGCGAATTTTTAAAAAGTACATTCCCCTGACCTTGGATGCTTCATCTTTAATTAAAAATGAATTAACTACTGGTAAATTTATTACATGCAAAAACGAAACATCTTAATCCCTATCAAACTCACATCTTGTCAATATGGAACGGCGCCCGAAGCAATCAAACATGGAATTCTTAATAAACTAGGTTTACAGCCCGAAATAGAACGGAACGCTTTACCAGTACATTTCAAACTCCACACGGAATCGGACGACGATAATAACTAAATCTCATTTGCCAACTCATAAGATCCTTCATACAAATTACCGTATCAACTTGCAGACTGATTTTATCAACCACCTTTACAATGAGTCATCCATTTCACTTTACAGATTGATTTTATCAAACCCCTTTACAATCAGCCATAGCCATTTCCCCTTGTGGACTAATTGTATCAAGCCCCTTTACAATCAGTCATATCCATTTCACCTTGCAGACTGATTGCATCAAACCTCTTTACAATCAGTCATAGCCATTTCACCTTGCATACTAATTGTATCAAACACCTTTACAGTCAGTCATCCATTTCACCTTGCAGACTGATTGTACCCAAACCCCTTTACAATCAGTCATAACCATTTAAACTTGCAGACTGGTTGTACCAAACCCCTTTACAATCAGCCATAACTATTTAAACTTGCAGACTGATTGTATCAAACCCCTTTACAATCAGTCATATCCGTTTCACCTTGCAGACTGATTGTATCAAAACCCTTTACAATCAGTCATAAACATTTCACCTTGCAGACTGATAGTATCAAACCCCTTTACGATCAGTCATATCCATTTTGTCCTTGCAGACTGATTGTATCAAAACCCTTTACAATCAGTCATAAGCATTTCACCTTGCAGACTGATTGTATTAAATCCTGATCAAAATCCGCAAACCACAGAACACTGTGATGGTTTGATGGGGAAAGAACTGATTTCATCCTTGAATTTGCCTAAAACCTTTTTTGTTGTTGTTCAAAAACGAAGGATGACATATCAAAAATGATGAAATATTAAAAACTAAAGTCGATTATGTTCACAATCAAATGCAGGCTTTACAATCAGTCATATCCATTTCACCTTGCAGACTGATTGCATCAAACCTCTTTACAATCAGTCATAGCCATTTCACCTTGCATACTAATTGTATCAAACACCTTTACAGTCAGTCATCCATTTCACCTTGCAGACTGATTGTACCAAACCCCTTTACAATCAGTCATAACCATTTAAACTTGCAGACTGGTTGTACCAAACCCCTTTACAATCAGCCATAACTATTTAAACTTGCAGACTGATTGTATCAAACCCCTTTACAATCAGTCATATCCGTTTCACCTTGCAGACTGATTGTATCAAAACCCTTTACAATCAGTCATAAACATTTCACCTTGCAGACTGATAGTATCAAACCCCTTTACGATCAGTCATATCCATTTTGTCCTTGCAGACTGATTGCATCAAAACCCTTTACAATCAGTCATAAGCATTTCACCTTGCAGACTGATTGTATTAAATCCTGATCAAAATCCGCAAACCACAGAACACTGTGATGGTTTGATGGGGAAAGAACTGATTTCATCCTTGAATTTGCCTAAAACCTTTTTTGTTGTTGTTCAAAAACGAAGGATGACATATCAAAAATGATGAAATATCAAAAACTAAAGTCGATTATGTTCACAATCAAATGCAGGTTTTTTATTAATTTTTGAAAAACTATAAGGAAATTGACAAAAGTTAGAAAAGGAAAAACCAGAAAAGGTGCGCTTAGAGGGGGGTACGAGTTAAATGGTATAAATAAATGTAAATAAACTAATGTTTATAACTATGAATATATAAAAATATGCAAATATATATTAAGCATAACAAGTTGTTCTCTTAATCATCATTTATTGCCGGAATTTTATGATGACCATAAGCATATGTGCTTACAACATCATCGAGTATATAACGTTTCTCGTCGTATGGTGATAATCCGACTTTATTCAAATTCACCGAATGCAACTTATGATTTAGCTCCGGATAGACCGCATGTTAGCTATCATTCGTGATTGGTTACTTAAGCAATCAACGTAGTTATCGTGGGATACGGACTGCTTAACGACGTACTTCGCAACACCTTTTGCAGTATTCTTTTCCTCAAGTGTTCCGTTGTTATACGGAGAAAGATATGTCATCGAATACATCTTGCTCCGTAAACCGCAGAACACTTTGACGGGGAACGAATTGGTGTGATCCTTAAATTTGCCTTGTACTTTCTTATTTTTGTCCGAGAATAAAGGATGACCAATGGGATAGGCTGAAAAGTCGAACTGGTCGGAAATCCCCGCCATATCCGCGTACAAATCTTCGCTACGAATAGCGTACGTTAAACTATCCGTATCTGTGAAAAGAAGTTTAGCGTTATCTCCGTATCCTGCCTTGATGGTATTGTAATGAAATTCGTACATTTCAATTACTTTAAAGCCAAGATACACGGGCTTATCAAACTTGATCGAAATCTGTCATTTTTTACCCCTACAACATTTTCCGAAATTATAATGTTCCACGAAATAGCAGATGCTTCGCTATAACTTTTCTCAATTTCCCGGGTTCGTTTATTATTTTGTAGTCGATTCGATTCCTAATGTTCTCCATTGTTTTGCCAAAAACTTGCATTATTCAGTAATTTGTACATATCCATTTCAAAACTAGATTTCGCATTTTTTCGGAATTCGGTATTTTAAGCAATGTACGGTGACATCCAGGCTGATTGTCGAAAACGGAGAACACGATTAATCTTCGTTAATTTCGGGTAGATTATAATGATGACAAGGATCTAATCCTTAGCTCTTGTGAACGAACTTGCGGAATTCCTCGAAAATATCTGAAAGTAGCAAAACGTCGGTTCTAAGATAGAGATCGTGATACTCGCCCATGTTTGCCATGTTAAACTGCGACCAAACATGGGACCAAGTGTAAATCCGATAAACTTTTCAGTGTTCGTCGGAATCACTGAAATTTTATACCCCCTAAATTCAACCAAGCCCAATGATATGATAATTTCATGACTGTCATATAACTTTTCAAGTTATGAAATCACAGGTATGAAATTAGGAACCCTATAACTTAGATTACATGAATAACAAGCTGGGCCTCTGTATTTGCCGATTATATGATCGTGATCCCGAAATTTCTTACCATTTATGGTTTCCTTACATATATGACAAATATCAGTTGATTTGAAGTGTGTTTCATCGACGTCGTTGATAACCAAAGGTTGAGGATTTTTGTATTCCTTTAATATTTCCTCTGCTTTTTCGAGGAGGGATGTTAATTTACACCCTTCAATCGATTCTAAAATATTTCGAAGTCAGCATATATCACATATGGCAGTTTGTGCTGTTTTGTGACATTAACAAATTTCAAGACATTCTCATCCGTCGGTGGCATGATTGTCTTTTGTATTCCTTGAATACAGTACCGAGTATGAACGTCAAGATTCTCTTGCGAGACAAAAGAATGCATACATTTAAAACACCAAAAACATTTTGGTCTTTTCTTGTTTAAATGAAATAGAAATTTACTGAGATCGTTGATTAAGCAATAATGCTAGTTATCATCGTCAACTAATACCAATAGATTTATATGAATTGCTCTTGGATTATCACACACTCGACGAACAAAAGTATTCCCATCTTCATAGGCAAATCCGTTAACTGATATATCGTTTTGCCGTGCGAATATGGGTATTTTGTTCTACGGTCACTGGATAATTGATATAGTTCATATTCATTTCGTTCCTGTACCGAAAATACTTGGATACTCGTTGGGGGTTCGTGTCCATTCGGTGGAGGTGGGCAAGTACAGACCAAAGGAAGCACATATTTTATCCTCAAAATTTTGGATATTTATAACCCTTCCTCGTGAAACGATTACACGAGGAGAGGGTATATACGAACCTCCACCTAATGGTTCATATATGCCGACATGTAGATCGAAAACTTCGACATAATCAAACATCCAACCAGTACTCTCAGTATTGTATTGTTCCAATGATTGGATCATTTTATTCTTAGCCTGATCCAAGAGCTCGTCAAATTGTTCACCATTGAAAGCACTTCGAGTATGGCTAGTAAAATATACAGTCCTTTGTTGATGGACATCATCGATATCATTTTCTAAAATTATATGAATGCTGATAAACCATTTTATCCGACCCAATCTACCTAAATCATCTTTAAGCAGTCGGATGAGATGCGGTTTGATATCGTTATAGAATTAAATTAGATCAAACTTGTTGTTCTCAGTGCATGGGAACTCGTATTTTCGTATATACCCCTCTAAGGCGCCACCTTACCGGATCCCGATGAGAGCAAGAGTTTCCTCATCAAGGTCCGGCAATTCCCATTCCGCTGCTGGTTGTGGAGGCAGCGGCGTCCCTACTGCTGCTGGTGGTGGTGGTGGCGGTGGTGCCCCTACTGCTGGTGGTGGTGGTAGTCCAGTTACAACGTGATTGATGCCTATCTCGGTAGGCCGTCGTGCTAAACCCCTCTCCGCATTTGACACAAAGTGGATTTCTTTTTCTGTGCACACGATTAATGTGCCGGGATCTCGAGCTGGCGTCTGCGAACACCAGCTCGCACATTGTGCACCCATACCGCTTGGGTAGGGCGACTGGTCCTAAGCACAGTCTTTCAGTTACTTGTTTCTGCGATAAATACATCTCATTTGCCAACTCATAAGATCCTTCATCCAAATTACCATTTCAACTTACAGAATAATTGTATCAAACCCCTTTACAATCAGTCATAGCCATTTCACCTTGCAGAGATTCTATCAAACCCCTTTACAATCAGTTATAACCATTTCACCTTGCAGAGTGATTGTATCAAACCCCTTTACAACGAGTCATCCATTCCACCTTACAGACTGATTGTATCAAACCCCTTTACAATCAGTCATAACCATCTAACCTTGCAGACTGATTGTATCAACCCCCTTTACAATCAGGCATAGCCATTTCCCCTTGTGGACTGATTGTATCAAGCCCCTTTACAATCAGTCATCCATTTCACCTTGCAGACTGATTGTATCAAATCCCTTTACAATCAGTCATAACCATTTAAACTTGCAGACTGATTGTATCAAGCCCCTTTACAATCAGTCATATCCATTTCTCCTTGCAGACTGATTGTATCAAACCCCTTTACAATCAGTCATAACCATTTCACCTTGCGGACTGATTGTATCAAACCCCTTTACAATCAGTCATAAGCATTTCACCTTTGCAGACTGATTGTATCAAACCCCTTTACAATCAGTCATAAGCATTTCACCTTGCAGACTGATTGTATCAAACCCCTTTACAATCAGTCATAACTATTTCTCCTTTCAGACTGATTGTATTAAATCCTGATCAAAATCCGCAAACCACAGAACACTTTGATGGGGAAAGAACTGATTTCATCCTTGAATTTGCCTAAAACCTTTTTGTTGTTGTTCAAAAACGAAGGATGACATATCAAAAATGATGAAATATCAAAAACTAAAGTCGATTATGTTCACAATCAAATACAGGTTTTTTATTAATTTTTGAAAAATTATAAGGTAATTGACAAAAGGTAGAAAAGGAAAAACCAGAAAAGGTGCGCTTAGAGGGGGGTACGAGTTAAATGGTATAAATAAATGTAAATGAATTAATGTTTATAAATATGAATAAATAAAAATATGCAAATATATATTAAGTATATATAACAAGTTGTTCTCTTAATCATCATTTAATTATCATTTTATGATGACCATAAGCATATGTGCTTACAACATCATCGAGTATATAACGTTTCTCGTCGTATGGTGATAAACCGACTTTATTCAAATTCACCGAATGCAACTTATGATTGTAGCTCCGGATAGACCGCATGTTAGCCATTATTCGTGATTGGTTACGTAAGCAATCAACGTAGTTATCGTGGGATACGGACTGCTTAACGACGTACTTCGCAACGCAACAACTTTTGCAGTTTTCTTTTCCACAAGTGTTCCGTTGTTATACGGAGAAAGATATGTCATCGAATACATCTTACTCCGTAAACCGCAGAACACTTTGACGGGGAACGAATTGGTGTGATCCTTAAATTTGCCTTGTACTTTCTTATTTTTGTCCGAGAATAAAGGATGACCAATGGGATAGGCTGAAAAGTCGAACTGGTCGGAAATCCCCGCCATATCCGCGTACAAATCGTCGCTACGAATAGCGTACGTTAAACTATCCGTATCTGTGAAAAGAAGTTTAGCGTTATCTCCGTATCCTGCCTTGATGGTATTGTAATGAAATTCGTACATTTCAATTACTTTAAAGCCAAGATACACGGGCTTATCAAACTTGATCGAAATCTGTCATTTTTTACCCCCACAACATTTTCCGAAATTATAATGTTCCACGAAATAGCAGATGCTTCGCTATAACTTTTCTCAATTTCCCGGGTTCGTTTATTATTTTGTAGTCGATTCGATTCCTAATGTTCTCCATTGTTTTGCCAAAAACTTGCATTATTCAGTAATTTGTACATATCCATTTCAAAACTAGATTTCGCATTTTTTCGGAATTCGGTATTTTAAGCAATGTACGGTGACATCCAGGCTGATTGTCGAAAACGGAGAACACGATTAATCTTCGTTAATTTCAGGTAGATTATAATGATGACAAGGATCTAATCCTTAGCTCTTGTGAACGAACTTGCGGAATTCCTCGAAAATATCTGAAAGTAGCAAAACGTCGGTTCTAAGATAGAGATCGTGATACTCGCCCATGTTTGCCATGTTAAACTGCGACCAAACATGGGACCAAGTGTAAATCCGATAAACTTTTCAGTGTTCGTCGGGATCACTGAAATTTTATACCCCCTAAATTCAACCAAGCCCAATGATATAATAATTTCATGACTGTCATATAACTTTTCAAGTTATGAAATCACAGGTATGAAATTAGGAACCCTATAACTTAGATTACATGAATTACAAGCTGGGCCTCTGTATTTGCCGGTTATATGATCGTGATCCCGACATTTCTTACCATTTATGGTTTCCTTACATATATGACAAATATCAGTTGATTTGAAGTGTGTTTCATCGACGTCGTTGATAACCAAAGGTTGAGGATTTTTGTATTCCTTTAATATTTCCTCTGCTTTTTCGAGGAGGGATGTCAATTTACACCCTTCAATCGATTCTAAAACATTTCGAAGTCAGCATATATCACATATGGCAGTTTGTGCTGTTTTGTGACATTAACAAATTTCAAGACATTCTCATCTGTCGGTGGCATGATTATCTTTTGTATTCCTTGAATACAGTACCGAGTATGAACGTCAAGATTCTCTTGCGAGACAAAAGAATGCATAACATTTATAACACCAAAAACATTTTGGTCTTCTCTTGTTTAAATGAAATAGAAATTTACTGAGATCGTTGATTAAGCAATAATGCATGTTATCATCATAAACTAATACCAATAGATTTACATGAATTGCTCTTGGATTATCACACACACGACGAACAAACATATTCCCATCTTCATAGGCAAATACGTTAACTGATATATCGTTTTGCCGTGCGAATATGGGTATTTGTTCTACGGTTACTGGATAATTGATATGGTTCATATTCAATTCGTTCCTGTGCCGAAAATACTTGGATACTCGTTGGGGGTTCGTGTCCATTCGGTGGAGGTGGGCAAGAACAGACCAAAGGAAGCACATATTTTATCCTCAAAATTTTGGATATTTATAACCCTTCCTCGTGAAACGATTACACGAGGAGAGGGTATATACGAACCTCCACCTAATGGTTCATATATGCCGACATGTAGATCGAAGACTTCGACATAATCAAACATCCAACCAGTACCCTCAGTATTGTATTGTTCCAATAATTGGATCATTTTATCCTTAGCCTGATCCAAGAGCTCGTCAAATTGTTCACCATTGAAAGCAGTATGGCTAGTAAAATATACAGTCCTTTGTTGATGGACATCATCGATATCTTTTTCTAAAATTATATGAATGCTGATAAACCATTTTATCCGACCCAATCTACCTAAATCATCTTTAAGCAGTCGGATGAGATGCGGTTTGATATCGTTATAGAATTAAACCAGATCAAACTTGTTGTTCTCAGTGCATGGGAACTCGTATTTTCGCATATACCCCTCTAAGGCGCCACCTTGCCGGATCCCGATGAGGGCAAGAGTTTCCTCATCAAGGTCCGGCAATTCTTCCCATTCCCATTCCGCTGCTGGTTTTGGAGGCAGCGGTGTCCCTACTGCTGCTGGTGGTGGTGGTGGTGGCGGTGGTGCTCCTACTGCTGCTGGTGGTGGCGGCTGTGCTCCTACTGCTGCTGGCGGTGTTGGTGGTGGTCTAGTTACTGTTGGTTCAAGGACCGGTCGCTGGGATTGGGAGAGTTCTCGCACAACGTGATTGATGCCTATCCCGGTAGGCCGTCGTGCTAAACCCCTCTCCGCATTTGACACAAAGCGGATTACTTTTTCTGTGCACACGATTAATGTGCCGGGATCTCGAGCTGACGTGTGCGAACACCAGCACGCACATTGTGCACCCATACCGCTTGGGTAGGGCGACTGGTCATAAGCACAGTCTTTCAGTAACTTGTTTCTGCGATAAATACATCTCATTTGCCAACTCATAAAATCCTTCATCCAAATTACCATTTCAACTTGCAGAATAATTGTATCAAACCCCTTTACAATCAGTCATAGCCATTTCACCTTGCAGACTGATAATATCAACCACCTTTACAACGAGTCATCCATTTCACCTTACAGACTGATTGTATCAAACCCCTTTACAATCAGTCATAACCATCTAACCTTGTAGACTGATTGTATCGACCCCTTTTACAGTCAGTCATGGCCACTTCCCCTTGTGGACTGATTGTATCAAGCCCCTTACCAATCAGTCATCAATTTCACCTTGCAGACTGATTTTATCAAACCCCTTTACAATCAGTCATCCATTTCACCTTGCAGACTGATTGTATCAAACCCCTTTACAATCAGTCATATCCATTTCTCCTTGCACACTGACTGTATCAAGCCCCTTTTTAATCGGTTATATCCATTTCACCTTGCAGACTGATTGTATCAAACCCCTTTACAATCAGTCATAACCATTTAAACTTGCAGACTGATTGTATCAAACCCCTTTACAATCAGTCATAAGCATTTCACCTTGCAGACAGATTGTATCAAACCCCTTTACAATCAGTCATAACCATTTCACCTTGCAGACTGATTGCATCACACTCCACAAACCACAGAACACTTTGATGGGGAAAGAATTGGTTTCATCCTTAAATTTGCCTTAAACCCTTTTTTTGTTGTTCGAAAACGAGAAATGACCAATGGGAAAGAATTGGTTTCATACTTGAATTCGGCTAAAACCTTTTTGTCGTTGTTCACATTCCACGAAATCGTAGATGGCCTCGCTAAAGCTTTGCTCAATTTATTGGGGTCGTTTATAGTTTGATAATTTAGCCAATGGCGAATATTTTCCATAGTCTTACCGAAACTGGCATTATTCAAAAGTTTATATAGATCCCTCTCAAAATTGGTTTTCGCCAGTTCGATAATTGGTTTTCTAACGAATGTATAGAGCCATCCATGCAGACTGAGTAAAATACAAAACCCGGTTAATTTTTGTCAATTTCATAAAAGTTTCAGATAAAGTTTAAGATTCCTATAATGAATGATGTAGTTTTTCTTATTGCCAAGATTGGGGATAAGATTGTTTATCTTGGTTTCGCTTAAATTTAGAGATGGAAATAAATCTTTTTGACACAGTGAGGAGAGCATATCCTTACTCACCGGCATGGGTTCCGGGGCAAAGGGAAAGTCATTATGTAAGTAATGTAGCTCAGCACCGTATTCAAGGTCAAACTTGAGGATCATACCAAATTGGACGTCATCGGGTAAATCAATAATACTAGGGATAGTGCGCCAAAGAGGGGCGACTTGTGGTTCCAACCACCTACATTCGCTCACAGAACCTGTGACATTGCCTAACCGTAAAAATTGTTTGCATCCAAATACATGATATAGGAGGATTCTATTGAAGGGTCATTATCGGCGAAATTCTTGTTGTTAGCCTCGAAATACCGATGGATTACGACGGATATCCCGCCTAAGTAGTATAGTCAGAGGGGGGTTCTGGCACAGCTAACTTTTGGGCTAACTGTGCTAATGTGAGCTAACTTTGAGCTAATGTAAGCTAACTTTTGAGCTAATCTGAGCTAACTTTTGAGCTAATCTGAGCTAATGTCGGTTA
This sequence comes from Tubulanus polymorphus, assembly GCF_964204645.1. Lineage (NCBI taxonomy): Eukaryota > Metazoa > Nemertea > Palaeonemertea > Tubulaniformes > Tubulanidae > Tubulanus > Tubulanus polymorphus. The sequence goes on along the minus strand of NC_134028.1, from coordinate 20,348,793 downwards.
ACATCTGAGCAAACTTTTGAGCTAATCTGAGCTAATGTTGGTTAACATCTGAGCTAATCTGAGCAAACTGTTGAGCTAATCTGAGCTAATATCGGTTAACATCTGAGCTAATTTGAGCTAATGTCGGTTAACATCTGAGCTAATCTGAGCTAACATTGAGCTAATGTGAGTGAATGAATGTTAATACCGAGCTAATGTGAACTAGTTATCGGGCTAATGTCTATGTGTTATATGGAGCTAATGTGGGTTAACTATTGAGTTAGGTATTTAGTTACCGGTTTTTATGGTAATCTATTGAGCTGGTGTGTGTTAAATTTAAAAACGAGATCATTTGAATATGGTTAGATCTGAATGAATATAAACATATGCAAATTATCAATTGTTTCGATGATTACGATCCTCGTTCTGAAAAATATCTGACGTCATGAGGGGTATATAACGTGTGTTCTCCAAAGGTGATTTCATTCGTTGAGTTGATCATGGATACGCACACAACTCCCGTGTTGAAACGAAACATGTCTGAACCTGATGCTCCAAAAAAGAGACCTCGAAGACTGAATTTCAAGAATTTAAAGCTAGATATTAACGCTGCTAAGCCTGGTATGTATGTGTAATTAATTTGTTTGTTTGTAAAACATCCTCTCCTCCTTTGAGTTATTTATTGTTTCACTTGTAATGTAACCATATTATCTTTTCTTTTGTCATAGATACGGTTGTTAAAGAGAATGCTTGTGTACAAACGGATATAAAACTGAGTGAGTCTAAAGAAGAATACGTCTATGCGAAAGCGGATGTGAAACGTCATTATCTGGGCAATTTAGTGTTTGCGTGTGTCAGCGAGTGGCAGGATGTTAAACGTGTTGACATACGAACTTATGAACTCAGTGATGACCTTCGATTATTTCCAACGAAACGCGGCATTAGCCTACACCTGCAAGAATGGGCTAATCTCGACTGGCATAGAGATTCCATAAATTCCGCCATCAATTCGTTTAATGAAAGCAACAATAACAATAATATCATAGAGGATTTTCGATTACACGTCGGTAGGAACCGATACGTGACCGTGTTCAAACGTTTCAATAAGGTTATAATCGACATTAGATATTTTTGTTATATAGCTGCAACGGAACAACGAGTTCATACGAAAACCTGGATAGAACTATCTGAAAAACAGTGGGAGAAACTGATGAATATTTCTTTCGTTGATTTGGAACCTGAACTCGTTGGGATGAAAGCGTGTATGTTCAATGATGATCATCAGAATCAGATGGGTGCTCTCCAGTGTGTTTACTGTAATCCTCATCCTGTATTCCAAATCGATGATTAATGAATATATGTATCTCCTGTATCCTCAATCCGTATATAGATAAATATCAAAAACTAAAGTCATGAATTATGTTAATAATCAAATGCTGGTTTTTTCTTTATTTATTTTAAAAAAGAATTATAGGGAAATTGGCATAAAAAAGTAGAAAAGGAAGAAAAAAAAAACGGGAAAAGGTGCGCTTAGAGGGGGGTACGAGTTAGATCCCATCCCTGAAATAAAAAGAAATATAGAAAACACTTATAACGATATTAAACCAATGGTTTACCAACTTTCATATAATCTTAAATAAATAGATAAATAAATAAATATATATATTAGTTAAATAGTTTAAAGTAAAACTGAAAACATAAACGCATGTATAAGTGAGTGTAAATAAATCAATGTTTATAACTATGAATAAATAAAGATATGCAAATATATATTAAGTATAACGACTTGTTCTTTTAATGATGATTTATCTCCGGAATTTTATGATGACCATAAGCATATGTGCTTACACCATCATCTAGTATATAACGTTTGTCGTCGTATGGTGATAATCCGACTTTGTTTAAATTAACTGAATGTAACTTATGATTGAAGCTCCGGATAGACCGCATGTTAGCCATCATACGTGATTGATTACGCAAGCAATCAACGTAGTTATTATGGGATACGGACTGCTTAACGACGTACTTCGCAACACCTTTTGCAGTTTTCTTTTCCACAAGTGTTCCGTTGTTATCCGGAGAAAGATATGTCATTGAATACATCTTACTCCGTAAACCGCAGAACACTTTAACGGGAAAAGAATTGGTCTCATCCTTAAATTTGCCTAGTACTTTCTTATTTTTGTCCGAGAATAAAGGATGGCCGGTGGGATAGGCTGAAAAGTCGAACTGGTGGGAAATCCCCGCCATATCCGTGTACAAATCGTTGCTGCGAATAGCGTACGTTAAACTATCCGTATCTGTAAAAAGAAGTTTAGCGTTATCCCCGTATCCTGTCTTGATGGTGTTATAATGAAAATCATACATTAACGTTTTGCTTATGTCTAAAATTGAAAAGCCAAGATACACAGGCTTATCCAACTTGATCGAAATCTGCTGTTTTTTTACCCCCACAACATTCTCCGAAATAATGTTCCATGAAATCGTAGATGGCTTCGCTAGAGCTTTTCTCAATTTCCCCGGTTCGTTAATAATTTGGTAGTTGATTCGATTCCTAATGTTCTCCATTGTCTTGCCAAAACTTGCATTATTCAGTAATTTGTACATATCTTTCTCAAAATTGGATTTCGCATTTTTTCGGAATTCGGTATTCAAAGCAATGTACGGTGACATCCAGGCTGATTGTCGAAAATGGAGAACACGATGAATCTTTGTTAATTTCATACCAAGTTTCATGTAAAGCCTCAAATTCCTATAATGAACAATATACCGAGTTTTATTGTAAAGATTAGGGATAAGCTTGTGTATCTTGCTGGACGATAGTTTCAAAGTCTGAAATAGAAGCTTTTGATACGGAGATAACATTAAATCTTCGTTGACTAACATGCGCTCCGGAGCTAACGGTAAATCGTTATGTAGATCGTGTAACTCGGCACCGTATTCAAGGTCCACTTCGAGTATCATGCCGAAATGGGCGTCGTCCGTCATCGTTAAAATATCCTGAGCGTCGGGCCAAAGGGGATCGTTTTCTGTTTCTAACCACCTAAATTCACCAACAGGCAATGCCTGAGACATTGCCCACCCATACAGATTATTAGCATCTAAATACATGATATAAGATGACTCCTTGGCCTCGTCGTAATCGGCGAAATACTTGTTATTAGCCTCGAAATATCGATGGGTAATAACAGATATTCCGCCGCGTATCCCCTGTTCTATGAACAAATACATATCGACTTCAGTGAACAATTGAAGTTCGACTTTTGTCAGTTTCAAGCAGGCATCCCATGAGTAGCCGGGTAGAGTGTAGTAATGACAAGGATCTAATCCGTAGCTCTTATGAGCGAACTTGCGGAATTCCTCGAAAATATCTGAAAGTAGCAATACGTCGGTTCTAAGATAGAGATCGTGATACTCGCCCATGTTTGCCATGTTAAACTGCGACCAAATATTCTGTGCATGTTTGTAGTCATCTACCGAAATTTCAGTGTTCGTCAGGGTGTTGGTAAATGCCTCCTTAGGAGGGAGACTTGTCTCATTAAATTTCTCCGAACCTGTCATGTAGTCGTATGGGTAAACACCTTTACGTAATAAAAGATCAAGTTTATTGGCGGGGAACTCCGAGTTTAAATGAATGAATTTCTCTCTACCCGAATTGACCAAATTTTCCGTAAGAGTACTGACAGAGGTATTGAGAAATGCCAACGAGTCGATGAAGCGTAGGGGACCAAGTGTAAATCCGATAAACTTTTCAGTGTTCGTCGGGATCACTGAAATTCTATACCCCCTAAATTCAACCAAGCCCAATGATCTAATAATTTCATGACTGTCATAACTTTTCAAGTTATGAAATATCACAGGTATGAAATTAGGAACCCTATAACTCAGATTACATGAATTACAAGCTGGGCCTCTGTATTTGCCGGTTATATGATCGTGATCCCGACATTTCTTACCATTTATGGTTTCCTTACATATATGACAAATATCAGTTGATTTGAAGTGTGTTTCATCGACGTCGTTCATAACCAAAGGTTGAGGATTTTTGTATTCCTGTAATATTTCCTCTGCTTTTTCGAGGAGGGATGTTAAGAATTTCTTCATAACATCGTCTCCTCTATAAAGGACTGTCGGATGGGAATGTCTGGTGTCAGGGCCAACGACTTTAAAACAAAATCCACACGGTTCATGAACCTGATAACGATATGTCCAAGATTGATTCTGGTTCAATTTACACCCCTCAATCGGTTCTAAAAACATTTCGAAGTCAGCATATATCACATATGGCAGTTTGTGCTGTTTTGTGACATTAACAAATTTCAAGACATTCTCATCTGTCGGTGGCATGATTGTCTTTTGTATTCCTTGAATACAGTACCGAGTATGAACATCAATATTTTCTTGCGATAAAAAAGAGTGCATGCACTTAAAACACCAAAAACATTTGGCTTTCTTTTTGTTTAAATGGAAAAGGAATTTACTAAGGTCATTTATCAAACAATAATGGGCGTTATCGTTATCAACTAGTAATAATAAATTAACATGATTTGCGCGTGGATTATCACTCAAACGACGAACAAAAATATTTCCATCCTCATAGGCAAATACGTTAACTGATATATCGTTTTGCTGTTCGAAAATGGGTATTTGTTCTACGGTTACTGGATAATTGATATTGTTCATATTCAATTCGTCTCTGTACCGTAAATACTTAGATACTCGTTGGGGGTTCGTGTCCATTCGGTGGAGGTGGGCGAGTATAGACCAAAGAAAGCACATATTGTCGAAATTTTGGATATTTATAACCCCTCCTCGTGAAACGATTACACGAGGAGAGGGTATATACGAACCTCCACCTAATGGTTCATATATGCCGACATGTAGATCGAAAACTTCGACATAATCAAACATCCAACCAGTACCCTCAGTATTGTATTGTTCCAATAATTGGATCATTTTATTCTTAGCCTGATCCAAGAGCTCGTCAAATTGTTCACCATTGAAAGCACTTCGAGTATGGCTAGTAAAATATACAGTCCTTTGTTGATGGACATCATCGATATCATTTTCTAAAATTATATGAATGCTGATAAACCATTTTATCCGACCCAATCTACCTAAATCATCTTTAAGCAGTCGGATGAGATGCGGTTTGATATCGTTATAGAATTAAATTAGATCAAACTTGTTGTTCTCAGTGCATGGGAACTCGTATTTTCGTATATACCCCTCTAAGGCGCCACCTTACCGGATCCCGATGAGGGCAAGAGTTTCCTCATCAAGGTCCGGCAATTCTTCCCATTCCCATTCCGCTGCTGGTTGTGGAGGCAGCGGTGTCCCTACTGCTGCTGGTGGTGGTGGCGGTGGTGCCCCTACTGCTGTGGTGGTGGTCCAGTTACAACGTGATTGATGCCTATCCCGGTAGGTCGTCGTGCTAAACCCCTCTCCGCATTTGACACAAAGCAGATTACTTTTTCTGTGCACACGATTAATGTGCCGGGATCTCGAGCTGGCGTCTGCGAACACCAGCTCGCACATTGTGCACCCATACCGCTTGGGTAGGGCGACTGTGCCTAAGCACAGTCTTTCAGTTACTTGTTTCTGCGATAAATACATCTCATTTGCCAACTCATAAGATCCTTCATCCAAATTACCATTTCAACTTACACAATAATTGTATCAAACCCCTTTACAATCAGTCATAGCCATTTCACCTTGCAGAGATTCTATCAAACCCCTTTACAATCAGTTATAACCATTTCACCTTGCAGACTGATTGTATCAAACCCCTTTACAACGAGTCATCCATTCCACCTTACAGACTGATTGTATCAAACCCCTTTACAATCAGTCATAACCATCTAACCTTGCAGACTGATTGTATCAACCCCCTTTACAATCAGGCATAGCCATTTCCCCTTGTGGACTGATTGTATCAAGCCCCTTTACAATCAGTCATCCATTTCACCTTGCAGACTGATTGTATCAAATCCCTTTACAATCAGTCATAACCATTTAAACTTGCAGACTGATTTTATCAAGCCCCTTTACAATCAGTCATATCCATTTCTCCTTGCAGACTGATTGTATCAAACCCCTTTACAATCAGTCATAACCATTTCACCTTGCAGACTGATTGTATCAAACCCCTTTACAATCAGTCATAAGCATTTCACCTTTGCAGACTGATTGTATCAAACCCCTTTACAATCAGTCATAAGCATTTCACCTTGCAGACTGATTGTATCAAACCCCTTTACAATCAGTCATAACTATTTCTCCTTTCAGACTGATTGTATTAAATCCTGATCAAAATCCGCAAACCACAGAACACTTTGATGGGGAAAGAACTGATTTCATCCTTGAATTTGCCTAAAACCTTTTTGTTGTTGTTCAAAAACGAAGGATGACATATCAAAAATGATGAAATATCAAAAACTAAAGTCGATTATGTTCACAATCAAATACAGGTTTTTTATTAAGTTTTGAAAAATTATAAGGTAATTGACAAAAGGTAGAAAAGGAAAAACCAGAAAAGGTGCGCTTAGAGGGGGTTACGAGTTAAATGGTATAAATAAATGTAAATAAACTAATGTTTATAAATATGAATAAATAAAAATATGCAAATATATATTAAGTATATATAACAAGTTGTTCTCTTAATCATCATTTAATTATCATTTTATGATGACCATAAGCATATGTGCTTACAACATCATCGAGTATATAACGTTTCTCGTCGTATGGTGATAAACCGACTTTATTCAAATTCACCGAATGCAACTTATGATTGTAGCTCCGGATAGACCGCATGTTAGCCATTATTCGTGATTGGTTACGTAAGCAATCAACGTAGTTATCGTGGGATACGGACTGCTTAACGACGTACTTCGCAACGCAACAACTTTTGCAGTTTTCTTTTCCACAAGTGTTCCGTTGTTATACGGAGAAAGATATGTCATCGAATACATCTTACTCCGTAAACCGCAGAACACTTTGACGGGGAACGAATTGGTGTGATCCTTAAATTTGCCTTGTACTTTCTTATTTTTGTCCGAGAATAAAGGATGACCAATGGGATAGGCTGAAAAGTCGAACTGGTCGGAAATCCCCGCCATATCCGCGTACAAATCGTCGCTACGAATAGCGTACGTTAAACTATCCGTATCTGTGAAAAGAAGTTTAGCGTTATCTCCGTATCCTGCCTTGATGGTATTGTAATGAAATTCGTACATTTCAATTACTTTAAAGCCAAGATACACGGGCTTATCAAACTTGATCGAAATCTGTCATTTTTTACCCCCACAACATTTTCCGAAATTATAATGTTCCACGAAATAGCAGATGCTTCGCTATAACTTTTCTCAATTTCCCGGGTTCGTTTAGTATTTTGTAGTCGATTCGATTCCTAATGTTCTCCATTGTTTTGCCAAAAACTTGCATTATTCAGTAATTTGTACATATCCATTTCAAAACTAGATTTCGCATTTTTTCGGAATTCGGTATTTTAAGCAATGTACGGTGACATCCAGGCTGATTGTCGAAAACGGAGAACACGATTAATCTTCGTTAATTTCGGGTAGATTATAATGATGACAAGGATCTAATCCTTAGCTCTTGTGAACGAACTTGCGGAATTCCTCGAAAATATCTGAAAGTAGCAAAACGTCGGTTCTAAGATAGAGATCGTGATACTCGCCCATGTTTGCCATGTTAAACTGCGACCAAACATGGGACCAAGTGTAAATCCGATAAACTTTTCAGTGTTCGTCGGGATCACTGAAATTTTATACCCCCTAAATTCAACCAAGCCCAATGATATAATAATTTCATGACTGTCATATAACTTTTCAAGTTATGAAATCACAGGTATGAAATTAGGAACCCTATAACTTAGATTACATGAATTACAAGCTGGGCCTCTGTATTTGCCGGTTATATGATCGTGATCCCGACATTTCTTACCATTTATGGTTTCCTTACATATATGACAAATATCAGTTGATTTGAAGTGTGTTTCATCGACGTCGTTGATAACCAAAGGTTGAGGATTTTTGTATTCCTTTAATATTTCCTCTGCTTTTTCGAGGAGGGATGTCAATTTACACCCTTCAATCGATTCTAAAACATTTCGAAGTCAGCATATATCACATATGGCAGTTTGTGCTGTTTTGTGACATTAACAAATTTCAAGACATTCTCATCTGTCGGTGGCATGATTATCTTTTGTATTCCTTGAATACAGTACCGAGTATGAACGTCAAGATTCTCTTGCGAGACAAAAGAATGCATAACATTTATAACACCAAAAACATTTTGGTCTTCTCTTGTTTAAATGAAATAGAAATTTACTGAGATCGTTGATTAAGCAATAATGCATGTTATCATCATAAACTAATACCAATAGATTTACATGAATTGCTCTTGGATTATCACACACACGACGAACAAACATATTCCCATCTTCATAGGCAAATACGTTAACTGATATATCGTTTTGCCGTGCGAATATGGGTATTTGTTCTACGGTTACTGGATAATTGATATGGTTCATATTCAATTCGTTCCTGTGCCGAAAATACTTGGATACTCGTTGGGGGTTCGTGTCCATTCGGTGGAGGTGGGCAAGAACAGACCAAAGGAAGCACATATTTTATCCTCAAAATTTTGGATATTTATAACCCTTCCTCGTGAAACGATTACACGAGGAGAGGGTATATACGAACCTCCACCTAATGGTTCATATATGGCGACATGTAGATCGAAGACTTCGACATAATCAAACATCCAACCAGTACCCTCAGTATTGTATTGTTCCAATAATTGGATCATTTTATCCTTAGCCTGATCCAAGAGCTCGTCAAATTGTTCACCATTGAAAGCAGTATGGCTAGTAAAATATACAGTCCTTTGTTGATGGACATCATCGATATCTTTTTCTAAAATTATATGAATGCTGATAAACCATTTTATCCGACCCAATCTACCTAAATCATCTTTAAGCAGTCGGATGAGATGCGGTTTGATATCGTTATAGAATTAAATCAGATCAAACTTGTTGTTCTCAGTGCATGGGAACTCGTATTTTCGCATATACCCCTCTAAGGCGCCACCTTGCCGGATCCCGATGAGGGCAAGAGTTTCCTCATCAAGGTCCGGCAATTCTTCCCATTCCCATTCCGCTGCTGGTTTTGGAGGCAGCGGTGTCCCTACTGCTGCTGGTGGTGGTGGTGGTGGCGGTGGTGCTCCTACTGCTGCTGGTGGTGGCGGCTGTGCTCCTACTGCTGCTGGCGGTGTTGGTGGTGGTCTAGTTACTGTTGGTTCAAGGACCGGTCGCTGGGATTGGGAGAGTTCTCGCACAACGTGATTGATGCCTATCCCGGTAGGCCGTCGTGCTAAACCCCTCTCCGCATTTGACACAAAGCGGATTACTTTTTCTGTGCACACGATTAATGTGCCGGGATCTCGAGCTGACGTGTGCGAACACCAGCACGCACATTGTGCACCCATACCGCTTGGGTAGGGCGACTGGTCATAAGCACAGTCTTTCAGTAACTTGTTTCTGCGATAAATACATCTCATTTGCCAACTCATAAAATCCTTCATCCAAATTACCATTTCAACTTGCAGAATAATTGTATCAAACCCCTTTACAATCAGTCATAGCCATTTCACCTTGCAGACTGATAATATCAACCACCTTTACAACGAGTCATCCATTTCACCTTACAGACTGATTGTATCAAACCCCTTTACAATCAGTCATAACCATCTAACCTTGTAGACTGATTGCATCGACCCCTTTTACAGTCAGTCATGGCCACTTCCCCTTGTGGACTGATTGTATCAAGCCCCTTACCAATCAGTCATCAATTTCACCTTGCAGACTGATTTTATCAAACCCCTTTACAATCAGTCATCCATTTCACCTTGCAGACTGATTGTATCAAACCCCTTCACAATCAGTCATATCCATTTCTCCTTGCACACTGACTGTATCAAGCCCCTTTTTAATCGGTTATATCCATTTCACCTTGCAGACTGATTGTATCAAACCCCTTTACAATCAGTCATAACCATTTAAACTTGCAGACTGATTGTATCAAACCCCTTTACAATCAGTCATAAGCATTTCACCTTGCAGACAGATTGTATCAAACCCCTTTACAATCAGTCATAACCATTTCACCTTGCAGACTGATTGCATCACACTCCACAAACCACAGAACACTTTGATGGGGAAAGAATTGGTTTCATCCTTAAATTTGCCTTAAACCCGTTTTTTGTTGTTCGAAAACGAGAAATGACCAATGGGAAAGAATTGGTTTCATACTTGAATTCGGCTAAAACCTTTTTGTCGTTGTTCACATTCCACGAAATCGTAGATGGCCTCGCTAAAGCTTTGCTCAATTTATTGGGGTCGTTTATAGTTTGATAATTTAGCCTATGGCGAATATTTTCCATAGTCTTACCGAAACTGGCATTATTCAAAAGTTTATATAGATCCCTCTCAAAATTGGTTTTCGCCAGTTCGATAATTGGTTTTCTAACGAATGTATAGAGCCATCCATGCAGACTGAGTAAAATACAAAACCCGGTTAATTTTTGTCAATTTCATAAAAGTTTCAGATAAAGTTTAAGATTCCTATAATGAATGATGTAGTTTTTCTTATTGCCAAGATTGGGGATAAGATTGTTTATCTTGGTTTCGCTTAAATTTAGAGATGGAAATAAATCTTTTTGACACAGTGAGGAGAGCATATCCTTACTCACCGGCATGGGTTCCGGGGCAAAGGGAAAGTCATTATGTAAGTAATGAAGCTCAGCACCGTATTCAAGGTCAAACTTGAGGATCATACCAAATTGGACGTCATCGGGTAAATCAATAATACTAGGGATAGTGCGCCAAAGAGGGGCGACTTGTGGTTCCAACCACCTACATTCGCTCACAGAACCTGTGACATTGCCTAACCGTAAAAATTGTTTGCATCCAAATACATGATATAGGAGGATTCTATTGAAGGGTCATTATCGGCGAAATTCTTGTTGTTAGCCTCGAAATACCGATGGATTACGACGGATATCCCGCCTATTATGCCCAGCTCGATAAATAGATACATGTTAATATCTGTGAACAATTTGAGTTCGACCTTGGTCAATTTTTGACACGCGTCCCACGAATAGCCGGGGAGAGTATAGTAGTGGACGGGGTCTCGTTTATAACTTACGTGGGCGAAGGTTCTTAAGTGTTCAAAAATATTGCCTAATAAAATCGCATCCGTACGCAAATAGATATCACGGTATTCGCCCATGCTGGAAATACCGAATTGCTCCCGGATATTATGCGCATGCTGATGTCGCTATCAGAAATTTTGTCTAAAATGCGTTTTATCTTCATCGCTCATGATCAAAGGTTGGGGATTTTTGTACACATTCAAAATGTCTTCAGCCGTTTCGAAGAGGCTTTGAATGAATGTCTTCATAACATTTCCCCTTGACATCTCGGGAAATGTTCTTTTCTCAGTCATATACGCCTTGGAGGCGAGCTCCCACCCGCACTTCGGGCACCGGCTCCCCATGGTTGTCGCACGCGCGCCCCGGCACGAGGAACATGAATGTCGAAATACTTTCTCGCACTTGAGGGATGGCTGAATCCGGATTGAGGCGGATGTTCTCATTTTGAACCCGCTGTTGTGGTGGCGAGCTCCCGAGCCCCCGCCCGCACACTATTTGACAGTTACTTCTTTACTCAATAATAACCCCGTGCCTGCTCTATAGATGCGAAACCACAAGTCAACAAGTACATATTTCAACATTCAACCACCTACACTCAATTTCAAAGTAATCAGAATTCATATTTACCTCCCCTCCTTGCTCTCTATAACCATAGAGAAGCATCCTTTGCTGCCAGCGAACCTTGCTCGAGGCTTCGGTTCGTTCGTGGTGATGAATGTCATGCAAGCGGGATTTTCCTCTTGGTTGAATGAATTTTTGCTTCCCGCTCGCTTTGATACACTGCTAACACCCCACGCTGCCTCCGTTTGTGACCTTAGGATAGCAAGCTCAGTCTATCTACGCGCAATGGTGACTGGAAAGTTGCCTCTTGACATCAGTCTCATTAAAAACTACCAAAAACATAATCGTGACAATGTAAATAAAACCCGCTCAAGACTGTATATATGTAAGTGTACAAACATGTATTAAATATCCTCGTGTTTGTGCCGCTTTCTTACTGACGGTCTATCAATGCGCATAGCACTCTCAGTTTGATTGCGATACATTCACGGACCTAACTATGCACTGTATATTAGAAACACATAACTGTTCCCAGTGTAAAACTTTTACTTTTAGGCAAATTCAGCACCAGATGTGGAGTACCAACTGCGCACCCCTTGACGGAGAACCCATCCTCATCGGAGCTGCATCGTCGATGTCACACAACTACACTTCGGATAATCCAGGGCCATACTCTCATCTGGAAAATTTGCGTTTCGAAATGTGCTTTCTTCCTATCTAGTCAACACGCGGGATCATCAACTTAGAGGACTTCTACATCAAACCCGAGAAAAAAACACAATAAACTATCGGACTATTTACACGTAGAAAACGAGCAAAAAAATAAAAAAATGGACAAAATGATCTTCAACCTTAGCTATTTCCAGAATCTCATTGTATTAAATTAGGCAGCCAGAAAAAGTCATCCCAATCAGTCGCTTGCCGGTTCAGACTGAATGGAAGATTGTTTGGATGAACCGGAACCGAATTTCCAATTATGTACTTCGATTTAAAAATATTCTGTTAACTCGACCGCCGATCACACATCTATATCTGTACTTCGATTTCCGATTTCAAAATCAAACCCCCTGTTTCGCTCCCGGCAGGAGTGGTGGGTCTGTAAGGGACACTCAATCGAAAAATCAAACAAAATTTACCAGCCAAATAAATAAATAATGGGGACAATCCCTATTTTAAGATCAAACACCATCGATAATATACCGTCTCCTCCACTCCCTCGTGCTCCCCTTCCAATCTTGGCCCATTCTCTTCCATCCCCCTTCTCCCCCTCCTTTATCTGTGCCCTCGGGCTCCTCTTCCAATCCGGGCCCATTCTCTCCCTGACCCCCTCTCCTTTCTCTGTGCCCTCGGGCTCCTCCGACTCTTTCTGCTCTCTCGTTTTGCCCCTGAAATCTGAAATAGTTATACATATTAGTATATTCGAATATACATAATGTTAATACGCAATGACAACAAAAAATTAAAACTAGAATTAGAATCATATTGATAAAAGTAATAAGCCCGGCATTTCCACATCCTCATGTTTGTTCCAAGCAAGCAGCGAAACGAATCCTTGAAAAAATCTACACGAACGACCACATAGCTACATCCAAACTGGGCGTCTTTATTCAAGGCAACAAACAATATCGAAGCTTATGACGTATAACGCCGTATAATGTCGTATAATGCCGGTTTGCTATAAATATGGAAAAATAGAAATTATAAATAATTAATTGAATTCAAGCAGAGAAAAATTAAGCTATAGTATATCTAGAAATTCGTAACTTACAATTACTGTAGCTCCTCCAAGAGCGAGTTTCTATGAAAAATGACCAAAGCTCAACTGCGAGACATTCTATTGTATTGTTCGAATCATTGGATCATGTTGTTCCTAGCCTGATCTAATAGCTCGTCAAATTGATCACTATTGTAAACACTTCGACTGTGGCGAGTAGAATATACAGTTTTATGTTGACGGACGCCTTCAACATTTCCTCGTATTTTCTTGCTTACCCCTCTAAGGCACCGCCTTGCCGGAATCCAAGAGTTTCCGCATCGAGGTCCGACAATTCTTCCCACTCCCTCTCTCATGCAGCTACTGTTGTTACTGATCTTAAGATCAAGGATTCTTCTCTAGGCTGTTGAATAACATCGAAGAAGCAGAGGAAAGTAGGAAGTGGTAGAAGCGGCGGTGGGATCGCGTGAGATCGGAGAGCGAGGGGGGAACTGGGGGGACTGGGGAAGATTGGGACGATCACGTTTCGAGTTGTAAAGATCGGTAAACATCTTTATAACGCCAGAATGAGTGGCATCTCGTCCCTTGTCACGTGAGTTGAATCAGGGCAGTGTAATGATAACTCATTTCACTACCCTGATTAAATGTAGATGATTATGACTATTATTATCATGTAGATAAAATATAATCTCTGTGTACGTTAAAATATATATTAATGTAGTTTAATTGTAATTAAGTTGATTACATAATTAAATGAGTATAATTGGATTCACGTTATGTAATAATAACAATAATGATATTAATAATAATGATAATGATAATGTAATATATTGTAGTTTTCACTCATTGTTGTTTGAGTTTTCTGAAGATAAAGGAACGATAGAGAGATATCGAAACAATAATTGAAAAAATCGAGGATTTTTAGAATCGCTTCGGATCAATTGAGATTTTCGGACAAAAATTCCAAAATTCTCGAGGTTACTTCGTTTCAAATATGAAGAAAATTCCGGAAACATTTTTCTGGTCCCGGGCGATCCGAATTAGGTGGTTCCGCTGTATATCGTGGATGCTTATCACATATAAGAGATAGTAAGATACGAAATATGAATAGAGATGACGTGGATCATGACTGCGCATACACGAGGAGGAAGAGCACCGCCTGATTGCAAAAATGTAAGAGTAAGTTTTAGAAGGTAAAACAATTAGTCTAGAAACGAGGATTTCTTGTTTAAAAAATACAACATAACTGGCTTAGACTTCGAACCGGTTGTATCTAGATTTTTACTTAATACCCACTGAAATTTCCATTCCATTTAGGTTAATACAATCTGCTACCGCAACCGATCCCAGAACAAAATCCGCGAAATCATCGAAAATATGGCTCGACGAAAAATAATTCTGCTAAAAACTGCCGAATATCTCCTGCATCCGGATAACCCGAAATAGAGGCAATGAGGATTGTTCAACTGTGGCAATAATAATACAAATCTTTATTTACATTGAAATTATAACATAATATAACACTCAGTTTTAAAGATACATGATAAAATAGAAATATAAATATGTTACAGAAGCTATAATATCAATGAAGGTGCTCGAGAATCAAGATGCTTGTAAATAGGGTTACCTCAACACACTGCTGCAATTACACAATCACATACACGTTCACATTCATCCAGAGGAAAAATCAGGAGGCAATCGAGGATTCCACTTGCGGCAAGCGAGGATTCACCAGGTACGCTAATGTGCATTCCATCAACAACTCCCGGATTTCTTCTCAGATTCAAATTAAAATCTATGCATTATTTCTAAAATTCTTCGAATGATGATTAATAAGATCCACCCTGTATACGAACCTAACGGTCACCTGAGTTTATCAAGAGGAGTGATTTGCCTTGAGTTGTCGCACTGATACGCACGCCATCTAGCGGGATAGCCGGTGGCACGTAGGCCTGGCTTTCACAAAATTCACAAAGAACGCGAGAAGTGGGCTGTACCCGACAGCATACCACCGGGGAGACCGATCGTCTCCGACTGCGGTTCCGAAACCTCCGAAATTTCGGAATGGATCTACTTGCAACCGACGGACGAGACATTTCACCTACAGTGTGGAACTCCCTTCCGCAACTTCTCCGTGATATTGACTCTCTGCCAGCATTCAAAGCACAGCTCAAGACATTTCTGTTCAAGTCATCATCTTCGTCTGGAGAGCGCCTTTGATAATAGTCCTGCTATTTACAAGGCGCTATAGAAATTTACAATCCTATCCCATCCTAACCGATCGCCCGGAGTCACCCGTCGCACATCTAAGACACCAACCACTTTTTCAGATATTTTGGCCGGTCAACAATTTAGCGCCGATGCGTTATTCGTCACGCTACTAAAACAGTTTCAGCGTTGGACTCGGAAGCCCCGAAATAATGGCAGTTTGTTTACAGTATCTGATGAAACGTTGCGGTCGACAGCTCAATGATTTAGGCAATGGGTAATGTTACACGGTAATAACGCATTCAGAAAATGAAGAAAAGCTGTTGAAAATGAATTGTCACATTTCACCATTTCCCATGTGGGAAATACTCAAATAATGAGAAAATGATCCGTATTTTGTCTGTTCCCTTCCAAATGGAAATCATTCTAAAAACGTCCAATCGACGTAACATTTCACTTCTGAAAAAGTCCCTACCTGAATAAGATAAAAGAATTGTCACGCACCCGAGTCATGTGTAGGAGTGATTACCCCTAGACCTTTTTTTACCATCACCCAGAACATCGATATACGTGGTTATCGATATACGTTTTATTCGAAGGTTTTCTGCAAATTTCATTCAAGTTTCTCTGCGAATACAGTTCACAAACACGGCAGAGACAGTCACAATATGAACTGAAGCTCACTGCGAAACATCGACAACGACAGACTAAACAATGACACGTTCAAATCGTCTACGATTTCTCCTGATTTTCACCTGTCCATGTAAGTAAATCGTTATTTACCATGATAATGAATAGTTTCGAAGAGATTTTTGAAAAACTTGCGAACAAATGCAAACAGATGTCTTTAAGTTAAAAAGATACTTCCAATATTCGATTGGCGCGTAATCTCAAACTCAAGCGAGAAGTATCGTCAACATCGATGTTTGTAGACTTTCCGATTCGATAAAATCTGAAATCGACCGTATTTGCGAATAGAAGCTTTACTTGGCTTTTTTAGAACCATGGTTAAACTAACTAGTAACTAAAGCAATAAATCAAATAATGTGTTTAAGTGACTTTTTTGTGGTTTGCTGACTACAATGGTGGCCCAGGTTGAATTTGCACTACGATTTGGTGACTTAACAATTACCACGTGACTTAATAATTTCCGTGAGTAGACGAGAATTTTAATTAACCAATGAAGTAAAAATGAATAATAAGAGCTGAAGAAAATGGTCGAATGAGATAAATTAGAGTTTAACTTCGTTACAACGAACTTCGTGAGACTAGAAGTATATATTCGTTATAACCGACAGTTCGTTTATATATCTAGTATGAAATTAATTAAATCGTCTTAAGGTTGGAACCAAACTCTATATTTGTTATATCCGATGAATCGGTGTAACCGAGTGCGTTATGAAGAGGTTCCACTGTAATCCTAAGTTACAGGATTGAATTAGCAAATTTAATAATTGAACATGAATTGTAACTTGTAAAAACATTTCTCGAGATTATTTCAAATTTTCAATACTTGATTCTTCAATCAATAGCAATGAGACTCCGTTAACCAAACTTAGATGATGATTTGGCCCGCCGGATTTTACTGGCCCGGGTGGTTCAGTGAGACCGGAGTCGAGTTTGGCCTGCATCTAGTCAGAGCCGCCCGTTCACGCGTAAACCACTCACTCGATACTAAAATGCTATCAAGATGCTGTGGCAAGCGATGTGAGTCACCTACAGAACCAAGCAGCATTTACAGGGGAAATTCAGCCCGTGTCGTACGGGCCAATTTGGTACGGGTCAAACTTGGAACGGGTCAAACAGGCTCGTGTGATCGCGACAGTCCATACATAAACTAGATAGATACCGATGAAGAATATATTGAAAATTTTAGGAAACCAGCGAAAAACATTTGCACATTTCAATCTGCCACGTTACTCTGCAGCCAATCGCTCAGTTCATCGAGGTTTCTACCCACCCACATTTCGTTACTAGTCGCTTTGTTTAACGCTTTCTCGAAGAGGAGCGCGTCATCACCGATATCCTGCTTGCTATCGTCGTAAAACTTTTGCAGCTACAAAGATATCAATGAATGACAAATGATTGCAGCGTTAAGTACCCTGGACCCAGTTCCAATGTTGAGACAAATTATAAATCCCTCTTAATTTGAATGACAGGTTGACTTGTTTTTGTTAAATCGTACCGGGGTAATATGAGAGTTTGGCTGAATACATAAATGTACATAGAACATACTTTATCAACTTCATCCTGTGATCGCAAGTTTTCTGTTATTGTATCTACAGTTATTGACATTAAAAAGCAACTGGCGTATCTAAAAATTAAACCATTCCAATCTTCTTGTGTTTTCAAGACGATACATCTCATTTAATCGGGTCTGAGGATTTAATAAATCAAAAGCTTGTTTTAGAAATCATTCATAGAGATAGCGTGGACTGTCTATACTATTGGTCAGGTGTCTCGGAGATATCTATGTCCTTGCAATTGTTTTGTCTTACCTTTATTTGATTGTGTCAAAATTGTCAACAAAAACGTCCACGCCAGTTCACGTCCTAACTTGCTTCTCCAAACGACGTGTCTGATGACGTCATACGCATTTTGGGAATCGATTATACTTTTATTTAAGGAATACGCCAAATATCTAAAAACTATGTAGATATTGGTTAGAAATATAATAAATAGATACAGTTAATTACAGTGTCTCGGTGACCAGTAAGATTGTTTGAACCTTTTTAGAGATAGGTCGACTTATAATTGTAAGGTCAATACAGCAAAAGCTGACGCATTATTTGGCAAAACAAGACGCAACAAAATGATACTCAGAGTTTAATGGAGGCTCCGTAGATAGTGGAGACCGACATAAGATTAATACAATTAAAACAAAACAAGAGTTGATATTACGTAATCGATTTGAAGTCTTCCAAACTCGCGCAGCAAGTTGGATTTGAATCAAAGGTGATAACTTGCTCATAAAGGTGAAGCCTGCCCGCGCGTGTTCCAATTCCCTACCTGGCTACATCCCTGCCATTCCAAATGACCAGTGTTTCAAGTTAGATAATTAGGACCGAGGTACCAATTTCAATCAAATAATTGAAAGATATTAAAAACATTTGACTAAATTTTACCGAATTTTACCTGGTTAGAATACCCCGATCCTGGCTATGGCACGCCCAAACGTTTCTTTTTCCTCTCCATTGTCCGAAGCTACCATTCGTTCATAAACAAAATTCCAATCGGCTTCCGAGCCGAACCTGATGGCATTGCAGTAAGCTACATCCCTTAAGTCGATGTCAATGCTACAGGTAGAAGAAATGGTGCACCTTTATCCAGTACCGGGTACTGATTATATGAAGAAGGTAACTGAAACTGACTAGACCGTAGGCCTACATACGTGTTAGAGTTTGGATCCTTTTTCCATGTTTCAAACTTTTGCCTCAACACGGACAAACACTTCTGGTGACTATTTGTACAAGTCATTGAAATCATCGACCTCCTCAATTTTCTAAAAGATGAAAGCTTAGATTAAAGAAGCTTTCAAAATTAACTCCCCGGTTTCGGTCACGGCATGTAAAAGAATAAAAGAGGTAGAATAAAATAGAATAAAATAGAATAAAATCAATCAAATCGACAGAGGGAAAGTAAGTCATCCGTGCTTCAAAATAAATAAAAGACCAATAGATAAGGCTGGAGCGGGTATTTAATGGGGTGGGTTGATAAACTAGTTTCAATTTAAATGACTCTAATCAGTCTAAGGAGACTCCTACGCGACGAAAGAGATGTTATATTATTATGATTGAGAGCTATATATATATTATTGGTGTCAAAGAATTCATTCTTATTGCAATTGTCAATGTTGGGACATTGCTTGATATTATCTCACTTGGTAGAAGATGAATCATTTTGCTGCACCTCCCAGCCTAGTAAATTGTAGTTACGCTCTGTTTGCTATTTTTACATTTTCTGTAAGTAGATATCATCTTAAGCCTAAACTCTTTTTAAGGGCATATGCCCCAATGAATTCTACTTTTCGTGATTTACAAACCATATGCTACTTTTGTTTATAAATAAAAACCTGAGATCTGACCTTTCGAAAAAAAGATTATAACAATGAGCAATTCATCTATTCTTCACTTTGTTTAAGCGTCTTCAAAATTATCCTTGAAAGCTTCAAAAATGTGTAAAAAGTGCTGATTTTGGCAAACAACAATGGCTGCCAGTCGGCCGTCTTGAATCGGACCGGGCCAATTTTTAGGTTGAAGGTATGTCTAGGGTATATACACATATAAACCAAATATCAAGACATTACATTGAAGCGTCTTTAAACTTCCCAACATAACTGGATTCCGTCTACGGACGGACGGACGGACGACGGATGAAAAGTGAACGCAATAGCCCTCTCGGGACTAAAGTCCCATGTGGGCTAAAAACTTACTTGCATCCTTCTAGCAGCAACTGACTGAGATATTGAAACAACCTTTCAGTTTCTCAACAGACGTGTTTGAAAAGAATCTGCAAACTGAATCTGATCTATGTGTCCATGCCCGTGGAGGCCTTGTGAGCTTTGATGACCTGTACCCGTGGAGACCAGAAACCGCCGAAGGTTAACAAAATATGTATGCAGCTACACGGGACTCGAACCCCTGACCAATTAGGAGCAATTAGTCTTGTGCTCTGGGTCTGAACTGGGCCAATTCAATTCAATCTTTATGATGCAGTGAGAGTCTATAATTAGAATTCCTGCTTACTGATTGGCTGAAATTTTGTCTGCCTCCATTTGGCCCCTTGTGAATATTTTCACACCCGTTTATACCCGTTGCATTTGTTTATACAATGATTGACTACCACACAACATTTCAAGGCCCGATTCTTCTCCTCGGCGACACTAAGCGAGTTCGGGAGTGATACCCCTGGCAAGCGAGGATGATTAAGTTACGCAGTACACCATTAGTGCGTTTTTATCTAGATGCTGATTTGTCAAATCAATTTACCAAAGTAAATTCTGCGCATTTATCTACTTGATTTATCAAATCGATTCAGCTAATCAATGCATTTATTTAAATGATTACTCAAATCGATTTGACTAATCAAGCAAATTGCTAGTGGTGCGATTTGCTTGATTTGTCAAACTGATTTAGTAGATTTATATGGAGAGTAAAGATGGCGGAAAAGAATCAGCAAGTCTCCCAGCACTGGTTACTAATCCGCGCGTTTATCTAACTGCAAATCGATTTATCAAATCAGCGAGACAGGTGGATTTGCAAATCCAAAGCGATTTGCTTGGATAAAAACGCTTTACTATGAGTCATGTAGTCTAAATAGCGTAATCGGCTAATGCAGAAAATCGAATAAGCCGCATAAATCCTGGGGAAATCCAGCTTATGGCACATAGGCTATACAGTCTAGCTACGCATTGAAGTGGTTTTCGCCCCACAACCTAACTTTTTAAAGAATGAAACTTTTATATATTAGGGGTAACCCAATGCCTATGTTGGATGGCTAAAATTATTCCAAATACAGCTTCATGGACTTACTCGAGAAATGAGCTTCAACGTGATGTTAACCTGCGTTCCTAAAATTGACGTTAGTTCCCCTGTCCTCTCTGGTCGAGGCTGACGGTGGCCATTCCAAATTTGGACACACTTTTTCCATGAAAATGACGCTCGACACAATATGAACTGTGTGATCATTGGAAGGCGCTGTGGCGGTCCACACTTGAAAACGGTATTCAACAGAAAAAATAGAAACGACGAACGACTGAACTCTGTGGTTGATAAATAATAACTGATTATATGTATCACGCGTTAACTTCGTGAGCCTGCTGCTGTTAGTAGATAGGTCGGGGCATGCATGTTTGTAACTATATCATTGGCCAATCTTGAATATGTGGTTTACCAAAGCTGCTTTGGTCCCTCGATAACAACAAATTGACTAAATGTCAGGCCTGTCTAATTTAGACATGCAGGTGCCAGAGATCGATTAGCAAATCGAGGAATACTTTCGCACGTACAGTTCATTTCAGTTCTCAACTAGCATTAGATGAAACGAGTTTCACTTGATTCCATTGCGAAAAACTATAATTCATCTCCTTTCCATCAGTTTGGGAAACCAAAGTAAGTGAATATGTATTTTCTAAACTTGTCAAAGTCGTGTTTCATAAGTTCCAGAATTATGCGGGTTCCACAGTTGTTTGAGGCGTTTAATCTGACTTTTATTTCTTTCCCGAATACGTAATGACATTCTATCCTTTGTTTTATTGCAGTGAGGATTTTATAAATTTCTTTTGTTTTTTTTTCTTCAAAACATTCCATCATTCAGTATCGTACTGTAAAACATTTCTTTTGTCTATGCTGCAGGTTATCTATATCCTGAGATGATTGAGTCTAAACCATTTCTGTTGTTACTATGTGCGGTTTCCACCTTATTGTCGGCAAGTTTTTGTGCAGGCGCAGGTATGTATAAAAATACAAGCAAGTCTCCGAAACTGTTAAAAATGATTATTGTCTGTGGTCGTTAGTGAAATGTTACTGAATCCCTCTAGCAAAAGCATGCTTCTTACTTCTATCCGATGCATACAATAGTAACCGTTGAACTTCATGTTTTAAATCTCGAGTTAAATCGTCTTGATAATATACTCATAGACGGGATTTTCCCAGGTTAAAATTTTGAACATGTTTGGACTAATCGGGACGAAGAATTCCAGCTCTTAGATAGATTCCGAAAAGTTGATTGAATTCCTCTCCAAAAGCACTTTTCTCGTTTAATGCACTTATTTATAAAGGCCCCCGCACACGAGCCGAAAACTGCGTACGCAAGTGGCGCAGCGCTGTTATCGGTTCGTGTGCGGGGGCCTTTTCGAGCGCATTTTGTCGTTTCACGATTCGTAGAACACTATATCCGTGTTGACGCGATGAGGAGAGAATCCCACAATGATAATAAAAAGTCCGAAAATGAAACTTCGAGATAGTAGTTTATTTCAACGTTTCGACTATATCCTAATAGTCATCTTCAGGAATAATGAGATACTACAGAAATTATGAGATATATATACAATCCAGAGACAAAGAGACTAATTCAAGTAATCAGAGATGATACAAACTAAAGGAAAATTAACGTAGAAACAGTTACACGCTAAAATAGATTAAAGGGAAGCAAACTAAGGGGTAATTATAAACAACAATAGTGAGTATAAATATAAATGAAACTTAAAGTCAGTAGTAAAAAGAAAGACAAACTAGGGGGCACTTAAATTAAAACAAAGGTGAATGCAAGTTAAGTCAGAGACGAAATTGATGAGAGAACACATAACAAATAATCAAAGGGGAAATCAAGTGTTGAGTTTAACCAGTTTACAGAGGAATTTTGATATAAGTTTATTATGGGGTGAAAAACCATTGTTAAGGTTTACAACGTTGTTCGAATTTTCAATAATTAATGCAGATTCCAAAATATGTCTTCTAGTTTTATCGCTGCAAGGGTAAATTAATTCAGCATTAGCAAAATCAAAATTGTGTGAAGTCTGAAAAACATGACTAGCAACTCCGCTTTCAGGTTTAAAGTTTTTTACATCTAATTTATGCTCTTTTATGCGTTGATTAAGATTCCGACCTGTTTCTCCTATATATACTTTGTCGCAAACTTTACAAGGTATTTTATAAATTCCACAGTTTAGGGATTCGGTTTTCGGTTTGTTATTAATCAATATGTTACTAAGTTTATTATTGTATTTAAAGATAAGTTGTTTATTTAGTGACCGAAGAGAAACTTTAGAATTCTCGAGGAAAGGTACATACGGTACAATGATAGGCTGTTTATCGGTAGCCAACGTAGGAGTTCTAAGGTTGTTATTTCTAAAATGCGTAGTACGAGCTTTAAGTAGAGCTTTTTTCAATAGGAAATCGGGGTAGGCAAGTTTTTTGAGAGATTGGTTAATATGGTGAATTTCATCGGGTAGAAATGAGGGGTCGCAAATTCTCAAAGCGCGAAGAAATAATCCTTGAGCTAAACCGAGTTTAGCATTTGTCATTTGCCAAATATCTATCATGTTTGATATTTTTTGACGCAGCGCCAACTGCGCTCTCGTGTGCAGGCAACTTAGCGCTATTTACGTTTCATTCGTCGTCAATGTGCATGCGTCATTACTCAAAAACTGATGATAGCGTCTAGTGTATTGATTTCAGATTAGAAAACACTGATTTATGACATGAATATCACTTTCTTTGTGATATGGGATTACTTAAATTATCAAAATCACAAGTTTCCCCTTGCAAAACTTTTAATGCCGATGTAGATGCAATAAGAACAGAAAAATCTCTTTATATTCAAATAGATTTGACAAGGGCAATAAAAAGTCGCGAGTAAATGGTGCAGATATGCAGTAAATATGGTGTATAACGCATACATGCTTGCCACAGCTCCCTTTGCTGAGCGTAATTTTCGGCTAGTGTGCGGGCGCCGTATTTCTGCGCTAAATGCGTACGCAAAATGCGCTCGTGTGCGGGCGCCTTTAGGGTGATAACGAATAACGAATGTAGGAAAAAAATGGCCAAGGTATTTGCCTAGGAAAAAAATGGCCACAGAAAAAAAGGCCAAGGAAAATTCATGTGAACTACTGCCAATGTTAATCAAAACATAAAGCTTTCAATTTAATGATATCATATATTTTTCATGGGGCTTAAAACAATTAGAATCGGTATTAATGAGTTCAGAAATGTGATGAACTTACATGTCATTTCATTACATATAATGAATATATCAAGAACTATCAATGGTCAATGGATAAACTTACTAGTGATGAACTTAAACTTGATAAGATAACTGAATTGATAATTTAAAACATCTAAGTATTGGCACAGACTGTCTTATATCATCAAAGGTAAATGCATCGAAATTGTGTGGTAATTTATATAGTAAACTGGTGCAGTGTCTGATAACATCAAAGTGAGATATGATCGTCGTAAATTTACCTAAACTAATTCAGGAATTGGTCTAATAATCTCAAAAAGTGATATGCCAAATCATCAGAAAACATCAATGCAATGGATTTCGTGTTAAAATGACGGTCAGTTTTCCATTTAATCTTCCTTGGCCTTTTTTCCGTGGCTATTTTTTCCTTGGCCATTGCTTCCCAAATACCTTGGCCATTCTTTCCTTGGCCATTTTTTTCCTTGACCATTTTATCCGTTCACCCATAATAACTGTGTTTTAGGGGCTCACTGTAAAATATAAGTTTCTCTCATGTAAAACATTAGGTTGAGAACGCGCTGGTGGTGCTGCATGCCGACAGGTGTTTCAGTATCAACTCGCGTTTGACGATTTAAAAAAAAGCGACATCTGCTTCGAGATTTTATCCTCCAGGGCCCGGTTTAATAGACTGGTGCTATCTTTTAACCTGGGACGAACGCAATTAGAAATCAATTGAGATAACTTCAGGTGATACCAATTTATACAACCAGCAACTGGTGATGAGAGTTCTGACTAAATCTGTTTGCAGATTTTATACTAGAACGAATTAATATTGAATGATCTACTGGTTGATCGGCGTTGAGCTTCAATGTATATTCAATCCCTTTTAACACTAAATTATTATTATCATCATTTTTAGGACCAAGGACCAAATCTATTTCATCTTGGAATATCCCTATTATTTATTAGAATGATTAGATTTGATTCGATTTGAATTTGATGTCCCTTACAAACCCACGAATCCAGCTGCGAATGAAACTGGGGGTTTGATTTTGAAATCAAAAATCGAAGAACAGAAACTGTACAACACACAACTACATCTGATGTAGTTGTGTGATCGGGAAAACTTAGATTTCGTTTTTTCAAACCAACAACATGATTGGAAATTTGGGTTTCGGTTCATGTAAACCGTCTTCCAACCAATTTAATCCGGCATCGACTGGTAATGGAAGTTTTGCAATTTCAGGTGCTGTACCGCGTCTGCCTAGTCACGTGACACCGCGTATGTATGAGTTGACGATACGACCGATATTTGACGATGGCATGCCGGAGTCTTCGTACAGTTTCAGCGGCGCAGTTAGAATTACCATCGAATGTAATACGGCTACTGACCGCATCACATTGCACAAACACGCCAATCTGACCATGGACGAGAACAGCGCTCTAATCACAACCGAAACTGGAGATTCAGTTCTGAAGATTACTGGTTGGTCATTCGATCCTGAATCGGAATTCTATACGGCCCAATTAAACCGCAGCTTGACACAAAATCATAGATATGTGTTGGATATGAACTTCACTAGTCGAATGCTAAACAAGAGCAACGGGGTTTACTATTCGGTCGATAAACATGACGATATTTCCAAGTGAGTAAAATCGACGGAAGCGTCCGGGGGACATATCGATTAAAAACATTTTTCGAGGTTAATTCCAAGTTTGTAACTCGGAATAAACTAGCGACTTTTGAGGTTAATTCCGAGTTTGTAACTCGGAATAAATAGTTTTTTTTCAGTTAAATATGATTTTTGAGGTTAATTCCGAGTTTGTAACTCGGAATAAATAGTTTTTTTCAGTTAAATATGATTTTTGAGGTTAATTCCGAGTTTGTAACTCGGAATAAACTAGTTTTTTCAGGAATTAACCTCGAAAAATTATTTTTAATAGATATGTCCCCAGGACGCTTCCGTTCGATTAGATTCGTTATAGGCCACTGTTGATTTCAATCTGACTCTGGGCCCAGTTTCAAGTCATGAATTTAATTAACTTTGGACCCAGTTCCTCATTTCAGTGTTTGATTGAACTTTGGGCCACTCCCATGGGGGTACTTTTAAACTCGGTATATACTTAAATACTTGAAGACTCATGATCAGTTCTATAGTAGTTGTGGGTGTAATTTAACTCCCGTGTAATTCAACAGTGAATCCGGTTGAAATTTATGATTTCATTCTTCAATTTCTTCAGTGTCGTCGTGTCGACTCAAATGCAGCCGCTTTACGCCAGGAAAGTATTTCCGTGTTTTGACGAACCAGCATTAAAGGCTGAATTTGCTATTACTGTTGTTCGCAGACCCCAAATGATGAGTCTGAGTAATGGAGGTTTAAAAACCACCAGGGCAACTAGCATCAAGTAAGTAGATAACTGAGATGAAGAGAACATTTTGGGTGATTAAAAAACGCGAACCAAAACTATTCCTAACTAGTCCCAATTTGACATACTTTTCCTTAAATAGCATCCGTAGAATTGGTATCAATTTGATATTCGTTTCACTCTTACTCAGTATCTGACACCAATTCGGGGTAGTATTTTACCGGTCTCAACTTTCCCTCAGTAAGACACAAGGGCCCGGTTGCACAGTCGTGACTTATGTCATAGTCATGTCTTATTTAGGAAATTAGTCTTAAATTTTAAGACTTAGTTTTAAAATTCAAGACAACTATCTATATGGCTTAAATTCGTTAAGACTGGTCTAGGACCAACTTAGTTACCACGCAAAATAACAAATGGCTGAATTATTTCTTGGAATCTATTTACCGGCTCCAAAACAATGGGTCACCCAAAGCTAATTTTTACGGATGAGGAGCTACGAGAATGATTCAGATTTGAATCACAAGGAATCCAATTCGATCATCGTCGAGCATTTGGGAGATCGTTTGAGGAATGATGTCGAAAACCAGAGAGGTTTACCAATTACACCAGTTTGGCAGGTTTTAATTGCATTGAGTTTTTGCGCGACTGGAGCTTTTTACAAACGATTGGCCTTAACTGAGACTAGTGCAAAGACCTGTCTCTCCAACAGGCTGAATAGACCAACTTATAGTTAAGACCAAAAATAAATGGCTAAGACCAACTATTGATTTAAGTTGGTTTTAACTTTAAGTCACGACTGTGCAACCGGGCCCTGAGTCTTCTGTATTGTACAGACTCTTACTCAGTATTTGACACCAACTCGGGGTAGAATCTCACCATTAAGAATAGAGTTTACACTGGTATCAATTCAGAATGTATTCCATTGTGAGCTGTTTTCTGTCCATCTGAGTTGTAATTTTGACATATACGTATACAGGTATGGTGATGGTTGGGTTGATGATGTCTTCGAAACTACGCCAGTCATGTCGTCATATCTCGTGGCTTTCGTGGTTTTTAAAGATTACGCGAAACACAAATCAGCTGAGAATCAACCCGTACCAGTAAGCTACGATTGGTTATATCAGGGAAGTGTGATGACAACCGTTGCCATTTTAATACAGCGGATATCACGATTGATAAAACACTATATCCGTCTGAAGCGATGTAGAGAGAATCCCACAATGATAACGAAAAAGTCCAAAAATGTCAGTAGTTTATTCAACGTTTCGTCTATGTCCTAATAGTCATCTTCAGAAATAATGAATACAACAGAAATTATGAGAGATATACAATCCAGAGACAAAGAGACTAATTCAAGTAATCAGAGATGATACTAACGAAAGGAAAATTAACGTAGAAACAGTTACACGCTAAAACAGATTAAAGAGAAGCAGTTAAGAGACAAACTAGGGGGCATACTTAAATTTAAGACAATTGTGAATACAAGTTGATCGACTAAAATTGATGAGGGGAAATCAGGTGTTGAGTTTAACCAGTTTACAGAGGAATTTTTATATAAGTTTATTATGGGATGAAAAACCGATATTCGGAAACAACTGAATTATTACGGAGATTCCCGATCTCGCTGGTTATCGCTTATCGGTGCGTTACGTAACAAAGCGCTCGGCGACGAACCGTTATCGGCTTTAGGGCAATTACAACGCACATTCGACAAGAGCTGCACAATATTGTCCGTATTCCATCTCATCACACTTCCCTGGTTATATACACGAATGATAATTTCGATTCTCGATGACTTCATCGATTCAGTAGAATTCTTTGATTCTTCCTCATAATTAACAAAAGTTGAATAATGATGACCCGCCCTTTTATTCTCGATAGCTCTTGTTTGCGCTTTGCAGGTGTCAATCTGGGGACCGCAGCGTAAGATTCAATTACAAGGAGAATATGCACAGAAGATCGCAAATAGTGCTTTTCAGTATTTTGGAGAC
Source organism: Tubulanus polymorphus (assembly GCF_964204645.1). Classification (NCBI taxonomy): domain Eukaryota; kingdom Metazoa; phylum Nemertea; class Palaeonemertea; order Tubulaniformes; family Tubulanidae; genus Tubulanus; species Tubulanus polymorphus. The sequence continues at coordinate 20,320,056 of NC_134028.1, read as the reverse complement.
TACTTCAATATTCCATGCGATATGTCTAAATTGGGTAAAACTGTGTCTTGTATCTTTAAACCTTGATTCTTTGATAGCATTAGCGATAGCAATAGCAACAATAATGAATCAATAACTAATCAATTATGATAACGATTGTTAACGCTTGATAATGATAATGCTTAATAATGATAATTGATTATAATGATAAGTGTCGCTTCATCCAACGAAACCGCGCTTTACATTTTTGGTATCATTTACTCCAGCCATTTATACTCTAGCATGTATCGGTCATCTCTCCCCGGGGAGAAGTAACATCCGAGCAGCTAAAAGCGCTCAGGAATCATCTATCAGGCCCGGTACCGATTAACTCCTGGGTGGAGAGAGGCAATGAGGATGCGTGACTTGCGGGGACACTACGCTAATGTACGGGGTTAGGACCGACGACCAGAGCCGAACGCTCTAACCACGCGCCCACACAGCTCGCTCAATTTCAATATGCGACGATATCTTTTAGATTTAGTGGCAGTGCCTAATTCAGATACGGGAGCTATGGAAAACTGGGGTTTGAATCTATACGATGAAACATGGCTGCTACACGCTCCTGATTCCACAACCTATCAGAAAACATGGGTTGCACACAGCATCGCTTGTGTTATCGCCCGCCAGGTAATAAAAGTCCAACAACCGTAAATTATGATGGCAGCCCCTTTACTAATAAATATTTTCGTTGGTTTATATTAAAAGTGGTTTGGTAATCTAGTGACTATGGCCTGGTGGGATGATTTATGGCTGAACGACGGTTTCGCTTGTTTCGTGGCTTATCTCGGTGCAAGTTACGCCGCACCGGAATTGTATGCAGAGGTAAAAGATTTTGAAATTATTCTTCTTATCTCGTCGATTGAAGTTGTCATCTAAATCTGATGCGTCCATGCGTCTTCTTTTATTTATCAATTCTTAGCGTGAGCGAATCATCTTAATATCAACTCTACATATCATGAAACAGGACAGTTACACATCGTCTAAACCTGTCTATAACGCTGATATTAACCCTAGCGATTTAACTGAACTCTTCGGCCAAATTCCCTATTACAAGGTCAGTGACTGGTCAAACATTTGTGAGTTCAGGCCAAAGTTACAGGAAAACCGATAGAAAGAAACAATATATTCAGTCGATCTAAAAGGAATAACCAATTTTTTTCTTTCTTTTCAGTCGATACTTCTGTTAAGAATGTTACATTTCTTCGTCGGAGGTGAAAACTTCAAGAAAGGAGTAAATGTAAGTTTACAGTATTTCCGAATCGCTATTAGATTACAACCTCGTGCAGAAATGACATGTCCCGAATCAGCCACCGCCCTATGACCGCCCAAGTCCGATATACGACATTAAAGTGCAACATGTAGAGTTACTTTTGGAGTAAATCGGGGAATAAATGCGCAAGCTGATATATAAAAGCGTAGTAATGTGGAACTAAAAGAAGTTCCACGAAAATAGATCCTCAATTGGGGATCCATATACACAGCGGATGACACGCGACATCTTTACATATTAGGATGATCTCTACAGGTCGGTTGACAGATGACAGCCTAAACACCAGTTAGGGATGACTCCACGGGATTCTTGTCTTCTGTTTCGATGACATCTCCTACCTAATCAATTATTTCCAACAATCCATTGATACTAATATCTTATAACCATCATATTATTAAATATATACATGTACTAGCAGGAAACTCGTCTTCGACATGTTGGTTGATGTGGAGACATAAACACATCAGCGTCAAATGTCTATAATACTAATGATAGTTCAGAGAGACAATCTCCCAACTACCAATGGCCATAGTCCACTTATTCCCACATACATCCATCTTCAAAAGAATTTGGTACATTTAGTCTTCCGACATTTAGTCTTTGTACATTTAGTTTCCATCCAATTAGTCTTCTGACAATTAGTCTTCCAAATTGGGACATTTAGTCTTCCTTCTAGGGAGGTACAGTTAGTGGAAGCCTGGAACCTGGGGTTTATTACCTTAAAATACTGATAATATGGCTGAATTCCCTTCAAAATTTTCTTGTTACCAAAAATATATCTGAGGACAACAATAGATTAGTTGCTCTTTAGGAACTGCATAATTTGATAAGCTAGCGGGAACTAATGATTTAAGTTCACAATCATGTAGGGTTATTGTTAAATGATGCTAGATTAAAGGGAACTGTTTAATCAATTGATTAGTTATTCTTTAATCTAAGGAAACAATACATATAGCCTAAACAGGCCAATGAGTACTAATGATTTCAGTTCACATGTAGGGTTATTGTTAAAAGAGGCTAGATTGAAGGGAACTAATTAATTAATTAATTAGTTGTTCTTTAATCTAATGAAACAATACATATAGCCTAAGCAGGCCAATGAGTACTAATGATTTCAGTTCACGTGTAGGGTTATTGTTAAAAGAGGCTAGATTAAAGGGAACTAATTAATTAATTAATTAATTAGTTATTCTTTAATCTAAGGAAACAATACATATAGCCTAAACAGGCCAATGAGTACTAATGATTTCAGTTCACATGTAGGGTTATTGTTAAAAGAGGCTAGATTAAAGGGAACTAATTAATTAATTGATTAGTTATTCTTTAATCTAATGAAACAATACATATGAATATCACATTTTTATCAATGTGGAAATTACTGAGAAAAACTTATTTAGATAACTCGAGTATGGATAACTAATCTCAAAAGTCTTTCTCTAGAAAACTATTAGAACTTACCATATATAGATAACTTTATTATTTTAACTAAAATCTAAACCTGAAATGATAGATTATTGATATCAATATTTCAAACTAGTCATGTAATGTAATATGTTTACTTGGCAACCATTCTAACCATTCTTAAGAACATTTAACGCCCATCTTTATGATGGGTAGGTACAAATCAAACTATGGCTACATGAGAAACATTTTTAACCCTGTCACCTAAACTAATATTAATCACCAAACGAGCCAGACACCAATAGGCCTCAACAGGCCTCCATTCGTCCGTGATATTGATGGTGATGATGATGATGATTTAATCTTAAGGAAACATTAATAAATTTATTGATAAATAGATCTTTAATCTAAAGGAAAAGTTAAATAGCTAGCAAATGGAAATCATGTTTAGTAAACATCCCCTTTAGAATATCCATATCCAAAATAACAAAAGCTTGTCTTAAAACTCTATTTTGAAGACTTTGGGATGATACGTACGTGGAGGAACTACAGCAAGGATTTACAAATAAGATTTTAATTCTGGAACCCCCAAAAAATAAACTTAGGAAAACTCAATTAAATTTCTTATGTTTTCCCTTTTGCTCTTTAAAAATTTACTTTACATGTTATTGCTTCGCGGATAATAGCCCAATATGCAAGCGCAAAGACTGTTCATGCATTATAATCAATTGATCGATTAATTAACTATTGGATAGGCTTAAATCAATTAATGTGATAAGATGTTCACGTAACTATTGATAACTAATGAAGTGACGATATAGTCATAACTCAGACAATTTTCTTGCTTTTGATCATCATTCAATCAGTAATTTATCAGCAATTAGGCCCTACTGAATCATATATAAGGGGCTATTTTCAAATTTCATTTAGTCCAATATTAAACCCCATGCTTAAAGGACAGCTCTCAGAAGATGGAAATAATTGAAAGTACCCGAGGTGGCCAGAAGTTGTGTTACAGTGGTTACATGTATACAAAGCAATACACCAAAAAAGAAAGTATTCGCTGGGTGTGTGTAAAAAGAAATGATGGCTGTAAAGGAAGCTTAATGACGAGTAAAGAAATAACTGGACCTAGAGAAACCGCAGAACATAGTCATTGTAGAGATATGACAGAAATTGAAGTAACTAAAGCACGATTTTAAATGAAGAAACGAGCTGAAAATACGAGAGAAATTCCAATTCAAATACATTCAGAAATAATTTCAAGATTTAACAACCTAGATGTACAAAGCCGATTACCTCACGCTGATACATGAAAGAAAGTAATGCAAAGAGTTCGACGCAAGAAATAATATCAAAAAGATCCTGCAACCCATGATGAGCTGTTCATTACAGATACATGGTTTCTAACCCGAGAGGATGGAGAAGAGTTCCTGATGTACGATAACGCGAGCACAACATCAAGAATCATGATTTTTGCAACAGACATATGTAAATGAATATATGTATATGAAAAAACTCTGTGAACCTGATACGTGGTTCATGGACGGAAATTTCCAGATGGCACCAACTTTGTTCGAACAGTTGTATGTAATCCATGTCCCTCTGGCTGATTCTGCTATTTCAACCGTTTATGCATTCCTTCAAAGGAAAACTCAGGAAACTTATGAAGAATTTCTCACCGTATCATGTGAAAAGTGCGACGAGAAGGGACTATTTCTCTCGCCGACTGTTGTGATAGATTTTGAGTTGGCAGTTCTCAATGCAACAAAATCTGTGTTTGGTGATATTGAAATAAGAGGATGCTTCTATCATTTATCCCAGTGTATATATCGTAAGATTCAAAACCTTGGACTTGCTACTATGTACAGGGACGATAACGACTTTCAGTTATTCTGTGGAAAGTTAAATGGACTGGCCTTCTTGCCTGTGGATGATGTTGAATCCGGATACAATCATATACGCGAGACTGCTCCAGAAGAGGCAGTAACTTTGTGTCAACGTACCGTAAAATCCGTGCTCCAGGTGGACTGTTCCGTTTAAAGCGTGTTCCCCCACAGTATCCTCCAAAGACCTGGAACATGCATACTGTTACCATAAATTCTGAGGACAGAACAAACAATTTGTCAGAGGCTTGGAACAATAAACTCCGTATATTGGTCGGAACAAAACATCCATCTATCTGGCGTGCTATCGAATGCTTGCAACAGGAAAATTGCGTTGTTGAAACTGTTCTGGCACAAATGGAAGCTGGGAATCCACCGAAAAAACGTGTCAAACGAAATTACGTTCAGCTACAAAATCGGCTGAAAAACCTCTGTGAGCAACATCGCGATGGTAAATGAAGTATAGTTGACTTTTTGCGTCGTGTTGGACGCTACCTGCGAAATTAATGGACAAATGAATAATGATAACTGTGCTGAAGATTGTGCTTTCTTGTATTATTGTGAATATGTTGCTGCAATATTGTAAATATCTTGTAAATATTGGTTCTTGTAGATATGCAACTAAATAAAAACATTTAAAAGTGAAGTGAATTTAATTTATTGCTTTTCAATCAAAGTTAGTACTATACCATACAACCATATCAACACTTAGTACAATACCATACATTAAACATTCTTAACCCATAGACTGAGTCCTATGAGCAGGTAATTAGTTATATCAGGAAGACTAATTGTCTTGGGTTGGTGATATCAAAGAGGACTAATTGTCAGAAGACCAAGTGGAAAAGACTAAATGTCCTGGAGACTAAATGTCAGAAGACTAAATGGGTGGATTCCTCTTCAAAATGGTAGCAACATGGACGATGGTGTTTTTATTTCATTTTGTTTTGACGTTCTTTAATTAAATAGACGCCTCCTTGTAATCATTTAAAACTATGCTAAAAGTATTATTGTGTCAACTGTCAATGGTCAACTGCTATGAACACTGACCCAATAATGCAGTGTAACTCTACACACGCACTCTAATGCCGTTTACTGGATTAGCGCCAAATTTACATATATGCATAACACAAAAGGCAATTCGACAATGGATGGAATATAAGGTGACGGTAGATTTTACCAGGGAAGTGTGATGAGACATCACACTTCCCTGATTTTACCAAGAATTCTGGTTCGACCTTGATGTTTAGGGGATCTTGGAGGAGCAGCAATCGTGGGCCCTGTATTTCATTGGCGTATTTTCTTTTTTTATTTGATTTTTAGAATTACCTAAATGCTTACTCTTACCGCGCAGCCACACATCAAGATCTATTCAGACGCTTAAGCCAAGTAAGTAGCACGTCAAAGGTTAGCCAGTTGTTTTTGAAATAACTATTCATTCAATCGGGATAAAAATTGATCCCGTCTCTGCATTAGGATTTAACGAATGTGGATTGATTTGAAAATGCTGCATTATAATCTATGTCATTGCCCGTGGCTGACTGTTGATGAAATGTATTTGGTACTCATTTCAAGGAAGCCAATGGATTGAATGTTGGCGAAAAGTTCGAGGCCTGGATAAAACAAAAGGGGTACCCTATAGTGAACATCATTCGAAATTCAACAACTACGGCTCGAGTCACTCAGGAACACTTTCTCATCCAGTCTGGAGATGAATCTAACGAGTCCGAGTAAGTTAATTGATATACTTTCAATGCATGTTATGTGGACTTGACAAATGCATTCAAGTGATTCTCAAAAGGGATAAGGCAAGTTTGAAAGAATATCTAAAAAAAACTTCGATATACTGCTGTATGTCTGGCCCTGACATTTTGTAGTTAAATACTTACTTAAAGACTGTCGACTGTTCTATCAGTGTAAATTGAGAAATACCGATTCTGTATCTTCTTACACGGTGAACTTGGCACTGATGAGCCAAACTTAAAAGCCTTGGAGTAAAAGTTAAAGAATACTGCAACCCGTCAAATTGTAACCGTTGAAAAATCCTACGTTGTTTATTAGATGGTGGATTTTTATCAGATAAACAGTTGTCCCTGATTCGCGTTGAATTACTTAAAGAAATGTCTGAATGTTCCAAAGTTTTAATTATTGTCACGAAATATAGTCGTAGAACATAACATTTTTTTCTAGTCTGAGTTGGCATATACCTTTAACATTCACATCTGAAGTTAATCCTCAATGGGATGTCACCAATAATGACGTCATATGGGTCGATAGTGACAGTACGTACTTTAACACATCAAACACATTTTATCAACCGATATTTGTTATCGATATATTGCTTTATATTTTGATCAATCTTAATCGTCAAAAGTATTTTTGGTAGTAACTTCCGTCGCGTATGATCTCGCTTTATCATTACAGTTACTCTGCGCGAAAATAATAGTTACCCGCCTAATGGTAAATGGGTCGTGGCAAACGTTAAACAAATAGCTTACATCAGAGTTAATTATGACCAAGAGAATTGGAAGTTATTATCGGCGCAGTTATTATCGGATCACCGGGTATTTCAATATCTGTTGTCTGTCGGTCCCATCAAAACAAATCTATATCGAAATCAGATCGAGAAATTTGAGCCATTTGGAGCTGAGTCAAAGCTGCGGAATTGGCCTAACACATTTCATTCTGAAATGGCTAATTTTAGTTGCCTTTCGGTTGCCGAAACATACAACACAATTTCATCGAATCTTAGAAGTCATCGAGAATTTGTTCACCAATTGTATTTCACTGATTCGCTGACGTTAGACATTCAACTAAAACAATTATACAATGTATATACTGAATCCAGGGGCGGATCTAGGATTGAATGAAGGCGACTCCGAACAGGAATCAAGGGACTGTGATAGTGACTTCTACCTCAAACAGCAATTCCGAGCAGGGGAGCTCGAGGTTTCCCCCTCGACTATAGAAATTTTTTGGAAAATCGGGCAAAAAATGGCGCAATCAACAGCATCTAGAACAGGAATGTTAATTCAAATGCTACAAACTGATAAAGATATATTCTGATTGATAATAAAACATTTTGATATGAACTTTACACGACTTTATTATGAAGATTATCCCAAGATTAATTATGTATGAAGCAAACAATTTTCGAATAAACAGACCCGTGATTTTTTACAGCGTTTAAGGGAAATACTATATACTAGTCGAGACCGGACTAAGTCTCTTCTACGTAGCTTGTGAGACAAGCTACGTAGAGAAGGCATATTATCATTCATTATTCAAAGAAACTAGGTAAAAAAAAAAAATTCAACCCCCCCCCCCCCCAGATTCACCCCTGGAATCGTTGAAGGAATTGAGGTCTTCAATAACCAAGATGACTCTAATATGTATTTTTGACTGTTTAGGTAATCCACGTGATCAACAGAGGATCACTGATCGACGATGCGTTTAACTTGAATCGTGCTCATAAACTATCAATATCTGTGGCGTTTGATCTGGTGAAATACATCGGAGAGGACAACGAATATTACCCGTGGACATTTTACGGGCAAAACCTAGGGTACATTACTGCGATGTTAGACGGGGATGATGATTACCACTTATATTCGGTAAGTTGATCAAAGTGTACCATCTCAGTACAGTCAACTATTAAATGCCAGTTTACAGGGCTGATTCGTCACCCAGCAGGGATTCGAGCCTGATAGCATTTTACCTTGCCTCGCTGTGGCAGTTAAAAAGGGTGCTGTCCATCGGACGTTTACAGATTTTAAGCCCACTTGGGACTTTAGTCCCAGCTGGCTATTGCGTACCCTTTTCGTCCGTCGTTCGTCCGTACGACCGTCCGTAGACGGAATCCAATTGTGTTCGGAAGCTTTGAAGACTCTTCAATGTAAGGTCTTTATATTTGGTTTATACATGTATCTACTCTAGACGTATCTACAGCCCAAAAACTGGCCCTGTCAGATTCAAGATGGCCGGCTGGCAGCCATTGTTGTTCGCCAAAATAAGCACTTTTTACACATTTTTGAAGTTTTCGAGGGCCGTTTGGAAGACGCTTTGATCAATCTTCTTGATCTATCGTATATAAATGTATCCCCCAAGGGTTCATCAGCATAAGAAAGATCTGGTCGATCGGACTCAAGGTGGCCGTCCTGATGTGACCTTTTTTGTGCCCAAAAATGTCAATGTTGGCCCAAATTCTCAGTACTGTAGCTTCCTGCTGGTTTGCCATTTTCATTTATATTTGTGGTGGCTATGGAAAGGGATCTTTAGTACCCGAGACAGGTATGTTTGATCAGCCAATTACCACGCGATTATTGGTGTCATCAGTACTCATTCGTATGTGGAAAAATGTTTTACCACATCAAGTTGATACCCAAGCATATTTTGTTACCACAATCGATTGGAAAGTTGAAGCTGATATCATTTCCTATGGTTGTGGTGAGTTTTATGGTCAATGGTTTTTATGTCTGGCCACCAGGGGCGTTGAATAATACAATAACTTTGTATTTCGATATTATGTCCGTACCTATGCATATTTTGTCACCATAATCAATTGCAAAGTTGTAGCTTATGACATTGTCTATGATTGTGATGAGTTTTAAGGTCATTAGTTATTCTATATGGTCACCAAGGGGCGTTGTTAGTATATCGTTATTATAGTGGTACCGAGGCATAAATGTCATCACACGCATAAATGTCATCTTCTGACATGTCCTATGATTGTGGTAGGTTTCAAGGCCAAGTTTCATGGTTTTTGTATATGGTCAGCAGAGGGCGTTGAATATTGAAATTGTTAGTTTGTTGAGCATTTGAAACCAATTTCCGAGTGGGCATGGTGTTCCTGTGCCCCTAGTTTTTAAGCACATTCGATGGGTCATTCAACCATGGTTGACACCGTCTTATGAGTAACTGAAAGGTTGTTTCAACATCTGAAAGAATGAAAATGAAAGGATGCAAATCAGGTTATATTTCAAAGGGCACGCCAAATGAATATTTATTTTATAACTCAGCACTCATCATTGACAGTGGATGCATTAGCAACCCACTTATCACTTAGCGCTGATAGTGGATGCAATAGCATCACGCCTTATCTCACTGAGCTACTGACGCGGCCTCATTTCACTAAATTTCGTAAGGGGTTTCGTTTTTGGAAGATTGTTTGAATTATGAATTATAATCTATTATATACTTTTGCTGCCATGACACGATAAACATATATGATTCGGTAGTGTATAGCCGTGATTTAAGTGAACAAATGATGTTGATTTTATAGATTGTCAATAGGCTAACGCGTCCTCGGTGAACACGCGTCCTTGTGTTTATTCACAGAGATACCGTCATGAATAGCACCGACTGCGGGTTGTAGGTGAACTACGAAGCCTACGAACAATCAAGTTGAGATATTTGCTCGTATCGTAAACAAAGCGAAGAATAGATAACTTGTTAATTCAGGGCTTATCGTTAATCTTTTTATTTCGAAGTCAGATCTCAGTTTTTTATTTATATACAAAAGTAGCGTTTGGTTTGTTAATCACGGAAAGAAGAATTCATTTTGGTATATGCCCTTAAAAATAGTTTAAAGACAATATCTATTTACAGAAAATGTTACGAGAGCAAGCAGAGAGTAACTACGATGTACTAGGCTGGGAGGCGCAGCCAAATGATTCATCTTCTACCAAGTGAGTTAATATCTAGCAATGTCCCAACATTGACAATTGACATAAGAATCAATTCTTCGACACCAATAATATATAAAGCTCTCAAGCATAATTCGTCGCCTAGGAGTCTCATTTTAGAATGATTAGAATCATTTTAATTGAAACTAGTTTATCAACCCACCCCATTAAGTAAGTATCCTCCAGCCTAAGCTATTGTTCCTTTATTTATTTGAAGCACAGATGGCTTACTTTCCCTCTGTCGATGTGATTGATTTTATTTTATTTATTAACCTAGGTATTTGATTTTCCCCTAACAGATACCCACCACACATGCCGTGACCGAAACCGGGGAGTTGATTTTGAAAGCTTCTCCTAATCTAAGCTTTCATCTTTCAGAAAATTGAGGAGGTCGATGATTTCGATGACTTGTGGAAATGGTCACTGGAAATGTTTGTCGGTGTTGAGTCAAAAGTTTGGAACGTGGAAAAAGGATCCAAACTCTAACACGTATGTAGACCTATACAGCCTAGTCAGTTTCAGTTGCCTTCTTCATATTATCAGTACCCGGTACTGGATAAAGGTGCTCCATTTCTTCTACCTGTAGCATTGACACCGACTTAAGGGATATAGCTTACTGCAATGCCATCAGGTTCGGCTCGAAAGCGGATTGGGATTTCGTTTATGAACAAATGGTAGCTTCGGACAATGGAGAGGAAAAAGAAACATACAGACGTGCCTTAACATGTAGCCAGGATCAAGATACTCTAACCAGGTACAATTTGGTCAAATTCAGTCAAATGTTTCAAATATCATTCAATTATTTGATTAAAATTGAAACTACCACGGCCCTAATCATTTAACTTGAAACACTGGAATGGTAGGGAAGTAGCCAGGGCAGGGAACACTGTATGCCTTCACCTTTATAGCCAAGTTATCACCTTTGATTCGAATCCACAAACTTGCTGTGCGAGTTAGAAATCAATTACGTAATATTAACTCCTGTTTTTTAGTTGTCTTAATCTATATCGTTTATATCGGTCTCCATTATCTACGTAGCCTCTATGAAATCCTGAGAATCATTTTGTTGCGTCTAGTCTTGCCAAATAATGCATCTGTTTATTGACCTTACATGAACTCACCTCTCTTTAAACAAAAGTTCATACTATCTTGAAGGTCACTTAGACATTGAAATTAACTGGAATTATATAATCATACTCGGATATTGTGTCTTATCGACTCACTGGATCTATGTTGATGGTATCTCTAACTATTATCTTCATCGTTTTTAGATATTTGAAGTACTCGTTAGATACAAATATAATCGATTCTCAATATGCGTATGACGTCATCAGACACGTCGCTTGGAGAAGCAGGTTAGGACGTGAACTGGCGTGGACGTTTTTTGTTGACAATTTTGACACTATCAAAGAAAGGTAAGGCAAAAAATGGCTTGACAGAAAGACACCTGTCGTGACCAATGGTATAGGCAGTCCATATCTCTATGAATCATTTTTAGACCACGAGAACCTTTTGAAATAGTATATCCTCAGACCCGGATATATGAGATGTATCGTCTTGCAAACACAAGAATCAATGATTGATATCGTTTATTTTTAGAGATGCCGATGGTTTTTTAATGTTAATAATCGTAGATTCAATAACAGAGAATATGCGATCACAAGATGAAGTTGATAAGGTATGTTCTATGTACATTAATGTATTGAGCCCACTAAACTCTCATATATCTTTATACCTAAACAAAGATTCAATCTCAAATTTGGATTTTCGTGTCACTTCTGGACCCGATTTCACAAAAACGAATCAACTAGTCATTCAAATTAAGAGGGAATTAGAATATGTCTCAAAGTCGGAACTGGGTTCAGGATAATTGACGCCGCGATTAATTCTCGTTTATTGATATCTTTGTAGCTGCAAAAGTTTTTCGATGATAACAAGCAGGATATCGGTGATGACGCGCACCTCTTCGACACAGCTTTCAACAAAGCGTATAGTAACAAAATTTGGGTAGATAAAAACCTCGGTGAACTGCGCGATTGGCTGCAGAATAACAGTGCAGATTAAAATGTGGCAAATGATTTTCGCTGGTTTCCTCAAAATTTCAATATACACTTCATCGGTTAATGGTAGGTTCAAGTTTATGAATGGACTGTCGCGATCACACGAGCTTGTTTGACCCGCGCCAAGTTTGACCCGTACCAGATTAGCCCGGGCCAACCGTTCGCACATCCCAAATCGGCCCGTACAGGTTTATAACACGGCCGAATTTCAGCACGGGTCTGATTATCCCTCTGTTAATGCTACTTGGTTCTGGAAATTACTCACCTCGCTTGCCACAGCATCTTGATAGCATTTAAGTATTGAGTGAGTGGTTAACGCGTGAACACGCTAATTAGACACGGGCCAAACTCGACTCTGGTCTCACTGAGAACCGGACCAGTAAATCCCGGGCCAATTCATCTTGGATCGTGGCTTCCAGTTCCCGCATAATGGATACCGCATGCGGATGCCACGAATCGCTTCTCTTTGTACGTTCGATATCGGACAAATCATTCTCGTAACGTTTATCGGAGTCAAGAATTGAAAATTTGAAATAATCTCGAAATATGTTTTAGCAAGTTACGATTCATATTCAATTGTTTACTTTTCTAATTCAATCTTGTAACTTAGGATTACAGTGAAACCTCGTTACAACGAACTCGGATACAACGATTCTTCGGATATAACAATTTTGTCCCAAGACGGACAATTAAACTAGTTTAATACTGGATATAACGAACTATCGGTTACAACGAACAGATTTTCAGGTCCCGTGAAGTTCGATGTAACGAAGTTCTAATGCAATTTCATTCAATCATTTGTTCAGTTCTTACTATTCTTTTTTCATTGGTTAATTCTCTCTTTTACTCATCATAAGGTATTAAGTAACTTAGATTTTATGTTATTTGATTTATTGCTTTAGTTACTAGCTGGTTTATCTCAACACCTTCTTTTTACAAATACGGTAGATTTAAGATTTATCAAACCGGATAGTCAACACATGTAAGCGATAAGTTTGAGATTACGCGCCAATCGAATATTCGACGTATGTTTTCAACTTCAAATTTTTTTTCTGGATATCTAAACTAAAAAAATTTCTTTTATCTCTACTTAACGAAACTAAATATTTACCATCGTAAATAACGATTTACTTATATGTGAAAATCAGGAGAAATGGTAGACGATTTGAACGTGTCATTGTTAGTTATCTGTAGTTGTCGATGTTTCTCGGTGAGCTTCAGTTCATACTGTGACTGTTTTGTTTGTGTTAACTGGATTCTCAGAGAAACTTGAATAAACTTTACAGAGAAACTTTTAAAACTTGAATAAAACATATCTCGATAACCACATGTTTGATGTGATTTTTCTGTTTTGGGTGACGGTAAAAACACAGGTAATCGCTCGCGCGCGTGGCAATCCTTTAATTCTATTGAGTAGTAGGGATTTTTCAGAAGTGAAATGTTTCGTTGAATGGACATCTTTTTAAGTGATTTCCATTTTGGAGGGACCAGAATGAAATACGGATCATTTTTCATGGCCTACCGCCGATTAGAAACGACCGATAAGTCCTTGATTCGTCACCCAGCGAAGGCAGAAGCATACAAACAGACATTCGCGGCTTACCAGTTAATGTTGGAAGGGTTCTCGGTCCTTCACCTGGGGTTTCGGGCTCACTCCACTGACAGTCGATGGGGAGCGAAGGAAACGATTGAGCGAGGAGGACTGTATGAGTTCTCGGACAGAAGCAAAGCAAAGTCGGGCTGAAGCAGAAGCTAGTCGGGTCACCAGGTAAGCAGAAGCCAGGCGGGTCACCAGGCAGAGGCAATTTAGCGAGTCGGACAGAGTCAACCCGGAGAGTTCCCCGGTTGAAGCAGCAAAAGCGAGGCAGAGTCGTCGTCCTGTCCCTTGAAGCTGCAAAGCAAGGCAGAGTCGTCGTCCTGTCACTTGGTCATGAAATTACTACGTAACTGCAAGACTTTCTTCGGAGTATAGACGAGAGCTATTTATTTGGCAGAGACGCGCACCATCGGGCTTACAAAGATGAACTGATTTTACAGAGAAATTGCTACGGCTTTTATACAAAATTGGCTAGAAACTAATTAAGATTGCAATCTGTTAAAAATGTTACAGAACTTTACAGAACTGTCAAAATGTTACTAAATAAAGCACACAAAAAAAAAAACGATCGCGAGAACAGACACAGTCTTAAACTCGTTAAGAAGCAATATTATACATGTGTAAACTATGGTAGCCGATTCGGGCCAAGTTAAAAAAATATTCCGTGCAATATGCCGCGCATGAAATATATTGCTTCGTTTCTGCGTCCGTTTCTGCGCGCCGCAGAAACGAAATTTACCGTGCAGAAACGGGCGCAGAAACGAACCTGCACTTGTGCGCCCGTTTCTGCGCTCACAGAAACGAACCTCGCCCGTTTCGTTTCTGCGCGGTAATATTTCTGTTTTACCACGTGGTGCATGAGTCCCGATGGCACGTGTATTCTCGATAAGTAGATCACAACGTCACGTGACGTTGTAAGGTCATTTCCAAATTTCAATAATTCATTCTAATCGCAGCCTGCTAAAGTGCCCTTTACTTTACCAAGCTGGGCGTATCTGTTCCCGAAATCGAATATTATTGCCGAATGTCTTTAACAATAAATTGAAAGACTAGTAAAGTAAAATTATCTTTAATTTTTCGTAGTTTTTAACTCGAATATTTTGATCTTAAAATAGGGATCATCCCTGTTTTCAATTTTGGATGGTTAATTTCGTTTGATTTTTGGATTGAGCGTCCCTTACAAACCAACTCGAATATTTTAACGTACTAGTAACCAACCGCCTTTTCGTCAATTAGTGAGAATAAAATGAATTTGAATTAAATCATTTGCAAAGGATACATTTAGCTGACTTTAGCGGAGAATAAATAAACCATCGATTAAAGGAAGTTTTATTGAAAAAAAAACCTAAACTCAATCAATGGGATACCGGCATCGCTACAGTTGCGATGATCCACTAGGATCGCCAGTGGCACTGGGTTACCTTGCTTCAATTTCCCGCTTCATTTCAATCAAATTCGAATCAGCTTTTCTCATTAGTTAATCAATTGTTAGTGAGAAAGCTGATCTTAGAAGTATTCGATGATTTTTTGATGATTTTCGTATTTGGCCCCGGAACTGTGTCACGTGGTAAAACAGCAATGTTTCTGCGCAGAAACGAAACGGGCGAAGAAACGAAGTTCGTTTCTGCGGGTCGCCGAAACGAGAAATGACCGCGCAGAAACGGGTGCAAAAACGAAAGTTCGTTTCTGCGCTCGTTTTGGCGCGTTTATGCGCGGTAAAATTCGTCTCTTCGCGGCGAAGAAACGGGCGAAGAAACGAAGTTCGTTTCGGTGGGGCGCCAAAAACGAGAAATCGCCCGTTTCGGCGCGTTTCTGCGGCGCGCAGAAGCGGACGCAGAAACGACGCAATACATTTTTTTGCGCGGCATATTGCACGGAATTTTTTTCTTACTTGGCCCGAATCGAATCAGCCACCGTAGTAAACGATTATATTACGCGGGTTCACATTACGCACGGCATAGATTGCATAGTTGACAAGCAATCTCGGTGGCAACCAGGTCCACGCTAACACGCAATCTCGGTGGCAACCAGGTCCACGTGGACTGTGGCCATCTGGTTTTGAGAACACTGTTGTAACGGTTACCACATCCTCCCGCGCCAAAGTCGGGTATAGTCTAAATGCGGAAAATCAAGAAAATACACGAACACGCGTTATTGTTCGAAAATATTGACAATCGGCGGTTTATCGATGATCGGTCCAATATCGAGAGTTCGCGATAAGTTATCGGAGTGACGAGGCAAGCAGTTCAGGCGTCGAGTCGGTTAACTTTCGTCACTGGTCGCCTGTCGACTCCGCTTGTCGTATTGAGTTCCACACTGACCGGACATGTCCATCGGTTCCAGGGTGGACATTGATGATGCGTCCGAGCGGCCACTGGCCACGTGGCAGGTTGTCATCGGCGAGTAGTACCACATCGTCGATTTGTAGGTCTCGGCTTGCAGTCTTTCATTTTTGGTTCGCTGGACAAGTGTCGGTATATACTCCCGTGTCCGGCGGGCCCAGTACTGATTAGTAAGTGCCTGGGCTTGTCGCCATCGCTTTCTGGCGTTCAAATCATCATTGTCAAACACTTCGGGCGGAAGGTTCAGATTCGTCTTGCCGAGTAGAAAATGGCTCGGTGTTATCGCAGTTAGCCTAATCCTGGGCGGATTAAAAAGGTGGTGACTTAGGGGGGGAAGCACGAATGAACTCGGGCAGATTATCTCTGGTCAGAAAGGGGGTTCTGGGGGACCTTCGCCAGGGGATCTTTTAAGATGAAGCCCACTGGATGCATTTTATAGGCATCTTGATGTCATTATCCTTTAAATACACAACCATCCACTAACGGGCAAAAAACAACAAGATCATAGTATCAATCTTTTTTAGAACAACATATTTACATTTGCACCTAGGTTGGTCCAGATTTTTTAACTGACACTTTTAGGGGAGGAGCACGTGCCCCGGTGCTCCCCTAAATCCGTCCCTGTACCGGTATCTGTCATAATCTTGACTACATTTCTGTCCAGGATTCTGCGACTAAACCATAACGGCTCCTCACCTTCGATACTGTATTATTCAACATTATCGATCTTCTATTTGTGTTAGTGATTCATATCAGGCCCTGTCACTCATTGGACGTAATTTGGTCATAATTTTCATTACGAAAGTGCATCACAAGTGAACCGAAACGGAGGATAGTGTCGTGAAATTTATGAGAACGTAAAACGTCAAGTCTATAAAAGGACTCGTTCGGATGTTGCGCTTTTTCAAACCGTTTATTCGGTAGAATGAAGTCCCAACACTGTACCGGTTTAGGCGGAGTCAACTGAACTAAACTAAACCAAATGCACATTGCGTTGAAACTAAAGCGTAGTACATGTATTATGTACAGAGACAATCACATCTGGTCTGTTTTTAAAACGAAAGCTTAGAAAACATTCATGAGGGAAATCGGGTGCGAACATAGCCCCCTTGGCTTTACTGACGTGGTTTAGGTCCATGTAGTTTATATCTATCTCGCGTACTTTGTTGGTTGTTAATTCATGTAATCACGCTCCACTAAAGCGTGCGTTACCGTTGAACACTATGAATGCGAAGTTTGACACTGATTATTCTCATTTTACTTGTGAAAAGTAGGATACAAAACCTATGTGTATCCTAACCTGGTAAAAATATATGGTTTTTGAAGAAGGCCGATGTCCGAAATTAAGTGATGCCACTTGACCCCCTCGTTAGGATAAAAAAATGCCCTATTCTTATCCATCGATTTTCGCGGTTCTTCAAACCTGTAGCTGCATAGTTCGGTAGAAAAATGAAGGTCCCAAATTTAGGCAGAGCCCACTGTAAAACCCAATCACAATCTGTGAAATCCGACGAAAACAAAATCACTGCAATAGCTTCGAACACATTTTTCATTTTTTTATTCGTAACAAAATAAAGAATGACGAAATCCTAATGTTTTTTTTTTCATGTTTGGCTACAATAATCATATTAATACAAGACTCAAATTCAAAATCAATCGAATTCATAAACATTTAGTAGAAAAAACATACAGCATTGAATAAACTAATGCATCCTGCGCAAACTAATACAATCATACTATCATTGAAAAAAAAATATATCAAAATATGAGTTACAGTCAACTCTCAGTTACTCGCCACGGTTGAGACGAATGATCACTCAGTAGAGCCTCATTAATACGAATTTTATGGGTAAAAGTGAAATTATCGTATTAAATGTCTAATCCAAATTTGGATTGATACGTATACGTTAGCTGGGACATGCTGCAAATCATCATAATATGCGGGTACATATAATATCTATAATCATCATTATTTGTTTTCTGTTTGCATATCTTATTATTATTTCACTTTTTGTAATTGTAAGGGGTCATTCATTTATTACCTACGCATTAGGGGAGGGGGAGGGGTAGGTAAAATTGCGTACTGTAATGCTTAATGTATATGAAAAAATGGCCGATTTAGCATATAGAGGGGGAGGGGGGTTGAAAAATTCAAATTTTATGCGTACGTAATAAATGAATGATCCCTAAACATTGTTTTGTTGACCTCGATTAGAGGTGGATTTTGTATTTTCTTTTTTAGAGCGTTCTCCCTTAACCCTTTCAGTGCTGACTACTATATGACCTTATAGTGCTGGAGATAATTTTAAAATTTTGAAAAATTCCGCCCTAGTGTGTTGAATATCGGGAATACCATTATAGTGCTTCTACACTGCGGTGTGGTGTATCGTTAGTTACTAATATTTCACTATGTTTGACAGGTGCTGCCATTTTTCAAGAGAGATAATTACACCAACACACCACAGTGCAGTGTACTCGCAAAATCCATCACCGATTCATACACCACACTGTGCTGTAGACGCACTGAAATGGTTAAACGCTGCAGCCTTAAGACTCGGGGATGTCCTTCAATTATGCAGAACCGGTGATGTCAAATCAACAATCTTTTAAGATATCGTACATATATTGATGAATAAAATATTAATATTACTACACCTTATTGGCCGATAGTCGAGGGTGGCAGATAAAAAAACATCATTTTAATTCACAACTCTCATTTTTGTATTACAAAGATTTAAAATTTAGGCGAAACTGAGGGTGGCTGATAATCGAGAGTCGACTGTACAAAGATTATAGAAATTTATGATTCAACTCAAAAGCGACATTCATTTTTCAGCATTATCAAAAAAACGCGACGCAAACATTATTCATTCACCATAAACATTTCCCAATATTACACGAATGGACAAGAAGAGGTGCATTCAACATTCATTTCATTATCAAACTACTAATCACATGCAACACAGACATAATCTACTGAGCAGGGGGTTAGCTGGGAGCAAATATGACACGTAGATACAATTTTAAATATCACTATGTCAGTTATCCGCTGGTTAACTTCGATCAACTTTCGACCAACTGCTGCTTGAATAGAACCGGAAACAGACGAAAACATGATTCACTAATACAGTAGACTTCGCTCAAGTGACGTCGGATCGTCCGGAACCGTTAAAAAAAATGTGTCCGAATTCAGCGATATCCGAGTTTCTCGCACAGAGTCTACTGAAGTTCGGTTATTGCAATTTTATTAAATTTCACGGACAGTTTGACGATTCATCGAATGAGACGGAGCATTTGCGTTTTACGGATTGAGTTTGATGATGAGTTGTCCGCTGACTCTCCTCGGCGAGCCTCATCGCCGGTATATTATGTCTACCGGATATGTCGCCGAGGGACGACGCGGTATTGTCACGACGCGCGGGTGAAAACGCTACCGTTGACAACTCGTTCAGAATATCGCGTTCGTCGGCGTCGTCAACCGCCGGATGCGGAGACCAGTTTATGGACGCTCGACTCGTTTCCATCGAAACGGGAGTAGTTACGCACGACGAGGTAGGGGGCGCTGTGATAGATCGCGACAGCTGACGATGTATGTTCAAATACGATTGGTTCGTTTGACGAGGCGACACGGGCGATTGGTCGATTTGAATTGAGCTACTCGCGGCTGATTGGTCGGTTTGAGATCTGTCGAAGGAGGAATGGTGGATGTTGTGGAATGTTGCGTTCTCGCGAGCCTTCGCGTGTGTTTCCGTCGGAGAGTCGTGTTTCTCGCGAATATCGACCAAAGGATCCTCATCTGCAAAATAATCAAGTCACAGATCGTTATGAAATGAGAGATTGTTTATATAGAGATTTTCGGAAGATTGAAATGTTTCATTTACCCTCGTATTCCATGATTGAACACGATTCATCTTCGTAATCAGCATCGTAGCCGGATACCGAGGATTCCCTGCCGGATACCTTACTAGATACACTACCACAGGACACCTTTGATACACCGCTGCTCGATACTTGAGGTGTTACTGACACGTGTCCTTCACTAATGTTACTAGGAGACCTATAATCAAAATTCATATTACTTAATGAAATACTATGATGATGATCATCATGATGAAATGATATTTATATGTCACCAATTTTACTGATTTAATGTTCAAAGGTGCTTTTAAGTAGTGCAGTAAACAGTGTAAACAGGTATGTTTCAGTTTTCTGATATTTCCAAAAGGTGGGTGAAGGATTGTTGACGATCTTGCCCCGACCTCAGCGTACAGGCCCAGGTCGAGGAGGGGGTTCGGGGGTAGAGCGGACGAATCCCCTAAAATTTTCAATGTTCCCCATCAAAAGGTCAGTGTAAAAAAATTTTTGATCAAGATTTTCTAAATTTGGATACCATTATCATGTTTTTTCAAAAGTATCCATTCTCAAATGATTCATTGTACCCGGGCACTTTATATTCAAGATCTGTCTTCTTCAATAGTAAAGTGCCCTCCTTTACTTGAAATAGAGCTGCCCCTCAAAAAAGCTCAACACGGGCCTGGCGAACTACCACTGTATAGGATTTCATCTACTAACTCTCCCAACCACTGTTCACGCACTGGAATACTTACATGTAATTATGTGTGGTGAGCAGATTGCATAAGTCATCGGTTTGAAGTGGTTGAATTTCACTGACGCAGTTCAATGATAGATCCGAATATCGCTGTTTTACTGCCTTCAATTCAACCGATCTGTGATCTAACATTTTACTACTCACAAAACTAAAATGAACATAAATGATCCAGTTTAAATTCAGATACCAGCGCCGAGAAGGGAAGTTTAGAACCGCCTAGTTGCAGAGGGTTCTGGACCGAGAACTCCATGGCATCGGGATTGCTATGGCAAAAACCCTATCCTAATTTGCCCAAGTACCCAGGTTAACCTGTTGTATAATCGCTAAGGAAAAACTACAAATGGAATAACCCAGGCTTAATGTGAATGGCTAATAATGACCGCAAATGCACCTGCACACCTTGTCTTGTGCTGCGCATTCATCATACCTTGATGAGTCTCGATGCCATCAGGTTAGCATTCTTTGCCGAGAGAATATAAGAAATTGGGTGCAGTAATTGGCCTTATTTCATAGAATTTGCTGCTGTTGTAAAACGTACCATTTGTCATGTATGTGTATTACACATTTCACGAGATCATTTATCGAATATCCGGAAAATTCCCGCAGTTTGTTCGACCAGAAACATTCTAAAAAGAAAAAACAAACAAACTTCATATGTCTATACCAAACATACATTGATAAAACATTCTGGGCCCATGTGAAAACGAAGTCCACCTAGAACTAGATTTTAGTGAAAGAGGTGGCTTTGGGTACCCTCATGTGTAAAAACTAAAACATGGCTCAAGTTCTTCCACCAGGCCCATGGATTGGATGCTACTACATGGCTTATTTGTCCGCACTGAAGAAGTCTAGCTTTTATCCATTGATACTTATTAATATTTCTATGATTTTTAAAACACTTTTAGAGAGTTCTATACTTCAAGCAATATCGATCAAACCATTTTAAAGAAACAGTCAAATGCATTTAGAAATCAATATTGATTTGCGTTGAGTGCTTTCGTTGAATGTTGAGATTGATTTCGATTAAAAGATTTTAGAGTATGTTAATTGATAACCGAGAGAGATTCAGAGTGAATTTGAGGAGTTTATCCTAACACCAGCAGCAGATAACTCAGACATGAATTCATCATCCTCTCCTCCCTCATCTATAGCTCACGCCTATATCTCGTCGATCGTATTGAATGGTTTATCTCATCTGCCGGGAGACACTCGAATCTGGACGATCGCGTCGACGACTATATTCGCGTTCGGGGCATTTGGCAACGTCTCCAGTTTTCTAATAATGACCAGAAAACGGTTTCGGCGTTTCTCGTATTCCAATTATCTGGCCGCGCTCGCCGCATGCGATCTCGGCACGTCGATCGGACTGTGTTTGATGCCCGTTTTGCGCTACGTGTTTGAAGTCGCCGGCTTAGCGAAAGTGCATTTGACGAGTTTCGCCCAGTGTTCGTTGTACGAGTTCTCGTTTCGGTTGTCGGTATTCTGCAGCTCGTGGCTGATCGTGGTAATCGGCTTCGAGCGTCTGATGGTCGTTTTATTTCCGCTGTCGACGCGCGTCGTCTGCACGCCCCGGTTCGCCCGCGCAGTCGTCGCTATCGTGCTCGTCGCGAACTGGCTCGTCTGCACTCCGCAGAGTATAATTCTGATGAGGTTTTCGCTGAAAGCCGGGTGTCATTACGACCACCGCCGGCAACAGCAGATCGTATTCACGTTCTCGGTCGTGTATCTATTCATGGTTCCGATATCGCTGACGGCCGCGTTCAACGTACTGATCGTGGCGAGATTATTCAAACAATCCGACCTCGGTTCGGGTGGCGGTAAATCGGCGAAGACTCGACAGACGACGGTGATGCTGGTTACCGTAACGGTAGTGTTTATTGCAGCGACGATGCCCAGCACCGCTACCGTATTCATTACTATGCCGTCGGATATCAGAGACGTTATACTGGGCGGATTCTCCGTGTTACAGAGTTGTAATTACAGCGTGAATTTCTATATTTATCTGCTACTGGGTAAAGAGGTGCGTAACGCATTCATCGAGTCTTTCAAATGTTGGGAGTGACCGCACCGTCCGCGGGGATGAGAACCAGGGATTCTTTGCGCTGCAGCGAAGCCTCGAAAATATGTGAATATGCCATGCGTTGAGGTCGATTTTAGAGTCCTTTACAACAATAAATCAAAATGAAATGTAAGGAGGACGCTGATTGGTCGTTGTTTTGTTTACTCTCAACAGTGTTGATCGAAGTCCCACACGTACGTAGCAAACTAAGAAGATATAACGTATAATGCCTACAAAATGAATACACTCGATTGCCTCAAGTACCAAGTATTGATTTTGTCTTGTCTAGCAGACTGTGTAGTGACTCACTGCACTCAACGCTCATGAAGTTAATTCTTGCCGAACTTCTTAACGAAACAACGTCGACAATCACTCAGCTTAGCTTCCACTAACCACACTAACCTACCCTCATTTTCTCAACGGAGTTGGATGATATGGGAAACACTCATAATTTTTATTTCCTATTGGTATAACCGAAAACGGGAAACCACCAAAAAGCGACAAATTCTCATCCCTGGCTTGGGCGCTCGGCTAGTTACAAAATACCAAACACTCTGGCAGTAGACTCTGCTCGCCCCCGATCTTACAGGATTTCCAGGGCAGTCCAAGCGATGAAAGGTCATCGTCACATGAATTGGAGAAGGGGAATTTCAAGGAATTTTTTTGTCAGGCGAAAAAATCAGCGCAGTCTACTGTATAGATCTGTGGTCCAAAGCTGCCCTCTCAGACTAAGTAGTCTGATACCCCCTCAGTTCGCAACAGCCGCGAGCCACCTCCACAGGTCGCGAATTGCTTAGCTTCGCGCGGTGAAGTCACTTACCGGTTTTGTTGAATATATTAGTGAGTAAAATAGCACCGGCGGCGAGTTGAGATTGTTTATAGCAACCGAGTTGACAGTGTAGCATTATCAATTCGCTGATATATTCGGCGAGATATCGGCATCTATCGGTGAAACTATCGCTGAGCAGATTCTCGAATAACTCTAGATAATCATAAACCGTAAGAACCTGAAATAAAAACACAAATCTTAGAGACATCAGCAATCGATACTGTTATCAGAGTCGCTGCACATCACTGATTATGTCACCTGTATTTTGCCTTTTAAAGTCGCCACAACTTCACCCATCATCCTCACCACATCTTCATATTTATAGGTATTGTCCGTTAACCAAGCAGCTTCCCTTATCGTGATTATGTCCTTGCCTAAATATCTACAAAAAAAAGTTTGCTCAGTGATAAGGCAGTCGGAAGGGGAAGGCCAGGGTTGAAGTTTTTTTTTTTTTCAAAAACATGTTTTTCTGCTCAGAATAGCGAGATGCTGCTTCACACTATAGGTTGCTGGTGTTACGATGGATGAGCATAAAGATATAGCAGACTATTCAGATATGAAGGTCACTGCGCACATTTTCCGTCTCAGACAATGAACTGTCTGAGTTTGTTTGGAAAATTGCGAATAAATTGATGTTTCGCAGCGTGAGAATTCTGGGGCGCCTAAAAACGACATTTCCTGGCATGAAAAATCATCTGGGAGAGACCTTTATTTTTTAGATTTTGGGCCACCCCTCTGCCATTTTGCCACTGGCGGGCCTGGGCGAGGACGGATACCGGTAACTGTAGGATATAGTAATACCTGGAGCAGACGACCATCGCTGAAACACCGAGCAGTTGAAGTTTATCCCGAGATAAATCATGAACGTTTAAAAATCGATCTACGACGTTGA
Source organism: Tubulanus polymorphus (assembly GCF_964204645.1). Taxonomy (NCBI): domain Eukaryota; kingdom Metazoa; phylum Nemertea; class Palaeonemertea; order Tubulaniformes; family Tubulanidae; genus Tubulanus; species Tubulanus polymorphus. The sequence continues at coordinate 20,295,406 of NC_134028.1, read as the reverse complement.
TAGCCACATGTAGAGTACGGGTGGAGAACTTCTTCATACTGGCAACTTCTACTAACCAGTCAACCAGAATATACCTACAATATAAACAATCGACCAGATTATACCTACAATATAACCAATCAACCAGATAAACAAGCAGCCAGAATATAAAAGCTGCAATATAAATGATCAATCAGAATTACCTACAATTAAACAATTGAGCAAATTACACCTTTAATATAAACAAACAAACAAAATATGATTCAACATAACATCAACCAGAATAATACCTACAATATAAACAAACTACCAAAATGTACCTACAATATAAACAATTAACAAGAATATACCTACAATATAAAGAATTGACCAAATTATCCCTACAATTCAAACTAGATGCCAGAATATACCTATGAATCAATGATGTAAATACACAGTTGATCAAATTAACAACCAGAATATACCTCTACAATATAAACAATAAACCAAAACATACCTACAATGTTAACAATTTACCAAATTATCCATAAATATTAAACTATCCATAATATAAACAACCAGAATTTTAAACCTAGATTATAAACAAGCAGCCATACGTAACTATATAAATGCTCAACCAGAATATACCTAACCAATACATAATCAATTGATCAAATTATACTTACAATATAAACAAATGACCAAATTATAAATTAAATTCAATATAAGCAAGCAACCAAAATATACCTACAATATAAACAATCAACCAGAATATAACTGCAACACAAATATTCAACCAGAACATTAGCTACAATATCAACGATCAACCAGAACTATCCTATCAGTATCTTCTTCCTTATAGATTATGCTCAGATTTAAAAATATTTACCTCATCGAATGCGTTAAATCTTTATTCAATTTATAACATGAATTAATTCTAGTAGCTGTAGATGATTGTATGAAGTTCTTCACGGTTGAAACGGCTTGATTACGGGGTATTCCGGCGTAGTTACCGCAGACGTAGTTGCGACAGAGAGCTAATTGAGCCGGGGTATAACCCATCGCGGCTATGTCTCTCAACTCGCGCATGATCATCAACTCAGCACCGCGGTCCAGAACCTGTAACGACAACGCAGAACTACAAGTTACGGCGAGAAACCGGCAATAAACTAGTTACCACAGCTGGGTGGCCACTGACTTGACACCCATTTACAAATCCGGATTTTTCCATGTGATTAAGCAAAATGCCCGGAGTCAGTCAGAGAAATTTCTAGGTTTAAAATGCTAAAATTCATTCATTTTTCATTAAATCACATATCGATGTAGTATTAGTTAACAGTAATTCGAATTCCCAGAATTTTTGTTAAAATTTGTCAAATTCTATTCTCTCTGAGTTTTCCCCGATTTTCTTTAAGATTGTTTTGATTCCCCAAGTTTTCCGCATCAGTGCCCCCCCGCCACAGGGTTCAATCGATTTTGTGATATAGGGGTCACGTGTCGAGGCTTTTTGTAGAACTGGTGTGGACGCCATTGTCTGCGTCTGAATAAAGATCTCAAAAAGTATCATATTCCATTATTTGTTCTCTACGGTATAATCAACTCAGTCCTGGGTTCAAAGATATAACAGACAGAAACAAACAAAACAACAGTGACAAAAGAGTGCACCTACCAGTTATAGTGGAGACCATAGTCAGTAACACTGCGCAACACAGGGTAAGATTCTATTGCCCCCCCTCCCCCCGAATAAAATCCTTTTTGATTTGGAATAACACCACCTAAATACTTTATTTAGAAATTCATTTGCATATAATTGAATATAGATTTATAAGATATAGATGTACTGATATGTTGTGTGCAGATCAAAAACTTTAAATCAGCCCTTGAGTAATTACAATTCACTTACAAAATTAAAGGAAATTTAATTAGTCCACTTATTAGTGCATTAGTTAACGTTGGCTAATTTATTGGAATTAGTTTGTGTTACTTCAGCCAATCAAAAACTTTAAATCAGTCCTAGAGTAATTAGCTGCCCTAATTAGCTAGAGTTAGTTCACTTTGTGTAATTAATTAGAAGTAAATATCTGTGTTACTTTAAGATTAAAAAGATTTAACTGGGGGACAATTGTCCTGATACCAATGAGTAACTATGGTAATATGTTGATGGTGCGTACCTTTTTGTGATATTTATTTTTCCAAATTGTAAACAATGCCGACTGCGATCTCTGATTGGCCGCTCGCAGTAAATAACTGTTCATTCGTTTAAAACTGTCTTCATCGGCGAATAAACTGAGAGTTTTACTGACGCACATCGCTACGCCGGCATCATTAGTCTGAAATTGATATAGAATAAGTGTATAGGCTAAGAACATGGACGATACTCCGGCCTGTTGCTTGACTGAGTTGGGCAGTTTGTTTTCAGCTTAAAATGTGCACCTTTTCAAAATGCCTCAAGGTAATAACATTGCGTTTTGACTGCAACGCTTAAAGTTCAAGGCTTCCTTTGTATAGTTCAATGACAGTCTTTAGTATAGGCCTATTGGACTAGAAGAACATAGCAGTGTTCTCCATATACTGGAATTTCGAAGGGGATGCTGAAGTAGCAAGACTTTCGACTCTCCCCCAAAATGCAGAAAATTAAGCTTCATTTCGGGGTAATATTTAAAGAATTTTTCACAGTAGCTCAATATATCTCAAAATCAAGGCAACGTTCAGCAGAACATTGAAATCCACTCTGGTAGGGGCAGGCAGATATCTTATAAAGGGTGGCTGATTTTTAGAGGGGTTGATGTAAAAATGAAAAGGGGTGCCCACCCCTCTAACACCTGTAGTGGAGAGCACTGCATCTTCAGGACAGAAATCCAAGGTTTTATTCGATTTTGGAAAAATTATTTTTTTTTCTTGAATGCAGACATTTTTCGGATGGTTTGTCGTAACCCGCTTAACTGCCCCATGCCTCCCTACGCAGGTGATTCGTCTATCCCATCAGTTTACCTCATGCACGTAGTTGACCATGTTTTTGAAGACGCACTCTTTACAACACGCCCCGGTGTTCGACCACGGCGGACGGATAAATAACCAGGTGAACGCGTCGATATTCGCCGTTAAACTCTCGGCGTGACAGAATAACCTGGCAGCTTGTATCCCATTAGCGAATATCTGCTTCCCTTCCACATCACTCGGTACTGAAATACATCAATATTTACCAGTTAACTATAAACCAGCTTTGGCATAAAACACCAGTGATTTTTATACGATACATCGTTTCTAGTCAGTAACATCATGAATTCAAAATTCTCGAGTTTGTTCCAAATATTTCATGGGTTTCCCAAGTATGGAAATACACCATCATAGCATCATAGAGATGTCAACAGAGGACTGGTGGACTAAGGTTTATTAAAGAAAAAAAATTGCCGAAGAAAGATACCCTTGCGCAAGAACTATGCTAGAAGTCCTAAATGAAGTTTAAAATGAATTTCCACGATTAGAGGAAAATTTGTCAAATTCCAAAATATTTCCAAACTGGGAAACATCATGAATTCGAAAGTCACTAAGTCCCAGTAAACTGTATAGCCAGGAAGTTCCATGATATTAATTCAATACTTACAGCCTTCGTTATACAGATAAGCCACTCCTAATTTAATGAGAGCTTGCAGATTGTTGTGTTTTGCCGCCAATTCGAAGTGTTTTATGTTTGTAGACGACGGCCATTGATCGTAAAAACAAACAGTTTGATAAAGAATCGAATTATTATCTATCAAATCGCGAAACCCGCGATGAACCTACAAAATAAAGTCAATGAATACATCAGCTATTTACCACTCCAAGAGAAATTTCGGCTCTCCCGACCGAGCAGGCCTACCCTGGCGAGGGGGGGACTTACCTGTCTCATATTTAGTAAGTCTTTTATAGGTAAAGATTTGAGAAGTTGAACGACTAATTCTTCGGGTAAATTCCAGATACAAGTCAGTCTCGCAGCGGGGGAGCCACATTCTGGCGTTGATGCTGCAGGGGTCGGAGGGCCGGTGAGAGATTTACGATAACTGCTGCCAGCATTTGTTAGTCTACATTTAACATTTGCCGCAATAACTAAAGAATATCAAAAAGAAAACAAGTAATTACAACAGAATTTTCAATGGCGATTGCCTTCTCTAAAGAGTTATCAAAACTTCAAGCTTGAACTAGAGAGTGGGGAATGTGAAGAAGTGCTATAGGCCTATTTTTAGGGCCTTAAGCCGTTCCTACTAATTATACAGCCTGATTGAGGAAATCTTGTAGCATATCTCAGCGTCCAAAATCTCAGAAGATCCTAAATGACAGCAACACACCTCATCGTAAGCAATTAGAGCAGTTTCAACATTGGGTTTTCTCTGACATAGCTGTCATAACTGCCCTTTACCTTGCAAAGGAACAGCATACCACTACTAGAGTTAAGATTAAGCGTAGAAGAATGAATCGGCTCGGACACACCCTCAGGATGATGAATCAGTCTCGTATCCCAAAAAATGCACTGAGATGGACCCCTCCCTATAGATGTAAGCATGGCTGCCCCAGAAAACGCACCATCACCACTGAACTGTCTTCAGCTGGTCTTATCTGGCACCAGGCTCAACACACAGCTAAGGACTGGTCCAAGTGGAAGAAGTTCGTCACGGCCTTTAGGCCCAGAAGGCCTATGTCCCTGAAGGGGTGAAGAGGATTAAGTAAGTTTGTGAAACGTCTTTAATGTCTTTTATATTACTAAAGACGTTTCACTAATTGATAGTGTCTCACAGTCGGATGGAATTATAGGATATATAACTGTTATATCACAAGTAGGCCTAAGTGTCATATAAAATAAAATTTAATTTTAGATTGAAAAGTGAAGTTTGTTAGTGTTTCGTGATGTGGCCATGCGTGGTGCCAATGGCCATTATCTTTTTAAACGTATCAGTAGCAAGATGTTTTTTCTTTGATTTATTGCAGAATAACCACTGAAAACACAGATCTATACACTATCAAAAACCCAAGGAACTGTATCCCAAGCCCATCGACGAGTGCCTGTGTACTATCATGCATCCTCCCTCGGCTCGGAGTGTATTTGAACCTGATGGCATCACTACACTCAGCCACGGAACAAACCTCTACCGCAGTGAACGGATGCGCCAGTACAAGCGCACGAAAACTTGCGGCACCAATCAGATTACTCATTGTATAAATGTAACAGCAAGAAATATCTGTCCTTTCCGAGATTTGAACTCTCGATGCCTGGCGTCCAAGGCCAACGCTCTTCCGCTGAGCCGTAAGGAATAGCTCAGCTAGCGGGGATGCTGTTATACACCTTGTCACATAAACGCTGAGGTAAATTTCACGGAAGAACTAAAATAAATGAGAAAACCCGCGCTAAAATAAAACGGGATATCTGATTGGCTGATAATGACATCATCTAAGCTGCGCATGTAACAGCCTGCGCACTCGGTCTAGTTAGTGAGGGCAGAAAGGGTTTCGTACTGTGGTGCCAATCTTGATGCCGCCAGGTGCGAATCCCTGCAGGGGGAGGATCATGGTGTACTACTACTACCTACTACTACTACACTAACCCGACCGTAGTCTACTAGCCTAATTACCTCTAGCTAGGCGGCTGTTGTTCCCCAAATTTCTTGAATTTTTACATTGTCACCATGCCTACAAAATGAAGTTTTTTTTCTTGTGGGGTCTCAACAACTAAATCAGGGTGGCGTAGGCATGGTAACAATGTTCAAATCCAAGAAATTTCACAAAATGGAGGATTTTCTCTCTCATTCAACTGGACTTAAGGAGTCTTTTTGCCAATCCATCTAATCGGTACAGAACTGGAATAATATCGGATATTCAGTTGTTGTCCGCGATTTTTGGCATTCTGTTAAGACATAAATGAGGTATGTGCCCCAAAAAGTAAGCAAAATATCCCAGAAAAACAGGTCTCATCAATTAATAAATAGACATTAGTTAGTAGACTACAAAAAAAGTTGAATTAAAATAGAATAGTCATTAATTAATGACTTTCTTCATTCTTAACGTTGTCGTTATAACTAACGACAACGTTGTTAGCGGATAATGAAAGGCATTCATCTTACCTTTCATTGTGAATGAATGCTGCTGTCAGTCGGTCAGTGCTCCAACTATTAGTTTTCAATAAACATTTCAAAATAATTCATGTATCAGTTTCATCTATTTACATCTAGCGGTTACTAGTTGCTGATTCGTTCAAACTAACCGCTAGGTGGGACTGACTGATTAAAAATCGGTTTTGGACTTAAAACTAGTCCTATAATCCTAATCCGCGTTTTACAAATTCAATGAGGTACACTTTATTGACCATCATTGTAGTAAAATAAACACACATGAAATCAAAGCCAGTGAAAATCAAATTGTAGAAATAAAGTTAATTGGCCTGTTAGGGCTGCAGAGTGTTTACCACTTAATAGATAGATGGGTACGGCCCAATGATTCGAACAGGTTCTGAAGAATGACAACGAGTCACACACCACATTGAATTGAATTTACTTTATTGAAAATTGATTCCTATATATATAATCAAATAATGATGAGATGATGTTTAGATTAGTGTTTAATGTTAGCAGGATTAGATACTGTCAATATTTGATACAGCAGTATCAACATCAGAGGCTACTGCTAGGGTTTTCAAGTACGGCATCTATCAGCAGCAGCATTAGCAGTAGGAAGGTAACATTAAAACTGATTGGATTTTGGAATTTGGTTGGTTGGTTTATTAAAGGCTTAAAATGGGACAGAGAAATGCTTAACTTCTCATCAAGTTACAAGTAACATGTTACATTAGGTTGTACTTCATTTTTGGAAAGCCAAAAGGATATTTTCGCGTTGTAACTTCATATAATCTACTTTGCGAAACTGTCAAAGAATGCAAATATCCTAATGGCAATGCAGTAACACTACAGTCTGAAACCCCTGTAAGTCAAAGTGAAATAAGTGTAACGCTATGTAACACCCTGTAACAAGGGTGTAACAGGCTGTAATGCCCTGTAGTGTAACGCTATGTGAAACCCTAGTAACTAAAGTGAAATATCTGTAACAAGCAAGGGTGTAACTAGCCGTAACGCCCTGTAACGCTATATGAAACCCTAGTAAAACTAAAAGTGAAATATGTGTAACGTTATGTAACACCCTGTAACAAGGGTGTAACAGGCTGTAACGCCCTATAAGGCTACGTGAAACCCCTGTAACTCTAAAGCGAAATATGTGTAACGCTATGTAACACCCTGTAACAAGGCTGTAACAGGCAATAATGCCCTGTAACACCATGTGAAACCCTAGTAACTAAAAGTGAAATATGTGTAACGCTATGTAACACCCTGTAACAAGGGTGTAACGGCTGTAACGCCCTGTAACGTGACTTACAGGGGTTTCACAAGGCGTTTCATAGGTACTGTTTTATGTATCAATTAGGTTTTTGTCGTGAAAAATGACTCTCAAATTTGGTGATCATACCCTCAAAAGCCCCTCAAATACCCCTCAAATTTCATATATTAAAAGGTCATATATTAAAGCTTATAACTCAGTCGATAAAACAGTAGTAATGAACCATGCATTTAAGGAATTTATTAAGTTATTCTGGTGTGAGTGAGGACGTTTTGACCGATGAAAGCGAGAACGTTTTGACCTGAAACCTTATCCATAACCGCCCAGGTGGGTTCTTCTTGCTCTGGGGCCCTGTCCTTCCACTTCCCGGGCCCTGAGCTCCCGTTTATATGTACGCTGGTCTGGGACCCAGCTTTCATAGTCTTACTCTTAGTGGCCCCGCTTATGTCTGTACTCGTGGGATCTCAAGGCGTATTTATATATTTCAGTATGGACGAGTCACTGGTAAACCTCGAATAATCAGTGAAAAATGTGATGCCTGCAGCGGCAGCGATGATGTGGATAAAGTGGAAACAGAGGATAGTTGCGGTGTGGATAGCAGTAAACTAGTGGAAGATGTGCACATATCTCTGTATTATAAACAGCGAAACAGTTTAATCACAATGAGTAGAGATGATGCTAGTGACATCATAAATAAATATCAATTAGATCAAACACTGGGTTCGGGGGTGCCCAGTCCCGGGGCACTACCCACTGCGGAATCTGAAGGCATGCCCACCGTGGAATCTATAGAGGACGTCATGTGGAAACAACAGACTATTAATACTAAAGATCTCGCTTCTATTTATTTGGGTTTATCTAAATCTAGATTAACAGGTAACAGTGTAAATCAAGTTTCCACAGTTCTGGATCCAGTTCCACAGTACAGGATCCAGTTCCACAGTTCAAGAACCAGTTCCATAGTTCTGGATCCAATTCTGCATTCTGTATTTAGTTCAACAGTTCTGGATCCAGTTCTACAATTATGGATCTAGTTCCACAGTTCTAGATCCAGTTCCACAGTTTTGGATCTAGTTCTGCAGTTCTGGATCCAGTCCCACAATTATGGATCTAGTTCCACAGTTTTGGATCTAGTACTGCAGTTCTGGATCCAGTTCCACAATTATGGATCTAGGTCCACGGTTCTAGATCCAGTTCCACAGTTCTGGATCCAGTTCCACGGTTTTGGAGCTGGTTCTGCAGTTCTGGACCCGATTCTAGGTTAGTATTTGACATTGGAAATTCACAATCTATTCTTAAGTGTAAATCATTACCGAAAACCGTGCAGCTGGATCCTGGTTTAGTCATCTGTTGGACAAGAGTTTGACTGTTTGATTGGTATGATTTCAGGTCTGGTAGTTTTAACAACAATGGCTGGTTACGGAATGGCACCAGAAACTTTTCATTTAATCGATTTTATATTGTGTTCAGTGGGCACTGGACTTTTATCAGCAGCTGCTAATTCGACCAATCAGGTACGGACAGTAAGACAGGGCACCTCAGGACTTAGTTCCACTCTTCTGGATCCAGTTCTACTTCAGTTCTGGACCCAGTCCCTCAGGTTTGGACCCAGTTCCTCAGTTCTGGACCCAGTTCTACAGTTCTGGATCCAGTTCCTGGGTTCTGGACCGATTTCTACTGTTCAAGATTCAGTTCTACAGTTCTGGATCCAGTTTCACTGTTCTAAACCCAATTCCAAAGTTCTGAACTCAAGTTCTATGTTTAACTTAACTTGAAATTAGTTCATTTCCTACATACGTTTTACCTGTCCTCAGAACTGTGAAAGTAGGTCCTGAATTTTAGAATTGGATCATGTATACTATCAATAAATGATGATTGTGTATCTTGTTTGTTTGTAGTTTTTAGAAGTTCCGTACGATTCACAGATGAACCGAACCAAGAATCGTGTTTTAGTACGAGGTGTTGTCAGGTGAGATCCAGGTCAATCACACTGAATTTTCACGCCACCCCCCGCCGTCAATCCCTGAATTAATATTCACCCCACCCCTGCTGTCAATCACTGAATATTCACCCCACCTCCGCTATCAATCACTGAATATTCACCCACCCCTGCTGTTTATCACTGAATATTCACCCCACCTCCGCTATCAATCACTGAATATTCACCCCACACCCTGCTGTTTATCACTGAATATTCACCCCACCCTTGCTGTTTATCACTGAATATTCACCCCACCTCCGCTATCAATCACTGAATATTCACCCCACCCCTGCTGTTTATCACTGAATATTCACCCCACCCCTGCTGTTTATCACTGAATATTCACCCACCCCGCTGTCAATCACTGAATATTCACCCCCACCTCCGCTATCAATCACTGAATATTCACCCCACCCCTGCTGTTTATCACTGAATATTTACCCCACCCCTGCTGTTTATCACTGAATATTCACCCACCCCCGCTGTCAATCACTGAATATTCACCCCCACCCCCGCTATCAATCACTGAATATTCACCCACCCCCGCTGTCAATCACTGAATATTCACCCCACCCCTCTATCAATCACTGAATATTCACCCCACCCCTGCTGTTCATGACTGAGTATTTACCCCGCCCCCTCTATCAATCACTGAATATTCACCCCACCCTGCTTTCAATCACTGAATATTCACCCCACCCCCGCTGTCAATCACTGAATATTCACCCCACCCTGCTGTCAATCACTGAATATTCACCCCACCCTGCTATCAATCACTGAATATTCACCCCACCCTGCTGTCAATCACTGAATATTCACCCCACCCTGCTATCAATCACTGAATATTCACCCCACCCCTGCTGTCAATCACTGAATATTCACCCCACCCTGCTATCAATCACTGAATATTCACCCCACCCTGCTATCAATCACTGGGTTAGTATTCTATATTTATCTATGTTTATTTTCAGTCCTCTTCACGCTGTTACATTCGCTGGGATTTGCGGTACTCTAGGATTAACTACATTATACCTAGGATTAAACCCATTGACAGCTAGTCTAGGATTATTTAATTACGGTTTATATTCGTTCATTTATACTCCGATGAAGAGGTCACACATAGTGAACACATGGATCGGAGCGTTAGTTGGAGCAGTTCCTCCAATGATCGGCTGGACTGCATGTACCGGATCACTGGATGCAGGTAATGAATACATCCTCCTTACGCTAACACTCCCTCCCTTTTAGTAACACTCACTCCCTACACTAACACTCCCTCCCTTTCAGTAACACCCACTCCCTATTCTAACACCCCTTATACTAACACCCACTCCCTACACTAACACTCCCTCCCTTTCAGTAACACCCACTCCCTACACTAACACTCCCTCCCTTTCAGTAACACCCACTCCCTACACTAACACTCCCTCCCTTTCAGTAACACCCACTCCCTATTCTAACACCCCTTATACTAACACCCACTCCCTACACTAACACTCCCTCCCTTTCAGGAACACCCGCTCCCTACTCTATCACCCCTCATACTAACACCCACTCCCTACACTTACACTCCCTCCCTTTCAGTAACACCCGCTCCCTACTCTAACACCCCTTATACTAACACCCACTCCCTACACTAACACTCCCTCCCTTTCAGTAACACCCACTCCCTATTCTAACACCCTTATACTAACACCCACTCCCTACACTAACACTCCCTCCCTTTCAGTAACACCCACTCCCTATTCTAACACCCTTATACTAACACCCGCTCCCTACACTAACACTCCCTCCCTTTCAGTAACACCCGCTCCCTACTCTAACACTCCCTCCCTTTCAGTAACGCCCCCTCCCAACACTAACACTCCCTCCCTTTCAGCAACACCGACTCCCAACACTAACACTCCCTCCCTTTTCAGTAACACCCCCTCCCAACACTAACACTCCCTCCCTTTCAGCAACACCGACTCCCTACACTTAACACTCCCTCCCTTCCAGTAACACCCACTCCCTACTCTAACACTCCCTCCCTTTCAGCAACATCCCCTCCCTACACTAACACTCCCTCTCTTTCAGTCTTTCAGTAACACCTACTCGACTCCCTACACTAACACTCCCTCCCTTTCAGTCTTTCAGTAACACCTACTCAACTCCCTACACTAACACTCCCTCCCTTTCAGCAGCACCCACTCCCTACACTAACACCCCCTCCCTTTCAGTAACACCCATTCCCTACACTAACACTCCCTCCCTTTCAGTAACACCCACTCCCTACACTAACACCCCTTATACTAACAACCACTCCCTACACTAACACCGCTCCCTTTCAGTAACACCCAATCCCTACACTAACACCCCCTTCCTTTCCGTAACACCCACTCTAACCCCCCTCATACTAACACCCCCTTCCTACACGTGTCTTCCTACGTTTACACCTCCCTTCAATAAACCCCTTCCTACACTAACCCCCATATACTCACCTTCAACCTAAACACACTCTCCCCACTCATACAACTCCTCCACAACCACTCTTTATGTACCTTCCACACATACCAGTGTGACTTCTCTACCCTTGTATCTCCTCACAGCCCCCTAAAGTGAATACCAGGATCTGACGGGTTGGACTGATAAAATGACTAAATACCATAGATTACACCTCTAGTGCAACACCCCATTGTTACCCTTAATCCCCCAATAGACAGTTTCTAATACATCTAGTAAGTATTCTAACTACTGATTTAGCGATTGTTTATTTTCAGGGGCTCTGTTACTCGGTGCTATTCTCTACAGTTGGCAGTTTCCTCATTTCAACGCGTTGAGTTGGAATTTACGCCCGGATTATTCGAGAGCCGGGTATCAGATGATGTCGGTAGTTAATCCCGGATTATGTAAACGCGTCGCGTTGCGACACAGCGTCGGATTAATAGGATTATGTTGCCTGGCGCCGGTATTAGACGTGACGACGTGGACGTTCGCGGTCGACTCTCTACCGCTGAATCTGTATTGCAGTTACCTAGCGTGGAGGTTTTATAAACGAGCGGACAGCGGAACGTCGCGTAAACTTTTCCGATTCAGTCTGATTCATATTCCCGCTCTGCTGCTGCTGATGTTTATTAGTAAGAAAAATAAGAACGATGAAAAAAATACGGAGAAAGAGACACAATTACTGGTACCAGTAGAGAAAACTTGATAGAAATTGCCGTCGTCTTATAACGAATATACTTAACTATAGCTCTAATATGAAATACGATAATAGCTCGTGTGTATTGTCAAATGTTAACTTTCTAATAGGCCTACATTTACGTATAATGACAAAGGTTTCAGAGTTGTAACTCCTATGACAATCTTCCTCTCAGGGGTTAACTTAAAAGACTACCAGCAGTTCCACAGTTGTGAGTTTGAGTTTTCAATGAGTAAACTCTTTGAGCGAAATCTTACGTAACTCAGAACTGTGGAACTGGGTCCTGTGTTATAGTTTTTTAACCAATCGATAAAACCAGGCCCAGTTTACGTCGCAATCACTGCTTTGATTCGAAGACCAGTCCGCGCTCATTTTGATTCCATAGCCAATCTAAGACCAGTCTAATTGATTTTTATTCTATAGCCAGCCTAAGACAGCTTACAACCGATTTTACCCATTAGCACACAAGCTGCCCGTATCTGCCCTGCTTATTACTCCTCAAGCCGCCCGAATCTGCCCCGGCACTTTTTTCGTATGCCGCACGAAAACGGTTATAGTGGGATTCGAACCCAATAGCTTATGATAAACTAGACACCCAAGTCCTCGAAATACCTGATAGAAATCAACTTCCTCCTATTTCAATTTCTCGAGTTTTTCGAGTATGAACATGACACATCTGAGCGCTAACTTCAAATCCAAGTAACTTTTGGTGAATTTCGGGGGCCAAAAGGACACTATTTTGGTGGCCCACCTCATCAAATCTTACATCATATGAAAGCCTTTACTATAACTGCAAAATAACACAAACTTGTAATGCATGTAATATACAGCAAATGAGCTATTCGGTACCGTGATGAACTTGGATTTTACCTTGATTTTACCGTCATTCTATAGCCAATTTTAGGCAGCTTAAGACCAGTGAGTCTAAGCTCATTTTGGTTCTATAGCCAATCTAATAGATAAAGAATGTTAGGACTTATCTCTCGGCTGTGGAACAACATGTATATACTCCAGGGTTAAATAGTGTATATAAATCAATAGTGATTTTCTACATATCTTAAGTGATTTGTTTTATCATATAGAGTTTTGAAACAGGCAGCAACTAGTACTGAAAAATCAGTGAATGTGTGAGAGACTGTTACATTAGATAAAATGTGTTCAAATTTAATCTAATAAAATGAATATCATAATAGATAAAAATTCATTGTCTTAACTAGTTCTTTTCTGATTTGATTCTATTTCGCTTGTATGGAATTATCTGTGTGAATGTTCTGGATAAATCGGGAAGTTGAATAGCAACTCAGAGGAATGGAAATACGGATGTTTTTAATAGTGTCGTGTTTGGCTGGGGTTTCTTTGGCAAATAGGGATCCTCGATGTCCTCGGTCCATTTGTTAGATGTTAGTTGCCTTTCTCGTAATAATACTCCATTCTTAGTAAGATCTATTTCGATATATTTTATACTTGACGATGTAGTATGTATTCTTACAAAAATGTCAAGGCTCTCTTAAATACATATTGCCTCTACAAGATCTCTGGTGCGACCCCCTTTGTCCCTCTCTAGGTGGGTCTTGTCTGGTTTCCATCACTGCCCACTCGAAACACAGGTCCTGTTGATCACAAATTCCTGCGACCAACAGTAATCCCTATTTATAATTTCTGTCTCTCATAAACTATATTACAATAGGTAAAGATGATACTATTGTAGTGTAACTAAGGTAGGGTCCCTACAACTCCTTGATTCCTTAACTGCTTCCCAACGGAAAATGCATTTGTAGAGGCTTAGAACTCCTTTATTTTGAGCAAAATTCAGAAATTCCTTTCAAACTCTGAGAAAACATTGAGAAATGGGCAATTAGATGCTCTTTAAGTTGTAATACAATGCCTAAATCAGTACAGTTAGAACTTGGAGGATGTTTTTGTTATGGTACCCTATCAAGTAACAGTTACTGATAGAACGATAACCACACTGAAACATGGTGAACGGATAATAAGATAAAAACTGGTTTAGATCATTGTCAGGTGTGACACCTGACGATGATCTCTAGGGTGAGATCGAAAAGTCGTGTATTCTTTATATTTTAGATTGAATAAATAAATTCTTGTTTTTAAATTATCGTAATCTGTAGATAGTGAGTTTTTATCTTATTAACAGTTATTGATGTAAACAGGAGTACCGATTTAGAAGTAGTCTACCATATAATATAATTATAAATATATAAACGTGATGCAGTTGATTAAAGATAACTATGTAAAACACAATTTATATTGATCCTCAGATTCTTTAGATAAACCCATACAACAATTTCACTCATGGATTCATTATTTCAATTTTATTTGTAAAATATGTTTTAATAAAACGCATGATTATTATAAAAATGCAGCTTCATATAAAATTTTTACAGATCCATAATTCATTTCTATAACTTTAAACAATTTCAATACTATTTACATCTTTCATCGATAGAATATCATGGTCATTAAATACATATATGAATAAATATAGTTGTAAAGTTAGGAATAAAATCAGATCTTTAATTTGAATATATTCACATTGGACAAATAACTAACAGATTACTGGTATGGGATCATTCATTTATTACGTACGTATAAGATTTGAATTTTTCAACCCCCTCCCCCTCTGTACGCAAAATCGGCCATTTTTTCATATACATTATGCATTACAGGACGCAATTGCACTGACCCCTTCCCCTCCCCTAATGCGTACATAATAAATAATAAAAATAAAATAATAATGACCCCTATTACAAATAAAATGGCTGAATCTACACTCTATGTATATATATATACAAGACGTTAACAATACACTTTTTTTACAAGTTTAAGACACGGAAAAAAGTGAGATCAAAATCTGGAATGTTTCTGTATGTTTAAAATACATCAACTTATAACTTGTAACGAATGACATGCGAAATAATTTAAAAGTGACAAGAAAAAGTATGTAACAAATTGTGATAAATACATTTTATACGCAGAACTGAAAAGAGTAATCATAAATTGTAGATTAGATGAAATCCTTAATATTATGGCATTATGGTTCAGTTGCACCGCCAAGGCTTAAACTGTTTGGACCAGTCTTAGCCCATCTTGGTTGTTCTACAACTTGAGACAAGTCAAAGCCCAATTTGGTTTCATAGTCTATCTAACGACGAAGACCAGTCTCTAAGCTCATCTTGGTTGTATAGCCAAATGTAACAACTTTAAAAGACTTTTTGCATCTGAGCCAACTGAATCAAGGGCATGAATACCTCCATTCACAGGGCGTGGTTTTGAACCCTGAAATATCTAGAGATGGGTAATACCTTCATCTAGTTCAATATTAATACCTGTAGTGCTACTGTGAATAATAGCAGGCTGAAATATACTCTGTGAATTAGGCATATGATTAGGACTTGGTGGGGGCCTGTGGTCCGTAGAACACCCTCCTAAGCCTTGTGATGAGTTCAATGGTGAATCACTCACTGAATTATCATAATCGACAGGTGGTATAGGGGGTGCTGATTGGGTTTTAGGAGTCCCCGAACATCCGGCGGTAATCAAACCCGAATTATCGGTAAAACTAGGATTCTCGTAAGTATAATCTTCCACTACGCCTTGAGCCTCGGCTCGCGTCTGGACCGGGTGCTCAGGGCGCCGCCCGGTGTCGTCTTTAAAAGCTACTTTCGATCGTTTTTTATCCTTCGGTATTTTCGCCTTAGCGATCGCGTACATAGGTGGCGTTGTCGACAGCGGGGCCGGATCGGTGGACGTCTCGTAGTAATCGTGTTCGAGGTCCATTCGAATTTCTTGCGTTTCGAAACTTTGCCGTTTTGCTAACAGTTTATTTCTGGCATAGCTAAAAAAATGATTCATAAAAAATATATCAATTAAAGCAGAATCGAATATTTTCAAGGTGCCAGCTTTTTCACTTTTTACAAAAAACATCTTTTTTTTATTTCCAATATTCTAATATTCTAAAATGCCTCCATTTCGTTCATGCTTGGAATTATAATGTAATCTCACTCGGGTTCAACACTTGAGTAAATCTTAGTTTTGAGGCATGAATTAATGTGGAATTTTGTACGGAATTTACACTTTACTTGGGAATTGAAACAACACGGAAAGAGGCTAAAATTCGTAGATAAGCCACTACTGAGAGAACTATGATAGAGACACGGATTTAAAAACTCAGAGCAGTTTCGATGAATGAATAAATAATATAAACCTAAGTGCCGTTTTATAGACCGTTGTTAACTTTAACCCGGGGATTAACTTAATTCACTTTCAATCGAGTTAAACACCGGGTTAAAGTTGATACCGGTCTATATAACTGGCCCCGAGTTAACATAACAATGAAATACCCATAGACAAATCTTAAAATAAGAATCTAAAATACTTATATATTAGATATTTTGACCCGTATGCAGGCGCGGATCCAGAGGGGTGGAGTTCAGGTCGTGACCCTGCTCAGCTACCAAAAAATTGTTTTCTTGAAGAAACGTACTCAAGACAAAGCGGGCGGACAGTGCCAGGTAATCGGTACCATATCAGCTAATGTTTGGCCAAACAATATGCCATATAGGCCCCCTATCATTAGAGATATTAGTCGGAAGTTTAACATTAATATTTTTTGTGAACCCCCTCCTGGAAAAAATCCTGGATCCGTGCCTGGTATGTAGGGTATATTTTCACATTATTATCAACTCCGTGCGATTTTCAAAAGAAGTTTATCCCGGAATAGCCAATAACTCTTGTTTGGACATTTCGAAAATGATGTAGTCTGCGCTTGCTTCGGGGGCAGTCGGAGCGATGATATGGGTTCTCATGACATGAATTGGAGTAGGAAAATTGTTAGTACTTGGTTACCCTGGCACACGATAAACAGCGACAATCTGCTTCGAGGCAAGCGCGCAGTCTACTGTTTGACTTACCAGAAATTAAGGTGAATTTTGATTTCTTTTAGGAAACTGCTTTGATAAATGTAACCCAAGCAAGCGGTCATTAATAAGCAAACGATTAATTCATAAAATATAAGATATAAAACAGTTAAATTCTAAACTAGAAACATGCAGCAGGTTACGTATCATAGGAGTCTATAGGGAGGCAAACACTAAATCAGGCTTTTTTATTCATTTAGACCCCTCGATCCCTAAATTACGGAAAAGCTAATATTCAAAAAAAATTTTTAATGAATTCGTAATGATTGTTCATTGATTGCAGGATCTATTCAATATAGGAGTTACCTTCTAAACCTTAGTTTCACCTATTTCAAACCATCTATCACTGCCTATACCAAAATATATAATATCTGTAAATACCACCACAGTTTAGGTTCATTAAAACGCCATTCTCTCATTGTAAATCATTTATTATTACTTATTGGATTAATACAGATGTAAAATGCTATTAATCAAGTCAATTTCTTAAAACTTTCGCGGGGTATTCATTCCATCCAATCTCAGTGGAGACTCAGTTTACTAGTGTATCGCACAAACTCTTACTAGCAGGGGCAGACCCAGCATTTTGAAAAAGGGTGCGCAAATGTAAGCATTTAGGCGCTACTTGAATGGCAAGCCATTCCGCACCGAGAGGCACTAAGCCATGGGGGGGGGGGGGGGGGTTCGGCGCAAACTAGCTTTTTGTACACATTGTATATAGTGGCTCTGACAATAGTGAAAAAATTCTTTCCTCACCAAAAAATACAGGGGCACGCTGGGTCCTTCCCTGGCTAGGTTTGGTCCAAATACAAGCAAGAAACATAGTCCACTGTATTTGATTGGGGGGTTTGGCGCCCTCCCCTAGAGAACTTTGGAATAATAGATGCTCAATGGGGTGCATTCTGAGCATAGTCATTCATGCATTAAGAAGGAAAATAATTCATTAGATGAAGAAGATTCGGTCAATCCTCCTTCTTGCAATTCAAATTTGTGGCTACAGCAAACTAGCTTTTTGTACACAGTGTATATAGTGGCTCTGACAATAGTGAAAAAATTCTTTCCTCACCAAAAAATACAGGGGCACGCTGGATCCTTCCCTGGCTAGATTTGGTCCAAATACAAGCAAGAAACATAGTCCACTGTATTTGATTAGATCTGACAAATGATTCTTTGATTTCATGATGTGATAAATAACAAAAATCATAATTACGAATTTACAGGAAGAAATCACTTAAAATTCAGTACGTTCAATTAACTAATAAAATAAATCACGATTAATCAGTATTATTGAAATGATTTGATATTGATTGTTATGAATCGAATGAACGCTCACGCTTCGGGAGATTATCATAAACCTAACCTGATTGGCCGGGAACGTTCATAAACATGAACGTAGTTTCTATTATTTCACCTGGTGAATGATTTCGGATTCTCTGACTAATAGAAATAGGATCAAGAATTAGAATATATTTCTTTCCACTCTTGTTCACTAAAAAAACGTCATTTGTTAATTCTGAACAGGGGAATATGAGTTGAGCTATACAGGCCGGCCACTTTCTGCCCATTCACAAATCCCTTGAGTTTTCCCTGATTTTTTCCATGTGATTACACAAAATTTCAGTGAGTGAATCAGAGAAATTTGAACTTGTCAAATTCCCTGATTTTTTCTTGATTTCTCTTATTCCCTAAGTTTCCAGGTTTTCCGGGTCAGTGGCCACTCTGCCATCAGTTTAGTTTTATTAATCACATCCACTTAATATGTAAATCAATATTTACATAGGTAATTAACATTTTCAAATAACTATACATATGTTTAACTCTTAGTTAAAAAATTTGGGTTTCTCTTTTGGATCTAAGCCAAGATGTTGACTTCTTCAAGAGAGGGTAATTCTAGCAAGTGTGGTCAGGTTGTATCGTGTGATTGATCAAGTTGATTGATGGTCTAATCCTAGGGTTAGTCAGCTAGTGTAACCCTAACTATACCGCCTCCACACTGATGGAATGAGCCTGGGGTTACTCAATAACCCTACGGATGGTAGCAATGGGTCAGCAATGACCAGCAATGGGCTAACCCTAGGGTTAAGTACACTGGCCTGGAACTGATGCAGCTAGGGTTACAATAGCTGACTAAACCCAGGGTTAGTTTGTACGGATACGGACTAACCCTAGGGGTGGATCAGGTGACATAAGACCAATCAAAACCTATACGTAGGTACGTCAGGTGGCCACAGATTCAAAAGTTTGATCACTTTGGGTAACTTACTCAATAAATTAAAAGCGTTAAAGATCTAAATATCCGAGATCTTTTTAGTTGTAGCCTGATGCTGAATAAACTAAACCAATACAGAACAAAAACACATATCACTTGAGCAAAATGAACAGACTCAACCACCAAAATTGTACAAACTGGAATTTGCCCTATACCGGGCAGGAAGACCCTAATTAGACAAATGTACTCCGTTCCCAAAAACTACGAGTTGAAAACTTCGAGCACCACAAGCGACAGTTTATACTCGGTTACATAGCGGTTAAAAGCATCGGTTACTCTAAAGCACCGTTTCAGCAGAATGACATTAAAACCAAAGCGAAGCTTCTAAAAATACTCTTTAAACAGTCAAACTGAAGCCTAAGTTGTCATTGTTAAAGCCTTGGATGGCATCTTATCCAAATTCCGACTAAAATCCGTCTCAAAAATAAACACGACCTCGACAATATGACGTCTCATCTGATGACGATGATAAGATAAAAACCCACTATTTACAAATTAAAAGAAATCTAAAATCGAGAATTTATTTATTGAAACAATCTAAAATATAAGAACACGGCGTATCGATCTCACACTACAGATCATGGTCATCAGATGAGTCACACATCTGACGATGATCTCTAGTGTGAGATCGAAACGTTGTGTTCTTATATTTTAGATTGTTTCAATAAATAATTCTCGATTTTAGATTTCTTTTAATTTGTAAATTGTGGGATTTATCTTATCATCTGTTCACCACGTTTGAGTGTGGTTATCGTACCATTTGATGACGACTTAAGCGAGGTTTGACTGCAAGACAATTCATTTCCGTATCTTGAATCGGAACGATTCGAAACGTAGAAATGAATTGTCGTAATGTGAAGTGGAAGGAGTAACATGGATTTGAATTTTATTTTACCTCACAGAATTGTCCTGTTGAAAACACAGAATAACATGAAAAATTGACATGCAATATCAGTGAATCGTGTTTCCATAGGTGAATTAAATGGGTACATCTCCATACGGTGAATTAAATTATATCAAATTAAAGATGGCGGCAAGGCACCATTTCATCGAATATAAACATCTTACAAATGGAAAATGTTGATTACATATCAGAAAAGAGACAAAATGACGCGAAGAGAATGAAGAGAATGTTCCAAAAATATTTGATATTTGTGAGAAAAACAAACTTGATTAAAGGGAATAAAATGTGACTGTAGTAGAACATTTATGAATATAAAACCAGTTGATTTTGATATTGAATAATGATTTTGGGGGGGGGGTGGCAATCTGTTTAAACTACCGGGGTTGATTCGAATGGACTTTTTAAAGTGACGATATGGTAGTCCAGTTACTGCCTGTAGTGTAACCGCATGTACTAAATGGAATCCTAAAAATGTGATAGAACATTGATTACCATAAGAAATATTTTGATAATGAAGTATAAGATCTAATCATGTTGATGGTGGAACAGCAATGGTTAGGGAAAAACTCGATTATTTCAAAGATTGGGTACAGAATCAGAATCAGAAAAATGCGATTTGAAAATTATGATACGTAAGAATTTGTAAAATATAACGTACAATATAGACAATAGATGGCGTTACTAAACGATCACACGACTGAAAGCGGACGGATATCGTTAAAACTACCTCGTCGTAATCGGGCTCCGGTTCGAAATAACCGGACGCGCTTTCAACGGGCGACGTAACTGTCGCAACCGTATCGGATTTCTCAGATCGTTGTTCCCGACGACAAATGCAGCAGAGAACTAATGGCGGGCATTTAAAATCGCGACGGCGTTTCTCCGAATCGGATGATCGCGCGACGGGATTTAGGGAATTTTTAGCCCGGCTGCAAAAATAAAGAGCCCTAAAGTTGATTAGTAAAAACAGATGAAAACCGGACATCATGGGAGGGATACGTGCATCCAGGTTGGGGGTACATCCATGTTTGAGACACTACAGTAGACTCCGCCTAATCGGGTGAAGTTGGAACCATCATTTTTTACCGAATTAAACGGTTACTGATTTGAAGAACCGCGAAAATCGATCAATGGATAAAAATATGGAATCATTGAACCTAACAGCGGTCCTCAGTATCTCATACGATCAGATATTAGCGAATCGCTGCGGGTTTGCTTCGTTATATTAAATTTCAGACACAAGTCCTTGCTATAAAAGTCTTCGCATTTCATGCATTTCACGAGACTTTCCTTCGCTTTGGTTCACTCCTGACGCGATTGCGTATGAATGAAAACTACAGATCAATGAAGTAGTAACATAGGGCCTAGTATGAATCACCGACAGAGATAGAAGGTCGATAGCGTTGTAATTTTGGTCAAGTGCCCTTACGGTTTACCACTTTAGATGCTGAATAAACGGCCGAAATGAAGTCAACATTTTACCGGATGAGGCGGATTACCGAATAGAGTGATACCGGACAAATGTCTATTTCAATTTGACTTGAGAGCATACTAGGTGGCATCTCAGTCAGTTTTGTGGTGGAACATACCTCATAGAAGTCTTATTAGGACCAGAAAGCACTGGCAGTGGACCTAAAACATGGATTTTCAATCATGGATTTTCAATCCATTCTTCACTTCATTGAAGGATATCCAAAAAGTCATCATTGAAAGGGGTTAAAAAAGAGAAAATTGACTCCATAATTTGAAAGTTTAAAAATATGTTTCCATGCCTACATTACCAAACATTAGGTGATATCTGTATTGAAAAACAGTAGAAAATGGATATATATTAATTTTACCGAATTGAACGTATTACCGGATAGACGGTACCGGTTTAGGTGGAGTCTACTCTATGTAATGTGAATCTTATGCACCTGTTCTAACAAAAATCAAGCCTCTCATTGAAGATATACAGCACGTATCTATCATTCAGTCTGAAATTGAAGTTCCTAATCGCGTAATTTTCCATCACTGACTGTTGTACAAATAAAGAAACTCGCAGTGTCACATCCCTGACCTTAACCTAAAAAGAGTCACTTATTCTACAGCGGCTAAAACAGTTTGTTAAAGAGAAGGAGATAGAGAGACGAAATAGAGATTAGAAAATAGATCAGAATTCTCAAAATTCACTTATTTAGATCAGGACCCAGTTCACAGGCCCGCGCCGAGAGACAGTTTGGGGGTAGCGAACAAACTCCATAAAATTTTCAAAGTGCCCTTCAAAAAATCAGTGTTGAAAAATTTTTGTCAAGATATTTCAAAATTTGTATACAATTTTGATGTTTTTTGGAAAATGAAAAGTAATCCATTCTGAAATGATTCATTCAGGTACTCATATGTAAGATGTCCTTTTTTCAATAGGAAAGTGCCCCTTTCATGGTGACAAAGTGCCCTTAGAAATAGAACAGCCCCTCAAAAAAACTCGGAACAGGCCTGGTTCAGGACCCAAAATGTGTTCATTTCAATAAGGCCCACTGCAATAAGTATAGGTATCTACAATTACAACTGTTGAACTGGATCCAGAATTTTTCAGTATAACTGAAATTGAGAATACTGATGACAATAACTGGTGACCAGTCCGATCCTAGCGCAATGACCGACTGAACCAGTCCAACAATCTATACACAACATTCTGGCAACAATGCATCGTAAATAAAACACTAAATAAAGAAATAAGACATCGAAAAACAAAAAAAAAACGTTACCAATCATAACGTCACGTTGGCGGTATTTAGCCATCGCGGCGGCCATCTTTGTTTTGCCGTTGTTAGCGCGTAATTTTTGGACGACACCTCGGATTATTTTACGTTGCGATTTAACGAGCCCTAAACGTCTCATGTCCCATTCCGTAATCGTATCTAACAACAGGCAACTATCGTAATCGCTCGACAACAATGTATCGATCGTTTCCTCGGTTACGCCCATTTTACGCGCAATCGTCGGCCAATCGTTATCAGCAGTTTTACTGATGATAATAGATGGCAGCACAAGTTTCTGCTCGAATGATTCGGGAATATCTGAGAACCTTTAGAATAACAGCAAATAAATCAATGAATCAATTTATGTGAATTTCGATGGAGAACTGAGATTCATGAGGAGAGGGTGACTTTGGGGGATTTGGGGGACTTACGTAGCTCAAAATTCGGAAAGTCGCATGGGAAAAAGGCTCAAGTCAGAGGAGCTTCGGGGCTGGGGGCTCCAAAATGTATGAGGGGAGGGCTACAGGGCGGGGGCCAGGGTAGGGTGTTCCTGGCTCAAAATGTTTTATGTAATGTATATAACTGGCAAGTGTGAACACATACATATAAATTGAACATGCAGATCAATTTTAGGGAGGGGTGTTGTTTGTAGTGTCCATGCTGAAACTTCGAGGCTTTGGTACTCTTACGCATACCATACCTTCAATTACTCGCAATTCGACGCATTCAAGCAATAGACAGATTAATAATTCAGACAAAAATCTATCTTGGTTTGAACACCTGAACCCAGTATAGCCATTTGAAGGTATGATACACCAGCACAGAGATACCACTGCGCTCAGGACGACAATGGCTGAAAATATAAATCTCGACACGTGATGTGTTTTTACTACAACGAATAATTATCAGAGCAAAGTAAAAATAACCATTGAAAATCTGTCGAAAAATGATTCGAAAAAGGGTGATTTGGGTTGAGTTTGACGACAGAACCCAGTTCCAAAGTTCCGGCTTATAATTTGACTCTAATGTTGAATCATGAACTCGTCTTGACTCTGAGTTAACTCAAAAGCCCCAATAACACCAGCATTTTTGGCCTGGGCCAGATTTGTCCTGTGCCAACTTAGTTCCTGAACAATTGTTCCCGGGGGTGCCAAATGGGCCCGTGCGTGTTTGGCCCAACCAAAAACGTCAGATCACAACCTAATTTTAGTACAGGTCAAATTACTTGAGAATTGCTACTGGTTCCGAAAATGACTCACTACCCTTTGTTTGAGCATCGTTCAGTATTTGACTCGGTCCTGATACGGGCCGCGAATCTGGCACAGGCCAAATCGTCTTTATGCGATCGCGGCGTAAGTCGCAACTATGGAACCGAATCCATAGGTTTAGTTCGATTCAAACGTACTTCATAATCGTGTATTTTCATCACCGGAGCTAGATTCCTGTTCACTGTATCAAGCACAAGCAGCCGTGAAACAATTCATACATTAACAAATCAGTTCATTGATTTACACACACTTGAAACTATTCTTAACGAATTCAGTGAAGGGTTAGAAACCGTCGAAAGTATGCACATACATTATACACATAAATGGCAGAGGGAGAGGCAGTTAACAATTGGCAATCATACGAGTACGTATTGCAATGTTTAAAATCATCCTAACTATTGCGTGTACCAACCGCATAAAGAAATTCTGTATCTAAACAGTAATTTCTAGAATTTACTTATAAAGCGTCGATACTAGAAAAGAACAAATATTTCGGTCTCTCAGTTTGCCGAAAAACACCATGATAACGATAACAAAGCAGTTTTGGCTATATATATCACTATGTCAGTTATCCACTGTCCTGACAAAATTGGGCAAGTCCACACATCGTGGATATAAAGAGTCGTTTAAAACTGGAACTAGAAACTTAAATCAGGTGCGCAGAACTGAACTTACACAGGTGCATGTCCGTTGCGATTGATAGATGTAGCTGCAGCCGCTGAACGTAATGTTTCGATGTCCGAAGTTGTTATGTCCGTGTCACTATTCACTATAATCACTGGATTGCCATCTTCATCGCTAGCGACGGTGAATTTACATAGAAAATGAAATATAAAAACAGAAATCGTGAGAATGTGCGAGAAATTAAATTTGATCTCGGTCCCGACATTCAATCTAAATGCCAACTAATCAACTCTAAGAACCAGGGGCCAGTTGCATAGTCACGGCTTAGACTTAAGACCAGTCTAAGACCAACTTTGTTCTATAGCCAATCTAACAACTTAAGACCAGTCTTAAGATTTAAGACCACTTTAAGACTTAAGTCACGACTGTGCAACTGGCCCCAGGGCCTTATTGCAGTCATGACTTAATATGCAAATGCTTGGTCTTAAATCTTAACTGGTCTTAAATTGTGTGCTAGAGAACCAAAAATGTGCAGACTGGTCTTGTTCGTAGATGGGTTATATATAGAACCGAAATGAGCTTATAGACTGGTTTCAAGTAGTTAGAGATTGGTTATAGAACCAAAATGAGCTTAGACTAGTCGTTAAATTGTTTACATTGGCTTAGAACCGAAATGAGCTTAGACTGGATTAAGCTGTTAGATTGGCCATAGAACAAAAATGAGCTTAGTCTGGTCTTAAGTTGTTAGATTGGTTTTAGAACGAAAATGAGCTTAGACTTCTTTCAAGTTGTTAAAATTGGTTATAGAACGAAAATGAGCTTAGACTGGTCTGCTTATATTGGTCAAAGGACCAAAATTGGCTTAAACTTGGTCTTAAATCTAAATCTAAGCCATGACTGTGAAACTCTTGTTTCAGGATCTAAATTCATATCAACCATAATAAGCTGCAGTATCTATAAACAACCCTATATTCATCAGAGATATAGAAAACTAGGATTTGAGAATGATGAGAAATTTGAATTTCAAAACCACCAGTAATAAGTAAGAATTCTCAAAAAATACAGTTTCTCCTGCTTTCAATATCAAACAATGTTATGAAATGAAATCTAAAATTAAAATCTAAAATTGATGATGATAAAGACCAAGGTAAAAATGAAAGCAAAGTATTGGAAATTGATACGAAAAAATAGCCCATCAATCCCAAAATAACCCAATCAAACCAAAATATAAGTGCCATAAGCAAGTATAATGTTCTGAAAAAGCTAAACTTAACATAAACTAAGATCATATTCTAAAAACACCTAAAATCTAAAATATCAGGAATCGTCTGAAATCCAATCCAGAATGGGGATAATTAACCAGGGCACCTTAGCAAGGGAGTCAGTCACCTGGTATTGTAGGTGGGGGAGCAAGCCACCTCAGTCACCTTAAAACCCATAACAATGTTTTACCTTAAATAATACATCATCTCATCGTATTGATTTAAATAACATCTACGAAAAAATAACAATGTAAAACATACGTCAAATGTTTGCCGATACAAAATTATAGAAGTAGAGCTTTTTAATTATGATCTCAGCACCTCACCTATTCCTCAAACTATCAGGGAAAGCCAATTGATGACTTCTAACGTTCTCTTAAGACTTACCTTTTTAGAACAGGATTTGAAGTGTGATTATCTACTATATCTACTTAATTTCTCATCGTTTTATTGTATCTTAATGATTTAATGATTCTTATGTTTTTATACTCAGTAAAGCGCTGCGATGAAATTCAATTAGTACGCCGCTATATAAGACAATGAATCATAATCATTATGTTATATATAATCGTTATATTATTCATCTTTTACTAAGCTAACTGTTCATTCGAAAACACAGTTTTCATAGTTCTACAATTCATTCCATGTATTCCGTTTGTAATTTTGTATTCTTTTTAAATTGATGATGAAATAGATATCCTTATTATCAAAACTTTAAATGTGTTTTTTTGGACGCGATGTGTGTGTGTTTAGTTTGCAGAAACTCGAAACCAACGGAAAGAAAATCATGAGAAAAAATTGATGAAAATTTTCGATTAAAAGACGTTTATCATTGAATCAATTGAATTCAAGTTTCTCTTACATAGAAGAAGCTTTATCAAAGTCCTCCATATTCAAATCAACTCTGTAAAAATAGGACACAACCATTTACCACTGTGGTTTCTGTGGACAAGTGAATGTCTATTAACCCTTTCAGTGCTGACTATCTGATACCCAAAAGTGCTGGACATAATTTGAAAAGTTAAAAAAGTTTCCCCAATTTTGTTGTATAATGGGCAGACCGCTCTATTGTGTCTACACCCTGGCACGTTGTACCATTAGTTGCGAATATTTCACCATCTTTTACGATGCTGCCATTTTTCAATTGATGTAAGAACTAACTGATTACATGGATACACTGCAATGCAGTGTACTAGCAAAATCCATCACCAATTTATACACTGCAATGCGGTGTAGACGCACTGAAAGAGTTGATAAAATGAAGAAAAACTCGCAATTATGAAGAAAAACTAAAACCGTAGCGATGTTTCGACTCAATTCTACGAGCCATTTTCAGACAACCATCACCACTTTCACCACCGCAAATTCCAAATAAATTCTGTTTTCTTTGTGCTCTGATATAACTCATACGTAGTGTTTA
This sequence comes from Tubulanus polymorphus, assembly GCF_964204645.1. Classification (NCBI taxonomy): domain Eukaryota; kingdom Metazoa; phylum Nemertea; class Palaeonemertea; order Tubulaniformes; family Tubulanidae; genus Tubulanus; species Tubulanus polymorphus. Next base: position 20,267,505 of record NC_134028.1, on the reverse strand, counting down.
CACACACACAACATACCCACTGACACTCTCTAAAACATGCTTAGAAATTACAGATTAAACACAAACCTGTTTGATTGAAATGTCCTAAAAATTATAAACCCATCTTCATTAGAGCTGAATCATTGCAGTGTTTGAAATAAGAATTTTGATGATGATGGGGGATTTATGGAGGTGGTCATCCGTTCTGTACATGTTTACATCAACACTGTATCAATTTGATGATGATGTCATTGGGAGATTTACGGACATGATCATCTTTTCTTTACATGTCTATATTTGATGATGTCCATTGGGGGATTTATGGTGGCGGTCTTTTTTTCTGTACATGTTTATATCAACACTTAATCAATTTGATGATGTCATTGGGGGATTTATGGACACGGTCATCTTTTCTGTACATGTCTATATCAACTATTAAAAAGAAGTGAATTCAAGTCAGTCTTCGTTAAGTCCGCCATTTGTTAAGTCGGTTTTTATATCAAATCAGTGTTTAGGGAGACATACTTACATGGGTAAAGGTTCCCCGGTTTCTTCTTCTATGTTACTCTCAGCGTACAGCGGATTGGTTAAATATAAACCGCTGCCCGTACTGGAGCTACCCCGATGATGATGTTCAGGATTCTTTTTCGACATCGGCGTTGCGAATATACTTAATCTTCGACGAGCTTGTTCCCGTCTGAAACAAACATTCAGACAAAATAAGCGGAAATTCTGTACAGGTTTTACGATTAATTGATTCAAATTAAGAAATCATTATCTTGACATGAAAATGAAAATTAGTGTAGACTCGGCTTAAGTCACATCTGATCAACTAAAGAGACAACTGCTTAACTCAGAGATAATCAAAGAGATAACCGTGCAACTCAGCGATAACCTTTTAACTCATAACTGTTAACTGAAAATAGCTGTTAACTCAGAGATAACCTTTTCACTCAAGAGATAACTGTTTAGCCCTTTCAGTGCATCTACACCACAGTGCGGTGTATAAATCGGTTACGAACTGCTAGTACACTACACTGCACTGTGGTGTAATAAAAGATGGCAACACCTGTCAAACAGTCATACATCAATAACTAACGATACTCCACACCGCGGTGTAGATGCATTATAGCAACATGCCTGTTATTCAACACAATGGGATGGAATTTTTCCAAATTTCTCCAATTATCTCCAGCACTTTAGAGTATTAATTAGTCAGAACTAAAAGGGTTGACTCAGAGATAACTGTTTAACTCTGATGTTTGCTAAGATGTTAGCACCATCCAGCGAAGATGTCACTCTCAAGTCTGACAAATTTTCACAGTCCATCGAGTTCACACTTGAGTGCAATCTGTCATGTAAAAATTATACTTACTTTCTCCACGAGATGAATACTATTATAATTCCTAGAATGCAGCCTATGATGATAATTATCGCTAACAGCAATAATCCGATTTCCGACCCGATTCTATATTCGCTGTTCAAAACAGGAATCGCTTTCACTCCTGCTAAATTATAACGTTTGAAAAATGCGTCGATTTCTTTCTGTTTCAGCTTTATAGCTCTGAAAGTATAGTCAATAATTCAATACTTGAGAGTGAGGAGAAAGAACAATCCATCTAGATCCAGTAACATAGTTCTGTAACTAGTTCCTCATATCTACACTTAGTTTCACAGTTCTAGGGTAAAATTTGAATCGAGCAAATTCTCAAATATTTTCGGACATAAGTTCTAACACTCGGCTCCATGTTTTCTTCGTCTATGTTTGAACACTTAGTAAAATCAAAACTTACTCAAGTAGATATTCTTTATCAACCACTCGTCCGTCTGCTGGGTTTATAGCATAGAAATACATATCACTCCGCGATGGATCTACTTTCTTCTGAGCTTTCTCGATATGAGGTTCGACTTTCAACGGCATCACATTAAACCCTAGTATTTTACTCAAATTCCTACAAATATATCGGAGGGTGAAATTATAACAGGTCTTTCTCTCTCTAAGTTAAACTCACACGAAACAATCGAACCCTAGCTTACCCAACTATATCATTCTGATTGCTCTGAAATGTTGCTTTGTCAACGTTTGCGATGAGAATCGCCCTCTGATTGACCGTTAATTTATAAACCTGAAACAAACGAGAAAATATTCAGGTTTCCATTCGTGGAAATCATTGCTTTGAACTTCCGTGAAATATATAACACATGTATATAACATATTTAACATATAAGCATTTCTTAACTTAAAATACTTCTATGGACTAATTGACATACATGTATATAACATATTTAACATACAAGCATTTCTTAACTAAAAATACTTCTACACACTAATTATTATTTAGGTCGAGTGTATAGGCCTACAGAAAGCTTCATAAAGATATGTAGATTCCAGGGTTGGATCCAGCAGTGTTTTCCTAGACAGTATTATACCCAATCATGCAGCTCAATCACGGCTGCGACAGATGATTGAAAAGGGCATCATTTGTATCTCCGACAAGATGGGTACCAACGGTTGGGGGTGCTGCACGAGGTGATCTAACATTTGTTGCATCATGTGTTGAAGCGTTTGCTGATTTGTGCAGTTCATAGTTCTGTATCTTTCAAAGGGTGCAAAAAATCAAGACTCCATTGAGGCCCAATTATGACCTGGATCCAATGCTGGTGATTCGATTATACTGAATTGGAAGCATCTCTTCGCGGATCCTATTTTTCGCCGAGCCTACCTTAACTTGAGCAGTATCGCTAAGACCTTTCCCCGCGTCGTCAGTAGCTTTAGCCGTAAACTGTAAAGTTGTAGCCGTCAAATAACTGAAGTCTACCCTTGATAAAACTTTCCCAGTTTTCTCTTCGACGAGGAAATCAGCTTTATTCGGCCCACCGGTGATTTTATAATGGATAACAGCATTGATTCCTGTATCTCGATCTGTAGCCTGACAAATAGTATACGTACAACCACAACTTACAACAATGAAATAAAGCAGAAGGCGGCAGCTGCTCAAAAATTGGTTGAAGTAAGCCAGTGGATAACTGGCATAGTGACAATCAAAACTGTATTCTTATCATGGTACTTATCTTTTATTACTTATCTTATTACTTATCTTATTAGGCCTATACTTTTGAGCAACCAGCCCCTGATGGTTAACTTTAACCAACTTTTGAGCAACTGACCCCTGACAAATAATTGAGCACTGAATAATTAGGTACATAGTTTCAGCAGCAAGGGCAAACTTTGGTTTTCTTAGTTAGTCGACTAGTGATTGTAACCAAACACACTAGTTCAGTCTTAACGCATTTCACAGTGTCAGCCATCTAGGCCTGGTCTAGTGCATCAGCGACTGAGCTTGCGTTGTTCACTATTTCCAGACTAAAGTTTCAACTAACTGACAATCGCTTTCAATTAGTTCGCATCTAGTTGACAAACTCTGATAACCGAAGTTGGCCCTGTATGCATTATCTTGCGATCAGGACTCAGTTCAATTCTACAGCATTGAGTTACGCGACTATAGAGATGGACTTATTGAATATGAAATGAAAATCAATTTTAAATGAAGAACTGTAAAACTGGGTCCAGGTTTTTAGGGCTGTCCCTGGGGCCAGATATAACTTATAGCCATGAACGGTCGAACAGGGTTTCAATTGAACCATGCTAAGATTATATATTCACCTTTAGAGTAGTAACAAGATAGTTATACGAAGCATCAGCAGGCACACCGACAGTGATATCATTGAATATTGGAGGATTATCATTCTTATCACCTACATTTATCGTAACGATCGCTTCATTCGCTTTCAATGCTGCAAAAATATTCAAACATTTCGTTACATAACATACAAAAATAGGCCTACTAGAAATTCATGACCTCATAATCTCAGCTCGAACATCGATATGAGGTCATAGGTCAAACTCGGATAAAGTTTCTTACATAAAACCCAGGATCAGAGACAAACTCAGAAACTGCTATTTCACTCATCCTCCCCTGGCAGGAATTCGAACCTGATGGCATCGAAACTCGGCACTTAAATGAAACTGAGATAAGAGATCTCCCTGAGAATGGTACTTACCCCGACGTTTGCGTCCGGTCGGTTGTACCGTATTGTTAACTCTCTCCACGGCAACGATGATCTCATATTTACTGACGGATTCCCGATCGAGAGCTCTGTGACAAATCAACATCCCGTTCGAACTGTTTACCGTGAATAAACCTACAAATAGATTGCTAACAGATGAGGGTTAGGGAAAGAATTAAACGTTGTGTGGGATAGGGCAATGAGATGCAGTTCAGCGAACAGAAAAGTGACCGCCATTTATCAAGTCAAGTCAAAATAGTTAGTTTTGTAAACTTATAAGCAAGAGAACTCATAAAATACTTCGGACATTCGTAGCGTTATCCTACCTGCTTCTCCTCCCGTTACGATGGTATAAACCACGGGACGCGCTAGAATTTCATCAGTAGAGTTGAGGTCTATTACGACATGAGGGGGAGCGACATTCTCATTATAGACGGCTGTATAAGATGCCTGAGTGAATTTAGGTATAGGACTGCTGTCTATTATCGATATCTTCACCTGTAAAATAACATCCAAAACCGCGTTAGCATCCTGAAAACAGTGAAGAATCAGAAACTGGATCCTGTTCTGAGATTAGCAAGTGGACGGAACAGATTGCTACTTACTTTGGTCGTATCAAATGCCGGAGGTTGATGAAAATCTGAAGCGGTCACTTCTATTTCGTACAAGTTTTTCTTTCGACTGTCGAGTTGTTTCAGTAGATAGATTTGTCCGTTTGGATGTACAGCAAATACATCGACACCGTCTCCACCTGAAACATCAACCATCATTTTACACAGAAATTGAAGAGTAAATTACATTGGAACATAAGATATTGGCCTTTGAAAGAACTTCTTAGATTAGTTTTTTCAATTATTACACATCTGACCACAGATCACTTTACACTGCATTTGGATCTGTATAGAGTAGCGTTGGAAGAATGCTGCGGCAATAATTTACTGAATGATGTTTTTCTTTCATTGAATACCATATTCTGAGGCAATTGAAGTAAATTTGCTGCGGCAATATATATTAGAACCTGTCAAAATCGGCAATTGGCCGTGGCAATCAAAAATTGCTTCCAACACGCATGCGATATAGTGATAAATCCGAGTTATTTCGGATATGAATCATGGATGAGTCACTGTAATATTAGGCCTAATTAACCCTCTCAGTACTCTTAAATGTGGAAAGTGATTTTGAATTTTGAAAAATTTCACCCCAGTACATTCTACACTGTAGTGCGGTGTATCTTAAATACTAATATTTCACAAAATTTGATACGCGCTGCCATCTTTCAATAGATAACAACTAATTACATCAATACACTGCAATGCAGGGTACAAAAGCATAGTCCATTACCCATTTATACACTGCATTGCAATGTAGGTCATGCACTGAAAAGATTAAACTTTCTTTGCAGATCCTAAAGATCTGTGTCCTTCACTCTCTCTGCAGATCCTTAAGATCTGTGTCCTTCACTCCCTTTCCCCTTCCCTCTGTATTTCTACTAAAAGAAACATCTCCAGTCTACACCATGTACAGTTCAAATCAGTCAATATTATTGATAAACAAAATAATTTCCTAAACATGTGTGAATCATAAGGTTTTTCATCATTACCTGACACATTGTAGGTATAATTGCCGAGCCCTGCTGGAATGGGAGTACCGACACTGCCACCTATTGGTGTATCATCTCTAACTGACAATTCGAATAATCGTTGTAGAAATCGCGGCATGTTATCGTTCATATTGATAACTGTGACGATTATCGAAGCGATTGTTGTTTTTTGGGGTGTGCCGAGGTCATAGGCGGCTACTTTGATGTCGTATGTAGGATGAGTCTCGTAATCTAACGGACCTAGAGTCTTCACTAAGGCACTTCCATCTGAAAGAGTCAAGATATTATTTCACAAATAATGTCACCTGAGGTGAATAACATAACGTCTGACTTGTCTCAAATCTAAGCCATGATTATGCAACTGCCTAGGAGTTAGTTTAGTAAGTCAATATCTCATAGTCAAAACTGTTTGTGGCTTCACCTGACTACCTGACAATTAATTGCAAATATTGTTGAACTTAGATCAATCATATCTGAATCTTGAATAATGTAATATCTCATATGTTCATTCGAAAGCAATTAACTTCTAGTCCTAATATCGGAATATTTTCATACAAACCTTTTCGTTGAATGAAGAATGAACTCAGAAAGTTTTTCAGTTCATATCCAATCAGACCGTTGAGTTCTGAATCAGTGTCATTAGCTAGAACTGTAGCTACCTATTGTGGAATAAAAATCAGCCAATAATAGTCATCAAATAAAGCCACACAGGTCATTCACTGAATGCATCCATGGAATGAGGGGTCAGAAATTGGAAATTTCTCCCTACTTTTGAAAGGATGGATACTTTGCCAACGCAGTATTATTTTAGTAAACACCATCTTTCTGACATCTATATATAATAAGATATATTAACAAAGATAGGGTAGGATCTAGAGGGTCCAGAGGGTTAGGGTAAGGCTGAGTGCTATTTGAAACATTCAGATGGATTCAACAAGCTAAGTGGTCCGGTGGAAAGATGCTGCTCTGGCAGTATACTGATATTGCTCAATCCGCTCTACTTTCTCTAACTCTGTTCTCACTTTCCCAGAATTTTCTAAGTCCCGCACATCAGGACACATACGAGGTGTAAATAAGCCATTAGATTGTACTTATTTTTTTAGATATTTACCAATATTCCAGGGTTGCCGTTCTCCTGCACTGTAGCAGTATAAGGTATTCCATAAAACACGGGGGAATTATCATTGATATCTATTATAGATATTGTCACAGATACAGTACTGTTTCTGGCTGGACTTCCGCTATCTTTACCCTGAAACGTTAAATCTCATATTGTTTCATACTGTTTTTTTGGGATAAATTTGAAGTTTCCAAACAAATTTTCTGAAATCTGTGAAATGCTTACCATTACAATCAAGTCATATTTAGTTTTCTGTTCATAGTCCAAATTAACTAATGATACAATATTGCCAGTGGTTGAATTTATGCTAAATATTCCAGCTGAAAGTATACAAATAATACCTGAAATAATTACCAATAATACTAGCTAGATTTAAGAAATTCTAATGAACTTTCAAATTAAACCATAAGACTAGCCTAATAAACTGGGATCTAACAACTTAAGACCAGTCTAAAGTTTTTGGTTCTACACTGTATGTAGAACTTATCTAACCAACTTTATACCAGTCATTTTGGTTCTATAACCAATCTATCAACTTTTAATACCAGTCTAAGTGTAAGTGGGTTTTATAGCCAATCTAACAACTTAATACCAGTTTTATGATTTAAGACCATTGATTTTTTGAATCAATGGTCAATTTCTGGTCTGATTAATACCAGTCTAAGTGTAAGTGGGCTTTCTAGCCAATCTAACAACTTAATACCAGTTTTATGATTTAAGACCATTGATTTTCGGAATCAATGGTCAATTTCTGGACTGAATTCATGGATCTCACCGATATTTGGTGTCACAAATGAATAGAGAATTTCAGCATTTTTTCCAGCATCACTGTCCGTAGCGTGGACCACTCCGATTGCTTTGTCGATAGTAGCGCCCTCTTTAATCGTGAATTCATAACTAGACAACTGAAATACTGGCGCGTGATCGTTAATATCTGTTAGAGTGACCGTAACCTGAAAATTATGTAAAGACATTTAAGATATATCTAAGAAATTATTCAAGAATTCTTCAGGCTGACAAGTTACAGGCGTGGATTCAGATGGTAGCACCGTAGGCATGTGCTACCGTTGCGAAAGTCTTGTGCCCTTTTTACTCATTTTTTTTTCATGCCCAAAGTAGAAAAAAGCACTTTTTTAACGAGACGAGGTAGATAATTTTAAAACAAAAGCACAAAATTCTTCAAGATTTTGTCTTTATTACCTGGAAACTACATCTCAATGCAGTTAAAATGCTAGAAATCACTTCGCACCAGGGCTTTAATTGCCTGGAATTTGCAACAAAGAGCAGATTTTCAAAATTTCAGAATGCCCTTTTTAATTTCAAAATGCCCTTTTTATAAGTTGTGCTACCCTCGACAGTGGTCCCTGGATCCACCCCTGAATTATTAGTGCAAACAGCAACAGTGTATATCTATACACTGTTGCTGGCCAGGCTCCAGTTCCACAGTTCATGATTTATGTTGACTCTTATAATCAAATTATTTCATTTTCAATTAGTTCGAAGTAGAGTCAAATTTCAACTCTCAACTGTTGAACCAGGGCCAGTCTAACATCAGAACTAAAATCAGAAATGTACAACTTCCGAGTCTCACGGATACAAATTATGAAGGCTTCATCATCCTTCGATAAAGATTTACAATTCAAAATTTTTGAAAATAGCTGTATTTGTGTGACTGAGAGTGCCGTGAGAAAGTGATCTCTTGATCTTATTAAAGTGCGAGTTTCTGCTAGTAGGAAACAGTGCGTCAAGGCAATAGGGATTCAGTGTGGCCCGAAACTAGCAATGAAATTCTAACAAACCATTCATAAGATATAAATATAGCTCACCAAGCACTGAAAATTAAAGCAAAATGCACCATGCTGTTAAATATTGTTTTGATTAAGTAAATATTTAGTTTGCGTGGGGGCCCGAAAAAGGACCTAATTGTCTTATCGAAGCAAAAGCGTGAAAAGTATAATAATAATAATAATAATGATAATAATAATAATAACAATGATAATAATAATAATAATAATAATAATCCATATGAAAAGTACAATATTCATTCTATAAAGAAACATGCATAAAATGGGGGGCTCGGGTTATTGAGGACTGATCTGATTGAAAATTCCCGTATCGTCTAAATACGGATTAGAATATTGAAATAGACTTACAACAGAAAATGAGGCTCTTTCTGGTATTCTATTGGCCGTTCCAACGCGAACAGTAAATGAATACACATCCTGTATTTCACGATTCAATCGTTTTCCGGTAGTTGTAATGTTACCCTATAAAATACAAAACCAGGAAATCAAACGAGTAGAATTATATAACACAATTTCTGATCGCAGTGACGTTAGAACCGCAGCGGCGAAATCTGCAGCAATAATTTACTGAATGACGATTCTTTTTTTTTAATACACCATGTTTCTGAAGAAATTGAAGTAAGTTCGCCGCAGCAATATATCAGAACCTGTAAAAAATTGGCAATTAGCCGCGGCAATCAAAAATTGCTTCCAATGCTCCTGTATTGAAAGTTATTTCAAAATAAGCATGCAATTTGTTTTAGAAAATAGCTTCATAAAAAAATAAAATTATCACTATCATTATTATCAACAAATACTTACAGAGTTTGGATCCAACTGGAAGTATTGATTAGGTTGAGTCAATGTGTATTGTAAAGATATAGTTTTATCTTTAGTTCGAGCAGTTACAGTCGTCACATGGGTACCTTCAAATAAGAATCAATTATACATGTACTACATGTACATATGTATATACCAATGTACATTTTGTACATTATACATGTAGTACGTATGCAAACGAAACAAAATTTATGCGTGTACATCAGTTTTTTGGAGTTACCGGCTACAGTAATATATGAATGTGCCAACGAGTAAAATCTGTTACATCTAAGTCTAATATGTCTAAGTGATGTACATGTATAGTGTACATACGAAAATGTTTGAGGACGAACTATAGGAGTCTTATAAATGTATAGAATTAATTAATGTACAAAACCACAGGGTAAGGCCTTTTTTTTCAATTACTTGGATCGTTTCAAGAAAAAAATTTTGGGGTCAAAAAGAAAAACTTTCTTTTCATCACAGATATTTCAAAACTGGAACAGGAAAAATTTCTTTTTATTAAATATTCTTATCTTTTTTTACATCGAAAAATTGTGCTGAAAAAACAATGGACTAAAGATATATGTATTTTCAATTTTACGGGTTTTTTTGTGGAATTCCCGGAGGCGGATCCGTACTCCAAGTAATTAAAAGAAAAGCCCCATGAATGATGATATCCCAAACTGTTTTTACCTTTAGGAAGTTCCTCCGGTATTCGAACGTGATAAGTAGTGTTAGTAAACACCGGAGTATCGTCGCTGATCTCGTCCACTTTCACGAACAATGTCGCATTACCGGTAAGAGCAGCCGGTAATCCGTGATCAGTCGCGCTTAGAGTTAATCTCAGAGTAGAATTATCCGTCGCGTTAGCGCTAATCTGCACCGGTCGGCCGATCAGATTCTGCTGGATCAGTTTGCTCCGGTCTATAACGCGTTTAATCCGGATTAATCCCGTATTAGTATCCATGGAGAACAAATCACTGCCCGCACCCGACAACGAGTACGTTATTCGAGCATTGTTGCCCGTATCCAGGTCGGTTACTTGCGGCCACAGTATCACCGAATTAACGGGAGATTTCTCTAAAATGCTGACGTAATAAACCGGATCCAAGAACTTCGGAATGTGATCGTTTATATCGGAAAGTTTCACGGTAACCACGGCCACCGATGATTGTTGAGGGCTACCGTGGTCGGTCGCGTAGATACGGAATATGTATTGCGCCGTAGTTTCGCGGTCCAGTTTCTTGTTCGTCGTGATGTTGCCCTGTTGATTTATACTGAATGGAACTACGTAAAAGAATAATAGAGTTGAAGAAAATGAATAAGCGACCTTCAATTACAGTAGACTCATATCTAACCAGCTCAGAGATTCAACCATCTAACTCAGAGAAAACCGAACTCAGAGATAACTTATTACCTCAGGTATAACTCATTTTTTTAGAGATCCAATTAACTCAATAGATAACCATTTAACTTAAGAGTTAAGCATTCAACTCAGAGAAACTGTTTAGCGCAGAGATAACCGTTTAACTCTGGGATAACCGTTTGACTAAAGAGATAACTGTGTAACTCAGAGAAAACCATTTAACTTTGAGTCAGACATAACTATGTAACTCAGAGATAACCATTTAACTTGGAGATAACCGTTTAACTCAGAGATAGTTCCGTTTAACTCATATATAACTATGTAACTCAGAGATAACGGCTTAACTTGAAGATAACCGTTTAACTCAGAGATTGTGCCGTTTAACTCAGATATAACTATGTAACTCAGAAATAACGGCTTAACTTGGAGATAACCGTTTAACTCAGATATAACTTTGTAACTCAGAGATAACGGCTTAACTTGAAGATAACCGTTTAACCCAGATATAACCTTGTAACTCACAAATAACGGCTAAACTTGAGGATAACCGTTTAACTCAGAGATTGTTCCGTTTAACTCAGATATAACTATGTAACTCAGAGATAACGGCTTAACTTGAAGATAACCATTTAACTCAGATATAACTTTGTAACTCAGAAATAACGGCTTAACTTGGAGATAACCGTTTAACTCAGATATTTACATCAGAGAAATCATGATGAATGTTAATTCAAAATGGAATGAATTTTCATTGATACGCTGCCCTCCAGGAAGAGCTGGTGGCATTAAGTCCTCATCATCGATATTGCAACAAACTCACCTGAATCATTCATTGAATACGTGATCCTAGAATTCTCCCCGGAATCGGGGTCCGTAGCGTTGACATTCGTCACAAACAACGGGGGGGATTCCTCTTCCGGAATTGTCACAGTAATTACGGATTGTTTAAATACCGGGGGATTATCGTTATAATCCAATAGATTAATCCTAACACCGACGAACTGCTCGAGAGATGACGGATTAACGCCGCGATCTTGAGCAGAAATATTCAAATCGTAAGCGGGTTTAGTTTCTCGGTCTAATCCACCGGTCACATACAGTTTACCTGTAACAGAGAACATTGACTGTTTCCAACTGGTTCGACTTATATGGAAATTTAATCTAGATCAGGATGATCAGGATAGGTTATCTTTACGGTTATTGAAACAAGCCACAGATGCAGTAGCCCTACACTGACAATTCGTTAAAACTATTTTCGAAATTTCCAGCTGGCCTCGCATCATCCATCCTCCCCCACCAGGGATTCGAACCTGATGGCATCACCCTGGCAGTAAACCCTGCCATACTAGAAAGGGTGCCAGGTACATACGTACAATCAGATTGCCCGTTGTATAACAATCGCTGAGGCAAATTTCCCGGTTAAGCTACATGGAAAAACCCAGGTTTAAATAAAACAGGATATCTGATAAATCTCTGGTTAATAATCATATCGTCTAAGCTACGCACTTGGACTAGTGTGAGAGGGTTTGTACCGTGCCGAGTCTCAATGCCACTGGGTTTGAATCCCTGCCAGGGGAGGATGCGCTACATCATTGTCAAACAAAGTTTGGACAATCATTACGTTGATGGGTTGTCTAAATGACGACTTATAAGCTTACTTAGTAAATCGAATTGGAAATATAAAATGGCATTCAAAAAAAGAAGCAATTTTTGTGATTTTTGTAATGTACCGTAGTGACATATTGAATCAGCCAAAGGTTTTGAATTTGCTTATGTATGAAACTGAAATTCTAATCAAATCCTACCAGAGAGTCTATCGATGTAAAATTTCCCGTCGTGTCCGGACAAGATTGAATATTGAATCACTGCATTCGATCCTCTGTCTTTATCGGTAGCGGACACTTCTCCGACGAAACTATTTGAAGGTGAATTCTCGGAAATGTTGAATTGATAAGAAGTTCGTTTGAATATCGGAAACTGATCGTTGATATCCGTCAGTTGTATTCGTAGATTCGCTGAACTGGACAAAAAGCCGCTAGTTCCATTCCTATCCATAGCAATGACCTGAGAAAATACAACATTACATTATTACAGTTTCGTTAACTTGATATTGGCTAAATGGATATTTCTTTCCTTGTTCTGGGCTAGGTTGCATAGTGAAGGCTTACATTGAGGCCAGTCTAAGACCATCTCAGTTCTATAGCCAACCTAGCAACTTTTGACCAGCACTCACTTGCACTAAGTCCAAAATTGGTCTTAGATTTTAGGGCTGGTCTTATGTGATTAGATTAGCTATGTATCTAATCTGGTCTTAGACCGATCTTAACTCTATGCCATGACTGTACAACTAACCCGTCTCAAGATAACTATCGGACTTGATTAGCACTACTGTACAGGTGGGCTCCAGACATTTGATATCTCTTACCTGAATGTTATAGAATTCTTGAACTTCAAGATCTAACTTGGTTTTATCGGTCGTAGCCACAGTAACCGTTCCCGTCGTTGCATCAATAGTAAACGATGAACTATCTACACCCGATAGACTGTATCTGATCGCTTTATTCAAACCATCATCAGCATCGGTGACACCGATTACCGGTTTCTACACAAAAAACAAGACATGCACAAATATAGAACACTCGTTTCTCGAAGAAAGACGGATAGGACGCAGCTAAGAGAAATATAACATACCACGATGACGGTTGTTCCGAGTACAGAATGTTCCGGTACAGTTCCTGTATATGAGTTTGCCGTGAATACAGGCGCGTTATCATTTACATCAGTTAAACTGATCTCAACTTCACTTGTTCCCTGGAAAATAATTACGAAACAAATTACGGTGGTTAACCCTTTTAGTGCTGACTAATCAATACCCTATAGTGCTGGGGATAATTTGAACATTTTGAAAAATTCCACCATAGTGTGTTGAATAACTGGAATACCACTATAGTGCGTCTACACCGCAGCCCATGAATCCCACAATAATTCAGCCAACGATGAAAAGTTTTTAGTAAAAGAATACATATTTAGAACTTTTCATCTTTGTCTGATATATTGTGGGATTATATTGTATATTCATCTTACACGGATAATGTGTGTCATCGCGATTCATCAGTTAAGTCAATAAGTGGGATTTTATGTCTTATTACAATACTTTGTTGAGATAATGGATTTTGATTTAGTACATGTATAAGTAATATTTCGAGTGGTTATTACCACCCTTAACCACCGTAATTGATCGGCCGTAACCACCCAAAATATTTCTAATAATTTTTCAATAAACTTTTTAGTTAATATACAATTGGGCAATGACGTTACGTCTTATTACTGCATCACTGATATTGTGATTTTAAGTGATTTGAAGTATGGTAATAATCATCTATCATCTTTCATTCCCTCCCAGTAGACACGTAATATTTACCAGGCTGGCCACTTGCCACCCATTTACGAATCCCCAGAGTTTTCGTAGATTTGTCAATGTGATTACACAAATCCCCTCTCCCCCCAAGTGAATCAGAGAAATTCCTTTAAAATGTTGCTGTATCTGTAGAAGAAGTTGCGAGTTTGTCCTGATGAGGTACTTGGCAATGGTGAGGAGAGCGTTGGGTTTCAATTCATTCATTTTTCATTGAATCATGCACACATTAAAAAAACACGTGGCCACTAGCATTATCCAAATTCCCACTTTAAGTTTTTAAGGTTTTAGGTAAAATCTGTCAAATTTCCCAAGTTTTCCCCGATTTTTCTAGATCTTTCTGTTTCCTCGGGTTTTCCAAGTTCTAGGTCAGTAGCCACGCTGTTTACGTTTTCCAAATATTCTAGTAATTAATCGAAAAATGTTCGTATCAAAACTTACCCGCCGACTTGGTTTTCCTTTATCGGTTGCCGTGACGATAATCAAATATCGATCCTGTTTCTCGCGATCTAGAGTGGCGTTCGTCGTGATATTTCCCGTATCGTCGATAGCGAATAGTCCCAGCGCGTTCCGCGAAGTTATACTGTAATTAATCTGTCCGTTTAGGCCGGAATCTCGATCGGTAGCGGTTACCGTGCCGACGAACTGACCCGTCTGTTGCGACGCGTCGTTCTCTGCGACCGAATAACGATAAACTTGTTTCGTAAAAACGGGATCGTTGTTATTCACATCAACCACTTGGATTCTCATCTGAGCCTGAAATTTCACAAATATTTCTCGTGTAAAATTTTTCTATTTATATCATCAATCTATTTGATTTATAATAATAATAACAAATTGTCACTTATATAGCGCAATGCTCCTTATGAAAATTCAAATGCGCTCCTCTAGAAACTATGTGCAGCTAGCAGGGAATAAAACTGTTTTGAGTGTCTGCTTGAATGAATCACAAGATTTAGATGTGCATTGTTTTTCATGCCGTAAAAACCAATGCAGTAATATTTATTGGTAGGCCTAATTACTATGCATTATTTAAGGGGGTATTGTGTAAGTAGATGTCAACTACGTCATCAATATGGGAATTTTCAAAATAAAATCACAACAATTGCGAATTATGGCATCTATTTTGTAATTAAACATATTTCATGACTCTATTTGATAAGTCTTTTTTATAATTCATTTTGTTGTAACTGGTAATTTTCATATTCATGTGAAGCTCTAGACCAATCAGAAGGATTGGGCTCAATTCGGCACAGTGAAAGGGAATTTGCTCCCCCTACCCTGTCCTTCTCCCCGAATTATAACTTACTGTAGCCTTGTGCATAGAGTCCGTTACAACTAACTGTAAGTTATAGAAGCTCTGTTTTGATATATCCAAATTTCCAATCAATTTTATCTCACCAGTAACATTGTTGATTGCAAACATATCTGAAAATACATTTGAATGTAATCATTAATTTAGTAGAGAAGCCACTTCAACTTCAAGAAACAATAATAATTATCATTATTATTAGGTTATTTCCAATTCATCACAAGTATTTGTCGTTTTAGGGTAGGGTAGTGTAAATAAGGTTTCAGGGCCTACAAGCCTCAAGCTTCAAGCTTTGTTGCGAAACCTTGCTGGTCTATTACAGTTCTTCATAGAACCGTAATTTTTATGAAATTCATGTATCTCATAAAGCTTATTACTATTCCATAATTATTTGTAATCTATTCAGGAATGAAATTAATATCTTTTTTAGGGTTGGAAAATACAGAGGGCAAAATACAGAAATACACAGATGACTGTGGGTTTTTATCTTTTATCTCCGAGCACTGAAATGTGAAACTCACTATCAGTATTAGATCTGGGTTCAATGGTGTATGTGAGTTGAGTATTAAGCGCTAAATCTGGATCCGTGGCTGAAACAGTCGTTATTATAAATCCAATCGGTGAACCTTCGGATACTGATTTCACATATTGCTGTTTATCAAATTTAGGCGGTTGATCATTGATATCTTTTACATAGACTGTAACCTGAAATGAAATAAAACAATTTTCACTAGTGAAATATGAATTATTAAAATACAGTAGACTCGCAATTAGCCTAGAAATTTGTACTTGGTTAGAAATTTCAATGCCCATTGATGAAACAAGGTTTTCCAATATCATTCGATGGAATTCAGTGGTATCCAATTTTAGTCTTCACATCTTTTTAATCTTTGATAGCACTTTTGAGAGTTCGAAGTAATTGTTTATATTTAATCCCGATACTTGTAGATTATTAGACTATTTCTTAGAATAGACGAATCTGAAAATATCTAGCCCAACAAAACCTTTCTCTCACAAAACAATAAAACGCTATTTTTTGAATGAACTGTTTAAGTGTGAAATGTAGTACTCACAGTTGCTGAGGCCGATAGCTGTGGAATTCCATTGTCTTTAGCTTCGATTTTAAGTTTATAGATTGCACGACCATTTCTCAGCTCGACTCCTGGTTTCTCTCGATCTAACATTTTCACAACACTTATCACACCCTGAAAATACAGATCGAACAATATGGGGTACATTAAATGGTAGCTTCTATACTCAGAGTTAACTGCATAAAATTCCTGAAGAGTAAAATTCTGGGAGCCCTTCACGGGCTGAAAAGTTGGTAAAAGTTAACCATCTAGACCCAGCTTTACACTTCTGATTGGGTATGACTATATTAGCGAGTTAAAATCAGTTTTAATTGGCACTATGTTTGAATTAAATCAATGTTACTGGCTCCAATACACCTGCAGGGGTCAGGTTCAGAAACTCAAGAATTTTCACAAATTTTCACATCTTCCAGTTTTCATGTTCGAGTTTTTTTTTCTAATGTCAGGACACTAGAACATAAGTTATTAGGCCTACTGAACACAATCTGGACAGATCAAAATAGAAATTGTAGACTACTGAATTTGATGTAAATTCTATTTTTCTTTTACTTTTCTATTTCTTTGAGAACGTAAACGATCCTTTGCAAATAAAGATGTATATATTCTAAACTCCATGGCATAAAAGGGGAACAAAATGTTACGACTGACATTTTTCTTGAATCTTTCACACAATTTCATGGATATTTCACAGATTTTTCACATCAATCTGACTACTGCACCTGGTATTTTAAAACACACACCTGCGAGTTCACTGTTTGTATTTTGAATTCCTGATCTTTATTTCCTTCAGTAATACTATAAACGATCTTAGAATTATTGCCAACAGCATCGGCGTCGGTCGCGGAAACTGTTATCACCAGCGATAGACTGTCTGTACCTAAAACATTGAAAAGAAGTCAGACATTTTAATTCCTAATGTGGTTCAGAATTTGTGGTCAGGATATTCTAAAACGTTGAGGTTGCATATCTTATTTCTTGAGATGGTGCAAGAGTCATGGTCAACATTTGATAGGAGTTCGTTAACACATTTATTTGAAATTTCATCTTTGAAAGAGTCAAATTTAGCACCCGAAACCAAGAGAATTATGAGCATTAGTTGAATACCAGATGATGTCCAGGTTCCCCTACAACAAAATTGTTTGGGAATCATGGCTCTACTAGACTAGAGCAGCCAAAGCAAGATGATAGGTTCCATTAACAGTTCAACTACTATGTTACAAACCTTCTTTAGTGGTTGCGTTGTAAGGCAAGTTTTTAAATGTCGGTTTCTCGTCATTGATATCGGATAAACTGATTATAACTGTAGCAGTCGCCTAAAATTAAGCATTTACAGATGTTTATATTTTTGATGTCAGTTCAGTTGAATCTGTTCATTTTAATTCAATCAATTCCGGTCTCATCTCAAAGGATTGAAATCTGTCGAACGAGTAAAACTTACATTATTATTACCGGAGTCTTCAGCTAATATCGTCAGTTCATAAGATGATTTCGCTTCACGATCTAAACTGATAGTATTTGATCGAGAAATCATTCCTGTTGTTTTACTAATCTCAAAACTACCAGCATCATTACCTAAAAGATAATCAGAGCAAACCATTGATTGATTGCTTTAAAATTATTTTATTCATCTTCATCCTGCCATTCATTTTTCATTTTTCTAATTGTTAAAATTAATTTATTTTATGTTGTTCCTTAGCGGGGTGCATGGTTCCCTCATTGGGTCTACAGCTGATAAAGTTTTTCCGTTAATCCCTATTATGTATTTGATATCAAATATGTGTGTACGTTATGAAAATGGTTTTTGTACTAACCTTGAATGATTTTATACCGTATTTTATTCTTATCAACTTTATCGGCATCCGTAGCTTTAACTTGTATAATCTCGAAACCAGCACCAATATTCTATAATGGAGTAATGATAACATCCAGAATTTAACGCCTCAAAATCCCCTCGAATAAACCAGGGAAGCAGTTTTCAACCGACCATACGAACCTCAGGAACTGTTTTAGTATATTGGGATTCGGTAAAAACAGGTGCGTTATCATTGACGTCTTCAACTAGAATCCGTACGACGGTTTTAGCAGTATATTTCCCATCATTAACGCTAACCTACAATCAATCATTTAATAACCACATAAAAAATAACCACAAACACACAGAAAATACAGCCTCGCTTAAGTCATCAATGGCAAGTCATCTCTGTTTTTAAGTTCCAAGTTGTATTTCCAATTCAATTTAGTAAGTGTAAGTTGTCATTTTGAAGTTCGACTTATTATGTCAAATTTCGACTTATTATCTCGATATTTGACTTAATAATTCAACATAATAAGTCGAAATAAGAAGTCGAAGTTCAATTTATTAAGTCGACTTTCGACATCATCAGTCGAAATTGTCAAAAGATTATCTCGTATGTCACCAAGGGGCTTCAGTACTCAAGCCTGATTTTTCACTGCAATATCTTAATCCTGACACCACATTTTACCTCTAGTGTGAATATCCCAGAATGATTTGAGTTCAGTTGGTCTCGATCTAGACGTTTGTTAACTTCAACAATACAATGATTGTTGCTAGTTGTAACGCGGAATAGTTCTCCGGAATCACCACTTATTTTACTGTAGGTCAACTATAAACAATGTAAGAATATTAGTTAAAATTTTTACATAACGCAGATTATTGTAACAATAGTGTCACTTTTTCATCATTTGTAACTTTACAATGGACACTAAGTCTTTTCAAGTTGTAAATATTTTACATCTAAGTCAAAATCAGGTATTCAGTTGCTTAGTCGACCATAGAAAATATTATAAGGGTCGACAAACTGAAAACCAGGAGAGCAGTTACTGGTAATTCAAAATATGGATGGAAAACAAGAGAACTGTAACTGGTAATTCAGAATACAGAAGGACAACAAGAGAAAGGTGAGTGGCAAATCAGAATCCAGAGGGAAACCAAGAGAATGGTTACTGGTAATGCAGAATACAGAGGGAAAACAAGAGAAATGTTACTGGTAATTCAGAATACAGAAGGACAACAAGAGAAAGGTGAGTGGTAATTCAGAATACAGAAGGAAAGCAAGAGAAAGGTTACTGGTAATTCAGAATACAGAAGGAAAACAAGAGAATGGTTACTGGTAATTCAGGATACAGAAGGAAAACAAGAGAAAGGTTACTGGTAATTCAGAATACAGAAGGAAAACAAGAGAATGGTTACTGGTAATGCAGAATACAGAAGGAAAAAAAGAGAAAGGTTACTGGTAGCCTAATTCAGAATACAGAAGGAAAACAAGAGAATGGTTACTGGTAATGCAGAATACAGAGGGAAACTAGAGCATGGTTACAGGTCAAACAGAATACAGAAGGAAACCAAGAGCATGTTACTGGTAATACAGAATACAGAAGGAAAACAAGAGAAATGTTACTGGTAATACAAAATACAGAAGGAACCAAGAGAAGGGTTACTGGTAATACAGAATACAGGGGGAAAACAAGAGCATGGTTACAGGTAATTCACAATACAAAATGAAAACAAGAGAAAGGTGACCAGAATTGCTCGTAAGTACCTTTGGATTATGATCAGTATCAATTGCTTCTATAGCTATGACCTGATCACCGATTTTAGCATTTTCAGGAACTGTCACGTCGTACAAATGAAACGGGAATTTAGGCGGAGAATCAGACGTATCGGCAACTTGTATCGAAATCTAAAAACAACACATGTAACAATACAATATGAGAGGCCTCGATACAGGCGTATGTTTGCCCTGTTAATCACTACAAGTCTTTTACGTAATTTGTCATATTAATACAGAACATCATCATAATAGATGCATCAATACAGGACTTCATTGTATCAATACATAACTTCTTTGTATTCATCTAATTTAGCACAGAACTTTACCTTATCAATACAGAACTTGACCACATCAATTAATACTCAACTTTATCAAAACAATTCAAGATTCCAGTTATAGTGTTATGGAATTTCATTGCATCGAGTACAGAAATACAGCACTAGCTTACTTCAGGTAGGGGCACACGAGCTTATTTTTTCGCCGGACCGCGATGATTGAATTCAGCAGCAAATTAGGCCTACGTATTTGCCTGATTACGAACACGCACACACAATATTGATATCTTATGCCAGCCATTTTAACCAATCACATGATATAAATAGTGCATCCTATTTGCATCCTATTGGTGTACTCTGAGTATGGACAGACATGGGAATGAACCAATCACCAATGTGAATAATCGGCCAAAAATGTCAAAATGTTTGATGCGGGTGACTGAGTCCATCAGAAAAAATCGTTGCACAGACATCCCCATGACAGGCATACAGGTAGCCTTTTCAGGCAATTTCTTAAATCGTCTCAATCAGGCAAAAGATGTGTGCCCTAGCTTGAAGTTGTATTGATACGGCAGCACTATAGTTGTGTATTGAATGTATTTTTTACTTACCCCGGCCTGAGTGGAATACCGTGTATCTTTTATATTAGTAGCAGTTGCGATCATCAGATAATAATGTCTCCTTTCCCGATCTGGTTGTTTAACCATCGTCAAAATACCCTAAACATTCACAGAGAATGGGATACAGAACAGGCATACAGGAATACAGAAATACAAGCAAACAGGGGATGAAATGAATTACAAATTACGTAAACTGCGGTTACAAATCACTGGTCTGGAGTATGTATAAAAATAGGGGATGAATTTCAAATTTCTGCAGAGTTACTTTGTCATGTATTTGATTTTCCGTTGATTTTAGGACCTTGAATAAAGAACACAATGGAGAATCGGCAAAGGTACATTGGCGAGCGAGGATCCAGTGATGATCTGCCAGGATCGCTTAGAAGCACTGAGGTACCGCGTTACAATTTCCTATTACACTTAAATTCCAATTGATTTTTTTTATCAGCAAACCGATTTTCAGTGAAATCCATAGGCCTACATCATACACTGAATGAGAAAGTCGATCTTATATCTATTTGATGACTCAAATTTTAACTAATAAATTTCATATTTGGAAGCCTAAAAAATCGAGTCCGAATTTCAACAAAAATGAACTGATTTCCACTACCAATAACTCGTTTGTGTTTCGTTGCACCATCTAGTGAGTGACGATATTTCATTCATCAAGAATGAGTAGGCCAACCTTGTTTCGACCAGGAAGTCACCCACATGCCTCTTGACCTGACTTATGAATTCGAAGTAGAAGTCAATTCTTACCGTGTTTTGATTAAGAGTAAAATCCGTTGAACCATCTCCCGTTAAACTATAATTAATCCCCGAATCCTTTAATCCATTATTAACGCCTCCGATCCACGCATCGATGTCCAATAATTCCACTGGGGGTGCTGTGCTCTCATTGACTAATCTCTTATAATACTGAGTTGTCGAGAATATCGGATATAACGAGAAATCTCCAACGACCTCGACCTGTACGCGCGCGGGCTGACTCGTGCGACTGGGTTTTCCCCGATCGTGCGCGCGTATCAGTACCGTATACGTCTGCACGGCGAGCGCATCGGTGTTCACGTACAACGTTCCCGTATTGTTAACGGCGAACTGCGGAGCCCCCGTTTCCAACGAGTAATTCACGAGGTTATTGCCGTCGTGGTAACTGTCTTTATCGTTGGCGGTGAACGTGTAAATGACGCTGTCTCGAGGCGTAGTTTGTAAAACGCGTAAAACCGACGGGTGATCCTCGAAACGCGGACTTTCGTCGTTTATATCCAACACCGTTATGCGCACGGTCGTCACCGACGACAACGGTTCCTCCCCTTTGTCGCGCGCTGTCACGTTCAACTCGTAATAACGAATATTCTCGTAATCCAGCGGTTTATTCAAAAACAAATCTCCGTTCGACGTCAAACGGAACGTATCGTCTACGTTGCCGCCGGTGATCGACAGCGTAAATTCGCCGGCGCTCCCTTCGTCTTCGTCCGTCGCGTTGATCGTCAACAGCAGCGAGTTCGCGGTCGCGTTTTCCGGTATCGCCGTCGTGTAGCCGAACGACGAGAACCGCGGGCCGCGCGCGTTTGTGTTGTTGATGTAAACGGTTAACGGCACGAACATCGTCAACGACGGTCGTCCGTGGTCCTCGACGTACACTCGCATGTCGTAGACGCTTTTCACCGAGCGATCGACCGCCCCTGCCAGACGCACTTCGCCCGTATTGTACCCGATACTGAACTTACCGTCGGTCCGCGTAATCCAATACGTCAACTCTTTGTTATTATCGATATCGTCGTCGGTCGCTACGACGCGCGTTACCAAACGTCCGAGTTTAGCGTTTTGTTGAACGTACGCCTTGTAATGAGTTCGATTGAACACGGGCGGGTTATCGTTGACGTCGAGGACGGTCACGCGGACCGTCGTGTAATCGCAGTATTTCGCGTCGCACGCCGAGATATTCAAACCGTAAGAATCGGTTTGTTCGCGGTTTAGCGGCCGCTGAGTCACAACTTCACCGGTTTTACTGTTCACGCTAAATAATGAATTCAGATTCAGAAGTCGATAAGATACGGAATCGACGGTGTCTTTATCAGTCGCAGTTACCTACAAAACATCAGCACATTTAAGGCATGTATTTCTTATTCCAGCCATGTCTGAGGAGTTTCCTATGAAGTTTCAATGAATTGACAGCAAATGGAGAGAATACATGTACAAGAACAGAACCTCGCTAATGTACATGTATATGAATGTTAGATTGTATCAAATAAATGATGAATTAAAGTCTGTACATCTATTGGAATCCACATGTTAAGATGTATGAATTTGTGGAACTGGATCCAGATATATACTAATGTACATTTTCATGTACAGGATTAATCGCTTGCGTTTATTGCTATCTAGAGCAATCTGTGATACATATGTACGTAACATCAATATGATAATGTGCATTAGACAAAATGTATATCAGACTGGCCATGTGCATTAAAGTGTACATCTCACTGACCATGCAAATTAGATGAAATGTATATCTTACTGACCTGTGTAACCGGAGAATCTTTAGGTAAATTCTCGCTGATTGAAGCAGTATACGATTCAGGCTTAAAAACTGGTGCGTTATTGTTTATATCTAAAACTTGAATTTTAACTGTACAAAACGCTGATAAAGTCGGGTCTCCACCTGAAATAAAAATATCAAAACCAGCAATGTTATAATCTGGGTTCTTCTTGTTCGGCGGGTTGGATAGTTCTATTCCTACCATTCATAGACTGAAGAAGAGTGGTAGGAACCACCCAAATATTCCTAGTATTTCAAATATCCTTATAATATTTCAACAATTCTGCACTTTTACATTCATTCTTATTCCTTAAATCATATCTTTGTTATCGTGTCCAATAATGTAACATCTTAATGAAAATAAACTTCAATTCTATTCTATTGTCGATAGGCCCTAATGAATATTGAAATTTGAGATATCCAGTGGAGATTAGGTCTGTGGTCAAGTTGGGATACATTACATTTAGTTGGTTAATTCATACATTGTAAACTTTTTATCAGCTATGCACATTCATTAGATTTCCAAATACTTACCATCTTTAGCTTGGATTATTAAATAATGTAAAGGTTTGACATTGAAATTAAGAGCTGATCCTTTCACAACTGAAATCTCTCCATTCGATGAATTGATGCTGAAAATCCCATCCTGATTGCCACTAATGATAATGTATCGTAAAACAGCATTGATACCGCTGTCACTGTCAGTAGCTGTCACCTGAAATAAACATCAAAAAAGAAGCTTGAAGAAAGAGACAAACAGAAAGAATCTTAGGGCCCAGCCAATGAGTAGAAAATTTCCCCCAAGCTAAATAAGAAGTTTTATTTTAACTCAGTAAATTTTGATTCTTGTAGAAAACTTCTACACTAAATTATGACGACATTACAATGCAAACATTTTAATCACTGAAACTTAATACAGTAGATCGCTTCAAATCAATTGGGACCAGTGATTATTGTTCAAGGAAGACGATTATTCGACATATCGAAATTGGAATTCATTTCACATTCTGTTGCAATGGTTCTAATGAGTCAAGAGATAATTCGACTTGAAAGCATTCAAGTTAAGAGGAGTCTACCACTGTAATACATGCATCTGCTTTATACATTGCTTAAATCTTAATTTTCTGGCCCCAGTTCCAGTTATGAGTTAGCGTTAACTCTGAGTTTAAGTTAATTCATTTTCAATGAGTTAATTCTAAGAGTCAAATCTTAACTCAGATGTCCTTTCAAATTGGGTCCTAAAACCATAGGAGTCCAATAGTTACCTGAATGATGACTTTATTTGCCGAGTCCTCTGAGACATTCGCTTTGAATTCCGCTTTCTGAAATCTGGGAGGATTATCGTTTATATCTTGAACGTCGATTTTAACCGGTGAATTCACAATAGTCGTTCCATCTGTCGTGCTCACGGCGAATGTCAAGGTCGTATTTTTCTCGTAGTCTAATGACATTAAAGTTCTCAGTTCCCCGGCATCATTTACTGTAATCATGTCTGGAATAAAACCATAAATAAAGAAAAGATTTTACAAGAATTCCGAGAATATGAATCTATGAATCAGGACCCCCCATGGTTAATCCAGTTCCACAGTTCTCGGTTCTTGGATATAGGGATAAAACAATGGAAATTTAACTCTAAGTAAAACTTAACCAACAACTGTCGAACTGGGTCTAGATATACAAATATCCACACAAATTCATAAAGACTAGTCTTTCAGGGTACCTTTCACCGATGAATCCACAGCATAAGTTAACTTATCGCCATCGAGATCGGTAGCTTGAGTTCGACCAATCAGAGTGCCTGGTGGTAACTGTTCATTCAGTTTGAATTCAAACGGGGTGCCGATGAATATCGGCGCGTTGTCATTTTTATTTTCGATATTTACAATGACAGAAGTCGACCTGAAACGGAAGAAAAAACTCGAACTTTATAAACATTGAGGAATAGATTTTCTTGCGCCCTTACAAACACAACTTTAAATTGTGCAAACATTTTTCACTCAATCTGCAAATATAGCAAAGCCTATACAACCCTCATATGTAAATTCACAGCAGTGAAGTTTATCACTTGTTCCTTATTCCGTTACTCATTGAGAATTCATCTCCCAATAAGGAACAAGTAACTTGTTCCTTGTTCCTTATTGGGAGATGAATTCTCAATAAGTAACGGAATAAAGAATAAGGAACAAGTAATGAACTTCTAGTGCCCTTGAAAATACCCGATCCAGTTCCACTGTGCTACAGTAAAGTTTAATCCAAGTCAAATTCTAACCGAAAACTGAATTCAGTCCAGAGCTATAAACTGCACAAACACTTTCAACTCAAACGATAAAATCAGTAAAGCCTGATGTCTTAATGCAACAAATATCATTGATTTACAAGATTTTCTGAGGCAAGACCTCTCTTACCCTCCCAAGTCTTTAGTACTCAGCATGCCAGGTATACGAATGGTGCCCGTCCTCATTAATTGCGCCTGACATTGTCTAAAATCGTATCTAATAATAACCATGTTTCTGCCTTCATGTTTTATCTCACTTACCCTGTTTGAGATGGAGATCCTTGGTCTATTCCTAATACAACCAATTCATATTTCTTTATCCCTTCGTCAAAATCTAGTTTCCCGCTAACACTCAGATCACCGGTTGTTTGTTGAACGCTGAATGGCACCTGCAAAACAAACACCAGGTTTTTTAATAGCCTTGGACAGAAAACTGTGTTCATGATGCACAGAAAAATGGTAGACTGGGACCGATAAATCGTTGATAGTAAGATGAAGAAGGGCATGGGAATTTTTTCAGGTTTTTGACTGGGAGGATGGTCCTATGGGGATGGTTTCTTTATGGCCTAATGGAGGAAAATTCAAACATTATATCAATCAGCTCCGTGACAAGTGAAGTTTACTGTAGAATGAGAGTTTTATACTTACATTAGAGGTTTGAAGATAGTATTGAACGATAGCTGAATTGCCTTCGTCAATATCAGTAGCTCTGATATCAGTTGATATGACAGTTCCAGGTGCAGCTAATTCACTTACATTTACGCTGTAAACACCTACAATAAAACAACGACATAAAATATTTCCAACCTAAATTTCAATCTATGTTGAAAAGTTAAAATGATTTTTACTTTTTCCAAATTTGGGTTTGTTGTCGTTGACGTCCAGAACTGTGATTTTTACGGTTGCGGTGCTGTTTATAACAGTACCGTTTTGTAGCGGCACGAAATCACTGGCTGAGACCTGCAAAACAGAGACAAACTCATGAATGTATCGCATTTTCCACAGAGCTTATCTAAAGATTTTTAAGAGATGTCCGCTTGCACATGTGGATATCCAGTTCGGTGTTCCACTGTTGTCAGCTAATATTTGATTTTTCGGAGATGAAATTAGTTCATTTTCAATTACCGTACTCAACTCTTAAAGAGTCTCTCACCAGTTCAACAGTTTCTTGTTGAATTCGACCCTGATATTCGTTCATCATCAATTATGTAAGATCAATTTTAACTAAAAACATGGAACTGGCAGGACGACTTCACATTCGGGTTTCCCCGGTAAAGGCAGAGAGCTCTATCTGTGTTCTTTAATGAACATCAGTAGTTAAGACCAGGGGCCAGATGCATAGTCATGACTTAGACTTAAGACCGGTCTAAGACCAAATTAGTTCTATAGCCAATCTAACAACTTAAGACCACAATTGGACTTAAGTCACGACTGTGCAACTCGCCCCAGAGTTGTTATCTTGACAGACCCAAGTAGTAAGCTAGCCAAGTAAATAACTTTCTGCCGATAGATTTTGATAGGAATCTTAGAATTAAATGTGAAGTTGTTTAGATGATAGAGTTTTATCAAATTTAATCAAGTTTTCCAGAACCGTGGTCACCCTGACTGAGTGTCAATCATTTTTTTTCAAACTGAAAATTTAACTCACTTGTAAAACGAATGCTGTGTTATTATTAGGTGAATCCCGGTCAATTGGTTGCCACAGTTTTATTTCACCGGACGTCTGATCAATTTGAAACTGATTTCGACCGTCACCTCCGCTGATCCAATATTTCACTTCGTGTTTGTTAGTTGAATCAGCGTCTAACGCTAAAACTCTTCAGACAAGAAAGAAACATAGTTTAAATGAAGACAGAATCAAAAGGCAGATGCAGAATTTAGGTAGAGGGTGTCATTGTTCCCTTGGCAAAGTCCAGTATCTAAACACAAGTGCGGAAAGAAATGCAGAACAAACACAGCTAGGTAATAAACATGATATCTACTCATGTTCAGAAATCTTTTGAACTTTTAATATATCCTAACGTGCAATTTCAGAGCCACTGATCACCCCCCTTCCAAAATTTGATAAATGGGCCAGATAAAAGAAAACATAGGCTGAAACCAGATTACAATGTAAAAAGAGCTGAAGTGTTGCTAAAACTCCTTAACTTACTTTCCGACCAGTTTTCCGAGCGTCTCATTTTCATAAACTGGAAATTCGTAGATAGGTTTTGTGAATAAAGGAGCGTTGTCGTTGACATCCTGCAAAATAATCGAATCTCATCCGCATAACATTCAAATATTCAGAAAAATGATGAATTCCAATCCGTAATATCAATTATTCAATCTTACCTGAATTTTGATGACCACATCCGCCGTGTTATTGGGCTGATTTAGAGCTGCACCTACAGGTGGCTCTGTATTATAGACCATCATTGTTACGGTATATTGTGTAGGTTTCCCAGCAGCGAGGGAAATCGGGGATTTTAATGATAAACTGCCGCTGCTTGTGTCAATAGTAAATAGATTCATGTCCCCGGACGTGATTGAGAATCTGACAGCCATATTGATACCAATATCTTTATCAGAAATCTACATATACAAAAATACAATTTGAATTGTCTTAAGTGACATATCTAAAATTCAAGCAATGTTTGTATGATCTAATCTGTTGTAGGCTACTGCGCAAATCTGAAACCACCTTACTCAGATATCGCTCTCAAGTCAATAGGTCTGACTCAAATGGAATATTCTGTAATACCCGACTCAGATATCACAGTCAAAAAATCTGACTTGAGCGGGGTCCACTGTTACATCCAACTCAGATATCACTCTCAAGTCAAAAGATCCGACTTGAAAACAGTCAACCGTACTATCCAACTCAGATATCATACTCAAGTTAAACAATCTGACTTAAGCAGAGCGTACTGTATCATCCAACTCAGATATCATTATTAAGTCAAAATATCTGACTTGTGCGGAGTCTACTGTACCATCAAGCTCAGATATCACTCTCAAGTCAAAAGATTTGACTTGAGCGGAGTCTACTGTATCATCAAACTCGGATATCACTCTCAAGTCAAAAGATCCGACTTGAAAACTGTCCACCGTACTATCCAACTCAGATATCACTCTCAAGTCAAAAGATCTCACTTGAGCAGAGTTTACTGTATCATCCAACTCAGATATCATTCTCAAGTCAATTTGACTTGAGTGGGGTCTACTGTACCATCTAACTCGGATATCATTCCGAAGTAAAACGATCTGGCTTGGGCATTGTCTACTCTAACTAATAGGTATAAAAGGTATAAAATGTAAGTTACCTGCGGAGTGAAGAATTTTGAAGCGAGTAGATTCTCTGGAATCGTTACTGCGTATGGCAATCCAACAAATACCGGTAAATTATCATTAATATCAAGTAAAAACACTGATACACTAGCTGAACTCGACAGCCTAGGATTGCCATTATCTATAGCTTGAACGCTGAACTCATAAACTGATCGTGCTTCCAAATCTAACTTCTTAGTCGAAGTTATTTGTCCATCAATTGCATTGATTGAAAAGAAATCTTTTGCCCTGAAAATGAATATAATTGCGTATAAACTCAGATTGATCTTTCGAATATAATTTCAAGCCAGCCATCTTCGACTCTTACCAGGTCCCGACAAAAGAATAAGTAATTTCGCCATTCCCGCCAACATCAGCGTCCGTTGCCTTGACTACTCCGATCAGAGCTCCGATCGGCTGCTCTTCCGTCACGTTAAACTGGTAAGTATTGTTACCGAAAACAGGCGCGTTATCATTGACATCAATCAGTTCAATGCCGAGACTGGTCAACGCTTTCTGGAAGAGAATATCAACAGGAATATCAAACATCTACCCATGGACGCTACAGTTGTTTTTAAGAACTTCAAACTTCAAACTACATGTATCCGATTCAGTGGCGCTGAATTTTAGTTGGAGCATTTTAAAATATATCCCCCATTGCCAGTAGATCATGTGGGATCTCGGGAAATTGGATATCCTGTGTCCACGAATACATGCTGTGCTTGTGAAGGCCATAATGAGTATAATGAGAAAATATATTCCCCCGATGTTTCAAACCTACTGATCTACTGTGTGTTTTAGTCAAGTGCTGTATTAACTGTGACTGCAATCGCACTCATTTGTGATGTCATAAGGCGCTATCGCAGCAGATGTGGTGAAATATGTTTTTGGGGTTTATTGGGGGGTACTTATTTGTTTCGACCTGAAGAACCATAGCACCAGATCATGCAGATAGAATGAACATACACACAGTGACCTGTTTGTTAAATCGGCTTGTTACCGCTTTTGATAGTATAAATTCTCCTTAGCATTCAGCTGTAGGGAGACAGACATTTCATTCTATTTTCAAACTTACATATTTGCCATCGGTGACTTCAATTGTTAAATTGTACGACGGTTTAACTTCTCGGTCTAAACTTTTAGCAGTTTTTACCATTCCCCTGTAACAAATAGATTTCAACTTTCTACACATCCATCTTCCAGACGAATTGTCAGAAAATATTAGGGTTTCAAAAGAGGTCTTACGTACATTGACGAGATTGAGAACTGTTTGTTCAAGTCACCGGCCGTGATACTGTAAGACAGCACTGACGTTTTATCAGCATCCGTTGCCTACAATACAAAACTTACAACCATTATCAGAGAAATTCCCTCCGACCTCCCTCTCACTCATCTCTCCCCTCCTTTGCCCTCCTTTCCTCTCACTCATCTTTCCCCTCACTCTCACTCACTTTCTCCCTCTCTCACTTATCCATCTCTGTCCCACTTCCCTACCTCATCCAATATCTCTCCCTCTTTCTCTATTCTCTCTTCTTTCTCCTCTCCCTCCTCACTCCTTTCCATCGCGTTTTATCCCCCCCTCCACTCACACTCCATTCTTATTCTTCTTGCATCAAGACACAATGATAGACTTAGTATACTTACCGATATTTGAAAGACGATTGATCTCGGTGGAATTAATTCTCCTATTTTAGTTGAGTAAGGTGCATTATTGAAAACAGGTGCATTATTATTTATATCTGTTACATCTATCGTTACTGCAGCTGTCGATGACCTGAAATTAATAGGACCACAGACCGATTAAAACTGGGTTTACGCTGAATCTTGTTTAGGACCCATGAACTGAAAAGAAGTGAGGGGGGAATTTTGTGAAATGATCCGAAAAATTGCTTTGCGTTAATTGTCTGATTGAGGACAATATTGGGTCTCAATATGGTCTTGATTTTCTATGATTGTGCTATGAATTCCTTAGATTTTGTGTCTTAACCCTTTCAGTGCTGGCTTATTAATACCCTATAGTGCTGAAGATAATTTGAAAATTCTGAAAAATTCCACCCTAGTGTGTTGAATAACGGGAATAGCACTATAGTGCGTCTACACCCTGGCGCGGTATATCGTTAGTTACTAATATTTCACTATGTTTGACACTGCCATTTTTCTGCTGCCATTTTTCAAGAGATAATTAGTAATTACTAATTAAATCAATACACCGCAGTGCGGTGTACTAGCAAAATCCATCACTGATTCGTACACCGCACTGCGGTGTAGACGCACTGAAAGGGTTAAAGACTTTCAGGTGTATGGCCAAAGCACTCTTGGGTTTCCAGGACTTGATTTGTCAGGTACGTATACTAATTTATCCTGGATCTACCATTAGGTAGTAAAAGTACTTGAATTACTATAATACGTATATAGTTTTTGAAAACCTACCTCCTTTGGAATAAGCTGGCAGCTTTATCAGTAGCTTGTACTGTTAACCGGTATTTATCGAAATAAGGTGAACTCAATAGAGCTTTGTTCGTAATGACTCCAGCGGCCGAATCAATTTGAAATTTGTTCAATCCGTCATTCGTCGCGTAGATAATACTATAGACTACTTCACCGTTTAAACCGAGATCAGAAT
The DNA here is from genome assembly GCF_964204645.1 of Tubulanus polymorphus. Taxonomy (NCBI): domain Eukaryota; kingdom Metazoa; phylum Nemertea; class Palaeonemertea; order Tubulaniformes; family Tubulanidae; genus Tubulanus; species Tubulanus polymorphus. Next base: position 20,235,735 of record NC_134028.1, on the reverse strand, counting down.
CATTCGCCCAAACCTACGTACATAAAAAGCAACATCGGAATCATTCGCAGATATCATTCATTTGAAAATAGGTCAAAATAGCTGTAAACAAGTTGACTTTGAAATAAACCATCAGTAGTGAAACGACATCCTAGTAGTGACGACATTTTATCCAAATGACAACATACACTTAGTAAATTGAACTGGAAATACAAATTTGGACTTAAAAATATAGACGGCTTCAGAAATGTGACGACTCATCCCGATGACTATTTATAGTAACTTCAGCCTAATATATATGTACTGTCGAAGTCCATTATAATGCAGTCCTTTTTATTGCCACTGCTCACATAACGCCAACACATTTTTGAGTAAATAAATTTGGTCAATCTTGTCTTAACTCAAATCTAATGGAAATACGTTTCGGAGGACTGATTCTCAGATGATTGGAGGGGTTGAGTTTGCTTTTTTCACTGAACTTAAGATGGATTTTTCTCATTTTTCACATAAAGAAATTTTTCAAAATATGCATATTCTTCAAACAGAGTATTGCGAGAAACAGCAGAAAACTGACACATTGGCCCATATAAAGGCAAAACAGTGCTCAGTTGCCATGATGATGACAAGAAGCAAAGGAGCTATAAAATTGACTGACCGATTTCATAACTTTATGAAAATTTTCACAGAAATATCAACTTAAAGAATTTTTCATATCCAACCCCTGCTTCTGTCAATCTTGTTAATTTCAGAACATCAAACTGCCGTAAATGACCGTAATATCAATCTAATATAGGGCCCACTTGATATACATTTAACACTAACCTGTCCGATTTTGGAGTTTAACGTTACTGTTTCGTTGGTTCGGAAGTTATACACTTCGGACGGATAAAACACCGGTTTATTATCGTTAGCATCGCTGAGCGTTACAATTAGATCTGACGGAACACTTTTTAATTTCTCAGCAGTTTGCGTTTCTACAGCGAATACCTGCGAAAACATAAAACATAGAACTATTACCAACTGACCGGCGAGAACTGTTAACTGATACCCACACTATCATGTGAATCACATGCATGAATGAATGAATGAATGAATGAATGAATTTGCAAAATAAATTGTTACAAAAAATATCGACACAATATACATTATATTCAGAGTAACAATATAGATTGCGAGGAGTAAGGAGAAGTCAAAAGTTGACTTATACGAGTCCTTACCCCTCGGTCAACAATCACACTCACATGCACTCATCACTAACGCACACGCACATTCGTTACAAGGATCACCCTTTACATATATAAACAGATAAAATGGCGGCCACGTTGTGGGCATTAGTATTTTGCGACCAAGTAATTGGTAAAGCATTTTTAAAGTAAGGGCGTGATTTCGAAGATTTGAGTGATAAGTGATCAGTCCGTTAACATAGTTTATATCTTCTAGAACAGCATATACCTATGAGTTTAGTAACGGAAAGGCGCCTTAAAAGTGTGATGATGATAATTATTTGAAATAACATGGTTTTTCTTGATTAAAGCGATAAATAAATCTTAAACAGTTTACAGGAAGGCAAGTTTTTATCGTTACACCTTAAAAAGACCAGATTACAATATGTCTTCCAAATTATTTGAAAGATTTGAAGACACAAGTTATATCATATTCAATATAATATCATATTATCTGTCTTCATTATCATTGCATGTAACTTCTAAATCTTGAACTATTTTCTAGATTTTAAAACAAAGGTACTGGTATAATTATGCTCTACTGTTTTACACTTAAGGCCAATCAAGACACGCATAAAGAAATAGCTTACGAAATACCCATTCATCATGCATTTACGTATCAAAACACTGACCTTCGCTTGGACGAATGAGTTCAATTCTCTATCGAGTTTAGTCGAGTTGAGTACGGTAACTATACCAGTAGTACTGTTTATGCTGAACGTCGAACTCGGGTCGACTAGATCGAAATCAAACTCAGCATTCAAACCCTGAAAAAGATAGTATACATTTTACAGTTTCATAAGTCAGAATTTTGAAATATGTACTGGTAAATGTCTATTTCTATGATAAGTTCCGGTAGGATATGGCATGTTAGTTTGCGTTAATTGGATCAACAAAAGTTCATAGAACAGATCCCAATGCCAGATCCCAGTTGCACAGTCATGACTTAAAGTCCAAAAGTGGGCTTAGATCTTAAGACCGGGCTTAAGTAGTTATATTGATTTAGTTCTATAGACCTAAGTTATAGACCAGTCTTAAATCTAAGCCATGACTGTGCAACTGGCCCCAGGATACTATAACCGCGATTCATTTTTGGCACATGCCAAATTTGGTCGGGATGACTGTTCACACACTACCAAATGGGCCATTGCCTGTTTGGCCTGGCTGAAAATGTAGGACCAGACCCGAGCCAAATTTTTAGCACAGGACAAATGATTGCGTTTGAATTGCAACTGGTTCCGGAAATGACTCACTTCACTTTGTTTAAGCATTGTTCAGTGAGCACGCGCTCTAATTAGGCACGGGTCGAATTTGACTCGGGCTTGATCCGTGCCAATTTGGCCCCGGCCAAATCGACTCCAGGTCATCCCCCAGAAAATTTTGAAAAATCAGTCTAATTTTCATGCATTCTGAGCATTTTCGGGCATTCCTTTATCGTCTCATACCGTAAATATAAAATGTACTTTGAAATGTAGCGTTGAAAAACTGAAAATGAATAGTACGAAGGAAATTTTCCAAAGGGGAGGTAGTTTTAGCACCCAAAGCACCCCCTGCAAGAACAGCTGTAACAGATTGATCGAAATGAACTGAAAATATCAAATTCCAGTGTCACGGCGCTCATCTTTTATATTTTTTTCGTATGTAATTCATACTGTTTTAAGTGGCTGATTATCATACATGCATTAATAAATGCTACGTATTCATTGATATTAGAACCTCAAACCAGCTGCAATTATTATTGATCTATCTACAATTACTATGATCATAATTCTTTTTTTTCAACATTTAAACATATCTTTAAACGCCACCATCACTAATGTCATTAGATATCTTCACAAATACTGGTATACAAAGTATTTACGCATACGGTAATAATGAAAATCTGAACGTAGAATTTCAGGGATGGATATAGTGAAATAAGAAGGCGGGGGTCCAGAAATGCAAAAGGCATTTCTCGAAAATCAGCTGCATCAAAAGGCTACCACCAGCGGAGGGCATCTCCGGCATTAGACATTTTTTAAGAAATGAAATCGAAAAGAAGCAATTTCTGAGAAGATGAAGTCAAATTTTCATGTTTTAACCTTCTCACTCTTGACGATAGGGGCAACTTCTATGGGAAGGCAGGGGTTCGTACCCCTGAAACCACCCCCTAAATTCAGCCCGCATTTCAAATACTGAATAAGAAATAATCTGAATCACTGATAAGTATAAATGAACAATGTCAAAATATGAACATTTTTTTTAATCGTCTGTATTTTCAGACTTAAATGGCCCAGTTCCACCAGTTTTTAGTTAAAATTTGACTCAAGGTTCAAATGACCTTATTTCAATTGAAGAGTCAAACTGAATTGGCAACTGTAGAACTGGAGGGCCGTTGGTACTTGGCAGGAAAGTGAGTGAGCCTAATTCTGTTCTTACATACCAGATCTTTATCCGAAGCAGCCACTTGTAGAACGGTAGTTCCTACAGCAGAGTTTTCAGGAATCGTTGCCAGATATGGAGAGAGTGACATCACTGGCGGATTATCATTAATATCAGTAACTGTAACAGTAACATCAGTCAGCGTAGACCGCGCTTCTGGACGATCTATTTGATACGCCTACAATCAAAAGTAAATATTTTCATAACATCCCGAAGAATCCCTGGGAATTTCTCGCTTGAAAAACAGTTAAATCAAAGTTTTGACTCATACGATACGCAGTTTAAAATAACATTGAACTTCATCTATGAATTTCAGAATCTATGGACAAGGAATTCTGAAGCTTTAGTTTCATAGTTTACGACCTAGTTCCACAAGAACCCAGTTCCATAAATCAGACTCAGGTTTAAAACATCGGATATGTAAATTATTTCTCAGATTCAAGTTTAACTGACAGTGGAACTGGATATTGAACAGTAGACCCCGAACATTGGAAATGGACCTTTTAAAACGCTCTTTGTTACTGGATTCAGTTTCAACAATGAACCACTCATACCTGGATTAGTTAGGCATCAAAAAAGCCTGAGCACTAAATGCATTGAACCAATGAGGGTCTGTGAGATAAGGACCTATGACAGTGTCCTGGGGATTCATCTTTTATTTTCATTTTTCCAGCCATATTTATCCGCGCATTACAAATGGCACAGAAATATTTTCCAGTAAGTTTTTGCGCCCACAAACAAAGCAATTTCCTGTGCCTTTCTAAACATCGAAGACATTTAACTTTTCTGCATTAACACATAGATACGTCAGACTCTTCTTTAAACAGAGTTAATTATGGTGCGTACGTATCTCCCAGGGGCGGGTTCCATAGTGGGGGCTTAGACTTAAGACCAGTCTAAAACCAACTTAGTTCTATAGCCAATCTAACAACTTAAAATTTTAAGGCCAGTCCTAAGATTTAAGATCAATCTTGGACTTAAGTCTTGACTATAAAACCAGCCCCCGAGCCATATTAAGAACCCAATCAGTTACTGTAATCACAAAGCCCAGATACGAGAGAGGCTGTGAATACATACCTTGACCTGTATAGTAAACGGATTAGGGATTAAATTTTCTCTGTCAAGTGATTTCAGCAGGTATAAGGCACCGGTTTGATTGTCCATACGAAAATGTACTTCATTATTAATAATCGTTCCTGAAATATGAAAAATATCTGCACAAATCTCGAACAATTACTGCACTTTCACTTTCACTTTCGCGTAAAATCGACATTGTCAGTAGGTTCTAGTATGCACACGTGTTTCTACTAAATAACTCACATAAATGCTATATTGTCAGAAAACCAACCTTTTTCTATGCTGTAATTAATGGTCATATTGATGCCTGTATCTTGATCAAACGCGTGAAGCGGAGGAACAGTCAGCAGTGGTTGATTCACTATGGACGGAGTCTATGAATGAATAGTGAGAGATTAGCGGAGAAGCGACCCGTGATGTGGTCTAGTACCTAGTTGTTGTTCCTCAAACAAGGGAACCGCTAGCAACGACTTGGTATTCAGACTACCCGTGATGAGGATAGTAGTGGTTGCTGTGAATCCAGGTCAAACTGTCCATGATGAGGTCTGGTTTTGTTTTTTAAATTCGGGTCTTCATAACCATTCATATTTAACCTGACGGGAAGGGCAGTTTTCCTTGTTTTTGGCGTTCTAGCGTTTTGATTTGGTACACCTACATCAGCAGGACTCGAACCCGCTTATCAGCGAAGTTGCGCAGTACATCTTGAGGCGAATTTATCTTTGATTCAAATCAGATTTGATTTTCCTAATTTTAATTTGCTAGTCACGTGTAATCTAATCAAATAAGATTTGCACAACTGTATGAATTTGACGGCTTGTTCAAAACGGCTGACAAGAAAATACTGCCCTGGTTTTTGAAATATCATTTCCTATGAATGAGTTTTCAGTTTGTTTTTAGTTTGGCATCTGCAAATCGTACCAAATCACCACTCGAGGTGATTTGATCATTTGATAAATCGCTTTGAATTTGATACCGTGCTAAATTCAAAAATTAGACCAAACCAAATTTGATTATGCCAGGATAAATACGATTTTACTTAAAATCAAATTTAATTTGATGTGATAGATTCGCCTTTGGTTTGGGACAGTACGGCACGCAGTGGCTCGTATCAGAGTGGTAACTAGATTTAACCTTGGAGTAATCATTTGAAATGATTAATCATTCCAAGATTTAACCTTCGAGCAATCGAGATGATTGCTCGTACGTAGATTTAACCATGGACTCTAAAGCTAAGCATACATCGACAAAGCGACTGGAGACAACTAGTTGCTAGTGAGCGAGTACCCCGCGCACATCGAAAATTTAGTAAACCCCAGCAACTGCGCGGCTCATGCCGGTCGCTAGGTTATGGTGGCTGATAAGGGCCATAGCGTAAAATTCCTGGTATGTAAATGAGGGCACCAGAACGCCAGAACGCCAAAACGAAAAAAAACGTCCAATTTTCTCTAAAAGTTCGTTTTGGCGCGCCAAAACAAAGAAAATTCCGTTTTGGCGCCCCCGCCAAAACGAACTTTCATTTTGGTGCCCCAGCCAAAACGAACTATCGTTTTGGCGCCCCCGCCAAAACAACGAAAAACGTCCAATTTTCTCTAAAAGTTCGTTTTGGCGCGCCAAAACAAAGAAAATTCCGTTTTGGCGCCCCCGCCAAAACGAACTTTCATTTTGGCGCCCCCGCCAAAACGAACTTTCGTTTTGGCGCCCCCGCCAAAACAACGAAAAACGTCGAAATTTCTCTAAAAGTTCGTTTTGGCGCGCCAAAACGGAGAATATTCCGTTTTGGCGCCCCGCCAAAACGAACTTTCATTTTGGCGCCCCCGCCAAAACAACGAAAAACGTCCAATTTTCTCTAAAAGTTCGTTTTGGCGCGCCAAAACAAAGAAAATTCCGTTTTGGCGCCCCCGCCAAAACGAACTTTCATTTTGGCGCCCCCGCCAAAACGAACTTTCGTTTTGGCGCCCCCGCCAAAACAACGAAAAACGTCGAAATTTCTCTAAAAGTTCGTTTTGGCGCGCCAAAACGGAGAATATTCCGTTTTGGCGCCCCCGCCAAAACGAACTTTCATTTTGGCGCCCCCACCAAAACAACGAAAAACGTCGAAATTTCTCTGAAAGTTCGTTTTGGCGCGCCAAAACAAAGAAAAGTTCGTTTTGGCGCGGTTATTTCCGTTTTGGCGCCCCCGCCAAAACAAGCATTCAACCACAGTAAAATTATTTTTCAAATTGGCGCGTTGATCTTGTGTGTAATTTGCATAAATTTGCATAAATGAAAATATTTTACGTATATATAGAATTATTTTACGTGGTTTAAAGTTCGTATTGGCGGGGGCGCCAAAACGAAAGTTCGTTTTGGCGGGGGCGCCAAAACGAAATATTCGTTGTTTTGGCGCGCCAAAACGAACTTTCAGAGAAAATTTCGTTTTGGCGGGGGCGCCAAAATGAAAGTTCGTTTTGGCGGGGGCGCCAAAACGAAAGTTCGTTTTGGCGGGGGCGCCAAAATGAAAGTTCGTTTTGGCGGGGGCGCCAAAACGGAATATTCTCCGTTTTGGCGCGCCAAAACGAACTTTTAGAGAAAATTGGACGTTTTTTTTCGTTTTGGCGTTCTGGCGTTCTGGCGCCCTCATTTACATACCAGGAATTTTACGCTATGGCCCTTATCAGCCACCATACTAGGTCCATAGCGCACACATCGACAGCAACTGAGATGTGGTTTAGCAAATATTCTTGAGGGCATCACAAGTCACGTGACAAATAGCTTTGTTTTAGTCAGTTACAACCATGTGTTGTTGATTATGGAGCGCTCACATCGACGGATATGAGAGCAACTGAGTACAACTAGTTGCTCAAAAGTAGAACATGAGCAACTGGGTGGAACTGGATATAGATGGACGCTAACCAGTCGTAAGCTCGCTCACATCGACAAATTCGAGCAACTGATTGTATCCAGCCAATTGCTCTCATGCGCCGAAAACTGCCTGGCAACTAAGTTGTCTCCAATCGCAGTGTCGATGTGCGCTAGGCTTAAAGTTTCGTTTTAGAGTCCATGATAAAACATGTTATCGATTTTGCATCCAAACCAACAAATCTGATACGAGCCATCCTATGTGCAACAGTGCTTTCTCTACATTTTTGTATTCCAAATTGACTAAGAAATCGAATTTTGATTTAAATACGAACATTTCTGAATTTATGTCAGATGATCTCGCGACATAAATTCAGCAAAGCTTTTTATTAATCGTAAACGTATTTACGTCGAGATAATAAATCGACATAAAATTGGCAAAACTATGTATTAATCGAAAATGATTTTATGCTGAGATATATCTCAACTAAAAATGAAATATTTATTTCTCGTAAATGATGTCCCCACGACGCTTCCGTAACAAACACATTATAGTTTATCGGTGCACTTAAAAAAATGATATTCACACAATTCGAGCTGTGTTTAGAACTTCACCGAAGATATTTTTGATTGGAAATGTATCACCAAATCTAGCAATTTTATCAAAATTAATCTCAGAAACCGATAATCAAGAGGTGGATGGGGTGATGGGAAGGCGTATAGTCTGGTTCCGCAGTGCTCAGATAGATAGGCCGCGTAAAATTCATGTTTTACCTGTTCTGGTATCGATAATGTGTAAGCTTCATTTGAGAATTTCGGATTCTGATCGTCACCATCGGTAACATTAATTATCAACAACCCATAACTTGTCAATTTTTTTCCATAAAACTCATTATCCTAAAATTAAAAGAAAAAAAAGAAACTGAATTTCCATTCTATCGAACAATTAATTCTTAGAAAAATCTTTCGTCTTATTTTACTTACGGTAACAGAAATATTAATGTTATAGATTCTTTTTCCGCGATCGTAATCTAAAGTTTCGGCTACGGCGACCATTCCATCAGAGGTAGGTCCAATTAGTTTAAATTTACCATCGCTACCACCCTACAAAATAACCAATTATCGATCAATAACTGAAAATTGTCTAATTAATTTTTACGGTATTTTTGAATACATTTTATTTTATTTCGTGCTTTGCAAATTTTATTGTAATATCAATGTACATAATAAAATGTACATACAAATTTTACAAATTTAAATTTGACTCCAAAACTGAAATCGTTAAAATTGATCTTATTTCAACCGAGTTAACAGCGGATCGAGCTGGATCATCTGTAGTCTATGATCGAATCGAGTTATCTCTGACTTGGAACATATGTAAGTGGAACGGACACGCGCGGTCGAATGGTCTGAAATGTTGATTCCGGCAGTAATCAGTGGACTTACGGCTATTGCATAATTAGTTACAGATCCCCCGCTGTCGTCGTCTTCAGCGCGGCCTTTTAGTATAAATACTGTAGTAGTTATTGGAGTCAACTACAAAACAAAGCACACATACGTTTCATCATCGGGACGTACAGTCATAACATAAGTCAGAAAGAAGACTGCACTAAGATGTCTTAAGCCGCGATCACACGAGCATTTTTGACCCGGAACAACTGTTCGCACACGGGTGCTAAATGGGCCCGGCCAAAATTTCCCCGACAAAAGATGCCGGACCTGGCCCAAGTCAAATTTTAGTAGGCCCTATGAGTCAAATAATTGCTTGTGAATCGCAATCTAACTTCGGATTTTTTAGTATCGAAGTGGTTTAGTAACGAGTGAACGGGCAATTTACACGGGCCCGATTTTGACTCGCGCAAGGTCCCTGCCAATTTGGCCCGAGCCAAATCGTCGCCGTGTAATCGCAGCGTTAGACTATGGTCTTAAATCTAACACACAAAAAGTGCCGAGTTTCGTGAAATAGGCATATAGGCATATTTTATACATTCTTAAGGTTTATATACCTAATCGGTAATCATTTTTCATGTAGTGAATAATCATCGACGCCGTTTAAAAACTATGCCTACAATTCATTAATCTTCAATCAGAATTGTTTTCAAAAAAGTAAAAAGGCTTTAGTGTATCCCCTGGTGGCTGATTCGGGCTATATAGAAATATTTCTGCACGGCTAGACGCACGATAAAAATGATCATGAACACAATTTTTTTGTCAGAAAGTTTGGTTTTCCTGAATCGGCCAACATACTCGCCCATCTTACCTCGTTGACTTCTTTATAATACGGTGAATTTTCGAAATGCGGATAAACATCGTTTAGATTATTCACAATTATAGTTACTTTATACGGCACCTAAAAAGAATTAGTAAAGAATCGCATATAATAAATAGGTTGGCATCAAAATGTTTTGCGCTGAAAATATAATGAAACCACTGCGTGAAGAGCGTATGGTTTTTCAATGGATTTTTTGATAGATCAACTGCAGGGTGACCACAATTCATCCAATTCCAAATTGTCTGTGTTTCCAGGTAGTGTATAACGAACTCAGATACAACGTTTTATCGTATATGATAAATATAGAATTTCGTCCCAAGTAAGAAAATTTAGACAATTTCATACTGGATATAACGAACTATCGGTTATAAGGAACATATTTTCTGGTCCTGTGGAGTTCGCTGTAACGAGGTTCCACTGTATTTTGATTTGCCTTTCGAAAAGAAGCAGAACTGTCCCTTTTTCTGATAACGGTAGGATGAGGGACCCGGCCGAGATTTGTAATCGCGACAGATTCAAGCAGGAAGTCATAACCCAGTTAGATATTCCGACTCTCTGCGAATATATACGAATTTCGACTTTTTTTACCATATGAAACGAAGTTTGTTAAGTTGCAAAGTTCCGATGACATAAAACGGAGACCGAACCAACGGGAAATATAGCATGGGCAACATAAACACCACGAAACACCATTACCCTGTTATCCAGAGTTTTGTCAAATCTGATCGAATTCCCTGTCATACCGAGATGGAATAGTTCCCTGTCTTTCCCCTGTTTCCAGAATCGCGGTCACCCCGTTTATATACCTCGAAACCGTATAATTCGATACTTACCGCTCGCTGTAAAGGCCCACTTCCTGTTGATACCGTGTAGCTGCACGTCAATATATATCGCAACTCGGAAACATAAATCTAGAAATGGGACAGACGATGAAGACAATTTCGGATAAGAAAATTTAAAATATCAAGAAAGAAAAGATTCTTATCACATAATCTGATAGCTTACGACTAAGAACCGTCCGTAAATATCTTTTTACTTAGATAGATAATCATCAAACGAAATAGTTTTGATAGATAGCAGTTAGAAACGTATCAAAAACTGTGACTAACCTTAGATTGTGGTGAGTATCTAGGATCGAGTCGTTCGGCGTTGATCGAATGGTTCAATACGACCGTCCCGTTGTTAGAATTGAGAATCAGTTTCAGATACCCGTCCGAAACGCCCTGTTCCGAGGGGTCCGGTACAAACGTATAATTGTCAGTGGTTGCTCGATCGAATGTGAATACAGTCATCCCGACCGGCGAGTTTTCTTTTACGAAATGGAACTGAGTGATTTTCGATTTACATTGACCTGGAAATGGAAATTACAGTTTATATCGATTGTTAAAATTCGTTTATAAACCCACTGTCGTCATCCTTCTCGATGTCACCGCTCGCTTAATTAACGCCAACATTTTTCAGAGAACAAATTAGCTCGATCTAACTTAAATTCAATAAAAACATCAGTCATGTTTTGTGGACATTTAGGTAAAAGTGCAGATCTGCACCTCTCGGCGTAAATGGTTCAATCAATTACATTAAATATCATTGTTTTCAGATTCAAAATGTCATCAGCATTTCAGTACATTGCCATTGCCATTGGTTAAGTTTAAAGATATCTTCACTATAAAGATTTTAGCCTGGATTCTGTCATTCATTAGATTGCGTTAATCACGAGAGGCGCAGATCTGCACTTTTACCGACTTTGATCCTGTATATATGGTGGCTGATAAGGACCATAGCGTAAAATTCCTGGTATGTAAATGAGGGCGCCAGAACGCCAGAACGCCAAAACGAAAGCAACGTCCAATTTTCTCCAAAAGAAAATTCCGTTTTTGTGCCCCCGCCAAAACAACGAAAAACGTCGAAATTTCTCTGAAAGTTCGTTTTGGCGCGCCAAAACGGAGAATATTCCGTTTTGGCGCCCCCGCCAAAACGAACTTTAAACCACGTAAAATAATTCTATATATACGTAAAATAATTTTATATATGCAAATTTATGCAAATTACACACAAGATCAACGCGCCAAATTGAAAATAATTTTACTGTGGTTGAATGCTTGTTTTGGCGGGGACGCCAAAACGGAAATAACCGCGCCAAAACGAAATTTTAGAGAAATTTTTACGTTTTTCGTTGTTTTGGCGGGGGGGCCAAAATGAAAGTTCGTTTTGGCGGGGGCGCCAAAACGGAATATTCTCCGTTTTGGTGCGCCAAAACGAACTTTCAGAGAAAATTGGACGTTTTTTTTCGTTTTGGCGTTCTGGCGTTCTGGCGCCCTCATTTACATACCAGGAATTTTACACTATGGCCCTTATCAGCCACCATATTTATATGCAAATCTATTTAAAATCTATATAAAACCTATAGAAAAATTCAAAAGAGAAGATTAAAAAGAAGGAAGGATATTTCTCTAATAAAACAGCCACGCGGAAGTTCATACGCATGGCACCTCGTTGCCACTTGGTGTCCGTTGATTGATGTTTTTTTTTCGTCAAAATAATTGTTCAAATTGCTGACAGGTTCTAACGACCACCGTCGTTACAGAAAGAGCGGCCGACGGCAAGGCAGGTGGGTTCGGACCCCAGAAACCACAAGCTCATATCCGACGGTGCGAGGCGTTAACCGCGGGAGGAATAAGCCTTTTTACAGTTTCCAGGCGCCATTTTTTGGTACCCGCCGGGTCCGCATTGTTTAATTTTCTATTTCGTTCATATCTCTGGATTGGATTAAGAAAGAAACAAAGTTAAAATATCGATGAACTCAGCTGGTAAGTAACTTCTTTATGATATATCACTCATTTCTAAAGTTAATGCAACGATGCGCGCTGGTGAAGTTATAAACATCAATATCGTCTTCCCGATAATTCGACTTGAATTATTGCTCATCCCATTCAAAAGTTCGTAATTCTTACAAATTTTAATCGCCTATCTTTTAAGGGGTTCGGGGGTGTTTCCCGGAGAAATTTCTTTTAACGGTTGCGTTTCGATGACTCTGGTCGTATATGAGACCCCGATATCATGATTCAGGTCGATTGAGTCATTTTGCTGTTTATGAATGTCGCGGGTCATAATGTTTTAGACGCAGCTGTTTCATATTATAGTCGATGACTTAAAATACGTACGTTTTCAAAACAATCATCATTGGCAAAATTATTATAGATCCGGCCAAAGTTCGTTTTTATCTTTATCCGAAATCAGCTCCGTAAGTCTGGTTAGATCGATGGTTAAGAAGAGTATTCAATGGTATTCAATGTTTAATGGGTTAAGGATGGGATTATCGTCGATAAAACTCAGTTAACTCTTCGAGTGTATGCCTACGAGTACTGTTCTTTACGTTGTATAATACATGACAATGTCACAGATGTTTCTGTTCTATTGGATCCCAAACATTGTTTTTATTCCGTCAATGATTTTTTAAATTATAGCCTATATTTCGTCATAAGCCGCGCATAGTGCTGCTGTTAGCCCAGACACCTGAACACTGGTAGTATCGGAACACAGCTGACACACCTGCGAGTTATTCTAAATAGACAAACACGCCCGCATTCAAACTACACTCGTTAAAGAAAAATCCTATAGATAAGATATGTATCTGAGACCTGAAGCTAGCATTGCTTTTTGGGGGGGTCAATTTATATGCATATATGTCGGGAAATGAAGCTTGACAGAAATTTCAGTGAGAATCCCATATTTCATCTGCTTTTCTGCGTTTAGGGTTTAAAGTCTAGGGTTTAGAGATTTTATAGGGTTTATAGGCTTAGGATTGAGTTAACCTATCAAACAGACAGCAGAAAATTCTGGAAAACAGAAACGTCGGCAGAAAATTCTGAACAGAAATTTCTGGAAATATATTTCCGGAATTCTGTGAAATGTCGATATTCTGGACGTGCACGTATCTGTTTTGATTAAGTGGAACTGTGAGGTGCGTAGTTTTAGTGGCGGGGTCCTGTAAGTGCTCCCTAGAAGACTTTTGGTAATTATCAGATGCAAAGATCAGCAGTTTCGCAGCTTCTAACATATTGGGGCGAAATGGACGAAGTTCTTTCAGTTCATCAAATCACCGAATCAAATCATTCATTTAACTGCAATTTAGCGTCGAATCAAGTTAGACTAGAAGCATATTTCGAGAACGAGAACTAAATAATTAAGTTTCACCACTAACAATAGATTGAAGTAACATCAAAAATACATTTTCTTTATGTATTTTTGGTAACATGGATAGTCATAATGGGGCTGCTGACCTTAAACCTTATAGTCAGGGATGGATCTAAAAAGGGTCTTAAAACAAGATTTCGTTTAATTCGTCTGTTATATGGACAAATTATACATCGATGAAAAGGTAAAAACAACCAGCCATCACTGTGTATTTTGTCACCCTTGACAACTGGTGCAATTTTGTACAATGCTGTTACCAAGGTTACAGCGTTACTAAAATCACGATGATTTCATCACTTTTTCCGGAAATTTATTTTCTTCATAAACTCAAAACCGGATTAAGATTTTATTTCAATTCAAACGGTTTGAGACAGCTCACCTTTTGTTCTTTCGTTTGATGACCAAAGATAAATTACCTAACACGCTTGGATGCCTTTATATCTAAGATATAAATTTTGAGATCTATTGTAAGGGGCATGAATAAGGGAAACATTTCACCCTATGACACCGGCTTTAGGGTGGACTTTCATCTAAACGAACCCCCCCCCCCCCCATTTAATACGAGTCTCTGAAATTCTGAATCAAGCTTATAATATCTTTTTTTTCAAACATCTATCGCTAACAAGGCCATCGATTCTACGCCCTGTTATAAACAATAGATTTCTGAGTCAACCGTGTTCGATGAATTATGGTGTGACAGCTTTCAGCCCCCCGCGGAGTATTTCTCTAGACTCTGCCTTTTACTACACACGCCCTATATACTCTTTGGGTACAGTAATTCAATAATTATAGGTCGAGTTGTAAAATGACGTATACATCAGGTTCGGACCAAATATTTAACAGCTCTGGAATTCAAAAGAGATACGAGAAAAAGATTATGAATTCAAACTTTGTGTATATTAGTTTAAAATTCCCGTAAAATCTCAGGGAAACTTGACATTTTAAGGAGGGTGGCGGTTAGCGCACCCCCTCCTTAAAATGTCAAGTTTTTACGGGAATATTTTAAACTAATAAACGCAAAGTTTGAATTCATAATCTTGTTCTCGTATTTCTAAAAATCAGTTAATGTTTCCTTTTGGGGTGCCCTTTTAATCATATGTGTCCTATTTCGGGGTGCACCCCTCCGCGAATAAAACACTGGATCCGCCCCTGATAATGACGAGGTTCATGAACTGTCCGTTCAGAATTGATACGTATAATACTCCGTTTAGTTTCGGACTGGTAGGGGGGTATCACCCCAGTAAGGGGTACTTCCCTTACCTTCCCTTTGCTATGAATACTAACTTACTTTCCCTGTTTCCTGCTTCCCAACATTGACTAGATAGAGCTTGTATTAATCGTTGATTAATTTAGCCGTTGAAATATCTTTATTGAATCATTACCAACACCTGGGTTTTAGTTCATTAATACATAACGACTAACAGTATAGAATTGAATGCCTGTCATATGTTCCATTGAACGTTCATCAATAAATCTGTGTAAAATACATTTTCAGTCGAGTGCGTACAGAAAAGCGATGAGATTAATTCTGACGCACGCAGTTTACACTACGCGAGAAAGAGAAGAAATAGGATCCAGTCAGAGAAAATAAAACATACAAAATGCAGTCTCACTCTCATCTGATGAGGTATAAAGTGCTCACATTGCCGTTTTGAACTCAGGTGGCACTAAGATCCGATTCGTTCGTCTGCGATGAAAACTCATGTAAAATAGGACAATAATGAAATGGGCACCCCGAAAAAAAAACTCATCAAAATTTTTTTTGGAAATACAGAGTACAAGCATATGAATTTCACAGTTTTTAGGTATCAGTTTAATATTTTTCATTTTCCCGTGAAATTTCAGGGCAACTTGACAGTTTTGGGGCTGAGCACCCCCTATGCACATCCCATTGGATCCGCCCCCGACATCGTAAGGTCGAGTTGTCGATTCGGCGAACAGTTCACCTGAGATCGACTATTTTGAGTCCAACGCTTAAAGCCCAACGCACACGGCAAAACATTTGTTTCGCCGAAACAGAAAACACGTTTCATAAAACGTTTTTCAGTTCGGCGTTTTTTGTTTTGCCTCCCCCGCACACGGTATAACAAAAAACATCGAACACGTGTTTTCGGTGCCGTGTGCGTTGGGCTATAGTCATGTGATGTGTACATCGCTGTTCATTGGCCACTATACGACCTTACGATCGGTCGAACGAACACTCGGGTCGCAGAAGATCCGTTTCGATCCGATCAACATATTCGATCCTTACGATTATTAATGTTTATACAGTTGAACATCGTCAATATACGATTCTGTTTAAGACGAAACCCTTTTATTATGATGATTTCCAGCATGTCGAAGCTAAAATATCTATATCAATCCATATGTGGATAACACGAAACCCGATGGTTTCACTTTTGCCCGTACGAGATTCGTGTTAACGAGGTTCCACTGTATAATATGACCGGTTTGCGTTGAACAAAAGACAATAAACAGTATAGTACGATAACCACACTCAAACGTGGTGAACGGATAGAAAGATTAAAACCCACTATCTACAGATTAAAAGAATTTAAAATCAAGAATTTATTTATACGAACAATCTAAAATATATAATAAACACGACGTTTCACACCTGACGATGATCTCTAGGGTGAGATCGAAACGTCGTGTTTATTATATATTTTAGATTGTTCGAATAGATAAATTCTTGATTTTAAATTCTTTTAATCTGTAGATAGTGTGTTTTAATCTTTTTACAATAATCAGTTATGTGGCCACTTGACTGAGTTTGACTAAAGAAAAAAAACCATTATTCTCTTTCTCAGAGAAAAATGAAAACATAAGAAATTGTGACTCACCTGCGACTGGATGAGTAAAGATGACCACATTGACAGTAATCAGCAATAGCACGATGAGGAAGCTCATATTAGATATTGCGTGGACGGAATATTTTTACGGTCAGTAGTTATCGGTGGCTACCCCTTCTTTAATCGCGATATGTCCTGTAGCAATAAGGCAACGAAAAATAGACTTGAATACCTTATTTCTTAATCATTTTCAAAAAGTACCGTACCCCCTCAAAATATGAGGAGTACCAGGCACATTCAACAGAACCGCACCCCTGACACAGCCATCGCTGTCAGGAGAGTAGTCCCTTGGAGCCCAATGTAAAAAACAGAAATATAGACAGAAACATGTTTCCGAGCATTTCCCTGCGTTTTGAATGCGTATGACTTTTCCGTGAGGGTATAAATCCCAACAACATAGTGTATCATGGGAGGGTATTATCAGTTGTAAATATACCCCCGTATCTCAGCCGCCAATGTAGGCCCATCGTGTAACATAATCTACAGAAATTCCATCCAAACATTGAAAAATTGGTCTGATCGATGACTCAGTCGATCATAAAAGAACAAAAGAAAGGAGAAAATATTAATAACGATATTTTTTACGATGTTCATAATATGGGGTTCGAACCGCGGACCTGCCGGGTACAGGGGTGACTGCGCAGAAACGTTGAACAACAGTCACTGTGGAGAACCGGCGCTTGATGATAGATTGTGTAATAACTATTGCTGATGAATAATTCATAAATAACGAGTATCATTATTCACTTAAACATTCTAATATTGACGACAGAATTCTAATAAATCGCACTCGCATTGACGCAACATAACGAACATGTATATTATTGTCATAAGAGAATTAAGACTGACGACAGAAAAACACACCGCGCGTATCTACATAATCTCAAGAGAGAGTCTATTAATTTCACCCGTTTATTGAAGGTCCAGTTTTAATTTCGACGGGATCAGTAACTCAGTCATGTGTTTTTTTTAAATTAGAGATCAGTCTAAAACTAGTTCTTTATAGTCGATCTTCTTAACAGATTAACATCGGTCTCAAGATTTGAGACAACTTTTGGACTTACTTACGCATGTCACGACTGTCTTAGAAATTGAAGTTCTATTTATACATATTCGTCCATCGACAAATGAAGTACGATAATTCTTTCTTTTTTAGGATGATATAAGTAAGATTTAGAAGAGTTTACATATTGTATTTACCTATGAACTCAAATTAGCAATTTCATCAGCGCAGTAGTGTTCTAGTAATCCTGTGTGAGTGTGACAGTGGTTAGTGTTATAAGATTCCGAGGACGCCGTATTCAGAGTTATTTACTAGTTGATAGAAAGCGTGAAAAACATGTCTCTCACACGTTGTGTCAATGGTGGCTCCAGTCACGCAAGTTCTATTAATCTATTCGTCTGGTCAGAGAACTGTTTCTATCCTTGTCCTTAGAGATGTAAATGTTGCTATCCGATTTTAGTACCGCATCATCAGCCCTGTTCGTCCCAATTTTCCAATATTCTATAGTTCTACGTGTCCCCTGTCCGGGTCTCCTTTGCTATCACCCGGTTTGCCTATCTTAGTGGTTAGCCTTGCCGCGGTTTACCTACCCCAGTGATTCTACATATGCCATGGTTCTCCTATAATATCCGTGGTTCTCCTGTCTCCAGGGCGTCCAATCCCTTCGAGGTTCTTCTCGTTCTCGTGCGCCTATATCTTACAGGCTTTACTGGTGCCCGCTCCTGCCTGGTTCTCTTTCGTTTTCTATCCTTGTCTCCCCCAGGAGGCTCCACACCAAAACGTTAACAGGTTAACAGTCCTATAAATATGGAGGCCTCGGGATAGGGATGTATACACGATTGAACGTAAGCTCAGGTTTCTTCCACGGGAAGGAAGTGGTAGCGCCGGACAATTTAAGTCCATTTGTTCGATTCACAGATTGTAAAAAAATACTTTCTTTACTTCCTGTGATAAACGTGTTGAGACAAAGGTTACGAGAGACGCTTTCTTTTCTATGTCCGTATTTGCAGTGTATTTTGCCGAAAGTCTGAGTGTATATATCATTCCATTATTTGGTCAACTATGTTACAAGTACCTACGGAGCGGAATCCGCGCTGCAATTACTGGTAGCAATTTCAATTCAAAACTGGTATCTTATTAATGTCTACTACGCTGCGATGTGGAGAGAGATTTAGGAGATGGAGGGGGCGTGACGGGTTTTCTATCGTGACTAAGATTTTCCGTAATTCGTTACAAGCAAGGTTATACTAAACAATAGCGGTTCACATCATGATAAATAATTCACGCCAGAGACCGGTAACTATACCGGTAGCCATTGCGTATATATAGAGGCCTACGTTTATATGCGGGTTGTTCATGTTATACTACGTCACCTTGTCACCAAATTAGGGAGGCTCTCTTTATTAAAGCGCAACGAAACTCTTTTAATCAACAATTTTTCCAAAACGGCTCATCCTTCGTCTTAAATGTATTCAAATAACTAGCTTGTAATTAAATACCTGGTTTGTATCAATTGTATTAATTGTATAAATTAGCTTAGAATTTAGCACCTGTAATTTTGTATATAAACATGTAGTCTAATCATTTGATTCACTTGTATTTCACCTGATGAGGGGATATGATCCCGAAAACGTTCGTGTTTAACAAACTGTCTGTACTCAAAAGAAAATGAGGTTTTTAGTGTTATCGCTTGTCGTTAGGTAGAAAACAATAGCCCGGCCCATATTGACACGGATCAGGCCCGAGTCAAATCTGACCCGTGCCCACCGATTTGGAGAGCGCGCTTACACGCAATCCACTCAGTCGATACTGGTCGAATGGTTAACCGGTAAAAACAAAGAGGAAGTGAGTCATTTTCGCAACGCAATCAGTTGTCACGTGTAAAAGTTTGGATCGGGCCTGGAACGACGTTTTTGGTCGGCTGAATCTGACGCGGGCCAAACAGGCACTGGCCAAAAAACGCTCGTGTGATGGCAGCTTAGCAGATATTTTAGTAAAATATGAGCCACAACAAGGAGGATATGGAGTTGAATGTTTTGCCGAATCCGAAAGAGTCAAAATTAGTTAGGATAGATTTTTAATCACCTTATCCACATGTCTTCAAGTTTATTATCATCTATTTTATTGTGAATGGTTGAATGTTTTATTTTACCTGGTTTGAACGATGCGGTAGTTTCCTTTTCCGATGCGGATAAAACATTGTGAAGTCTATCAGAAATCGGTACCCGGTCTGTTATCGGCCTCGTAGCGACAACAGCATCATCTGCAATAACATGTATAACACAGAAAAAATTAGGAAATTCAGGGATATGCGAATAATTTGGACTCTGAATCTGGCTCTGCAAACCTTTGTCATTGGTCTATCTTGAAATAAAGAAAGATTTTTATTGCGGCGATTTCCCATAACAAAAATACAGGGCCCGGTTTCATAGAATGGGAATTAACCGTTAACCCAGGGGTTAACTCAATTGAAAATGGTTGAGTTAGCCCCCCCCCCCCCCCGGTTAAAGGTTATACCAGTCTATAAAACAGGGCCCAGATTATCTTGCTTTTGTGGCGTCAATGTGTTTGAATATGCGTATCAAATTCTTTTCTGTGAATGTTTGACACTGACTTCGAGAATATAGTTCTAGAATATCAATAGAATCGTCCGTCAGCAGTAAAAACCGGAGCTGTATTTCATTCCTAATCGGAATTCATGAATTCGATTCGTCTGAATGAAAAGTAATGAATTTTCTATATTTGTCGGAACAAACGCCTTCTCATGAATCGATGCATGATCCCGAGAACGGATATTTAACTTCCCGGTAAATGACTAATCGGGTCGGGTCTGTCACCAGGCGATGGGTCACCTACGGGATACGCCCATAATACCTCCGCCCTAAATCCCACACCCAGAATCCCTCCACCCAGAATACCCTCATATGTGTCCAAAATACCTCCACCCAGAATTTAAAAAAAATACTATAATTCTATTATTTAGATGTCTAAAGTACCACCAATATTGACTATTATACATGTATAGGATCATATATTATGTGTTACGGTATACATAAACCTATACTGAATAATAATTGAATAACAATCAATGACAATGTTTACTTGCAATTAGTTATGGCTGGGAATATTAATTAGTTTATCTCATGTCTTTAATCTAATACTAGATTTCTCTGGAAACAATTCAATATTTAGATTATAGAATATTAATTAGTCCTATAATCTAAGAAAACAATGTACTACATTTCGGTATACACTGTATTCAGTTCATTTCCATTTAACTGCAACAATGATCTTCGAACAATATACTGAAATTAACATAATACTTTGTTTTGCTCAATTAACTACTTTTAAACTATAGAACTTTGGTTTATTTGAGTATGGCCTGTAAATTCAAACTTGGGGAGGGGGGGGGGGGCAAAATATTCATTCTAAACAATTATATTTCTAATAGGTAATAGGTTCTAATTTTTGTCCTTCAGGCATAAACCCATTAGATCTAGGGCCTGGAGGTATTTTGGACACATATGAGTGTATTCTGGGTGGAGGGATTCTGGGTGTGGGATATTTGGGTAGAGGTATTTTGGGCGGAGGTATTATGACCCGGATTCGTCACCTACCGCCCCCTCCCCAACCAGGGGGCTGTGAGCTAGGTGTTTATTTATAAACAGTAAGCATACTCATTAATATATATTGATTTACAGGAGACATTTGTTATTTATAAATCAGGTTCTAGTTTATTATGTATATAGCTGGTACCACGGGAATTCACGAGAGTGAAATTAAATATGTCTGGTGCATACCTAACTCAGACCCCGAGGCGTAAAATCATTTTGTGTATAAATTACCGCAACGCAGAATAGAATTAGGTCCCATACCCTGAATTTTAGACGTTCATTCTGTATTTAAACGGCAAAATATATCTTACAAAAAGTTGTTCTTTTTTAAATGGCGGGCAACGTGATAATATGCCTGTACGTATAAAAATACTTGATTCGCAATTCACAGATTTCTAATCGACCAGAATAGATTGTTTTGGGGTTTGCAGTCCCTCTCCAGACAGGTTCTATACCCTACGAGTCGAGTCAGAACATCCACACTCATGCCAGTCATTCGATGTCTTGCATTGTCAATACGATCGCGATATAAAATCGAATTTTTGTGTGTTTTCATTGAATATTTGACAGCAGCTGTTTAAAACTGAAATGAAAACTAAGCTCCTTGCTATGTCACACTTAAGTAGATGTTAGATATTAAAACTGAACACAAATGGCTTTCTATGGTTATCCATTCGGGGGTCACATTAACATCGATCCAGCGGAATTCAGAATTCAAATTTGACTCTGAATTTATCAAATCTTGTACCTCCTAGTACTGCAGTTAGTTAGATTATACCGTTTGACAAATTTTAATGATATAAATTCAAATTTAAATAGGCCTTAACATAACGGATTTAATCGCCAGCTGCATCTCCTATGGTTCAATGCACTATTAGATTTGTGGTTGGACAGAATTTTGATTTCTGAATTTTCGTACCTAACCTTACAAATCCCATTAGCGCGAGATTTCATGGCCACTTTATCTGAGAATCCGAACAGTTTTACAGAAGGATTCGGCTTTGTAATTTAGACAGTAAGTATTGAATATTTAAAGGGGTAGGCATCTCTTTACCCAATCCTGGAAGTGAAACGGAAGACGCTCGATACGATCCTGTCCAACTATATTATAAAACTATATACACTGGCAATGGTATGATTACATCATCAGTACACTATAAAAGCTTAAGGTTCTTGGTGAAAAAGGCCTAAGCCTACTTGGAGGACAGCAATAAACTCAGAATATTTTGATTTAGTTTTTGGTCTTTGTGTCGGTTGTAAAGCAGGCATAATTCCTACACTCTTAACTCAAAAAGGGCATATAAGCCTACGTAGGTCTTGGAATCAAAATTAAAGCTAATTTCAGATGCAAAATTTTAGACTAACCTCAAAAAATGTAAATCAAATCCCTCCTCAGTGTAAAACTATCAATAGAAATATAAGATCCGTTTGTATATATATATTTGAGTAATCAAGTGTTTTCAATGACACTGACTGACAGACGATGGCTGTCAGGATAAGAGACAAGTGATCGTTGATAACATTAGATCCTACTAGTTGTGTGTATGTGTTTAATTATACTCAATGCGATCCACAGCTGACACACAAACCAGCACCGTATTCCACTATACTGGCTGAAACACCTGTCTCTCCCGAGCTGTGCGTGTCAGCCCCCCAGTCCCCCTGGTGGGTCGCGTTACAACCAAACCAATCGTAAAACCTTACTGATTCATCAAAATGACTACGGAAGTTTGCCTGATGATGGCTAACCGTTGTATCTAACCGAAACGTTGATATATCATTTTACTAAAGAGCTTTTAATTTTTGGCCGAATCTATTGTGGGATTTCGAACTGGACCAGATATTGTGTATCTTCTCGACTCATCGCGACTATACGGAATTCGTAGCCCAGATCTACCAAACGCGGCGATCAGGAGAAAATAGATAATTCCGCTTCCGGAAGAGCACCAATCGAAAAAGAAACTGAATTGTTTTGAAGTTTTGTTGTGGGACGATGCAAACGCTATAATATATTAGTCCTCTTCGTCGTAGGCTTTTTTAATGCAGCCGTCAAAATGTGTTGGACCCCGACCATCATCCCCTCGGGAGCGCACTAGACACGACCGGTATGTAAGCGGCGGGCCTGCGATTGTTGCCAAAACAAATGTACCACTTATTTATTGGGCACCCTGAGGTTATTGTAAAATAAGGGAGTATAAGGTGAAGTAGGCCTAGGGAAAAGGTAATGCAAAAAAAATTGGGGCTGTCCCGATATGGGCCCTGAAGCATGGCTGAGTGCAGGAACATTGAAAGCAGCTCGCGATACCCGGTCTAAATCAAATCACGCCCCGTTAAGGAGTTGAGGTATTAAACCTCAAATTTTCAGTGCCTTTTTAATTAAGTGCCAAATATATCCTAACGCATCCAATCGATTACAATGGTGAGATTTCATATTTCAAATTCAAATCACCTGGCAATCTATTGGAATTTTCATATTCTATACCGGGTATTGAGGTTTTTTATGTAAGGCCTTTTTTAGATAATTGTAGCACGGAATTTTCAAGAAAAAGAATTGGGAAACGAAAAAAAATCGAATTTTATTTTTTACAGGCGTTTTAGAATGGAAGGAGGCCGAAGAAAAGTAGAAAATTATTTATCACTCGAGTATTTTCCACATCAAATATCGGGAGGACTCCCTTCCCCCCCCCCAAAAAAAAAACTAAAAAATGAGTGCACATTCTGATGAAATTGAATTCGAATAATGGAAGAAATGAAGAAAGCTGACTTTTTTGCCAATGACCAGATCGAAAATTACGACGGGAATAACACATATTTTTTTCTCTTTTTTCTTTTTTGAAAAATGGTGATGGTCTGAAATCAAGTCTTTTTGAAGTCAACGTTTTTGGTGGGATTCGGGAGGGCGGATCCGTATTCCAAGTAACTGAAAAGGCCTAAGTGATGAAATGTCAGATGCGCAGTAGGGCTATCAAAGCTTTACTCTGAAATGATGCCGACTTCTGATTGAAATCGAAGGATATTTTCATTTTCAGTTCAAACCTTTTATCTCATATTGGGTCGGTAGGCTAGTTGTTTCTTTTCGAAATTTGTGTCTTCAAAATAAGGTCTGCATACACACCGATCTATATAGGCCTAATCTATATAGGCCTATAGTCTAATATTATTATACCAGATTGCTAAGGACGCGATTGATGGCCATGCAGCTGGCTAAGTAACGGTGAACTTATGGCATCGTCAGGTTTTGGATATGCCGCACGCTATCACCAGCTAGGGTATTTTGAAGGCCTCTCTATTCTACAATAGCCCAGCCAATATTAGGCTGATTTTACCAGGTTTCATAATTAGTAAATCTGGTGAGGAGATTTAAACATTTACTAGTAAAATTTAATACGTGACCACATAGATATATGCCATGTATGTATGTCATAAATCTATGAGGAAGGTCTTTCTCAATTACCTTAGGTACATTATGTATTTAATGTATTTATAAACTTGAATTATCTTCATGTACCCGCCATTGTGTTGTATCATAAAAATTAGTTTTTTGATACAATAAACTAATAATAATAATAGTAGTAAATTTTAGTGTCCCTTAAACGATATGAGAATTCTATTGTATTTTCAGTTTGATTACAGAACACTCTTACCTGTAGCGATGACAAAAGTCAGTATTACTGATAGTCCCGGTAAACATATTCTTCATGTCTGACTCTGACTCAGTATCGGCCGCTGCTGCTGCTGCTTCTGGCTGATGATGTTTTAGTGTTACCTTGGATACGCATCCCGATCACCACCGCCACTCGCTTGGTTCTCGTTTGAAAGACATTTTTGCGCGCCGCCCTGCCAGACCGATTCTGATTAGAGAAATTCACAGCGAATGAAATAGTGTTTTATTGCTGGTTGTTGAAGTGGCAATCTATGTTTTATAAGTATTGGTATTGAGAGACCCCGGCGGTGCAGTGTATATAGAGCTATGTGCTGTATAGGGTATGCGTATCGAACATAAGCTCTTGCTGATGTAAAGCCACTTAATTATTCATATAGTTAGTTATTGATTACTGTGTACAGGTAGAATAACTCGACAACTAAGGCAGTCACTCAGATATTTACAATACGATCTCTAATTAGTAAAGTACACCCGTTAAATGGGTAAAATTATTCGCCAAACATCATGATGAAAAAGATCACACTTATCGAGGTTTATTTCAATTGATTGCATCTCGGGGGCTCGTTAGAAATCTATTCGACTTAAAAACCCACAGATCGATCAATAGGAAAAGGGCACGCTTTTCCATTCCAGGGCCCCATCACTTTCGGATTTCGAAAAAAAGAATTGGAAAATGTATGTAATTTTTGTGTATTTCAATAAATTCATGCTGAAGACATGAAGCTGATTTCAGCTCAATTCTACTTCTATGTCCCGAGAACGACTTTTTTGTCCTAAAAACAACTTAAATTCATATACGTATAATGAATAGTAGGCGCAGATCAAGGGGGTATTGATAGTCTTGTACAAGACCCTCAAATTCTGAGTTTTGTTTTCTGAAATTCTGAAATTGGAATTATTTCGATGTTGAGAGGCACTATATCAGTGAAATGCAATACCGAATACCGGGCAACACAACTGATAAGGGCCGAACTAAAAGGCGAACAGGAAGTTGGAGCAATTTGAAAAAAAACGAAAATAAGGCTTAAAATTCGACGACAAGCACGGTCATGTGCAAAATGTTTTGAAAAAGGCATAACTGGTTGAAAAAAGGCATCTACAAAAGATTTATGCATTTTGGTTTTTCAGAAAGGCACGTGGGCTTTTTCGTTCAAAACGTTGAAAAAGGCACTCTACAAATAGAATTCTATGCGTTGTGAATTTGAATTTGTTTTTTTTTTGTGTTCGTTGTGAATGAATTTGAAAAGGGTGCAACTCTAATTCTAATTCGCTCAATGGACTACGTCATCGCGACTGGGAGATGAAGACAAGTCGATATTCTATCAAATTATTGTATCTGCGACATTGGATTCTCAAATCGAATGGTTTTTATGATATTGCCTTGGTTAATCGAGTGATTTTGTGTGGTCACTTGTAAATGCAGTAAAATATCACCTATAACGTATCAAGCCTTTGTGAGAAATGCCAGTTTTCTCAGTAAATTGCCCTTTCTTCTGTCACGACGCCCTGCTAGGCTCTTGATCCGCCCCTGATTCTTGGAGTATAATGTCATCTATAAATGTGGTACCCTCGACTTCATTCAGGCCAAATTATTTAGGTGAAATATGAGATTTCAGGACCTTAAGTTATTGATTTCAGTGGGTCCAGAAATGATCGGGCCTGAAAAGTTGTTTCTAGAGCCTAGAATTTGATTTCAAAACGACCTTTGTGTAAATCAATCTTTCTTTTGTGGCCAAATACAGGGTATTCTCCGTGTATAGAAACGACCGTAAGACTGTGCTGTTGACTTAATCTTGTAGCACATGGCGGGCACGGTCGTTCCAGTGTCAACAAGGGTTCTGGTGCACTAAGACAGATGGTGCACTCGTCTCTCCTCGTCGAGCGAACATTCGTAATTTTCATTAAACATTTTCCGAAGTCCAAAACGTGGCTACATGTAATAATTTATTGATTCGACGTTTCGAATTAAACCTATAATAGCCATCTTCAGGAATACTGAGTTAACAAAAATATGAGGTTTATATATACCAAGATCAAAGAGGCAAATTAAGTTATTTAGTGCGAGGCAAACTAGGGCTATTACAACATAGAAAAGTTGCAAACAAAACAAATTCAAGCAAAGCAAACTAGGGAGTAATTAATAGAACAATAGGGAATATAAGTGAAGTAACCATACCATATCATGCGATTAGTATTGACTATTCACTATCTTGTATGTATTGTGTTGATTTACGAAAATATATAGTATATAAATATCAGTGATGGTGAAAAAGTAGAGTGAGTAACAGAAAATGAGTGAAAAATATTACAAAAGTAAGGGAAGATACAAAAGATCAAAGGATACATTAGAGTTTAACCGAATGCGGAGAAATTGAAAATAAGTTCGTTATGAGAGGAATAATTGTAAATATCTCTTGATGTCACTCTCTGTATATCTTTTCGATAAGATGTATCTTGTCGACATCGTTGAGGTGATAAGATAATTTGGAGTTTATTTATTCATTCTATTTAGACAAATGCCACGTTGCATAATAACCACAAGTGGAAAAGAACACACGCATATATATCTTACATTGACTACTAACAATTACAATTGTATGCAACTCTCATGTTCTTGTAGCCTTATAAAACTTCGCTTATTCCGGGAACACCATAACCGTATTGTATTTTACAAACATAGATAGTACTCATGATAAAATATCAAATATAGCTGCAAAGCAGCGATAACGTGTTTTCTGCACAGCCGAAACCTTCATATTCGAAATGAAGGGAATCGAAAATTCGAACAAAAATCAGTGTCGGCGATTTCTTACCTGATATGATCCTAGAATACCTAGAATATCACTATCTAAACTTACGTGATTTTGAAAATAAAAACAAACTGAATTTCTGGATTCTTACTAGTATTTAAGATTAGTCGATAGAATTCAATTTGGATTTATACTCAATATGCTCACGAGTATTGTTGAACATAAAAACTATCTTACATTATTTTATGACAATAACAATTCAAAGCGATAAGCGATTACATCGGACTGGATCTGCTGTGTCAAGAACCCTGTTTCGTTCCCGGGCAGGTGTGGTAGATTACAAATTGTATCCCAATTTACAAAAGTGATCCGACCGATTAGGAGAAACGAGGTATCATTTTATTTTTGCCTTAATTATTAAGTTTAATTCGAATTTGCTTAGAAGTAAATGTTTTAATATTACGTCAATTGCCTTTTCGACAACATGTATAAAGCGGGTTAAACTAAAAGGATAAAAGAATATTTCCTACGATATTGAGGATTCCAATTCCCAGACTGCCGACTTGGAAGTCTATGGGCGACATTTCCCTAAAAAAGAATTTTTTTGTTTGTTTCACGTACCATAAAAGACAATTCCGCGCCGTGAAGTCATGCGCCAAAATGTCAGCAGATGGCGCCACGTACATGTAAATGACGTCACCACGGATAACCCGTTATTAATATGGTTTAATTCGATACAATATAAGCATGGTACTTAAGCTCCGTTTCATAGTAGATTCGGAATTTGATCTGTTATACTTCAAAAATAAAATTTATGAAATGGGGACTGCATGAATAAATCATTTAGAGTATATTGATTGTGACATCAACTATACTGACAAGATACATATGCCAAAATGTCATGCGCCAAAATGTCAGCAGATGGCGCCACGTACATGTAAATGACGTCACCACGGATAACCCGTTATTAATATGGTTTAATTCGATACAATATAAGCATGGTACTTAAGCTCCGTTTCATAGTAGATTCGCAATTTGATCTGTTATACTTCAAAAATAAAATTTATGAAATGGGGACTGCATGAATAAATTATTTAGAGTATATTGATTGTGACATCAACTATACTGACAAGATACATATATACATGAAGTATTACGCGGTAAGATTAGTATGTAAAATGCTGTATCTATTTCAGGTTTCCCCAGACGACATTTAAAATTTCGCACACATTTCTAACCGAAACGTCGACTAACAGCTATAATGACAACAATGTTGTAAAAATTAATGAAATTGATTCGCACATTTTGATTTCCGGGTTTTCCAAGATGACATCATTAACGTGTACGTGGGTCCATCTGCCGACATTTCGGCACATAACATCGCGGCGCAGAATTGTCTATTACGTGAAACAAAACATTGTCTTTTTAAAGGGATGAGTCACTTCAATTCCTGCTGGTAGGGGAGTTTCCTTCGACAGAGTTTTACATTCGCATAACATTGTTTTAATTCGAATTGGTATTAGAATTTTAGCGTGCTTATAACAGTACACAGTGAATATGTGCTTTCAAGGAAGATTGTTATATTTTCATCAGTATTAAGCATTGTGCTTAGTGAAAATTGCTGAAGTCGACTCGACAGGACATATATTCTATGAAAACTATTCATATAGCCGGTACTCATAATATTAGCGAGTTTTTGTGAGAAATTAGGACAAATCACAGAAAATCTTTGTGCAAGTAAAATGCCTTTGAAACGTTTTTGTTGAACTTTGAGGTATGAATCCAAAACATGATGATAATCACGACAGGGCTTCTGCCGAACGGATAGAAAACCTAAAAAGGTTAATCAAGAGACATAAAGGTCTTCGAAATTCTTTTTCGAAAAGCCCATACAGTTGCAGTTTCAGCACGCAAACTAATGATTAAGATGAGACTGCAGAAATAAAGCATGGTATACCATAAAACCGCCTTAGAATAAACTTGTTTGAGATATGATATAACAACCCTTATTATGTGAACCCAAGCAATTCTTTGAGGTAAGTAGGATCGAGAGCTTGAAAAATTCTAAAAGCGAGGAAACACCTCAGAAACTTGCGTTTACAGACCGGTTATCTAATGTATAGCTGATAATGGATTGCATGGAGTATGATCATATGTTCAGGTTTTTGTAGTTAGACAAGGTAATAAATAGATATTCATATACATATACGTATTTCGAACCAGTATTTCAATAAATGCTTCGACGAGGTCATCACCTTGCGCAAACGTGGGCCCCTTATCCTCTTTATAAAGATATACATTTTACAATTTATGAATACATATAGCTCGAATAACATAAACCCATTCCATCGAGACAACATACTACAATGTATATTAATCTTTGAAAAGAGGCTTGAAATCCGAGTCTCAATGAATTACATTTGAATAATCGTAATGATTACTCAGTTACATAAGGTGTAACGAGTCTGCATAGAGAATGGTGCATTACAAAAAGGGTACATTATCATTATTATGTATTGACTATTTTCAGTAGTACGCGCGAGACGTGTCTTATAATCGAAGGATAAAGTTAGCCTAATGTATAACTAGTCCTGTGTTATATACCAAGGATGTCGTTCCTCATAAATAGGGACGATCCCCACATAACGATACAGCGCGAATTTTGATGATTTAAATCGAATTTTATTGGAACCTTAGAGTTCATCGTTATCCGCTGTCCCAGCTGGTTCTACGGGTTTATCTGGTGCTGTTCTGCGCGGCCTTTGCTCTTCTGTATTAAACGCCACTGTTTCAGACATTTCATCGTAAGCGACGATCGTTTCACCGGTGAGTTTCGGGCAGACTATCGCGCGCGCTTCAGACCGGAACCAGTCCACTGTTAGGATATAGACCACGTAGTTAAAACAGTTATTCAAATAAACAAATCGATACACGAAATCTGCAGTAGCCCCGGTATAAGCATCGGAATACATCTTTCTCAATCCGAATTTATTATTCACGGTAATTTCATAATTGACCACACTGTCCCAGATACTGAAGATGGCGGCTGGAGTCGTGAACACTAGAAACATCGTAGAAACGACGATCAATTGTATGAATATTTTACGATTTTTCAAAATTCGATCACGTCCATTTTGTCCCTCATCGCTTTCCAACATGGTGACGTTCAGGTTCCGGTTCCGGTGCATAGCGACTAGGATGGCTCCGTTACCGAGCCACACGAGACTTACCGGTACCGTATAGACGACGCAGTAAAGAAAAAACGGCCCCAAATAACTGAATAAACCTTCATTTGAGGGAAAGTATAAACATTCGATGAATATACCGTCGTCATCGATATTGAACGATGTCAGAACGGGAACCATTAGAATTCCGCCCAGAACCGAGAAGATTGACAGCGTCACCAGACGACATTTTCTTGTTAAAGAACAATAATCAAGTTTCAAACGTAAGAATCTTTCAGCGGTAAAAATAACGACGATCCACGAAGCGATGAAAGCAGACGTATAACTGATATAAGTGATTATTTTACACGAAGCCGGAGTCGATACTATGTTTGTTTTAATGTCTCTAGTTCCACCAATAGCGTGCGGCATATCCAAGTGAAGCCACTTCAGAAAAGCCCCAAATATCAGGAACATTAGGTCGGCGACCGATAACGGGAATATATAATCAAATACATCCGTGAATCTCAATCTGCGGCTTTTAATGAAAACAAATATAGCGAATAGGTTGCCTGCAATTCCCTGTATGTAGAAAACAGGGAAAATGTAAGCGACAAAAACCAGTAATCCTTTACTGAACGCATCTGGAACTTGGTTGTCCGTGCTGTTTGTTACGTTATCCATAATTCTAGACTCGCAGGATTTGATTTCAACCCGTCGAATGGTCGTGTGCCAGTATCAAGTTTCTGTGTTCAGCTTCTTTGAAAACAGCTGATTATATTGTAGCCAATTGGTTATTGCGTTCACAGCTGTGTACCTAAGTTATTTTTTCCGTTGCTTTGAACTTCAGGCATTGGATGGAAAGTAAAATGTGACAGATGTCGTCCATTAGAAATTCGCATACATAATACGTACGCTATTGCTATGGAATCCGAGAGGGGTTGCGAGATCATATTTCCAAATTGTGATCAGAATGAATAGCTGAAAAATCTAAAACCGAAATTGTTGTTGACCCTAGAATATATTTTGCGCTGATAAGCAAAGCAAGAAAAAGCTAAGAAAAAGTTATTAGATTATACATGTGGTGACAGACCAGTCAGGAGAGTCGTAGTGACCAGTTGTGTATAATGGTTGTCGTCAAGTGCTCTATTTACTCACAATGTCCATCATTATCATTTTCTTCGATTGGAGAAGTGCATCGCATTCGGTGCATTCATCAGGAGGTTCTTATCAATAGCTTCAGGCCTGGTAATCTATATGATATATTTCAGGATTAGGACTAACGAATTATACACATCCACGCAACGTAATGTATATACTGAATTGAAATCTATTGAATTTATTTTCTCTTTCTTGTCACAGATGTCATTTTCTGCCGCGCAATGTTGTATGTATCGCAATATATTCGCATTTCTATCAAATGAACTCTATTCAGTTATAATCTATGTAAACCTTGTGCGCTGTAACGCGGTAAAGAAGCGCAGCGCTCGAATAAATCAAACTATTGTTATCGTTATCAATGCGCTTGTTTTTGCCATTCAATTTCGAGAAGATCGATAGGTCACGCAAGGAGATACCATTGTTTCTCATCAGCCTTTTGTGGAAAAGTGACGAGGGCAGCAGGTTTTTATTTCTACATCCCTCTTTTTAAAAAGAGAGCAAAAACCCTAATTCCAAATTCCATAAGTGATGAGGGCGACTATTCTCTCATTTTTGAATGGGGAAATTTAGGCCTTAACGCGGCCTTGAATCAGGTCGGAAAGCACTTCGTTACCGAAATACTCGCCTTCCACAGTAACAATTGGGTAGCGACCGCGAATAAAATAATCAAAAAAGTGTGATGAGGTTGTTTATCGTGTGCGGGAGTGTTTTACTTAGAAACGAAAACAGATTTTTGCATGCGGGATGCGCATATTTATTTTCATTCTTTACTGACGATAATTTTTGACGCGCGCGGAAAATGAAACTGATGAGAATTAGAAACAAGCAATTCTTTTTTTTGCGTGGACTAAGATAGGCGCTTCAGGTTCCCCGAAGAACTATCCCATATGACTCATATTCTGATTTTGCTCATACCATGAATATTCTGATCATGGTTTAACTGACATACATACATTCGTATTACGGTAATTGATTTGAATAAACCATTTGTGCGAACATTTCAAAGTTATAATGATAAAACTAGAACCACCATTCTACCTAATATTGTAAGCAACTGGGGACCATAGCTACATCCGTTTTACAAAATGAGTAAGTTTAGCATCAAGATATTATTGATAATACTTAAACAAGAACGTTTTCTATGACGTGAAACCATTGGAGGGGTATTTACTGATTTTTTAACAACAATACGCGAGAGAGGTTTTTGTGAACTTCAAAACGGTCGGACAATCTCAATTTTCATTGCTATTCAACTTTTGAAATGGACAACATAACCAATAGTACGGATAACCGAGTTCCAGATGCGATCATCAAAGGTTTGATGGTTTTTGTCGCTTACATTTTCCCTATTTTCTACATACAGGGAATTGCAGGCAACCTATTCGCTATATTTGTTTTCATTAAAAGCCGCAGATTGAGATTAACGGATGTCTTTGATTATATATTCCCGTTATCAGTCGCCGACCTAATGTTCCTGATATTTGGGGCTTTTCTGAAGTGGCTTCACTTGGATATGCCGCACGCTATTGGTGGAGCTAGAGACATTAAAACAAACATATTATCGACTCCGGCTTCGTGTAAAATAATCACTTATATCAGTTATACGTCTGCTTTCATCGCTTCGTGGATCGTCGTTATTTTTACCGCTGAAAGATTCTTACGTTTGAAACTTGATTATTGTTCTTTAACAAGAAAATGTCGTCTGGTGACGCTGTCAATCTTCTCGGTTCTGGGTGGAATTTTAATGGTTCCCGTTCTGACATCGTTCAATATCGATGACGACGGTATATTCATCGAATGTTTATACTTTCCCTCAAATGAAGGTTTATTCAGTTATTTTGGGCCGTTTTTCCTTTACTGTGTCGTCTATACGGTACCGGTAAGTCTCGTGTGGCTCGGTAACGGAGCCATCCTAGTCGCTATGTACCGGAACCGGAACCTGAACGTCACCATGTTGGAAAGCGATGAGGGACAAAATGGATGTGACCGAATTTTGAAAAATCGCAAAATATTCATACAATTGATCGTCGTTTCTACGATGTTTCTAGTGTTCACCACTCCAGCCGTGATTCTAAGCATTTGGCAATGCACCATCGATTATGAAATTAATGTGAATAAGAAATATGGACTTAGAAGATTATTCGGCGATTATGCGGTTGCTACTGGCGACTTTTTGTATCGATTTGTTTTTTTGAATAACTGTTTTAACTACGTGGTCTATATCCTAACAGTGGACTGGTTCCGGTCTGATGCGCGCGCGATAGTCTGCCCGAAACTCACCGGTGAAACGATCGTCGCTTACGATGAAATGTCTGAAACAGTGGCGTTTAATACAGAAGAGCAAAGGCCGCGCAGAACAGCACCAGATAAACCCGTAGAACCAGCTGGGACAGCGGATAACGATGAACTCTAAGGTTCCAATAAAATTCGATTCAAAACAGTTTTTAAAATTCGCGCTGTATCGTTATGTGGATCCTAAGTATATAACACAGAACTAGCTCTAAAAATATGCTTGTTTGATTCTGCGATCTTTTTGAGACACGTCTCACGCGTGCTACTGAAAATAGTCTATACATAATAATGATAATGCACTCTTCTTATATAGCACCATTCTCTATGCAGACTCGTTACGCCTTATGTGACTGAGTAATCATTACGATTATTTAAATGTAATTCATTAAAGCTCGAATTTAAAGCCTCTTTTCAAAGATTAACAGAATGTTTCATCTCGATCGAATGAGTTAATGATATTCAAGGCGTTTTCATAAATTGTAAATGTATCATCTTTGTAAAGAAGATACGGGTCCCACGTTTGTGCGACCTCTCCAAAACAATTATTGAAATTCTGGTTTGAAATACGTATATGTATATGAATATCTATTTATCAGCTTGTCTAATTACGTCCAATTATTGTCCCATCCATTATCATCTATATTTGATAACCGGCCTGTGTACGCATTAGGGTTAAGGTGTTTTTTCGATTTTATAATTATTCAAGGTCTCGCTCCTGCTTACCTCCTAGAATTGCTGAGGCTCATAATTAGGTGCTACATCTCAACCAAGTTGATTCTATGGCGGTTTTTATCGTAAAAGATGCCGCTTTATTTTTGCAGTCCCATCTTTATGAAATAGTTTGCCAGAATACCAAGGGGGATCGTAGGACTGCGTCTAACAACCACTTATTAGAAGATACCGTGACACTTGTATTAATGTCAGATTGAACATAAATGCACAATTCGTCGGTGGTTTTTCTGAACATGTCATCATCTCATTGTAAATACGGTAAGCCGAACTGCACCTGATAACCAGAGACACAGTCAAAACATCCCTCCTCCCCCGGCAGGGATTCGAACCTAATAGCATCGGGATTGCCACGGTACGAAACCCTGCCACACTAGATTGAGTGCGCAGATACTCGCGTAGTTTAGATTATGTCATTATTAGCCAATCAGAAATCCCGTTTTATTTTAGCCCGGGTTTTCCCATTCATAGTTCTTCCGTGTAATTTGCCTCAGCGATTATACAACGAGCAATCTGATTGATGCCGCAAGTTTTCGCACGGCAAAGCTGCGCGTGTTCCCGCGCCACCCGGTCTTCTGTGGTAGGGGTTCGTGCCGTGGCTGAGTGTAGCGATGCCATCGGGTTCGAATCCCTGCCGTGGGAGGATGAACCATTCTTGAAACCTGAGACGTATGCTTTGTTAAATCGATAAGTTATTCACTCTAAATTGAAATTCAACGCGAGCTGTGCAAAAATGTAGATCTAATGTTAATCAAATGAGCATAATTAAACAATATCTGTCTGCTTGATTTTTAACTGTGGTTCAGACTGTTGCCAGAGTGTCAAACTTGTGTCGTATGAATAATTTATTGCAAGTTTACGTGTGACTTTCTGTTCATCTACTGGTTATCTATACGATTGTTTCGTTTGTTCCAATAAGCAATAAAATTCTACTCGATACGGATCTCAGCCGTAGATTTCTTTTTTACGTCTTTCTTTGGTCTACAATGAATAGAGGCACCCGTTATAATTCTATGATGAGATTCACAATCCTGCACCAAATTCCACAATTCCTACCAAGTCCGATAATTCTCAGAACAATGTGTCAAGGGTAGTATAGATTGTAGACCACTTCCTTGGTCAAAATTTGTTCATTTTCAATGAACTTGGCACTCACTGTAATGTCACCTTGGGACGAGTTTTATTAGAATTTTGTATACACAACTTAATGTAAATACAATTCAAATGTTAATAAGAAAAATTCTAGGCTCCCGAATCCATATATTAACACAGTATCTAATATACAATATATTCATTTTTATTCTCAGATATCGGTATCATTTTCATTAATAATTTATTCATTTCAGAAAAAAACACCCAGTTTTAATTGAAATGTAGAATTCGAACGTATAAGACCAATTAGCTGCTAGCGAATCTGGTAGATCCTCGATTGCCACAGTAGCGGTGCCGGTACCCCATGGTGCAGTATTAGAGCATTGACGACAACGCGTTTTCATGTGAAAGAAAGCTCTCACCTTTTCCTGTGGCTTATATTTCATCCGATCAGTTTTTTAGTCTCCAGTCTTCCAAACTGTTTTTGTCATCAAAATGCATGCCGTATATCTTTTATTGGTCGTTTGTTCATTTGAAATTGAAAGGTTGGTCTACGTGTAGCTACCGATGCATAGATCGGTCTAAACAGGGGCGCATCTAGGAAAATTGAAAGGCCGAGGTCCAGCAGAAAATAAAAGATATATCTCAGATATAGCAGCTCTGTCAAAGGCGTCGGGATCCCGCCCTCTGATTTAGATAGCTTTGAAGAAATCAATGCGAAAAGATGCATTTCTCAGGGGCCAAATTTGCAGGTTTTAACAATCTGGTTTTGACAAAAAGGGGAACCTCGGTGAAAAGGGAGGGTCCGGACCCCAAGACCACCCCCTAAATCCGCCCTTGCCTTATAGTCATTCATCTTTGCACCTGATGCTGATTCAAAACGTTTAAGAATACCAAAAGGCAACAGTTGGACGTACAGATGTCTCGTTTTCAAGTGTGAGAGTTCCATCGTCGGCGTATAGTCTAATCTTTGAAATTACGCTGTTCGTTATGTCATGGCTTCTATGATGTCAGTTCTTCGTTTTTTTCAGCCGTTTTCTCTACGAGCATGGCTAAACCAATAACACTGCGGTTCAACGTGTCCTGGTGGAATGCGTTAAAGTGTAACAAATTACGTCCAGACATCCGAACCCAGTTTCTCAGTTCCTGGTTTAGATTTGACTCTTAAGGATCTTACGGAATCTCTCATTGGGGCTTTGGAGTCTTGTAGTAAAATTAAGTTCACGATCCTGTGGAACTAGACCCAGAACTATGACGCTGGGTCCAAAATTGTAGACCGGATCTTCCAAAATTGTAAAACTGGGGTCCATAACTTTACAACCGGGTCCAACACTGTGGAACCGGTTCCGCAGCGACCGTGGAACTGTATGGTAGCCAATTAACTCACTGACGTAGAAACCAAACATGGCGACGTCATCTACTCGTTCAAATACACGGAAAGTCGTTAAAAAACTGTGCCGTTTTAATAGATTATTCCAAATGATGAATCGTTCGTCTCAGCCGCGTATGGACGACTCCGTACAGGAAATACGGAAATTACCGATTAATTTTTTTCTGACTCCTACGTACGAGGTCCTTTCCGACGTGATTTCACGATTAATCTAAAACTGCATATTTCTAAATATTGTAGGCTTTATGGATGTATTACATCGCATGAAGTAAACCTCATTCATCCGACCTGACTGAATAGCGGTTCTCAGGGAGGGTGCGCACCGTATAAGATATCGTTGATTCACATGGCGAATCCTAGTCTGTTCCAATAACAAAAAGAACTATAGGAGCCGAGATAGAAATATGAGAACTATTTCGATCCGAAATTACCGATATAAATATTTCAGAATTGAGCTTTTAGAATTGGCATTTTACTACGACACTCCTCGCGTCCTTGAAACCATGACAACAAACGACAATAATTGCTTAAATGATACCGGATGTGACTTGCCATTTATAACAGCCGATAATTTATAATTCTTTACAGCGCTATTCCAATTACGCATGCGCAGTGGCGTATCTTCACAACCTAGATTCAAAATTCAATAAAAAAAGACAAGAAGTAAAACCACGCTCTTTTTGTTTTAATTGCGTTTATTATTAAAAGAAAGTATATCGATTTCTAACGAGGTTAACCGTTCACCACGTGACAGTAACCGGTGCGGTGATTGGACGCTTTTGGACGCAGACTACACCTGGTGATATTTCTCGTTGTATTCCAGCATAGCTTGAAATAAGATCCGCCAAAAATCTGAAAATAATGAATAGGGAAATGAAAAGAATTTTGTAGCAAGATAATTAGTTTTCGCGAAATATACAAAATCATTTTGGAAAAGATCTAACTAAGAAATTATTAACCCAGAAATATTGGGATTCGAGCTCACAGCTAACACAATATCAGGTAATACTAGTATGTATGCCTTATAAAAGGAAAAATCGTCTATGCTTAATCGGTAGAAAGTGTGTTACTTTCCAAAAGTGCTGAAATCCCCTCGAAAAGTAATTTTGTTTTTCTTTAATTTCTGCACTATCACCTTGAAAATATCTTTTCTTAGCACAAGTCATTTGTTTTTGTTGGTTCTTACAGTATTATTGTATAGATATGATATTTTAAAAAAGGAAACGGCGAAGAAATGATCTTTGCAACTACTCTCTGACATTTTGTAACTCAATATAAACACACACGCGTGCAATAGATACTGACAGTTTTAAACAAAGCCGAACTATCCTCTTTCGTCGACTTCCTTTTAAAACGATTCAAAAATGTTTTCAAAGTTTGAATAGCTAGTGTCAGACTGTAGAAAACGGTGTAAAATTGTTTCGCATAGATCTCTGCGCTAAGAAACAGGGGGACTTGTCAACATCTCGTATGACTGTGAGACTGTAACTGGACAGCAGTACGGATCAAATTCCTGCAACCCCGAAACAAGCTACATAAAAAGAGGAGTTTTTGATCTTTGAGTTTTCCAGAGTTATGGATTATCATTTTACTGTTGAACGGTTTAACCATCGAATCTAACTGCGAAATTAACGCCTGAACCGAGGGCATCGTCCTCCAGATTACAAAAATACCAAAAATACAGTTGATATTACTGATGTTCTAGTAAAGCGGGAAACCAGGAATAGGGTACAAGTTATATCTGGCCCAATTGCCGCTTTCTCGATTGATTTATATTTTTTTGTAAAATTATTCAATGCGAATTCTAGGTCCTTATAAGCATACATATAATTTCTTACACTATTTTCTACGATATGTTACCCTTAGGGGCCAACAATTATTTTCCAATTATTCAGAAGCGGACTATTTATTATTTGATTTTCAGACATTGCCTTAACTATACTATTATTAGATTGTGACATTCTTAGTTTGACTGAATTTTTATATATATTTTTTTTCTTATTATTTCTTGAAAGGATCGAACTTGAGTGTAAACAAACATTTGAGAGTAAACAAACATTTTTATACTGCGTGAGTAAGGTAATTTCAAAAGTCGACGGAAAGAATTATTGTACAGGGCCCAGTTCCACAGTTCCGAGTTAGGATTTAACTCCGAGTTAACTCATTAAAAATGAACTAACTTTAACGCAGAGTCAACTCTAACTCCCAACTGTGTGGAACCGGGTCCTGTACTCTTAATGTTTGACTCCAAGATCGAGTTGCACAACTATGAGTTATAGTTAACTAACTCTGAGCTAAAATCAGTTCATTTTCGATAAGTTTACCTTGAGTCATATCTGAACTCACAACTCTGTAACGGGTCCTTGTTGAAACATTGAAAACAAACTAATTAATTTTTTAAAAACTTTAGATTCCAATCCCAAGCGGGTCGATAAACCGAAAGGGGAATCTGTGAGTATATACGGGTATAAACCTACAGATTATAATGAATGTAAGATACGGATATGAATTTTCAGTGTTTCATGACGTTGTAAAGCGTGGATGTTATTAGCGACTCTTTCGGTCTTTCCTGAGAAAGTTCTAAAAATGAATTATCGCGGTCAGATTATGATTGAGTATTCAGACTTAAGACGCCTTGTTAATTAAGCACCGCCCCCGTTCGCAACTGTTTAGTTTATTTGCCCAACAATGAATACAATTGCACAGAGCACAATATGTATAAATTCAATACATATTATACAAATACTAATAATCAAATGAATAATATGAAAACAGTAATTTCAAGCGAAGGCTGGTAAGCATTCGTTCAAAAATATGGCTAACTTGATTAAAGTTTTTATGTTTGAATTTAGTAGCAGCTGTAGGGTAACGTCAGTTGGGTGTCGCCAATAGTAACTTTGGAGATATTTACTTCTTTGAACTTAAAAAATTACTTAAAGAATTCATCTCCTACAGCGGCTAAATTACACTTTCGACATATTCTGTCTTTCCGTTCAATCCGGTGCCATCGACCGGTCTCTATAGGTAACCGGTGATTCGAACAACGGAACCGACACAGTATTCACCCTCTCTCCCTATCTCTATGCCCTCGTCCCCTCTGCCCGCATTCGCGGGATTCAAAATCTATATCGGCAATATCGCATTTTATATCAGACAGTCGTCATTAAAATTTCTTATTACTACTTCTTCCGGTCGACATATAACAGGAGAAAATCGTTACCTCGTTTCCGGTTCACGTCACTATTCAAATATCAACTGACGGTTGAAAAATCAATATTCAGACTTTTAGGTTCAGTGAAAAAAATGAAAACCTACCGAGTGAGAGATCTTTAGAACGTGATGGATACCATTGATGTCCATCGGGTTGTTGATTTTGAAGGTGAAATCTGTCGTCGCTGCTGCTGCTGCTGTCGCTGATGCTGCTCCTTTTTCCGTAAACATGAAAAAATCTACTACTCGCATAAAGTTCGGGCATTTTGTTTTTGCCGACCGGTTGGTTATCTTTAGTTAATTTTAATCCACCACGTCGACTAACCGGGAAATAGTGTAATCTGTTCCATAAACTCCTTGTCGATGATAGTCCGCTATCTGGAAAATATAATACAACAACAATTTTATTGTATATTATATACATGTATCACCGGAGCCTCCCTCTCCGCTAGGAGCCACCCTCTTCATACAATATGTAGCCTGCGACCATCATCTGACCATCGGCAGCCTACAAACACTCCCTTCTGACAATCTGGGGCCGGTTGCTCAAAAGTTCGTTAGAGATAACCAGTGGATAGTTCGGTCGTAACGTATTTCTCAGTGTCGGCCATTTTGTAATTGTACCCGAACTACAGCGACCGTGCTCTATAGCTCTATCGACCAATTCCGGACCGTAGTTCCGACGAACTGACATTCGGTTTCGTTTAGTTCGACTATAATCGATAAACTCCGATAACCGAAGTTCGCCCTGATACGACCGCGAATAAAATGGTGTGGCCACTTACATTATACACTTCAGCCGTATTTGTAGCAACAAAAACCAACATTTTATACTCATTCATCCACAAAGGATACTCAAAATTGAGTATCCTATACTCGGTACATTTAGATATTGCGAAGAGTATCGAATGACTGTTACCGGGTCGAGTCTGAGGGTGCTGAGTCTCCGCTGCAGGTTTGATACCTGCGTAAGTTTAAATGAGCATAAGATTTAATGGTAATTCACGTGTAAACATTAACAATAATGAATGTTATTGGTCTAATAACGCAGTTATATGAATTAGAATCGGTCTGGTGCAATTATTCAAATTTCAAATATTGACCGTTGGTAATTATCGATTTGAAATGATAATATTAACTTCGGATGAATGCTGTAAATTGGACATCATTTACAAATTAATACACGCACATTTGGGGATACACACAGGCCCAGTTGTATATTTCCACGGAGCCGTCGGAAATCTCCGAGACAATCGGAACCAGACGGTATCGTTCGTTGTAAGCGACACGATTAAAAATTTCGCTTGAAATGAATTTTTACCCATTTCACAATTTGATATTTCCCCAAAGCGAAGCTCGGCGAGTACCTCTATTTAAAGTGGGCGATGCATTTTGCGACGAACGTCGCGCGGGAAACAGATTTAAGTAAATCGCAGGAAATCTTTTGATCTTTGTCTTGAGCGATCAGATATCGCGTCTCACAACAAAATACCAGCAGGAATTCAACAAGCGGTTTAAATTGTGAAATTGGGAAACGTCTACGCGAATTCCAAGGCATGCTCTCCGCGAGGAACCAATGTCATATTTTGTAATAGTCATTTCTTGGTAATGGCTTTTCTTTTGAAAAAGAAAATTCTGGGTTTTTAAATAGAATTTCTACAGTTTTTGTATTTTATTATGGATTTCAAATTCTAGTAATTATTCTATGGTGGTTGATCGGGGCAACATCGAAAAAAATATGAAACTCAATAGCCACCAATTTCTTCTTTACACTTGTTTGCTTTTCGTTTTAACGTTAAGTTAAAATCACATTTCTTGTTCGTTCGTTCCCGGGGGGTGTGTCGGGTTTTAGGGACACCAAAAAAAATCAATCGAGATCTACCAATCAAACGAATTCGTATTTCTGATAAAAGAAAACACATTTCTTTTTCGTTTTAACGTGGTCGTTTTTGTTGTCCGTCATATTTTTTTCAATGTGGCCCGAATCAGCCGCCATATTACCCGCAACGCATAGCGTATTATGCAACTTCATGGGAAGCAGTGCACCAGAGGCGGATCCGGGGGCTATATTAAACTACCTTCCAAATTTAAAAGGCACTATTTATGATGGGGTAAGGATGTGCCACAACATGACGATCCATGCCATGGAAGCGGCGTAGACGCGAAGCCAATATCGGGGGTTTGGGGGCCCTGAGATGCAATTTTAAAGGTGCCAAGTAGCTTGTAACTTTTAAGGAATTTTAAGATTAGATTCTCCGAAAGTTTTTTTTGCCCTTTTTAAATACTTTGTCACAGTAAACACCCCAGAAAAGTGCCCTTTTCTTTGTTCTTTTTACTTCATGTGCCTTTTTGATTGGATACGGAGCCCCTTTTATCTATGTTCACCAATCTCCTCAAAAGAAAGATTGATTTGTTTTTCATAAAAATTTACTACTTTGATTTCAAAAGGGTATTTTTGAAATTTTGCGTCATGAAACATGTCACGCTCAATCTATAATGAGATGTATGCTAGAATCGTATCAATTTGGTAAAAAAGGAATAAAAATTATTTAACACTGACGCGAGTGATTCGAACCAGTCTCGACGAGAGGCTATACCACTTAAATCACTGGGCCGAATACCGATCCATATAAGGACAGCTGAGTTCGCTGTAGTGCTCTGAATGCACGGCTAGGGCAGCTCCGAATTGTCGAGCAGCTCCGAAGCATTCGGTACCTCACGCCACAAGTCGGGTAGCATTAAATCTGAAGTGTATCCATTCAACGATGAACTAAGGATCCATTGACTTATCCATTGTCATTCATTGCTCGATGAAATCTTGAAACGTTTACGAATGAAAATGACTGTGGACGAATTTCAGTAGTAAAACGATACGTATAAGGTTCACTCTTCGGTTTCAGGCAAAATCTGTCAGAAAAAAACTGACTGAAAGAATAAAAACTATTCGCATTAGTTCAGCGTTAGTTTGGTTGTGATTTGAAAACGTTGCGGGTTTTCTTTATGCGTAGAATTTATCATGCATAGTTTACCAAGCGTGCAACCGTTTTTTTTGTGATGGGTTAATTTGTATGTTCATTACGCTAGCATACAGCAGGAGTCCGCAAAACCACTCAGAGGGGTCACGTTTACAATAGTTAATTTGTTCAATAACAGTCGTTTTAAAT
The DNA here is from genome assembly GCF_964204645.1 of Tubulanus polymorphus. NCBI lineage: Eukaryota > Metazoa > Nemertea > Palaeonemertea > Tubulaniformes > Tubulanidae > Tubulanus > Tubulanus polymorphus. The sequence continues at coordinate 20,191,646 of NC_134028.1, read as the reverse complement.
CTACAGATTCAGATCTGAATTCATTGGTCCGGAAATTTTATAATTTTTTTTGTGGACAAAAAATTAACAGTTTTCAGTTTCAGTTTCAGATCATTTACGATTACAAGAATAGGGCCGGGTCAAATTTTAGCTCGGGTAAAATCGTTCCGTGTTTCACCTCGCTTGCCACAGTACCGTTTCGATAGCATTTCAGTAACGTACGAGTAATTTACGTGTCAGCGCATTCTCGAATTAAGCACGGGACAAATTTGACTAGGGTCTCGTCGGGGCAGGTTTGACCTGGGCCAAATACGTGTGACCGCAGCTTCTTGATCTTAAAACCTACCACAATAAAGAAGTTTCTAGTTTCTAGGTGCCATTTTGTGGCGGTCCCTCGAGGTCCCCATTGTTGCGATAATTTGCGCTCATTTTTTCATATATAAGTTTAGATTGAATATCATATAGCTCTAAAGTCCCTTGCTTGATTAACTTGATTCATGGACCATTTCAAAGGAAATGAAATGCATGTATTTGCCGGTGATTCTTGAATTTTTTAAACGCAACAATTAAGAGCAGTGACGATGTGAAACCAAGAACCGCATATTTTAACCACGCGTCAAAAAAATTGCGATTGTTATTGATTTTAAAATATCTATGTGGATATTAGCGTTAGATTTCCCATTTTTACTGAGGTTTAAGAGCGTTATTTGCTTTGAGGGCCTACGCTGACATTTTTTGAATATCTTTTCTGACGACTGATCTGTAACCGCTAGAGTTTGAGATTACGCGCCAAAGGGGTCTGCCACTACGCACCGCCATTTGACTGAACATTGAGATTTGCGAATTCATTTGATCGGTAGATTTCGTTTGATTTTTTTTTCTGACTTGGTGTCCCTTACAAACCTAAACATTTACTGAATACCCTTTTATCGCGAAATATCACCAAGAATCCGGTGGTCAACCCGACACCTCCTCGGGAACAAAGAGTCCGAGGTTTTGGCCAGAATTGAAATTCTGGAGGTGTGGATCGGATAAACACAGAGATTGCTGTAAAATGAGCAGTTGATATGATTGTGTCTTATTTCTGTATCCGTCGTCTCGAAATACTGATAATCTGTTCGTGACATTTCCGCGAACATAAAATGCTTTGTAGAATTTCCAGCGAACCTTTTCATCGTTATACCTTTGAACCTTATACGTTGCAACTTTACCTCGTAAATGATGAACGCACATGGGACGGTATGTGAAACAGGCCACGACAAAACAGAGATAATTTGTTCGAATTCTAGTGAAATTTAAAAACGATTTTTCTCTCTACATTTCGTGACGGCAAATTTTCTGGTGTGCGAAAATCGGTCTGAACTAGATTCGTCATTTTTCGTTGAATAGTAAGTGATATTTCACAAGTCACGACTTGAGCCGCGAAATGGTGACCAATTATAGTGATTACCGTAACTCTAAGAGACTGGAGAACAGATCAGTAATAATTACAGCTATATCAGTGTGAACTGTACCGGATATACGTACTTTACGGTTCTCCACTTACAGACGCGAATAATATTACAGATGGATGTCTAGATGGACTGGGATAAAAGCCGAAATAAAACCGACTGATAAAGATCCTACATAGAGAATCTCACAGTTCAATGACTATTAGGTTATAGACGATACGTCGGATCAATAAATCATTAGTTTTAAGGAAGCTTTTTGGACTTCATCTCTCTCGTCATATCAGTGTGGTATTCTCTATATATCGTCACAACACGGTCATTGTGATGCACCAATGGTTATATAGATATATAGTTATATAGTTATATATATATATATATATATATATATATATATATATATATATATATATATATATATATATCCTGATCCATAGAGCATTAGATCTACAGGGTTAAAATGATTTTGGACTGGTTAGAAGATTGTTTAAATGAATCAGAACCGAATTTCCAAATCATGACCTTCTATTCAATTCTGTTTAATTCGACCGCCGATCACACAACTATATACGTACTTCGATTTCCGATTTCCAACTCAAACCCCCTGTTTCGATCCCGGCAGGTCTGGATGGTTTGTTAGGAACACCAAATAAAAAAGAATCAAACGAAATCTACCAATCAAATAGATAACATGGTCAACCGATATTTAAAGAAAATTATTGGGAAACTAGGCACAGAACGCTGAATAGGTCCTGAACTATGGAATCGGATCCTGAATTCTGATTTATTCAAATATTTCCGTTTTTCGGATAGAGATATGGCTACCAGCAGCAGAGGCAGCTGCTTGCATTGTTTTACCCGCAGAGCTCTCATTCATAGTTTATCATCACGAAACGTTTTATTATTAGTTACGCATTAAAACCAGAGACAAAGATATAAAATTGAGTGACAGTATGCTGCGTGGCGATGGAAGAACTGAGATATATCAGAGCCGTCTCCACTAGATATAGTCACGTTTCTACCGTAATGCGGGTATTAATTCTTGCAGAAAATATAGATTTCTATCCATACAGACACCGTTAACAAACGTCCAAAATCGAGCTTCTAGGAACTGAGTTTACGGAAGATATCGAAATAAAGGATCCAGTTACACAGTTCAACTATTAGAAAAATTGTGTTAACGCAAGAGTCGAATTTATCATTGATCTGTAGATTCGGGGATCCCAGATCCTCAGTTTTGGGCCAAGTTCTATATAACAGTAGTCGGTTAAGTTGAAATCAGTTCATTCAAATTACATTCAAATCTCAATCGAGAACTGTGAAACATTCAGATTTACGGAGAAATATATTTGTTTGAAAATCTAATTCCTTGCTTATAGAATATATGATTGATTTAACCTTTAACATTTGACAATATTGAGCTGCTCGTATTTCTAGTTGTAAGAGGCACGAGTCACGGTTTTTCTCAGTTTGCCAAAGAAAGCCGTCTGGAGAAACTCAGCCTGAATAATTCACAATTAATGGTAAAACATTTGCTGCAGTTCGGGGGAAAAGTTCGTTCGTTCGATCGTGTTTGGCGTTTTTTTCCGTATGAGATAAAGAAACAAGTTTCTTGTATTAATCAGATTTGAGGGATTTTTCATCAGTGTTCGATTGTATGCGGCGTTGCGCTAAGTCTCCGGACAGCGGTGAAAGTGACAGTCACCCCCGGCTTCAAAATCAAATAAAATTCAGTCTCAAGTAAATTAATCAATTGTGTGTTGTGTGAGTGGTTCTGAAAGTCGGGGGTATTCCATTGCTGAAGTGCACGAAGGTTTAAACCGAACGCGTCGTCGCGGAATCGAATGAATTCATATTCCAGATTCTGATGTTTCTGTCATTTACGGAAACATGGTTATTCCTGAATATCGGAATAAATGAACGTAAATTGTATTGAATATCATTTTGTGCATGGAGTTTTCATTTTAAAAATCATTTTCCGTGTGAATCTGAAATTGAAATTAGATTCTTTGGCGCCGGGTGTATTTTTGTACACGCGCACACACGAGTTGAACCGCGGCGGGGCAAATGTTACGATATTAGATAAAACGCGAACTACAAAAACGTTTGTGAAATAAGAAAATCTGTTCAAATAGCCAGAGAGACTGCGCACCGGTAAAACAGTAGATAGATAGATCTAACGTCGGAGAGACCCTCGGGTTTATAAACCATACTTCACAAACGGGTAGAAAAAATAACATCCAATAAGAAATAAAAGAGATGTTTGCGAGAGGCCTCGGGTAGATTTCAAATTCAACTCGGTTTGTGGTGTTGTTGTTATAATATCTGCGAGAAATTCTGCGTGTGTGTAATTCTATATTATGTAAAACGGCTCGGCCTGCGAACACAAACACCCCGTATATAAGACAAAACTAGAATCTTCTCTCAATTTATATCACAGATTCAGGACACGGTTCTACAGTAAATCTGGAGGGCCAGTTTCTGCGGAAGCGTCATGGGAGCATCGTTTAGAAGAAATGAGAATTCAATTTTTTGCCGAGATACGTAGATCTCAACATAAAATCATTTAGGCCGAATGGATAGTTCTCCCGATTTTATGTCTAGTCATCATCTCAACATTTAATTGATTTACGATTGATTAAGCCTTTTACCGATTTTCCGTTGTTATTGAGTAATCATTTCGAAACACAAACGATAATGATGATAATATATAGATATCTCGAATGTACGTAAAAATCCACCCGGTAAATATCTAAATTAAAACAGATAATAAATTTTACAGTAATACTTAGGGTAGGCCTACGTAGTTATTTTACTATCACAAACTAGAAATTTTCAAAACTACGATTATGTGATTTTTATGCACGTTAAGAGCTAAAAGTCACAGAATAATGTCATTGTCACGAAGCTTGGTAAAAATCACAGATTATCCGAGGTGAATATTGTGAAAAACACCACGGAAAATATGAAAATTTTTGAAAACTATTTGAGTTTTTTCAACATAGAATAATGTAGTTTCTTATGGACGAATTTTGCTGCGAAATCGAATTTGGGGGGATTTTTTTTCCAAGGGGGATTTTTACCGGGGGATTGTTACCTGTAAACACGTATCTCATATTAATTTGAACAGTTTTGATGATCAGCGGCCAGATTCATAAAAATAGCTATTCAAGCTCTCAAACTCTAAGTGGCCGAGTGGTGGGCGAGTACTTTGGGCGTTCGACACTGGGAAGCCAGGTCGTCGTGGGGTCGAATCCCGCACATTACCGTAGTGTCCCCGGGCAAGACACTTATCCTCTTCGCCCAGGAGTAAATCGGCACCTGGTGTGATAGATGCTTCCTGAGCCCCTAGCAGCTGCTCGGATACTTCTCCCCGGGGAGAGATGACTGATCGAGCTAATAATACCAATTTACTGGAAAGTGCCGTTTAACATCGCGTCACAGTGTGTATAGGGATTAAATTACTATTAATTAATTGATTCAGTTTTTTGTGACATTGATGTCAGGGAGATTGCAGTAAGTTAACCTGTGAATAACTAATGACACAGTGACAATATTGTTGACATTGACCTAGTTCTGCATCTCTGGGCCCCATTTCTCAATTTTGGCTCCTCTTTAACTGTTCTGGCTCAATATTTCCACGATTCTTATTTAGGATTTTCTGTACCTTCACTGAAAACCCTATTGATATTCGGGAAGTCGAGCAAACCGGAAAAGTCATAATTTTATTAGAATCTACTAGTAATTTACTGGTTCTGACTTGCAATGATCTATCACTATTATCAACGATATTTCATTGGCAAAAATGAAGATTTTTTTTTGAAAATTTCGTCTGAGCAGGCAGATTCATAAACCAGAGTTTTCATTTGAGTTCATTTTCATCATTAACAAGACTGGTATTTTATTAATTCCTGATGACGGATTATCAACAATATCCAGACAAGATCGAGAATACGAACAAGGCTGCGCAGAAAGCCCGTTATCGCTGCTTTGCAGCTATATTAGAAATTCGATTCTTGAGATTTTAAACAATGGAAACTGATGGTAAATCTAGTCAAGAACTGTGGTACTAAGTCAAAGACTATGAAATCGGGTCCCGGTGATGCATTTGCTGGTTAACTTTGACTGCTACCTTCGAACATTATATTTCCAGTATTGTAACTTAGTTTGGGGACGAAATTTCGAAAATAAACTTCAACCATTAATTGTATTGCAAAAAAGAGTCAACCATTAATTGTATTGCAAAAAAGAGTTATTAGGCTAATTTCTAATTCCTATTATTTGGCGCACACTGACCCTATATTCAAACAGTTTAATATCCTCAAGCTCAAAGATATTAATAAACTTCAGCTAGGTACTTTTATTTACAGATTTGTCCACTCCGAATTACCGAAATCATTCGAAAATTATTGGAGCCAAAATTTTCAAATCCACAGTCATAATACTCGGCGACGTCAAGATTTACAAACACTTTCTTTCAATAGTGAAAGAAGAACATTTTCAGTAAAAGTATCCGGCCCTTTACTATGGAATAACTTCAGTGAAAATCTAAAAAACCTGGAAAATTCTAAACTGTTCCTAAGAAATTATAGAAAGCAACTTTGTGCTTGATTATATCATATAGTTATTCGAACTAAAATTATTGTTTTTGAAATATTACAGAAAACAACTGGCTTATAAAATGATTACATCTTAATCAAGAATCAAGCTGTTACCATAGTTTACTTTGTTTGCATTTTGTGTGTTAAGGGTTGACTGTGAGCATATTTTTTTCTTTATTGCATTTCTCTTTTTTTCTTTTCTCTTTTGAGGGACCTGTTTTATACAAACTATTCCTTGGTTTCTACAGGCCCCTCCAGGTCTAATTTACTGTATTTTGTATTATGCTTTGTAAACTATGCTGCAAATTATATTTGAAAATTAAAGTGTTCAAATCAAACATCTGACCAAAGAGGGGTGAAAATCACATTTTGAAATGCTGGTTTTTTATCTCACCTGTTTGCTCGATCAGAGTAGAGTCATCGTCTGTATATCCATGAGTGAACGTTACACACATTAAAACTGTTAGAATTAGGATAACTTCGCCCATGTTGTTAACTTCCTCGAGAAATCAACTGCGGTATCACCGACACTCAACCGTCTGTCTGACACTACTGAACACCGGGTTTTTGTTGTCCACTTCCCGTAAATAAACCAATAGGAAATGATGTAGAATTGAACGTTCACAGATTTTCTTTTTTCGGAATATAAAAACGGACGTTTCGTTTGTCGTTCTTGCAGTTTGAACCCAGTTGCTTTAATCCTGTAAAAATAGGAAATGAATTGAGTAAAAAAAACAACGTGTAGCTTGTGTCGACTACGTAGGTAACAGACCCACGCAAAAATAGGACGTGGTTTATGAACACGAAGTCATGTGATATCCGAGGACGCATAGAAATGATATCGTCTAATCTACTAAGTGAATGATTAGTTTACGGCGAATGAGGAAATATATATTATTTTGTATATTGCCCGCATATTTTTTTCACACTGTAATATCCGTTACGAAAATGAATTTTTTATTGATTACCATCCTGCGTTATCCAAAGGGTATTGTGAGAGTCGATGTGTACTACGTCAGCAATATTGGGGTTAAAATGGTCGCCAGTCAATTCGATCCAATTGTCGACGTATTCAAATTCAGATGCACTTAATTGATTCTTTATACTGCATCGTTCATGCGTCGTTGCCTTCAAAGTTGAGGAATACAGAGGCGGATTCAGATATTGGAACAGAGGGGATGAAGCGTAGTGTTTTCCCAGATATATTATCTTTATTTGAGTCATTACAATGTTAAAAAATTTTCATTGAGAGTTTAAAAGGGTCCCAAACTTTGGAATCAGATAATCAATCAATAAAAACCATGAGTTAAAAGTTTGAATATTCTCAAATCAAAAATGAAACACCTTTATAAATCTACTTATTGATTGATTACCCTCCTTTATTCATTCACTTTAAGCGGTAATGTTTATTTAACATACTGGTGTATCTAAATATCTCTGTATTTATCGCAGTTAGTTTTGATCGAGAATAGTAGTTCCCTTTCGGCCAACTACTACTTTTTGTATATTGAGCATTCCATTTCAGGGTTTCAGTTTATACAAGCCTTGCATTTTCCGAAACCCAAGTTTCATATTACAACATTACGTATTATCTTTCATATTGTACACATTGTTGCAATTCATCTCTAAAATAAATAAATAAATAAATCAAGATCGCAATGAAAGATGCATTTTCCTGATTTGTCGAAACTTTGAAAATGTGTGCATTACCTACGGTAATTTCTGGCAGACGACTAAACAGCAATCGATAATGATTTGAATTGCGGTTTGTTACATCATTAATATGATTGATATCGCTATCTGAAAATTTACGGACATGGAGCAGTTCGAGGTCCCCTAAAACCTTCTTGGATCTATACCATTGCAAATACGTACCTCTTTTAAGAATTTATTTCAATGCCTAGATATACATTCAAGTTAGTTTCCTCGTTATCATACACGGGGAATGTTCATTTACCGGCGCACGCGCGGAAATTACATGTCTTCTGAATGAACCGAAAATATCTTCTTGTGTTCGGCAATTTATTCACGAGCGGTCGAAGGTGTTAGGGATATTAGGACACTGATTGGCTATATAAGGGTTCATGTTAACATCAGTGTTGCGTTCATTTCCATTGTTGCAGCTTTTTTCAGCAGTAATGTCCATCGAAGCCATTAAAGCATGAAATACGTGATACACACACTCAGGCCTACGCAAGTCGAATATCGAATGAATATGAATGTTCACTGTTACACGTGTACAAAGCTTGTTTGGCGTGCGTAATTACTGATGGATTATTGCTTGTAAATTAACGGTTTTAAAGTTTCTTTAATTAAGATACGGGTTTCGTATCGTATTCGACGTAAATTCATTCAGATTAACGGCTTACGTATCCGCGAGCGCAGAGGCAATTCGCACAATGGTATCTTAGTCCGAGTCCCCGGTTTTAGTCGAATTGTGCGGCAGACATATAAATACGAGCTCATTACGTAATAGGGACTCTTCCAGAAAGTTGATCGAGCTAAAGAATATCGAAAAACAAGTGAAATGCGAACACAATAGATCAAATTCATTCAGCTCGGTCGCAACAACAGGGAGGGGACTGTCCAGCAGACCAGCTCACACGACCCCAGACCAAATAGACCCAAGTTCGATCTAAACAAAAAATACGTAAACTCGATTGACGATCACACGACTATCTTTATACTTCGATATCCGAACTCTAACAAAACCCCTGTTTCGTTCCCGGCAGGTGTGGTGGATTTGTAAGGGACACCAAACAACAACAAAAAATCAAACGAAATCTACCGATCAAATAAATAACAGGGCCAATCCCTTTTAAGATAAAGAATGAAACTGGTAAAATTCTACCCCAAGTCGGTGTGAAATACCGTGGGATTTCTGGAATGCAGTTTATTATTTCTCTTTGTTTTGTTCGTTTTTCTTTATCTTGTTCCCTTTGTTTTTGTCTTTTGTAACTAATGAGGATGGTACATAACACAAGCACAGAGCTTATCTTGTTCTTTCATTTTATATTTACATCGAGTATTACGTAACCTATTGTATGAATATATAACGTAAAAACAAACGCAATGAATAAAGCTATTAATGATAACAAATCAAACCCCCTGTTTCGCTTCTGGGAAGTGTTGTGGATTTCTAAGGGGGGCAAATAAATCAAAACAAATCCAATCAAATCTACCAATCAAATGAAAAACAGGGACCAACCCCTATTTCGAGGTAACATACATGGAAAATAAAATCAACTAAGAACTGAGAACTGAGCCTACGTAAGTGACCCGGGTAAAGATCTATAACAAAAAGTTCAGAAATAACGACAGCTTCAATTTGTATACTGAGAAGCGAGTTGATTTAAGGCACTGTCGTGTACCCTGGAGTTTAGTTCTATTATTCTACAGAACCTTCCCGTTGTTAATTACTGCACAATAAAACGTTCCAATAAATAATTTTTCGCGACAGTTTCGATACAATACAAGTCGTCGCTGCTTGGTTGAGAATCCCCCGGTGGCTAGAACGACTTTAAATATAGCCTATACTTCATTTAGCAAACAATGAAAGGAGGATCAAAACCGTTTTATCGATGATGTAACGAACAAAAAAAGAATTATCAAGTAAAGAAGCGTAACAACATTTTAGAAGATATTCCAGGAATGGCCAATCGATATTCCAGATTTCACGATAGGTGGTTAAGTTGAAGCACTAGTAATGGAAGGGGTAGATAATAAATATGTTTAAAAACCGAGTGGGTGGAAAAATACTAAGGTTGACTACAAAGTTACAGGTAAGAATTTGACTGTATGGCCAAAACATTAACCAAATTAATGAAACTAGAATAACTTGATTCAAACTTACGCAACCATTGATTGTGGAACTTTATCCAAAGTTTTGGAAATGTGGAACCGTATCCCGACTCGATTTTGAAAGACTAAAACGCGCGTGATTACCACCATATGATCGCCCGGTAACAGGTAAAAATCCCCCCGGTAAATATCCCCCCGATAAAAATCCCCCCTAGGTAATAATCCCCCCGGTAAAAATCCCCTTAGGTGAAAATCCCCCCTGGTAAAAATCCCCCCATAATTGATTTCACTAAAATTTTCAACAGCTATTATGTTTAAAAAATATAGATTCGAAATTTTATTGCACTTTATTGCTTTATTTAACTCTAGTATAGTAATTCCATCCATTAAATACGGTTACCAAACGTTTAATAAAGAATAATAAGTGTAGAGACAAAATACTTATTCTAGGGGTACGAGTCAGTTGATTGAATTCGGTCATTTAAACTAGCCTACTTGCTAATTAAAGAGTGGCCACTGTTGAAAATGAATAATCATTACTTAAGAGTTATTTAGTCACAGAGCCAACCCATTTGATTTACAATTTTTTGGGCACTGGAGTGATTACCCCTAAGATAATTTAAGAATAATTACTGTAGAGACAAAATACTTATTCTAAGGGTACGAGTCAGTTGATTGAAATTGGTCATTTAAACTAAAGTGGCTAATTAGGTGGTCACTGTTGAAAATGAATAATTATTACTTAAGAATTATCTAGTCGCGGAATCATCTAGTTTACAGTTATTAACTTCTTTGATTTTATGTACAGTAAAAATGACATTATTATGTGACTTAGCATATACGCCATGCATCAAAAATGACACTATCATAATTTTGAAATTTTCTATAAAAACTATGGTTTAAAAGTAAAAATAAAATATCTAATGTACTTATGTATTCCTAAATAATGTTGTAAAAAGTTAATTTTTTCTACTCTAGTTTTATAGAAAAGTGGATATGGGGGGATTTTTACCTTGTGGGATTTTTACCTGGGGGATATTTACCGGGGGGATTTTTACCAGGGGGATTTTTACCTACATTCATGATCGCCCCACCCCCGCAAGTAACCGCCATGTGACAACGACATGCACCCCCGCCAGCATCGTCCACGTGACCAACCCATCTTAGTTTCACAGCTGTGGGCGTAACAAGCGAATAACAGCGAGAAATGGCATCGAATATTATTACTCCCATTACTGAAAATTGGTCAATTTACAGCAAGTCCCGAATGTATACACTGGACAGAACTGAAATCATTTAGACCTATAGACCCATTGCTAGTTAGACTAGGGTCCGAATCCATAGTCGAGACATAAGTCTAAAAGCGATCTCAGATCTTAAGACTGGTTCTAAAATGTTAGATTAGCTATACAAAGGAGAAGGAATTATACTGGTCTTAAGTCTATAGAACTGGTCCCAGGTTCTACAGTTCTCGGCTGTATGACTGAAAATTAGTCACCATTTTCATTTTTGTGGAAATGAGTCCAGAACTGTTGAGCTGGACCCAGTACTGCGTAACTAGCCTCAGAGTGGAATTGGATCCTGAACTGTTGAAATGATTTCGGAACGGGTTGGATCCATCAAAGTCTAACTAGGTCCAGCACTGTGGAACTGGGTCCAGCACTGTGGAATTAGGGTTAGAACTGTGGAACTGGATCCAGAACTGTGGAATTAGGCCCAGAACTGTGGAACTGGATCCCGAACTGTGGAACTCGGTACAGCATGGTCGAACTAGGTCCTGTGACTACGAACTGTTAGGCTGGTCACCTAGTCCCTTTATGTCATGTCATCTATTAGCGGAAATCAGTGTAAACGTTATAAAACTTTTGATTTTTAAAAATTCAAACACATATTCATTAAAAGTACATGCGAAATTTCGTCAACCCACAGGGAAACCAAAAATTCGATATAGAATCCTCCGGGTTTGTGTCTCTTCTCGCCATTGGGTTTAATATCAATTAGACAGAAAACGTAAGCGGATTTTCAAAGTTTGCGCAGCGTTTTAGATATTCTTTTTTCACGGGAGAAAATGGCACACAAAGTGATTGTAGCGAACTGATATAAATCTCAGTACAGTTAACAAATAAAAACCCCACAGATTTGTAGAAAAGTTTATTTTCTAACAGTTTCTAAACTAAAATGATTAGTTAATGATGAAAACAGTTTCAGGAACTAAAATGATAGAATAAAACAATAACTTATTTTACTTCCTCTGAAGATGAGGTTTCGAATTAACCTCGAAACAGTTAGAAAATAAACTTTTCTACAAATCTACTGCGGGTTTTTATTTGGGCACACAGAGCTCTTACTACCAAAATTACAATATTCTAATCTGTTTCGAAATTCATTTCTCCGTTATTTTTTTTGCGCAAAACATTTTCTACTATTGCAGGGATTTAGATGAAACCGAAGATTCATCTTTGTAATGCATTCGATTGAACCAAATGTCGAATGTCATATTTTAAAGGAACACATACTGTTATCCCATAGCGCTACCACTGCTAGCGAATACGAATACGAATAGGAAGCGCGCGCAATTCTAACACGCTGGCTACTGGGGAAAACTGGAACCACTGATTGCTACGCAAAGAACACGTGATCTAATTATAGTTTTCTATCACATGAAAATGAAATAACAATAAACGAACCATAGAAATTCGTGGTGTATTTTGTCACTCCATTTTAGCGCTAGAAAATGAAAGAGAAATTTGATTCCTGTCGATGGTAAAAAAGATAAACGATTTTTCTTTGCATGTAATGCAAAAATGTCGTTTTGTTATCGACGCCAGTCAGATAGATAATCAGTAGATTCTACGAGTTTATCTATGGAATCTTAAACGTGCTAATCGCACAGTGATTGACGCAGTTTGGCATAGTTTGTAATCTGGGAGCTAGGCGACATATTTAAACATACTTTCAGGTACAAAATGTTTGAATGGTTCATTTCATGGGCTAAAAACCTGGAATGTGCACCTTCAGACTTCACTTTACATCAGTCCAATCCTCCCAGGCAGGGATTTGAACCTGATGGCATCGAGATTGCCACAGTACGAAACCTTGTCACACTAGACCGGGTGCGCAGGTACATGCGCAGCTTTGTCGCACGAAAACTTGCGGCATCAATCAGATTGCTCGTTGTATAATCGTTGAGGTAGATTTCACGGAAGAACTATGAATGGGAAAACCCGGGCTAAAACAAAACGGGATATCTGATTAGCTGATAATGACATCAGCTAAGCTGCGCATGTAGCTGCGCACTCGGTCGAGTGTGGCAGGGTTTCGTTAAGTGGCAATCTCGATGCCATCAGGTTCGAATCCCTGCCGGGGAGGATGGGACTGGTGTAAAGTGAAGTCTAAAGTTGCACATTCCAGGTTTTTAGCCCCAGGGGCTCCCAAAATGTTAGAAAATTCACAATGATCATAGAAGTTGGGTGCAAGTTATCTATTATTTATAACTAATCTGCAATCGGAGGTCTAATCCAATTTCAAAATTGGAGACCGAAAATTCCCAGGCATTTCAGGATAAGATCGGGGTAAAGTGGGCCTAGGGGCGTTTTAACCATAAAAGTTTACAATGATAATTTAACAGTGGTGATCACATAGGTGTTGTGACTCTATTCACTAACAATCCTCTAGATACAAACGTTTATTACCGTTCAAAACTTGTTTAGCTGACCAAGAGAAAGGGTTATGTAAGTGTCTAGGATGGGGTGTGGTGGGTTACGTTGTATCAAGTACCCCGCCAGAGGTTCATTATTAAGTATTTATCCTCTCTCCCATTCCTTAACCCCTAACCTTCCCCGTCCTCCATACCCCCTGCTTCCCTCCCCTCACAGCTCCGTCTCTCACTCATCATATTCACAGATCGGGTCGATCGGAACGTCGGCTTTTCAGGAAGCGAGTTCGTGATAAGTTTGCAGAAACTAACAACAGTCACTTAAGTCACTTTCAACGCGTGGGATTTTTTTTACTCACAGAGAATGTTCTCGTTCAGCCTATACGACTTTCCGCTCTCAGGGGACCGTGAGGCTTATTTGCGACCACAAACCGGTCCCAGGAGAACCCGAGGTGACAGTGGTGCCGTGTACCGAGTACGTGAGAGCTACAATACCACTATTCAGGTCTCCTATCTTTAAGCAGTGAATGAGAAGAAACTCCGGAAAGTGAAGCCCCACTGTAATCCGATCGATTGAATCGTCGTTTCAGATGGTATTTTAGATTTTAGATCCAGACCGGATGTAACTGTGCACGCCCGATGCGATAATCGTTGTTTATCAATAGCTGAAAACCTTTCTGCTAAATCGATGGTCTGTGTTATATAATCATATTGCTGAGTGAATGGGGTTGACAGAGTGCAGAAGGTGGACAGCGTAGCGGAGCATCGAGCGCGTCTACCGATCCAGGAATTTAGAAGGGGGGGGGCAAAACATCACACGCCTAAATAAAGGATTTGGGCCATGAAAATCTGAAATTCAAAGGATAATTTTCTGAGCATCCATAGTGATTCTATGAGATACTTTTGGCAAAAGTGATATTGGTAGAAATAGGGCTTTCGTCCCTCTAAATTCTCCTCTGCTGAAGCCACTCCTGGATAAACATGTGGTCAATGTCCTAGAAAGTTTATGACGTGTGTTGTGTTACAGTAAGTGTGATAACTAACTTTAACATTCACACCTCACATCGATGGTGTAAGTATCTGTTGATTGATCCCAGAATAGCGTGATTAATCGATTACTCCCCTGCCCATTACAAACACTTGGAATAAGCCTATTTACAGTTTCCAGGTGCCATTTTTTTCGGGTACCCGCCGGGTCCGCATTATTGAATTTTTCGTCCCTATTTTTCCCCGTTTAATTTTTTTTATTTCGTTCATATCTCTGGATTCGAGAAAGATAGAAACAAAGTGAAAATATTGACGAACTCAGCTGATAATTAACTTTTTTAATATATCACTCAATCATAAAGTTAACAATGCGCGTTGGTGAAGTTATAAACATTGATATCATCTTCCCGATTATTCAACTTGAATTATTGCTCATCTCATTCAAAAGTTCGTAAATCTTACAAATTCTAATCTACATTTTTTTTTGAGTTTTCAGGATCAATAGACATCTATATGTGGTCTTATATACTTTTTACCGTTTTCAATTATCTTTATTAGTTTTTAAGTAATTGCGAATCAAACTTCCAAAACACGTTTTCTAGAGTATCATGTTTACACATATAAAGAAATTTTACAATTTAACCGGTCCTACTTAATTCAAATCAAAATTTTCAGTAACTATGGAAACAAGGGCACCTAGTTATTTGAAAAAATGGTAAATAAAGATATATTTCTAGTAAAACAGGGGCAGACTACGGGTTTGGGGATTGGGTAGTCCGGACCCCTGCACTTCCCATTAAGGTTACCATCTTTGTCAAGACAATGATCGCATAAAACCTACAAATCTAACACTCATTCTCTTGCAAATTACATCGTTTTGGATGTATTTGTTTCAACACTGAGAGGCACCTTACTCGCAGCCTTAATCTGCGGAAAATGTCCTTATTTTTGGAACCCTATCCCAATCATCTAAGATAGTCAAAAAAGTAGAAATAAGTCGTCTGGAGTCAGGCATTTAAGTTTCAATGATCTCCCGTCAATATTACATATTGTTTCACGGTATATTGCATCAATGAAATATGGAAGTTGGCAGGTGATTCTGGAGCCAGTTGCTCAAAAGTAAACCATCAGAAATACCATGGTGTAATGGCGAGCACTCGGTCCTCGGTTAAATACCGGTACCCGATTTACATTTTTTGAATTTTCAGCAGCAGCTCCACGCAAATGGAGGCAGCCATGGCTGTGTCAAACTTGACGCAAACCGTTGGACCAGGTTTGCTATTTTGAGAATGTTCGATGTTCGATCTTCATTACTGATCGTGACACGTGCTGGAAGGTGTTTCAAATTGAATTTGAATATATTAGCCTTAGTCAATGTGTTGGAAAGATTGGAACTTTGGAATATATTAGTATATATTGAGGAACATAACATTCGTTTACTTTCTGTCAAAATTGATCTCGTGCTTTTGATAGTTGTTTTGAGATTTGGCACGAATTTTAAGTCAGTTTTGATCATACAAGGTCTCTATTAGCCCATTTCACGTAAGTAGCCATGTAAATTTGCGACGGCAATACGACACAGCTTTGAGGCTGTGGTCCTCATACATGTGCCACATAATGTCTGACTTTCACATTTGCGATCGTTTACGTACGTGCCGTTTTGGAATCGAATGAAACACGTAAGACAAATTGATAATTTCTGTTGTGAAACTAGGTAGCTGGTTAAAGCAACACCTGGGTTATTTCGTTTATTTTGACTAATCCTAGAGAATATATATCTTTAATTACCATTTTTCATGGTTACTTAAAAAATTGATTTTCAACAAAGTAGGGACCGGTAAAATTGTGAAATTTCCTGACATAAAGATGCACAAAGGGGACCCAGGAAAACGTGTTTTGGAGCAATTACTTAAAAAGTGATAAAGATATTTGAAAACGGTAAAAAGTATATAAGACCACATATAGATGGCTATTGATCCTGAAAACTCAAAAAATGTAGATAAAAATTTGTAAGAATTACGAACTTCTGAATGAGATGAGTATGGTGGCTGATTCGGGCCATCCCATGTAAATTTTTTTTCGTCCTCAACGAAAACGCGCAAAAAACAAGTATGACCGCGCAAAAACAAATATTACCGCGCAAAAACAAACTTTTAACGCGCAATGATGCAATAATTCAAGTTGAATTATCGGGAAGACGATATCAAAGTTTATAACTTCACGAGCGCACATTGTTGCATTAACTTTATAAATGAGTGATATCATGAAAAAGTTTATTATCAGCCGAGTTCATCGATATTTTTACTTTGTTTCTATCTTAATCCAATCCAGACATATGCACGAAATAAAGAGATTAAAATGGAGAAAAATAGGGACAAAAAATTCAACAATGCGGACCCGGCAGGTACCCAAAAAATGGCGCCTGGAAACTGTAAAAAGGCTTATTATGTCCATATTCCTAAAGTCTTAGGCCAGAGAACGAGAGATTTGCTATCAGGACCCAGTTCTACGGTTCTCGGTGAATATTAATCTCTTCAAAACTCACCTATTCTATGTATGCCTCACGAAATTCATATTCCGTGGCATTAAGATAATCCTATAAGCCGGCGCGGATCCATCATTTTTTCCAGGAGGGGGTTCATAAAGAATGTAAATGTTAAACCCCCGACTAAAATCTCCGATACGGGGCCTATACGGCGTATTGTTTGGCCAAACATAAGATGATATGGTACCGATTATGTAGTACTATTCGCCCGCTTTGTCTTGAGTACACTCCTTCAATAAAATGATTCCAAAATTTATTTGGTAGCCGAGCAGGGGGGAGATGGGCCACGACCCCTGAACCCCCTCTGGATCCGCGCCTGAAAATGATATTTGAAAGCCCTCTTCTCGAAACTGAGCTGGGTTGTCTGATAGCAGGAGACTATCATCGAGTTGTTTTTAGTAAACCGATCAGTGAATACAGCAATCCGATTCTACCGCAGATAAGTTACTGTAACAAAACAACTTCCGACCGAAAAACACGTTTCTTGTCTCTTTCTTTTGTCTGTAAAATTAAGAAAGTGATCTGTATAAGATTACGTCACACACGAGACTTGTCCCTCACGCGGTGATAAAATCCGCTTGTCACCGGGCGCACAAGATGTCGCCATCTGCTAAATAATTAATCGCGCCTGGATGAAGTCTTGCTTCCAGATTCCAAGTAGAGCAAGACATTCTTCATTTGACCAATTCGATCCTCTGTCAGGTTTATACATTTTTGCGAATTCGATGTTATTCTATCATGCTGAAACTCTAAGTGTCGTTTAAACACGGTTCAAAGCACGGCAATAAAACGGATGATGATCGCGATATACGAATACGAATTACGCTCCAAACATTTCCATTGAATGGGGAGGAAAAACAGTACTTAAAAATAATTACATAAACGGTAATAAAAGCATTTAAAACTTAATAAACTGGACTCACACTCTACCGCAGAGGTTGCGACATCTACCGCAGAGATTCAGAATGACGATTTAGACCGGACCTGGTTCCAGTTTCTGTCCACACACGCATATTTAGACCGGTCCAAAATTTGGTCCGGACCTGGTTCGCTCTTTTAGACCGTGCCAAATTAGACCGGTCTAAACTAGACCGGTCTAAATTGGAACGGCATTTTTGCCCGTGTTAACGCTTAGTCCGGTCTATATTGGACCGGACCAAATTTAGACCGGTCTAAATTACGTCGTGTGAACGCGCCTAATAACCAACAGCAGTTCTCTATTTTTACATTCTGTTGTTTCGCTATTAGTTTTACAACTTTTTATGTGTAGGTGGTACATAAAGCTTTTGATTGTACTAAGCCGACGTTCAGAAATACCCTTTGGTAATATGGTTGAGGAAGCGTTTTTAAATAATGCATTATATTATTGCTATTATCGTGAAAGGTCATTTACGTGTAACTATTTATTCGCCGCCCCATTAATCAATTTACGGGCCCCAGACTTAGGGACCCTTCATCAGCCCTGAACCAGTCGATGGACAATGGTTCAAACGGTTCTCTTATATCACCCATGGACACTGCAGAAAAGTTTCGAAGTGATAATATTCATCTGACCCCTAGACTCGCAGGGCTCCGGCCCGTGGAAAATCTCACATTTAGAAACCCTTTGCAAAATATGTTTTGAACGGTGAAGTAATTGTGGACTAAGTCAGCTTATTCTGATGAGAACCTTTAGGCTGCTACCGCTTCTTGTCACAATGATTCCAAATTAATGTCAAATAGTTCTCGTTCTACGCGTTTGATATATCAAGATATACCATGAGCTATCAGCGGATTGAAAATCACGAGGGATCGCTGAGATATCGGAGCTATTTTACTTCTCGGGGTCACGAGTGCGCTAATAACCAGTGGTAACGGACCGTCGGTCAAAAATGACGACGCCGTTACTGGAAATACTGAATTATGGAGATGTTTTGTATTGAATATCGTATCGTTACCCATTGGGATTAGAGACCAGCGTCGCCGCGCAAGCGTTAGAAGCTTAGCCGTGCAAATACCAATTCTCATCGTGAATGGTTAATAACTTATAATTTCTCCTTTTCACTTCTTTTGCCGAAGAGGTCGCTGGTACGGGGGGGGGGGTGTATATGGTTGGTCTCATATTCAATCAATGTTTTATCACGATTTCGTTATATCGTAATATCATTTATGTCGAATTCATTAAAACGCGGCCCCTGCGAATTCCGATGGAAAATTTAAAAATATCCCTACCGAAAGAAGATGGCAAATTTTTTACGTTCGTCAAAGGTCATATAAAAAAAAACATTCTTAAAGTGAATCCATCTCGTTTAGTTCAAAAGGAAAGAATTTCGATTTTTACGGAATTATAGAGAAAACGAAAACATGTGTACATAAACTTTTAACTTCTAAAGGCGAAATCTAATTCGGATTAGAATTAATTAAAGAGAATTAGATAAAAAGGCTTCGACGAGTACGAAGGTCAGGATCGAAGGCGACGTGCTTTGGGAAAGTAGTGTTAAAAACAACAGAATGATGATTTCCCCTGTGTCAAAACGACTATTTGAAATGTTGTCGGATAATTTATTTAGATACGGTAAATATCAATTCGGGAGTAACTCGTTAGTTCTCTGAAGTAAATCTATCTAATCATCCTAATAGGTACATTTATATAGGCAAAAACAGTATAAGCCGAGCCTAAAGTTGTCTCGCTTTGTAGATTGAAGTAATCGACGATTATTTGTACTAATATCGTGCGTATTTGTTTATACTGATTGAACGCGTAAGACTGGAATACTAATCTACGTAGATATATTATTCATGTTCTTGCGGTAAACTTACGCCGGGTGTAAACCGGGTCGATACGAAATACTATGTGACACCATCTGGGATGAGTTCAATGTGACGTGGAAATTCACGTGACAACATCCCAGGGGCAGATCTAGAATTGAAAGAAAGCAGGGGTCCGAACAGGAATTCATGGGCAAAAAGTGACTTCTACCTTTAACAGCAAGCCGCGCAGCGGGAGCTCGAGGGGGTGTCCCCCCTCGACTAAAGCAATTTGGCTCAAGTAGGGTATTGCATAGAATAGTTCCTTCGCGTATGCTAACTGCGTTGTTCGGTTTATGTGTATCCCAAAGAAAGTTGTCATGTCGACACATTCATATCGCCAGCCATTAACATTCCATGTGTCAACGTGTCGACGTATCTACCAACCAACAAATTAACTATCAACGATCTATTAACCTCATACACCAAACACACCACGTGACCAAACACCAGGCCCTTTAGTCGACAGCCGCCAAATACAGCGACATACAAAAGGCTCTCTAGCTCAACAAATTATAGGTACGCTATGCTCACTTCAAATTAATTACATGTTATTTTACATTTTACAACAATCGCAATTAATCTAAGCAATCCACATTATTATGTTGACCACAGTATCGTTATTTCAATTTCAGTTGAACTGCAAGCACGAGAGAGTGCAGGATTCGGTAGGTATACCAACCGCAAAATGCGCAACGCTACTCGACACATTTTCTATGAACCGGCACCGGAGACATTGGGACCTGATGCGACGCAGCTTAAAAGTGCCGGAATAAATCAGGACACTTATACCGCGAAATTCTGTATACCACCGGGGTGTCTGACCAACTAATGGACTTATGCATAGCTGAACATCCTCACATAGAGCTTCTGAGAGACTTACTGACTCAGGCAGCGCAAACTGAGGCCGAAACTGATAACAACGATGACGATGATAACTAAATTTCATTGTGTAATCATTTCGTAAAGAAAACCTAATACATTAATACGTTGTTTATTTACTTCTCTTGTTTGTTTGTGTTTTGTGGTCACCCGTCAACCAGTGAACCCACGATCCTTACATACATTGGCGTTAACATTGCGACGTGTCGTCCGTCGACCGTCAACCAGCGGATCATATAGGTCTATGCACTCTATCGTCTCTCATTTTTGTCACCACGATCCTTGTACATTGGCGACAACATTGCATCGTGTCATCCGTCGACCGTCAACCAGCGGGTGAGATATGCACTCTATCATCTCTCCAATGGGCCAACCAACAAACAACCAACAGTTGTCAACTGTCACTAGTCGTCGGTCAACCTGTACATGAACTGTTCCTTTGCCGCGCATTAATACCCAATTATCAATGTATTCATGCGCCAATGTATTAATGCGCTGATACATTAACCGCACAACTTATTAACTCTACGCCAAGGCACTATACTATGCTATATCTGACTTGGGCCAGAAATTTTTTGAAAAATTTGGTAAAAATGGCGCAATTGACAGCATCTAGAACAACAATATGAATGTTAATTCAAATGCCACGAACTGATAAAGATATATATATATATATATATATATATATATATATATATATTCTGACTGATAATAAAACATATTGATATGAATTTTTATATAAGATTATCTCAAGATTGTGTATCAAGCAAACAATTGTCGAATAGTCGTCGCGAGTGTCGATCTTTAAACTCTGCAATTCTTTCTTGTACGTTGACCTGAAACCAAGTACAGTGACTTGGGTTTAATGTAGCCTAAACTGAAATGATATGAAAATTCATTTGAATTGAATCCTAAGAGTATAAACCTCAGGAAAAGGTTGTGGTGGAAAAGGTTGATGAGTGAATTTCGTTAAACGTGTGGACAGGACAAATATCATATAGATATTACGTTAGCTGCGTGCGTACATAATTATTTAACCGCCAAAACCTGAGCGCGATAACCCACTTCAAAAACGACCTTAGCAAGTTGACACGGCGATATGGACAGGGTAGAATGGTTGAGCATTATGGATGATGTCCAGTTAATGTCCCGAAGCAACGCTTCACGTGTGTAATTATAGAGTAACGAGTGTCCGATCTGAACGTGAAAACTAAATTACATACTACTTATATACTGAAAAAAAATACATCTAATCCACGTTTCTTAGATTTCAATTTCGATAACGACACGTTTTTAACGATCGGGGAAAAGAAAACGGTTCTATGTAATAGCAACCCACACAACACCCGGCCCGTCCAACAACAGCCACCCACGGGCATAAGTAGTAGCTTATTGAATGGGGACACATATTGCAAAGACATCGATGTAATTCAATTTGACCGCGAACAGAAAAAGAAAATAAACTTTTGAGGAAAACACAAATGTTTAGACTCAATCATGTTACTACCGGAAAGATGTGGATGTCGGTGATGATTTTAGACGCCATCAACAAAATGAAATTCGTGTTGTACACATTTAATTTTTAACTTCCAAGTGATGAAAGACTAGTGTCGAGTAGGCCTAGCCCATTATTTGTCTGACTAGATATTGAAAATAGAATCCAATAAGTCATTGTAACAACATATTGCAGGACAATATTTCGTAGTCGTGGCACCCTGTAATAGTGTATACGTAAAATCACTTTTTTAATGCGAGCACAGTCTTCGAAATCACGTTTACGTCGAGACAACAAATAAACAACTATCCATTTATCGATTGACCGAATACATCAAATTCGGACTGTCCTGGTAACAAGAAAACTAACTTGAAAGTTTAGTGACGCCTAGAAGAAAAATGAAACGATATATTGCTTACATTATCATATTTTAATGAATTATAGTATATAATGCTTAGTATCAATATAGATTTATTTTGAATTTGAAAGTACCGACAATTGAATCGTACTGACCGGTAACCAGTCTAGCCCCAATATTGACAACGTCGGGCACATCCGCTCAAAATATATTATCAATAAAAGATGAACCTTAATATTGAATAGAAAAATAAGAGTCTAGAAATACATTTGATTTCAAAATTAACTTCAAAATTTATAATTGTAAATCTATTATTTTGAAACGCCAATACTGATGACGTAGTGCACTTGGACTCACACAAAACCTATATATGGATAGAAAGACATCATTGTACGGTTTTGACGGCGTCAGAAAACCGGTTTCGACATGTACGCCAATTAAATGTCACACTCGAGATGAAGGCAGTGGCTTCAATCTATGCCTTTCAAGAATTGAAGAGATGTAACAATGAACACTAATATATACCTATGTATAAACAGTACTAGTTAGCATTATCGTGTACTAAGATATCCTCCCTTGATGTATAACAATAATGTACGAAACTTCCACGACGTATGAATCGTTTGCTTTACATATCAGTGAATCCTGTATCTCTCTAACTCTCCATCCTCTCTCCTCAATAACATCCCTCCCGAGTTATACCGTCAAATTACACAGATGATAACGATTAATCTGATGTCGTCGTTAGTCAGTGATGTTTATTATGTTTGTGGGTCCTGAGATTCAGTAATTTGAATACTGTATTTACCCCGCGGGTGCACAGGACTGAATTAGTAATTACAAGCATTTAACAATTCGAGTCGATGATGACACAGTTATATGATCATTGGATACCTGTAATAACGTAATATTGTGTAATTTGTTTGATTTCACAGTTCAGTGTTCGACACAAATATTACAGGGAAACAGATTCACTGCCGATCTGCACCGAGCTATAATCAAACGCTAGGAGGTGTCCTTATCTATATTTCTAGGATTTACCAAAAATTTTGGACTATCTTAACAGAAGAATGCATTTTGAAAGAGAACCCCGGGGCCGGTTGCATCGTCATGTCTTAGACTTTAGACCAGTCTGGTTAGACCAACTTAGTTCCATAGCCAATCTAACAACTTTAGACCAGTTTTAAGATTTAAAACCACTTTTGGACTTAAGTTGCGACTGTGCAACTGGCCCCTGATGCTGGGGCCGGTTGCCAGTTGATTTAGACTAGACTAAGGGAACCATAGCCATGAAAGCTTTAGTTCTAAAGCCAGTCTATAACGACAGAAGACCAGTCTCAGCCCGCCAGTTTCGTGCTATGACCTATCCAACGACTTGAGACCAATCTTAAGATTAAGGACCACTTTTTCTCTGAGAAAAGTTGACTTGATACATACACTATAGATAAATTGTGTTTAGCGAAACAGAGCCATTTTTGTCCCACTAGCCATGTCTTTTTATTCAATAAACTTTCATGGATACTTTAGCATTGGTTTTTCTTCTCGAAATGGCACTTTATTAGAAAGGCTACTTTCCCATTACGGAGTTTCCCAGCAATGGGGTGCTCCAGTAAGGAGGTCCTTGCAGTAATTGATACCGGTACTATATAGTATCTGGTTTGTGAGGAATTTTACTTGATGTCGAGTTGTACTGCTGTTATACGTCACACCTCGAGGCGGCTGTCGGAGTGAAACCGTACAAATCTCTTTATACAACAAACCACATCAGTCGTCAAAACATATAAAATCTACGTTTCCGTCGCATTGTCATCAGCGACACCACGAAATAATTCATACTCTAGGACTAATTAGCGTGTAAGATTAATCAGTTTACCAAACGGACTAATATCTAATTCGATGCGCAGTTTTTCACGAGCATTTTCGTAATTTGTTGGAATCGTAATTTTACAAGGGATTTGATTCGATTCGATAATTTTCTTCGTTTTGTATGGAAAATTCTCGAAAACATCAAAGGCAACTTTTAGTGAAATTAATAGCGACTTAATTGTGATTCAAATTAATTCAAAATTCGACTCTTCAGTTTGTGGATTAGTATTCGGTTCACGGGTTGTCAGGAAATTACGGGAGTCGAAGTTTTTTCTTATTTCCGCGATCGCGCGCAAGCGAGATGTTAGAATTTTTAAAATTAATTTGCATTTGGATGATTAAGATGGTAAGGTTGGTCTTTGCCGAGCAATACGACCGCCGAGCGCCCAGTGAAATATATCACCATCAATCATGCCTGTGAAATTATAAAAACCAAGCACAGGAGACATCAGGGCCAGGATGAGGTATGTACTCATCCCAAGTCAGGTATAGTCTAAGCTGGATACGGTGATACGGTGGAGAGAGAAGTATATGTGAAAGGGAGAACGTGTTTACACAAGGCAAACCTTTGAGAATATGCTCTCACAAAAAAACTATCTGGGAGCGGGGAGAAAAGGGGATGATAACCGTATATTAATGGTTGACCATTAGCTGTTACGCAATGGAGCAGTTTGGTAGCATCAAACAGTGACCTGACGACGAGGCAGTTGAATTTATTGAGCTTCCGACAAAACTAAGATTTCTCCGTATACACGGACCTCACCTCCAGCTGAACGCGATCCATTATACAAAACTTAATACTAAACGCAAGCTCTTCGTCGCGTTGATATTTAAGAAAATCTGGCTCGAAGTATTTTAACACGGCGATGAAACTTTTGTGAAGTCTTAATGTAGTGTTCGTTTTTGCAGTCTCTATCTTTGCGACAAGGCGACCGAGAAATCAGAAATTTCAGAAAGCTGAAAATCTCAAGGAACGAAAACGACAACGTATCGAGCGTGTGAGAATTATTAATGCTATAACGGTGTTGTTGATGCAAACGTTAGTGTCCATAGTTACTTGCAGATACTTGCCGTGAATTCTCCTCCAACTCGGCACTAATTCCGGTCAGCCGACAGTTTCATATTTTTATTTCTGCCTGAAATGCTGTATAACATATCGTTAGAACATCTCCATCCCCTTAGTATTCGTAGTAAGTTCACAATAAGGTTGACTTGTCAATAACACACGATTTCCACTGCTATACAATATTTCATCAAATACTACATAATGAATTTACGAAAGTCCATGAATGTTACCGACGTATTTTGAATATAATCTATATATTATCTATATATACTGACTTCGGGAACACGATGATGGATGAAGTCACACTTTTCCATCAAAAAGACGTTGGACCAGATCACTGGGTAAGTCTATATATAGTGGTCAGTACGCTAGCATTGCACGCTGGAGGTTCCACGTTCGAGTCCTAGTGTCAAGCTATATAGATAAAGGGCTAAAACTTTGATGCCTTTTAGGGTTAGTATGTATGAAACCCCTTAGAATTCCTGGCTTAGGGCTGAATATTCACAATAAGGCATATTGACATTTGTAAAAACAGTTGATCACACGTAGACAACTCGTGCTATAGATCGAAAGAGAAAAATTGAGCTCGAGAATGAAACTTAAGCATCAAATAAAGCGCACGTAAAACGGAATAATTTGATGTTTTCACATGAGTAGTTGAGTATTAATTGCGTTGAAGCAGAGGAAAGCAGGTTCACAATATCATATACAATACGTGTGTTCAGGTGGTTGTCATCGCTTTATTCAAAGCTATTTCGTAAGTCCCGAACTTTATGAAACCACAGTTATTTGACGTTTGAGGGAGTGATGAAATAAGATCTGCGTTGGGCCTTCCACAAAAAAACCCACTCGGAACGGGTCGAAATAGAGATGAAAATGAATCAACTTTCAATTTTGAGGGAGTTATGAGTTAAATCTATAAGGAACAGGGATCAGCTGCTAAGTCAAATCTTGAATTTAAAACCAGTCTCAGTTCATTTGTGTTAAAAAACCAATCAAATAAGCTATCCAGTCGCGGCAAATTTCGGTTCGATAGCCAATCGAACAACTTCAGACTACTGTCATTTCATCTCGGTTCGAGGCCGATAGCCGAACTCACCATCAACCAGTATTACGAATCAAGACATTTTTTAGACTCATGGATCGCACACAGGACGAACTTCGGTTATCGGAGTTAGTCGACTATAGTCGAAAGTGAAACCGAATGTCAGTCAGCCTGAACTATAGTCCGGAAATAGTCAACGCTGCCAAATGTGTTAAGACCGAACTGGTGTGCTATTCGACTAGTCACGAAAACCGAAGCGCGCCCACGGATATGCTGTCTAGGGTTTCCCTCTATAGTGAAATAGATTGAACCGTAAACGAGACGTTGCCCAAACCCCAATGACGTTTCGTCTGTGTCTAATGATAGATTTCTCTATTGATGGAATTTTGTATAGAAAGAAGGACTGAAAGTGAAACCTTTAGAAACTGATTAATCTACTAAACATTAATATCCGATCCGATTCACCAGGAGAATCGCATACACGACGTACTATTTTTACGTCGTACGTTTTCACGGGAGAAGAAAGTGATTCTGAATGTCAGCTTCAAACAGCGAGTTTCAAAACAGCAAAGGTCGCAGGCGGCAAAGAAATCCACAGTCCCTTTTTACCAACTGCTAGAAGAGTTTTTTCATATTCCCCATTATCGAAGAGGTTCTTCGTTTCCTCATTTTTATTGACACCCAAATTATTGTCGAATTTTCATCAATCCTTCCCGCCCTCGTGGTGAGCTATACGCGACAAAACAATTTGTTCAGCTTCACCAGTAATGTATGCTTTACACACGTACCTCGTTACTGAGGCAAATACGTCTGAAGTGACCACTTCTTCTGACAGCGCCCTCTTTATTCACTCATGTGTAATACGTACACAACATAAATGGAAATATATGCGATGAAATTTATTCATGGGTTATTTTTTGCGGAGCGCATGCGATGTGGCCCCGGTAACAGCAATCACCACGGGCAAACAATATCAGCTTTAAATATCTACACCGGATTCTTCCCTTACTAAATATAATTAATACTAAATAACCACAGGTCCTTACACAAGACGGTCGAAAGAGTAAGAGTTTTTTTCCATTAACACTTAAGTGGCTGCCTGGAGGCTGTAGGAATTTCACCACCATCTGAATGTACACTCACTCTCACATGCTCTCCAACCTCTCTCGCTCTCTCGCTCTCCCCTCCCCACCTCTCTCTCTCTCACTCACTCTCACTGGCTCTCTCTACTCTCTCGCTCTCTCTCCCCCACCTCCTCTCACTGGCTCTCTCTACTCTCTCTTGGTTTCACTGGCTTTCTCTCCGCTCCTTTTGAGTGTAGTGGTATATTTCGACGCAATCGTTGTGTTATCTGGTGACCCTTATATATAAATGAAATAAGAAGCTCGGAAATCAAACAAAGACTTAATTCATTTACGGTTTAACTTCAACCCCCACACCCCCTTAAAGATTTCCCCTGATGTTTCACACATTAATTTAAAGCAATAGGCCTATTCCACGCAAATTGAATCCAACGGCAAACTAGCGCGTGCATGCCATTAATCTATAATCAGAGGTCATCAGTGTATGAGGAGTATTGTTTTCATAGGGCATCTGCAAATACAGATATGAAGAATACAGGAAATATCAATTAATTCGATGAAAACAACGCTATTGTTGCGCATGACGATCTAGATATGTTTGAGATCGGCCGTTTAATCCCAATCGACCATTCGCTTCAGCATTGACGATACAAGACAACTAACTTGGAGGTTTATTGTAGCCTTTTTCAATATCAACGATCGATGAATTCATTTTGAATTTGAATATTTCGACAATTGAATTGAATTGGTCTAGCCCCAGTATTGATGACGTTAAGCACATCCGCTCAAAATTCATCACTAAAACGACAGGCAAATTTATCGAATAGAAATTAAGAGTCATGAAGTATATATTTCATTACAAAATAAACGCATCAATTCTTAACTGAGGTTACTATTTTAAATGCATTTTGATGACGTAGTGCGCACATCGACTCACGCAGTACCGTTTAAATCCGCACGGTAGTTATCAACGTATATAAACATTACTGTAACGGTTTTTTCGGCATCAAAGAAAAACCCGAAGTTAAACAGTGACTCAAATCATGTCAGTAGATGCAACAATACCCGATGGAAACGACACAACTGCTCAAAATGCTTCGGCTATTTTTTCCATCTGCTGACATATTGCATTCTAATGTTTAGGGAAATTGTCTGTATTTGAAAAACAACAAAATAATCTTCTCTGGAGTCTAAAAGCAGGTATCCTCTTACACGAACACACGACGTTCTATTCATAAGTTCAAAGAGTCTTTCAAGTTGTCATGTTAGCAAACGAATAATAATAAACCATTTTACAGTTGCTAGCCGCCATTTTGTTAGGGTACTTTTGCCCCGTATTGTTGGGTCATTTTTTTCTCTTTTTTAAAAACCCTCCGTGATGTGTATTGTATCATATTTCATCTGCCCATGGATGGATTTTGACAGTTTCAGCAACATTCAAACCGCATAAATCTCTAGTTTTCAGTTATGTAAAAATCATTTCTCAAATTTACAACAATGCGACATGAGAGCAATATAAAAATCGGTGGTCAGTTTTTGCCGTGCGCATAGAAATCCAGGGTACTGAAATTTGAAGTTCGTTATTTTCAGAAATAATTTTCTAAAAAATCCAAACATTTCAAGCACTGTGCGCATAAACGCCCCCTTTCAGGTGAACTTTGAAATTTTAAGTTATCTTGCCTAGTTTTTTTCCTATGGCACTTTAACTGCAGCGCGTGTATTGTCATTCCGAGATTCGGCGCTGTTTTCTTTGCGTGTATTTCAGTATATGGGTGTTATTTCTTCATTTTCACTACATTTGTCTCTACGGAAAATGGTTTTAATTGTTGGTACGAGTATCAGGTTTAAATATCACGTCGTTTATGCAATATAATAGGTGGAAGACATTAGAGATGTTGGGGTTTAAGGGATTTTTCTGACCAGTTTTAGCAGCGAGACTGAGCGGCATTTTGATCACGCATTCGAAGTTGCGCGCGGGAAGAGAATATATGGGCCTATATTGAGATGGAAGAAGAAAAGAAATATATCACTCAAAATCGAGTATGATGACCATTTAAATCAGTAGTCTATCAATAAATTTACATAAAAATCTACTGAAATTAGATGGATGGAGAAGTGGTCAAAAAGCTGGACAAATGGGGTGGGGCAAATATTCAGCTACTTTCTATGAATACTTTGTATTAAGTACACACAAGATTGATTAGATTGGGAAGAAAATATAGGAAAACTTTCTTGTTTTGGTGGTGAAATATCAAGTATCAAGTTCGAATGTCAGACGCACGTGATAAAAAGTAAAAAGTGACATCTACCATCACAAAAACGCAAGAAGTGTGTGGATTGCATTTACAACAAAAGAGTGATATTTTGGGTTTTCTTGGGTGCATGTACGTAAGCCTCTGCCTGCCGTAAAAGCGGCTACCATTACAGCCATTACGAACTAGCGCCGGAGAACGGAATACAGTATTAATGCCGTAATATTTAAACCTGATACTCGTACCAACAATTAAAACCATTTTCCGTAGAGACAAGTGTAGTGAAAATGAAGAAATAACACCCATATACTGAAATACACGCAAAGAAAACAGCGCCGAATCTCGGAATGACAATACACGCGCTGCAGTTAAAGTGTCATACGAAAAAAACTAGGCAAGATATCTTAAAATTTCAAAGTTCACCTGAAAGGGGGCGTTTATGCGCACAGTGCTTGAAATGTTTGGATTTTTTAGAAAATTATTTCTGAAAATAACGAACTTCAAATTTCAGTACCCTGGATTTCTATGCGCACGGCAAAAACTGACCACCGATTTTTATATCGCTCTCATGTCGCATTGTTGTAAATTTGAGAAATGATTTTTACATAACTGAAAACTAGAGATTTATGCGGTTTGAATGTTGCTGAAGTTGTCAAAATCCATCCATGGGCAGATGAAATATGATACAATACACATCACGGATAGTTTTTAAAAAAACGAAAAAAATGACCCAACAATACGGGACAAAAGTACCCTAACAAAATGGCGGCTAGCAACTGTAAAATGGTTTATTGTTTTCTTTTCTTTTCAATTCAAAAGACTTATTTCAGAAACCGGTTTCACCATTTCTTTTTTTATTTAGTTTGAATCAAGAGTTGAAATAAGTTCGTAAACCTGGAATCAAATCTTAACCCTTTCAGTGCGTCTACACCGTGTATACGCCGTGTATACGCACTATAGCGGTATTCCCGTTATACAACACACTAGGGTGGAATTTAAAAGAAAAATTCAAATAAAGGGTACTGATTAGTCAGCACTGAAAGGGTTAAGCGAGAACTGTTGAACTGGATCCCGTATTATTTCAGTACCTAATTAGCCAATAGTTGATTAAAATCAGATCAGGGACCAGTTGCTCGATAGCTGGTTTTGTACTTATGGCAAAAATGAAAACTGCATTCACTATAAAACTAAATATAATATCGCTCACGAAATGTCAAGTGTCGAATCTCAGCTGATGTATAGCAAAAATTGTCGAACCAATCAGATCAGTCAAGAAAATTGTTCTAAATTTGTTTGTGTTCAGATAATAATAGGGTTCACCCACAACTGTATTTCGATATCATAATCAACTCGTCCCCATCCCCTTATTAAAGTTCAGCCGGGTCCTATTCATTATTCGTGAATTTTCGTCTTACATTAGCTTTTCCAAAGACAACCGTCGACTGAGACGGATCGGGGGTTGGCGGATTTTAAAAAAACAATACTTCATTCTTTACGGCCATGAGATACACCCGAGTCGCGACGGTTCGTATTCCAAACCGGAGGAAATCATCGCTCTAAAGCCGTGGTCATTTCACGTTGAAATATTCATGAAATATAAAATTGCGATATTCTTCCTCCCAGCAAAACTGCGTGCATTATTGACTAGATGAGATTGTGTACGGTATTATTTACAGAGCTATAATGGTAACCTATGATCAGATCGGGAGGGGTCTTAAACAAGTTTATCTGATTGAATCTTTATATCTTATTGAATGAATGACCTATCTATTGCTGTAGTCGCGGATTCGTTGACTGACAGGCAAACGGGCCGGACCAGGGACATAGTATTTGTCAAATAACATGATGAAAATATTGTTAGTGAGTTGAACCAACTCGCCTGACTGGTCACCACGCACAATGCCATCCACATTGAGCGGACAAATTTATAAAGTTCGTCAATATGGCCAAGTGGTTAAACATGCTCGACTGGCATGCAAGAGGTCAGGGCCCTGTTTCACGAAAAGCTTTGACTCTTAAATCGATTTAATTTCTTCATGAATTCAGTTTATCTTAGATCGATTGAGTCCTCAATCCTTTTTGTGAAACTGAGCCGTCAGGGCCGGATTTAGGGGGTGTGGTCTCGGGGATCCGGACCTTGTCTCCCAAGATAGAAATTGTTAAAACCTGTAAATTTGCATTCATTCATTCGGAATTCAGAATCTATCGGGGCGTGGTTCTTCAAGAATATATCAACTCCTAGGGTGGGGCCAAGCTAGTGGCTGCCTTATATCCGAGAAATGTATTTTCTTTTCTTTTGGACCCTCGCCTTACCATTTTCCTAGATCCGCCTCTGGAGATGCCGGGTTTCAGTCCTAGTAGGTACGATGGAATTAAGGTAAGCGATGTTGGGTTAATTTTTTCTTCTACTTAGCCTTAATTTCTTGATGATGGAAAAACCTTCCTCTGAAACCGGCGCCGATCATCTATGGCTATAACTGGTGAGATTCAACTCATCATAGATGGCTAAATTCGACGTGTTTTGTAGAGGACAACACGTTTAAAATCTGCGCTACACTAGGTTTTGGATAGTTATGAAATACGGTTGACTGGAGTTAAGTGAAAGCGCAGGATTGGATCCGTCGCACCTTATAAATTCACTTCGAACTGAGAACTGTGCATTAAACTGTTATGAATCCATAAAAGCAATTTGTCCGCGGTACATTTTATGGTATAATCGCCTGATACTAATTACTATGGACATAGTCGATTTGTTATATCTGTAACATGTTATAACCCACTATAATTCTGTTCGCAATATATACACCAGAACCTACGATCAACCGGAAACCACGTGGCTTCCTGATTCTGTGAAGTGAGGACAGACTCTGGGGGTTATAACCGACGCACCACAAGCGGCTTCAATTCATACGACTTAATCGCTAATTTCCAACACAGGTTGATAAGTAGTTGACTGTTAGGCTGATATTTATCTCAGATGAACGGCTGATGTTGAAAATTTTATGTTCCAACACTTTCGGGGATTATCTATTAATCCCATCACCAGAGACACCGAAATGATTATGACCATGATGATGGGATTTAGATAAACCCCCGTTAGAAATAACATTTCAATATCAACAGCGGGTTTTCACTTGTAAACGGTGCGAGAACGACGATAAGGAGATGACATTTGAAGCCAGAAAACTTTTTTTTTCAAATAGTTGAAATTTAATATTGCGATTAAAATTCAATGATTACCGAATAAATGAAATCGTAAACGTGCGCGGATTAAAACAGATTCAATCGACGATAAAAAAGCGATTAGTGTAAACCCATGCGCGTAATAACTTCTTCAGCCCAGCGAATTTCATTGATAGAATTTTCGATGCGCGTTTAATTACTTTCTTTTGTACTTCTGGCGTATAATTTTTCTTGTATGTAAGTTGTTAAAGTGTGAAACGTCGTGTGGCGTTGAAGTTATTAATTAGATGTTTTTCTTGCTTTCATGTATTCTACGTAGAGAACGACGGGATGAACGTCGAAACTTATCTACGACTTATCAAGTGTAGGCGGCCGTAAAACAATCAATTTCTTATCGCAGTTTTATTGAATATCATATTGGATTGATTAACGCAAAGTTGACTCAACTATTGTTTGACTCAAGATTGATTTTTTGTGTTATAAAGCTACGTGCGCGCTGCATGTTTTAGGAGTCAGCACTTAGTCCGGATGATTTTGGACCAACAGAAAATGGTTCACGGCAAATCCGGATTAACATTTAGTAATTTTCCTGTATATCAATGAACTAGTGAACTGCAAATTTTGCCCGGATAAGACGAAAATCCGGACTGAACCGATCCGGATAAAGCGGGTCTAACTGTAATTCTTTTCTCGTTTGAAATGAATTTTAATATTTATTCCAGGACCCAGCTCCGCGATTTCTCGGTCAGAATTTGACTCCGGAGTTATCAAAACGATTGAAATGAACTAACCTCGCTCGATAAAGTGAACCAACACCGCGGAACTGGGTTCTAGCTTCGCGCCACACTCAAACTACAAAAACTACAAGTTTAACGTAACATACTTTTTACAGGAATTTCGTATATCTTAATATTTACTATAAGTTTTGTCTTGTATCGAAAATTCGGAATGAAGCCTCAACTTCAGGATTTTAGATACGATCATTAACATTATAATATTATAGTAAATAACCCTATATTAACGTTTTAACGGGAATTCAAAGTCTAACTTGTTGAAACTGTTTTGGCTTTGTTTTATTTTCTTTAAATCTATATCTGCTATTCTGAACTTACCATACTTTGTGACTGTTGAAATTCCAGGAGATATTTTAAATCCCGAGACGATGCGGTCAGGTTGTAGCGAGTCGTGTGATCAATGAAGTTGTCAGCCAACACGCCGCGGAGAGGAGGGATGCGGAGGATGCCGAGTGATACTGAGCGTTCAGTGCACGAAGCGAGTAAAATAGAAACTAATGGAAAGCACTAACTGCACGACGGCTCTCAGACGCTCTCAGTCTCACTGACGCGTGGTTACTGATAATAGGTTCATGCGATACCACGTGAATTCAGAGTCAGAACCGCCGGCGAGTGCGGGCATGGGCGTCACCGGGGGTCGGGGGCGCCGAAGACCCCAAATCTTCAATCCAAGTTCCGCACTTTTTAGCTCCGAATTTAGTTTTTTTCACATTCCGGAAATCTTATATCAAATATTTTGCCTTAAGAAAAATGTCCCAAGCTTCGAATTTCAAAAATCAAGAGACTGAGAACATTAAAGTAATTCTAAGAATTCAGAAATGCTCGTTTGCTTGGCGAATACGGTGCGAAGTGTGGCATATTGTTGCGCTTGTATGAGTTCTGAACCCCTTTAAAAATCCTAGTGATGCCCCTGGTGAGTGATCCTCGCCTGAAGTATATATGGGTCCCCCCGGGTGTCGGGGAGGCAAGCGTACCCATCCTGGGGTTACGTTCACCCCAAGTGTAGCGCGAATTGGCCAAATTTGTATTCATCATTTTATGCAAACGAATCAAGGTTACCGTTCGGCTAAACCGCCATATTTACCCCAGACTTCGACCAGATTTTTTTCTGGCTGACATAGAGTGCTTATCAATAATATACAGTCCGAGTGAGTGGTAGGCGCATAATGGGACCGGATATAGAGGATGTACGGTATATGTGCTCCGCCAGGACCTAGTTCTACAGTTCTGGACCTAGTTCCACGGTTTTAAACTCAGATCCACTCGGGATACAGTTCTATGTAGTTCTGGAACCGACTCCACAACCGCCGGTGGTTCTCCACGAGTCTAAAACGGTCCATACGGTTTTTTCAGACCAGCCACTGACTCGGGGTATCGGCACAAACCAGATGGCGCTACAATACACTCGCAGTGAAAATTAGTTCATTTTCAATGAACTTTGAACAGGATTCTTAGGATTTCAAATGGAAATGTTGTCAAATAAGTCATCCAATAGATATAAGATTTAAGTTCCCAATAAGCGTATGGTATAGTTTTATAAGAAATTGATTTACTAATGAGAAAGGTTGACTCGAATTTGATTCAAATGTAGAAGATATTGAAGCGCAGTAACCGAGAAACCACTAGCGAACCTGGCGGATCCTCGCCTACCATACGCGGAATCCTTGATTGCCACAGCAGCGGTGCCGGTACCCCAATGGAAAATGAACTTAATATCAATCTAATAGAATTATATTTTTCAGGTGAATCAATATAAATGATTAGTTTCATATTTATTTCTATTACCGGTCATATTTTGATGTATAGCAGGTATGCAGCTAGTGAATAAACTAACCAATCGCTGACCTCGATCGCCCGTCTCGCTTGCAGCATCGCGGCTAAAACCTCCTAGATAGATAGATGAATGGATAACTTTTATTTTTCTGAAAGATTGTAACAAAACATATAAAATCTATCATCGGATACACGATGGGGGATTATTACATACGATATCATATGCAATATCACAGACGGGTTTAGGCTAAAAAAATTGATACCTTGTTTCTCCGCTCTGCTGAGCTTAAATGTTGACCCGACCGGCCGCCTATCTACCCTATACATTACTTTTTAAAAAATCGTGATCAATTTTACCATAACAGACCCGGCCGCTATAGAAATGAACTGTTTATAAATTTTATCATATTTTACAAAAATGACCCGGTCGCTGCGGAGAAACAAGGTATCATTTTTGTTTAGCCTTACATAGGAAACAGAGCTTTTACTCTATGTACACCCATGAGAAAAATGGATACTGAAATAAATGAAAAAAAAGAAACATTATATTTATATATTGTTTATTCCTCATCAAGACTGCACTGACTAATATTTTAGTTTCGGTTCTATCACCTTGGTTTCTTAACCAATCTAACAAGATAACAGATCTAACATACAAATTCAACCCTGCTCCATGGTCGAAAATTTTCTGATAGTATTATCAATCATATCAATGATGAAATTAACCACAATTCAAATCTCTACCGATTGCTGTTTCGGCGTCTGTCCGAAATTACTGTAGGTGATGCACACATTTTTAAGAATGCATTTTTCATGAGAATATGGAAAATTTATATCTGGAAAAACACAGCGCTTGAATCCTCCCCCTATGCACAAAAATTCTGGTACCGATCCTAAATAGTTTGTGGCGGTACGGTCAGGCTAGGATGAACAAGGCGATTCTATCAGGTCACTTCTAACAATAAGCCGGAGTCCAGAGATATGAACGAAAGGAAATTGATAGGGAAAAATAGGGAGACAAAATTTAATAATGCGTACCAAAAACATGGCGTTTGGAAACTGTTAAGAGGAAAACAGTGATTTTTTTGTGATTATTTGGTGGAATAAATTGTGCTAGATTCACGCTCAAGGTTATCGAATGAAAGATAATGACACTGGACCACCGCTGGTTGCTTAGACACTGCGCAGATGTATGTACAGGTCATTGACCCTCTATAACCTTTGGTAAAATGACAAACTTTTTCGACATTGATACGACTTCGGTGATATTTCATTAAAACCACACACGTTTGCGGGATCATGGCGCAAAGAAATTACTCTGTGACTGTCTTACCCTGATCTTTATCAGATCTTGTGCTTCTATCGGCACGATGCGACGGCGAACTGATATCCGTATTCAGGGAAAGATGACCGTTTATATCCAGTATATCTGAGTCATTCGTTAGATCACCGATATCATCATCAGCGTTACCCCTCTCTCGCCCTGACAGGTTGCGACCAGTCTCCCCAGTCAGCACCGGATCCGAGTCCGATGTATTCTTATCTAACGAACATAATATTAATGCTTGATAGTAACTGTCGATTCACAGTTGTGTGGGTTTAATTTGACTCTGGTCCCAGTTTCACGGTTATGAGGGCTTAATGCTGTCAAGTTCTGAATCCGAATTAAACGCAAAACAAAGTGGATTACACTATCGTGTGATGACGATATTATAGAGAATCCCACACTGATATGACGAAAGATAAGAACCGAAAAGTGTCCTTATAGGTAATAATTCATTGGTTCGATGTTTCAAACATAACAGTATTCAGTGGAGTACAATACAGTATATAGTCGAAACGTCGAACCAATGAATCATTGGCTATGAGGAAACTTTTCGGACTTCATCTTTTGTCATATCAGTGTGGGATTCTCTATCTAAACTCACTGGAACTGGATCAAATTAGACCCACACAACTGTGCGTACTGGGTGTTCAGAAGAAGGACTGCGGTAATAGATACTGATATACTAACTTGTCTGATGAATAGGCCGATGTTTAGTTTGATGTTGTCCCCAACAGCAGATGTAAACTGTAGGCTCATTGACCCCTGCACAATGTCGGTTCCTTCTCTCTTCCCACTTCACAGCGAACTCCGTCCTTTCGGTAGCAATCAGTAACTTAAATGTGAAATTTCGCCCGTTTCTAATCCGAGTGTGTCCTATAACGGAAAAAATTACATCATATTAATTGATTATAGGGTTGTACGGTTGACATGTTGTCCAATATTTGAACAAAAATTTTTTTTTACTAATCAATGCATGCTTATATGACGTGGAGTGCTGAATAAACTCAAAGCTCCATAAACCTTGACAGGGCATAAGCGCTGACACGTGTATTGATGTTACGTTAAT
This sequence comes from Tubulanus polymorphus, assembly GCF_964204645.1. Lineage (NCBI taxonomy): Eukaryota > Metazoa > Nemertea > Palaeonemertea > Tubulaniformes > Tubulanidae > Tubulanus > Tubulanus polymorphus. The sequence goes on along the minus strand of NC_134028.1, from coordinate 20,153,654 downwards.
GTTACATAAACTGAAAAAAGCAGATCGGAAACATTAAAATCAAGAAATATCGTCAGACTATAAACGCGAGGAATCCCAAAATAATTCAGCTAAAAAGTATTCTTAAATAGAAGAGTATTTGAGCAATGTTTCGGCCATTATCATTGGTACTGGAAAAAAACGTTGCGCAAATGCATAGACGATAAACTCGCGTGAAATGTCGAAGTGAAAAAAACGGCATAAATCAATTGTCAGGTTCCCAGATAAGCACGTGTTGAAATGTCATTGATTGTGACAGTTCGCAATCGATATGATGAAATTTAGGGAGCAGTTATAGACCGGGTACTATCAGTAATCAGTAAATACCACGTGTATGATCTTCAGCCATATGGAGTCGTTGTAATGTTGATTTATGGTTCGCGATATTTGTCTTTCAATCTTATATAAAGTTAACGGTGTTTTTACTTGTCAAGAGGGCGTACGAGTTATTTTTATTAAATATATAACGGTTCAGGTTCGCAAAGGCTAAAACACGGTTCGGACTTATGTCAATAGTTCCTAGCGCATTTGTCGCAGTAGTCTAACAGGAAAGTCCAAATAAAGGCCTGTCTACGCTACAAATTGATACCGCATTATCCGACTACGTATTCGAACGATACCGTCCTTTGATAATCCACCTTCTCTAACGACGGAATCGCAACCTATGTTACGATAAACCGCTTTTTGATAATGCAGGGGCGGATCCAGGATCTGATTCGAAATAGGGCATATCATAAATGATAAGAATGATATATTATATCATTCTTATTTCGTTCATATCTCTGGATTGGATTAAGATCGAAACAAAGTAAAAATATCGACCCCGATCATCGGCAAATATTACGACATTTTTGGAAGTACAGAGAACATGCTTATGAATTTGAACATTTTAAGTATCAGTATTTACCCTTGTTCCTTTAAATTTTCAGGGCAACTTGGTATTTTTTTAGGTGGGTGCGCAGCCCCTGCGACTCCCCTTGGATCCACCTCGGTAGTGCGGCAAAGTGTACAAGTGTATATAGCAGATTTAGCCGTGGTTATCTATAAAACCAGAGGGGTTTTGGCAAGCCGGATAAAGGATACCAGCCCTCCCACTCCCTCCACTTCAAACAGAAACTTGGCTCTATCGCGATCAATGTGCTATTTACATTTTACTATAATCAATTTCTACCCGTAAACTATTTACGAAAATACACCCAGAACAAAAGACGAACTCGATTTTCATGAGAAGTGCGTTGCATTTTCGAATAATGAACTAATCGATGAATAACTTGACCCGAGGGTTCGATTGATATATCATATGAACCGCTTTGTATCCGTAGAAAGATTTAATTTGCGTCGCACCTGTCATTGATAACTGATTCAACTTCATTTACAAAATACGTGGAACCCATTCCCCGCACAGCAGCCACCAGTCTGTATATCTTAGCCAATCAGATGCGTTATTTCACCGGCAGATTCGTATCCGATCGGCTAGATATATAAACTGGTGACCGCCGAGCGGCAACCTGTCTGCCCAAGGAATCTTGGGTGTAATCATCCTCCTAGCAACGAGGATTCGAACCTGATGGTATCGAGATTGGCTACGAGTACGAAACCCTGCCACGACTATCCTCCCACGGCAGGGATTCGAACCTGGTGGCATCGCACGAACCCCTGTCACAGTAGACCGGGTGCGCAGGTACATGCGCAGCTTTGCCGTGCGAAAACCGCACCAATCAAATTGCGCGTTGTATGATCGCTGGGGTAAATTTCACGGAAGAACTATACATGGGAAAACCCGGGCTAAAATAAAACGGAGATTGGCTGATAATGACATCGTCTAAGCTGCACATGCATCTGCGCACTCGGTCTGATGTGGCAGGGTTTCGTGCCGTGGTAATCTCGATGCCATCAGGTTCGAATCCCCGCCGGGGAGGATGTGCCACACTAGCCCTTGTGCGCAACTTCGCGCGCAGTTTGGTGCCGTCGCTAGGTCTAGCTATTCCATCAGGTTCGGATCCCAGCCGATAGGGATGCGTTGTTATAGACCAATCAGGTCCTGAGACCAGGGTGTGTTGGCGTGAGTTTCGGTTGCGGGCGATCAAGCCCTGGCAAGCGAGGATTAGAACCACATGTCATAGCCCGCGGTTATAGAGTTCCACAGTTCCACAATTATTGTGAGTTACTGAACGGGGTATTTACCGATCCACCAACCGTTTCCTACATGGCCGCATTCCAGTGCTGATCTTAAGAACCATTTTCCCAGATTCGCGCAGTTACCAATCACGTAAATCTTCTCGGTTTTGCGAGGGAAATATTGGCACATGAAAATACAGTCGATTAAATCATTGATGGTCCGTGTAGTCATCGAGCGCGCGGAGTTTAAACGAGTAGCGATTAGTCCGTTTAGAAGACTTTCTGGCACAGTCGCGTCTAACAGTCGTTTCACGGCTAAAAATATAAATCGTAGACAAGCAATTGAACGTAGAAAACTAACTTGAACATTTATTCGCGCTTTGAAGAAAAAATTCACATATATTACCGACGCTATTGATCAATGATTGATCGATATTTCTAATTTGAATACGTAATCGAAAACATAATCGAATTGACCGCTATCAGTCCAGGCCCCAGTACTAATGACGCAGGGCACATCGACTCATAAATTTATATAAGACATGATAATCTAATAGGAAGGCTAAGCTTAGGTCGAACTACGCAGTATTGCTCCGTCTCTGGCTACGACGATTTGATCTGGTCGTACAAATAGAACTCGTTCTGTCCTTGCGGTTTGGCTTACGCGATCGGTCTGCGATCAATTCATCGCGGTCGTTAATTCGTACGCCGATATTCACATTTGTTATTGTTATTTTGAAACACCAAAAGTACGCAGTACCACTGGCAAATAACGCATAGAAGTTATCAATGTATGATAACATAATTTTGACGATTTTACGGCGTAAAAATTTTTGCGCGTTTCGAGAAAGATCGCCTTGATACAGTGGGTTACAGTGTTAAGATTTCGGCAAAATTTGGTTAATTGACATAAACAAAGGTTTTGATACTAAAGATCAATGTTACTTGAACCGAGACAACTTACTGCACATGCGCGATTGAGAAAAAACATTCTTTTTCGAAACATTCGAGTCGTTCAGAATACATCGCACGCCACCTGGCGGAGTACCGTCCTGTTAAATTATAAACATACTGTTACATGTACTTATTTATAACTGAATTTACACATAGAATATGAATATACATTTCTATGAATCTCGATGTGGAATAAAACATTGAATCACAAAATTACAAACCCAGAATCTATCATCCATTTCTCGGCCTATTTTCACGTGACAACTGTTACCATGGTGAAACCGCTCTTCGCTACGAGGTCCTCCGGGGAATGGGACTTGGCACTGAACACTGGCGGCCCTTGGAAACAACTGCGGTATCATAGACCAGTGATCCCATCGTATATCTCAAGCCGGGCGTGGGTCGGCCTTGCGACGCGATGGTTGCGTTGCGTCGGTGGAGGTGTAAGTCGGCTGCGATGCGATTATAGGCAACTGTGTGCGACTAGTTTCTGCCAGTCGCAGGTCGTATCGTGTCACTGCGACTGGCGTCGCTCGTAGGTCGTAGCTGGTAGCGTAGGTCGGTTGGTCGTTGCGACGCGATCGTTGCTGGCGGTCGCTGTGAATCGCGTCGCAGTGAGTCCAAGCCGTCGCAAGGCCGACCTGCACCCGGCTTAAGAGATTGTCACCCTCATGCGGACACGGGCTCCGCCGGAACTTTCTCGCACCCACTCTGCGGGAGTCAATGGCTATATCAATTTCTTGGACTTATGCACTAGCTTGCCATTCGTATATTCCAAACTTTTTTTTGGATCTGAGTTTTTTACTCTGACCTGATGCGGCCGGGCCAACATTGGTTCAGCACTGGCAAGTTAGTAGGGACCGAACCGCACTAACCAACTTCTAGCCAGGTAGTCCGTTGCCGGGTCACGCTTTTTTGGGTTTGGCTATATAGTATCACTCACAACCACCTTTTGATGGCTAGGCCTAGTTCCTATCCATCTACCCTCTCTATATAATAAAATGTAATAAAATGTAGGTACTAGTTTAAGGGTTAGGGTTCTGCGTTAGGGTCAGATCAAATGCTTCAAAGGGTGAGAAAAGGGTCCAGAGGTAAAGGGTTAAGGTTAGGGTCCGTCTTACCCCTAGGGTTAGGTTTAGAGATAGAGGTTAGGGGAGCAAACCGAAGGTTTGGAGACCCCACTAGTGCACGGGCAGCGGGTATCCCTGTAAAGAAAAGTTTGAATTGATTTTTGTGGTGAGGCGGTCTACGGGACGTTGATGCCTCGGGGCGTGTTCGCGTCGAGTCGTCGTATCCAGTCTTGTTCGGTCTCGTCGAGCCTGGTAGATGTTGGAGACCGTACACCCGAGAGTGTTGGCGGGTGTGGTCGACCTGATTGAAGTGGTCCGAGACTGGACTCGAATTCTTCGTTCTGATGCGTGAGACGTGATGTGTGACGCGTTCTCGTAGAGACATTCCGGTTTGGCCGACAATTGAACGATGCAAATGAAATGATCAAATCTGGAGTTTAGGCCTTTTTTTTAGGCGAAATTCCGAAAATTTTTGAGTCTTGGAGCCTGGACTATTTGCTTTAGATTAGTCACAGTGAAGAGTAAAAACATTAGAGTAGCGACGATGGATGTTTTCCTCGCAGCTGATGAAACCGTGCATCCCATTGATGATTTTTGAAAAAAAACGTCACCGAAAAAATCATAAACAACCGTCAACAATCCGATCATTGATTTATTCACTCGCAGTTTTATTGAATCCAATTATAACACGAGATTTTACAACTGAGTTACAAATATAAATTCAATTCGAGCTTGTTTTTAAATTAGACGACCTAGTTGAGATTTATTGTATTTTTTGTTTGTTTCTACTGTTGTAAATCGTTTCAACGAGATTAATAAAACGTATTATGATAGTGGATATGAAGGTTGTCGATTAAGTGTTGTTTGGTCGTCGGTTACCACAGGTCGAAAGTAATCTGCGTAACACCCCCACTTCTGATGTACGACATAATGATCCCGACGATAAGGATGATAGGTGGCACTCGTTCAGATGAATACATATTTACAGGATTTTGATAAATCCATGTGTAAAAGAACACTGTACGTAAATTAGATGAATTTTAGTCACAATGTTAAGCCGGGCGTAGGTCGACCTTCGTAGGTCGATTGGGGGCATAAGTCGGTTGCGACGCGATTGTCAGCGACTGTGTGCGACGTCGCTGGCAGTCGCAAGGTATCGTAGGTCGGTTGGTCGTTGCGACGCGATCGTCGCTGGTGGTCGCAGTGAGTCGCAAGCCGTCGCAAGGCGGACCTACGCCCGGCTTTAGTATGTAATAACATGTATTTCTGAAATACAATTAATCGAATTAATTCGTTCAATCGATAACAACGACGTAATTTTCACCGGTAATTGCGACTTATGTTGATCATTAGATACTATTGTTACATTTTCCCAGTTTCCCTTCTTCAGATGACGCGGCACGGACCGCAATTGCAACAATAGCACATACACGCATAATTAGATAAGCAATAATTTTCATCTCCTAGAATTTGACTTAAATGTATTAGCAATGAAGCGTTTAAGAAATCACAAAAATCTGATTCTTTAAACAATTCTCGGTGAATAACCCTTATTTCAGATAATGTACCAAGTTTGAATTAATGCTGCTCAAGAAATAAAACTGATAATAGATATAGTGCAAAGCAGCCATAACGGATTTTCTGCATCTCGAGTTTGGATGCGTACAGAGTTTAAGTCAATGCTAGTCACATCAGTCCGTTACAGTCAGAATGAAAATAACATTTAATACAGTGAATATTTGTTTGTGACATTAGATTAGTTCGAAATCAACTGAATTATATGATATAAATTTTTAGTCATTTCTGTGGTTTTTCTGGCCCTGAGCGCGGGGCTGCCACATCGCTTGTGTTTGTCACCACAGAACGTGGAAACAAGTTTGTGTCTCCAGTTTCCCCCGCTTCTGCTGCGCTTTAAATGTAATATTGATAATCATTAATAATTTTTTCTAGCCTTAAGAACACGAGAGTCGCCATTATCTAGTCGAAAATTATTCATTTAAATTAGTGCCGCACCTCAGTTATAAAAACATAAGGTTGTGAATTTTATGATGCAGCTTAGATTGAAATCCCTGATCTCGATGAAGATCTAGGAATACATAGAATATCATACTATGCTAAATGGTTTCAAATACTCACTGACATTTAAGCCCGCCGCTCACGGTACCGAAAACAACGTTTTTCCTCGCGAAAAACGGTCTGGATGGTATTTGTTATGCCGTGTGCGGGGGAGGCAAAACACAAAACGCCGAACAGAAAAAAAGTTTTTCGTCAGAAAAACGTTTTTCACCATTCAAGCACTGCTTGTTTCGCGAAAAACGTTTTGTGTAGTAGAAAACGTTTTTCGTCCCGAAGCGTTGAACGTATTATCGTTTGCGGGCAAAAAGTTTTACGAAAAACGTTTTGTGAAAAACGTGTGTTTTGTCATGGCGAAACAAATATTATGCCATGTGCAGCGGGCTTGACTACCTATGTTATCTACTTACAGTTTTACCTTCGCGTATTGAAGTGTCGGTTGCTGCATTCAATATAGGGAAATTTATATGGAAAATTGGCCATGAATTTTGCATTTCAGATATTTACTACTGTATTTAGTTTTCTATTCAAGTTTTTCAAATAGCCGGGTGTAAATTTCAGAATTGAGTAGTGACTAGCAAACTATGAAAGTACATCGTATTCTACTAAAATTATCACGTCATCTTAAGAACGTATTCAACCATGACACATTAAACACACAAAACCCGTGGCACTGAATCCAATTCAACCTACATGCTGTGGAACTCAGAGTCAAATTAAAGCCGCGATCACACGTGCATATTCGACCCGGGCCAAATTTGGCCCGTGCCAAATTTGGCTCGGAACAACTGTTCACACGCGTGCCAAATGGTCCCGAGCCTGTTTGGCCCGGGCCAAATTTGGCCCGACCAAAAACGTCGGACCAGGCCCGAGCCTAATTTAAGCACCAGACAAATGATTACGTTTGAATTGCAACTAGCACCGGAAATGATCCACTTCGCTTTGTTTGAGCATTGTTGAGTATCGAGTGAATGATTTGCGTGTGAACACACTCTCTAATTAGGCTTCTAAAAAGGCATATTCATGGGTAAATCTGACGTTCAGTAAATTTAGTTAAACACTCATCAAGACCCTGTTCCAACAGACCAAAATTATGTATCATCTACGAATCTCTTCCACAATTTAGGTTTATGGGTAGATTTGTCGAAGACTTCCGATTCTAAAATATGCATGAATACGTCTACCAATAGCCGTTCCCGAAATTTGCACAAAATGCATGTTGTAAAAAATTTACAGATATTATTACTTAGAACTAATATCGATAGTTTCGCATATAATATGCCCCATGTATCTGACATAGATGCATGTGTTGAAACTCATTAACAGCTCTAATACCACCTTCGATAGGTATACTAGGGTATAGAGCCACAACATCAGTGAATAGTATTGTATTGCTGCTATCTACTGCAGTATTTTTCATAATAAGTAGGAAATCTAACGCTTTCTCAATGTGTATGATGGAACAAATTTTTCAAAGGTTGAAGATGATAATCTACCCGATTAGAACGTCTCTCAGTCGGCGTACTACAGCCCCGAAACTACCGGTCTACCCGGCACGCCTGGCATCGTGTGAAACTACGGAATTTATCATCGGTAGAAATAAGGATGAAAAAATTACCGACTGAATTGAAAACCGTTGTAGTGAGAGCGAATTGATAAAACATTACTTGCAATCTATAATCGCGTATTACAAAACCGTTTATTTCAAAAAGTCGCGGCATTGTGGCCGGGATTTCGCAAATTAGAAAAAAAGCGACGAGCGCAACGACATTTCTGAGAGCGCGGATATCGATGACATTCTTGCGGGCGACGGAATCACTTCGACGAAGAGACCGTCGAGCTGTGGTCGCACGATATAAAACAAACATTAACAGAAAATTGACAACTATCAAAAAACAAGTAGGGAATATTGACGTTATGAACATGTAAACATAATTGGTGTAATTTGTGATGAGTTTTGTGAGAAAATCAGTATATTTGAAGAGTATATAACCGCTGTACTGGGTATAAACACGAATATCTAATCTAAGACAAGGCCAGCGATAAAGTCCTGGGAATGAGCTTCGTATGATATAATGCCAGTTTGCCAACGCGCATAAGGTAACCACACAAATCATTATTGATAGTAGTTTTCTTCGTGTCCAAAATCGCACCGCTCGCAACGGAAATGAAATCACCACTAGCCGATCAACACTGAGCAAAACAACCGACCAATTCCTCGATGCCTGTAACCAGAGAAACATATATGCAAATATGAACAAAATCCAACCCCCGAATTTGAGCGCGTAAAAACGAAACATGACGTCACCCATAATCGCGTAAACGTACAACGCCCGAATCGGGTACAAAAACGCGAACGAAACGAGAAACGATAAATCAAAACAAGCTACGAATTTGCATACGTAGTATGATTTTCGTTTCAAACGTTCGATCGTAACGATAGTGAGTACGTTCGATGCGATTCCGACCAGCGACAGCGCGCCGTATACAATCGCATAGACGTAAAACGTATCGATGTAAACTTTTCGTATCGGTAAATTTTTTACGCACGACACGTCAGATGAATTCGTAACAGACGTCATCACTGAGTGAAGGACCCGAGGTTTATCAGCTGGAGGGAATTCGAGATATTCTATTGGCATGAGCTTTAACTCTTATATATTCTTTCATTGAATTACAGGTTTTAGATGAGATATTTGATACTCTATTGATAGCACAAGCTTTTTAAATTGTATAGTCGATAATCTAAGACTTCGGGTTTTAAATTCATGAAACGTAACACATGTTGACTCGGTATTGAGTTATTACGTTACCAATTAGTCCGAGGTGAATTCTAAAAAAGAAACCAAATCTCCTGGATGCAAAATATCTCATGCTAGCAAATTGTGTCTATTCAAAACCGAAGGATGTAAATTGAAGGCAATTCTTTTTAGAATACGCCAAATGTAACCACGTTTGTGCCGATGAATTGGCTGTATTTGTGGACATTTTGGTTAGATACACCAATCACCAATATCAGACATTGATAGAAAACAACACCATCACTTGGAATATCTTTCACCGACTTATCTTTATTACGTACTACCATTAACTGAGTCCATGGTACTACGCAATAGTGTTATAACACGGTCATTATAAGTTGGATCATGATAAGTTTACAAGGTTAACAAAACTTTCTTCTAAAACTTTTGATGATGAGGTACGACTTATTTTCTTCAAACAAGCTTGTCGCAAATGTCTGATGAAACCAACACTATCCGCATTGATTGGCCACTGTAACTTGACCGACTGATACACGACCCAAACCGTAGCGGCGCGGAGTTAAAATCTCTAACGGTACTAAGTCCTAGTAAATGAGTGAAGATGCAGTCAATAATAGGTCCGATGCGAATGGGGAAGCCTAGGTCGATTCCACCTGTGGGGAGGACATAATAAGGGGCCAACGACGGCATTAGACTGTAGTGATAATCAGTTTAAATTCGATTTTCGGATTTTCAAATACAAACGAAAGACGAACATAAATATGTTTTTGAATCTTTCGGTAAGAAATCGATCTAGAGGGAGCAGTATCTTGACATAAACCATTGTGGTGCATACATTTTTAGACCGTTTTTACGGTAACTGCCTCAAAGTATTTAATATATGCACCTTACAGAAGAGTACTTGACAACTGTTGATAGTGTTATATATCACTCTTGTTGAAAATCTAGAGCCTATCACAGTGCGGTACACAAAATGGCGGCTCTTTCAATCGCCAATATTATGGTTTAGAACCCTAACGTAAATGAAAGTTTTTTTCAATATAGATTGAAGACAATAACTCCTTTCGGTCTAAAATACGACATGTTCGATTCTGAAAACAAAGGTCCGAGACATCGCAAAACCGTGTACTAACTGTAAGCTTTCAGTAGCATCGGATATTTAGTTTTCACCTGTCACCATTTCAATGCTATGTGTGTTGCTACGTTGTCGTGTCATCGCGACAGTTCAAGTCAAGTATGGAACAGTACAAAGTTACATTATGAAAAATAAATGAAGTATGCAATTCAGCTCCGCACATTGAAGTTTCTGGGCGGACAGACCGACAAACTGACGATACCGCCAAATACAGAAATACCCATATGTACCCATACAGTTCCTTATTGTCCTTCAATTAACATGCGCACACATTTACTACCTAATCCAGTGCCTCCCGATCGCCTGTGGATGGGTTTACTAGCCATCTACCGAGAACACGTCGTTCAAATAAGATTTTACCAACTTCACAAACCGATTTCCTTAAATGGTCTATATTTTCTTCGGACACCACCCTTTACACTGGCCCTTCTAAAATGCACCTAATTTTTATCTCAAATTCTAAAGATCTTTGGAAAATGTCTCTCAAGTATTGCGACAATCAATAAGCCACGGTTATTGTTCGAATTATGGCCTAAGTATTATGATGGCGCAATGTACAGGTTGGCCCGAACATTTCACGACAACAATTCTGAATATAGCGTTCGATCTCAATTGTCCAATATTTCATTTTGAAGAGTGCGCGTTGGTCTAAAATATTTAATGAAATATATGGAAAAAGCTCATGTTTACACGCATTATATGTTTTATTCATGTTCACGCTGCGAGTTGTCGCCTTGTTGAAACTATTGCCACGAAGTAAATAGTTCTGAATAACGCGAACACCATCGAGGATGCAGTTACATCGATTCAGCAATTCTTCGTAATAAGGCAAGTTTTAAAGAAATAATCACTTATGCATCCGTGGTTAAAAGTAGTAAATAAAAGGTAACTACGTGTAATATAGATTGTTCTGCGAAGTTCGAATGATAGAAAATACTTTGAGTTACTTCTCGCAACCTGATGAGACTGATACCAAATTAGGCCAACTTACAACTCCATTCGATCGAGTGAGTTTCGAGAAGGGGATTTGAGATGTTGATCATTGTTTTCATTTACAATCACGTACTTAGGATTTATTATGACAAATAGAACGAAATTGAATTATCATGCTCTCCACAATAATGAAAATCATTTTTTCATGTACAATGTATTTTCTTATTTCTCATTCCAGAGTAAGGAGAAAGAAATCATGTTTCTTTTGTTAGTGGTTTTTATTTATATACCGAGAGTTCTAACGACAACCCCTGCTCCACCAACAGACGGCCCAGGTAAGATTCGGTTCGTTTTTATATAACGATCCAGAGATGATCTACACGATTAATTTTTTTGATATTTAGGTCTATCGTCGTTCAAATTATTTTCTTCGTAGCATATAATCATTAATTATTTGTCGGGCTCGGATCATCAAAGTGAGCATTTTTGTTTTTACTTTTTCGCTACCACAGATTATGTAACGCCTCTCACCGGAAAATTTTCTCAAATTTCAAAACTTTTTCGTGATTTTATTTACACCTCAGTAATGCTTAAAATCACCCATAGAAACCATATATATATATTTGGAAAGCTTAGGTCGGGCTATCAGTTGGTTTTTTTATAACCAAATAGATGTAACAAGAAATTTTTCACCAGTGATTATTGGTCAATTTGTGGATCGATCATTGTATTTTGATCGAATGGCTTAAATTGATCACTTGTGATTGTCTGATTTCTATCAGTTTCTTGCTTAAAACTGATTTCCTAATATTGAACAAATAAACATTAGTGCATGATCAACAATGAGCTTGGTAGATCATGACATGTTTTCAAAATACTGCTAAAACCTACGGAAAAAACTAATGCATAGTGCCTACTTGTTTGCCACTCAAATTGAAGTTGTCAATTTAACTATAGATATACGTCTTGTTAATATTTTCTTCCATTGGGCGGGATTCGAACCCGATGGCATCATTCAATTCTACAATTGAGGCGCTCGTCATCTATGAGTAAGTGAAACTAGATTGAAGGCGACGTTCTCCACGGTTACACACCAGCGGCGCGATGCCTCACCACACCAGCAAATTGTCAAGTGAACATATTATTTGCGACGGAATAATCCGTTAAGGGTGGTCAGAAAATAGTCCCCTGTGGCTCAGTTGCTCGTAGCTTTTACTAACGCTAGAAAAGTTATAATGTAATTTTTCATTTTACATTATCCGACATCAACATTCAGTGTAACAGCGATTTAGTTAATACACGCGCAGCCTTTTCTCCAGGCGAACTATGCGCCTCAAAAAAATATTAATCAAAATGAACTCGATTTTGGTCAGTTTTAATGAAACTGTCTTTTACTAGAGTCAAGTTCTAGAATTATATATTTATTCGAAAAATTGATTATGGGAGATTCAACGAATGTTCATAATTCTAATAAATTTAATAGATAAAATTTTGATCAATCGGAAGTTAATTAGTTCGTCAAATTTTAGGGCAGTGAAAATTGAGCAAGGCTGGTTACTGGCGAAATCAAGTTTATCGACTGACTGCGGTTCTTAATAGTTTGACGATAGGATATCTTCTTTCCAGTAAAAGCCAATAAGGCCTTATGTCCCGGTCTAATGTTCCGTGTTCAATATACAAAACAGCGTGCACATCATAACCAAACATGAAAAGAACCGGGAGTTTTACGATTACGAGGTTAGCTAAAAAGTTATGTTTATCGAATACGTTAATCGTCTAGAGAAGCAAGCGTACGATTTGATTTGGAAGAATGCGAACATGAGGCAAACCAGTGCCATCACGGAAAAATGCAATAGTGTCTGTTGACATGTTGTTCATATATCAATTTTTTTTGTATCGACGGAACCGAGCTAAATCGACAACTGAAGGTTCGGAACATTTTGAGTCCGATAGTGACAATATATTATATGCAATAGAAAAAGCTATTGACGTATATCTGACCTGGGGCCTATTTTCCTTATTTCACAGGCTTTGTCGGATGCTTTGAGGAAACGGAAAACACCGCACTTACCGTAGCGAGGATCGGAGCCTCCCTTTCTCAGATGGAGCCGTCAATCTGCCAACAGCAATGTTCTTTGATTGGCTACGGGTCTGTTTGTTTCTTTTTTATTCATACCCACGAATCAGAATGATATAATGCACATATAAAACAGCGGGGTAAATAAATCATAAATATTACAGATATGCGGGCGTGACAGAAGGTAGTGTATGCCTGTGCGGACGCTCGCAACCTGGCAATGGATCATCCCAATGCACGATGCCGTGTCTGGGAAATAGCTCCTTTTATTGCGGTGGAACTAAAAACGCTTGGTCAGTTTACACTGCGCCCGTTAGCCTGAAGACAATAGGACTTAATGTAACAGGTGGTCGCCCAGACGGTACGTATTTCAATTATTGCGAAATCAATACGAAAAGAATAGAACGCGGGTCCCAAAGTAAAAGTTTAAGGATCCCTGTGCAGTTCAAAATAACTGTATAACCAATCACAATGATATTAATGTGCGAGAAACATGAATTACGTGTAACAGTAACAGTCCTGTTCTAAATAATTCAAAATTCGTTAACTTTTCTTTCATCAGGAAAATTTGACCTATTCAGTGACGCAAACGTGCACACCTACCCATCTTCACTGACATCGGTAAATTCTACGGTAAATTTTACGTTCGTATTTTCCGATCGGCCCCGACGTGTACCTCAGACAACAGGTAACATCACAACGCAAGTCGTTGGCGCCGGGAAACAAGCGATAGGGGTCACTGTTCAGGACACGCTTAACTTCAAGCGATCTTCGAAATTGATTCAGGTACGTTTTGAAGGAAAATGACGACAACACAACGTTATATAGACACCAAACACGAATTGAAATATACGCTCAATGTCTAAACATAAGTCATCGTTCGTCATAAATGCCGTTCCAAAAAAGAAACAGGAAACAACAAACCAAATAAATGTACAAAATTACACATTATCGCAAGTTAATGATAACCAGGAATTCGAATATATACACAACCGTATTCATACGATATCATCCACTTAGTTTTAACTAGAGAAAATAGTCAAGAATTTCACAAAAAAATTGAACAAATAAGATTTGAGATCATTAATAGGAACATGAAATGACCACAGCGTCAGTACACCAAATGCGAGATTCAATACAAAGATCACTAGATCTCATTCATGAGTTGTTAGTTACGCACTAAGACTGAGCATGGACGTATAAACTAGATTAGTTTATAAGTCTTTATATATTAGTTATAGACTCTTAGTTTATACGTCCATGAACTGAGCATGGACGGTAGAACTACATGAAATGTAATAAATAATACAAATATAAAAACGACACACGTATTACAACATAGATTTTAACTTGTACAACTTTTTGCTGCATGGGTTAGAGATATAGCGTATTGAATGTTTATATTCCTTTTTAGGCCATATAATATGGTGGCTAATTCGGACCATACTAAAGAAATTTTCTGTACGGCTAGAGCAACGATTTAAAACTGTTCACATTGGCCCATTTTTTGGTTTCTCGCGCGAGAATTCAAAACTTTTTGAAGTCTCGCGCGAGAAAACCAAAAGTTTTGAGGTCTCGCGCGAGAGAACCACAATGTTTTGAATTCTCGCACGAGAAAACCAAAAAACGGGCCAATGTGAAATTTTTTAGTATGGCCCGAATCAGCCACCATAATATAAAAACGCGTATAGCATAAGTTCGGAATAATAATTGTATAGAAAACCATGCAAAAATTGTTTGTTTCTCATCAGTTTCATTTTCCGCACGCGTCAAAAAAGTTCGTCGGTATAAAAATGAAAAAAAATGCGCATCCCGCAGAGAGAAATCTGGTCTCGTTTCTTTTTTTAAACTCTCCCCTACGCACCCCGATAAACAACCTGGTCACACGTTTTTCTTTTTTTGCTTCACGGTTGCTACCCAATTGTTACTTAGAAGGAGTAATTCGATAACGAAGTGCAGCTTTACATTACATCATGATACATGGTCGTTAACGCCTAAATTTCCCTAATTAAAAGATAAAAAATAGTCGCTTGCCTTAATCAATTTTGGAATTCGGAATATGGCTTATCATTTTTCTCTTTTTTCAAAAGCAATGTAAAAATAGATAATATTTCCTTGCATCGATATTCGATAAGCCTATATCTTACTATAAGAGATGGGATCATAAAGATCATCTTTTTAACCAAAAGATCTTTTTTTTTCTATTTCGATACGTATATTGTTGTCAATTGGGTAAAAAAGCTATTTCGTCATCAGGTTGAGGAAATATTGTTTAGACCGCATTTGCAATGCCCATCTTCGGTGAACGAGTCGCAGAGATTTGAATGTACCGTTCAACTTGTTCAAGGCGTCAAAGCTAGAAAACTGGAAGTTGATCTAGATGACGGCACCGTACTGAGATTCGACAATCAAGGTATCCGAAAATGACAAATTTTCAGCAACTCAATCGATACTGGGGCCGGTTGCTCAAAGGTTGGTTGAAATAACCGGTGGATAAGTCCCTAACCATCGGTTAGTTAACCACTGGTTAAATTCAGTTCCTCAAAACCTCGGTTTGCCAATCGGTGGGTCAGATTCCTCAACCAGTGGTTAAATCATTAATTCACTCGTTGGCTCAGTTTTCATATGCCCTGTCGTACTTTGAATGGAGTCTGTTTTGATTGATAATGACAGGAAAATTGAAAAAAAAGGGAAACCAATTTTAGAGAAAAAAAAATTCAACGCTTTTAATACTTGAAAGGTAATGTTGTGGCGCGATTTCTATCTGTGCCTCTTCCAAGGTCCTCTCTTTCAAAATGCAACCTTTCTCATAAACATTCTTCCGAAAATTGATTTATTTAACTTTCTAATTCTTGACCCACCCAATTTAAGCGACGGTTAAAAGTTTGACCAACCTTTGAGCAACCGTTCCTAGGTATATGAAAATCACTCACTAACTTACTAACTAAACTCACTAACTGACAATTTGACTGAATTGCGTTGAACATACGATCAACTAAATTACGTAAAACGTCTTCAGAAAAACTTGACACATAAGTTAAGGTCTAAGTAACTACCTGGCCTAATAAAGCATGTACCGAGGCGGCTAGTGCTTAAGCAAACCCATGGTCACTCAAATCCTCAAAAATGCTATAGAGTCTAGAGCAAACTAATTCTATTGTTTTATGTTCTTTCCATTATCTGATCTAAATTGCAGAGTCAACCGTGTTCTCAGTGGGAACGACCGAATGTCCGGAAAACAATTGCACAACTGCAAGCATCGAGAAAAAGCATTATCTACTTAATGATATCATTAGATATCACGGCACCATAGGACAATATGAGATAGACGTTGGAAAAATCGGGGATTTCACATTCGAGGTGAGGTTTATATTTTATCAATGCCCGGCAATCCATCATCGATGAAAAACCGAAATCAAGGACCCGATATCATAATTATTGTCTGTTATTATGATCACTTTTCATTTCTTATCTAACCTATCCAAAATTCCTCCCAAAATTGATTAGGGAAAAAGGGCGCTGATATCCCTTAATTAAGAAACTACTTGGTTTAGGGTTTAGGAAAAATTAAGTTTATTTGAAAAAATACTACTGTTCTTCAGTGACACATCCTGACGAGATGTAATTTTGATGGCGCTGACATTTCAAATGTTCAAAGCTTTTGTTTTAAACGATAGATTATGTTACATAAATACATAATAACCATTCTTGAGAAACTTCAGCTTTAATGAGTGATGGATTATACTGAAATATGAGTGATTGAAAAGCGAATATTGGAAGGAATTTTCACACCGCGTGTATATTATCGTTTAGATACAGCGGCCCAAATGTCAACCTTGGAAGGTGTTTTGTTTCCGATCGTACCGTTGCATCGACCCTGTTTTAACGCAATGCTCGAAAACTGAATCAGTCTGGGCTTTGAAATGTCAGTCGCCATCGGTGTACAGCTTCCAAAAGAAAGCTTGCGTCGACAGCGCCGGAAAAGTGAAGATTCAAAGCTATTTCAAGAATTACGATAAAGTACACAGATTCTTCAGGACGGTCGTTTCTATTTCGCAAGCGATATCGAAGACCGGTAGACAGACGTTTCAGATAGTGACTGGTAACACTACCGTTCAGCCGGGCGATGTCATCGTCGTTCAAAGCCCGAGTGTGAGGCTGAGAAAGTTTCCGATCACTGCATATACCTCCGTACAGAATAACGCGGCATCGAAATACGCAACACGCGATTACCGGATAATGGTTCAAGCTCATTTTCTTCGCGCTCTTGAAGTGCGATTCGCTCACACCTATACACCACAATCAACGAAGGATACGTTCAACGTGACCGCTTCGGTGTTCGGCGGTGAAAATTCAACGGTGGCCGTCAACGTTCTTGTGCCGATTAGCAATGTGAAGATTGATTCACCTGCCGCCGGTAGGTTACACGCAGACGATAAGTATTAAATAACAGTCCAACAGCATTCATCACCAGGCCTACTTACTAACAGATACACACTATCCGTGTAAGATGGATGACGGGAGAAATCCCACAATAATTCATTCAAAAGATGAAAAATTCTTGAATAGAAGATTATATATGTTGAGAATTTTTATACATTCTGTTAATATTTCATTTTGTTTCTCAGTACGCCTCATGATGGCTAAACGTTGCTCAAAATATATACCCATCCATTCAAGAATTTTTCATCTTTGACTGAATTATTGTGGGATTTCTCTCGTCTACTTACAAACAGTTCATGAACTGAGAAAACCTAATTTCTTTCTTTCATCGAAGCAAAAACAAACGAAACAGTGACATTCTCAATACCGCCTCATTATGGCAGTGATGTGAAATATGTTTGGAAATTCTCCGCGAACGGTTCAGCGACGAATGAAACTACCGAAAATCAAACTACTCGTTCGTACACAAAATCAGGCACCTACGACGTGTCTTTGAATGCCATGAATGATGTCAGCTTTGAAGGAGTTTCGGTAAGTATAAAAATCGGCACTTCCCGCCATCTTGTCCCTGCGCTCAGAAAGCAGTGTGAAACAAAGATAAATTGATGCCATTTATGGTATGCCCACAATCTTTTATACATTTCCATAATAGTTACTCACATCATCTTATATATCCCGACAAAACACTATGTCTATTTTCAGTCATTTGATTGGCCAGTGGTTCGTCACACGTGCGGCTATAATATGCTACCTAATATGGGGATTTAGAAAAAACTACTGGGGCCGGTCTTATAGAATTGTATTACCTTTAACCCGGGGGCTAACTTAATTCATTTTCAATTGAATTAGCCCCCGAGTTCGAGGTAATACCGGTCTATAAAATCGGGCCCAGGGATATATCTTATTGGATATCTCTAATAAAGTATCGTCACGTGATCTTTACCTTTCAGAAACAAATCATAATTCAAGACGAGGTTCTGCAGTTGACGGTGAATGCAAGTAAACAATTCATCAAATTGGGCGACTCCGTTGAGGTAGCCTGGTACATTTCTCAAGGTATATACTATTGATGTATCTCTTGTGAAAAATCCCTGAAATCTTAATTAACTACATCAAGGAATGAGTGCTCAATCTGTGCTCGGCAAAATATAGGTACTGATGTTGAAAGCGTAATGACAATGGAAGCTGATAAAACGGTTAGGATCAAACCTGGAACTAAAGAATCGCAACAAAGTCATAACGGTAGATATTATAAATATATTAGTTAATAGGCACTCCGACAATGAAGATATCATTAATTACAAAATCATAATGCTTGATTCGATCTCGGATCTCGGAATCAGCAAATCATCTTTGCGTTAACAGTCCCGGAGCCCAGCAGAAAACTAAGCGTATAGACGAACTGGTTACCAATGACCGAAACCATTATACATGGCAAATCTTTCAAAGATCCATTGGTAAAAACCAGAGTCTGGCATTTCATGACTCCTGTATTTACCTCATGGGACCCGCCAAACAAGGGGTAAAAACTGATTAAAACAAAATTTTCACCCATCACTACCAGTTGCATTCGAAGGTCTACCCTAAAGTGATCTGGGCTCCTGGATTATGATATGTAATATCTCAATGTATATCATAGGAATGGGCGGAACACTGGTTTATACATACGCAACACCTGGCAGCAGAACTGTAGTGGTAAACGCGACTAACATGGTCAGCTGGCAAGTGGCAAACTTCACCGCATATGTACAGGCACCTGTTGGAAAACTGACGATGGAATCGCCAGTAAACGTGGCTGTTGATACGTCGAGAACGCTGACTTTCACGACAAAGACCGGGACAGAATTGATATTGAACGCCACTATCGACGGCGTTTCAATAGCCGATGTTTCGTTGTTGCGAACAACGCCGACCATCAAAGGAAAAATTGTTATTCCAGGCCAGAAAAACGTCCACAACTATACACTTAATTTGACCGTCTACAACGATATAAGTGTTTCAACAGCCGTTTCGGTGATAGAAGTCGACGTGCCGTTTACGGACACGGAGGTCCTTTCGGTGGACCGTCCGTTCGCTCCGACGGCCGAGGATGTGAATATTACCGTAGCGCCGGTAACAGCCACCCGGGTAACTGCACAATACGAGTTCGGAGACGGGACGCCCTCGGCAAACGATTGGTTCCAATCTAGCGACAATTATACGACCGTCTCTACGTTGCATCGATTTTCTAATCCGGGCAACTTTACGATCAAAGCTACGCTGAAAAATCCGCTCGGAAGCGTGTTCAGGGAATTCGCGGTTCTCGTCCAACATCCTGTGAGAGCGATCAATTTCTCGTCGAATTCGCCGCTCGTTTTGCAACGTGATAAAAAAACCGACATGCTGATACCGCTAAAAGGTAAATGTTTCAGCCGAATTGATTTGTGTTTTTATAAATTTTCTATCAAAATGAAGTGTATCAAAACTGCTAATTCGTGCAAACCAACTATGGAATGTTGACCGTTTTTTCCAATTGTATCTATCTTACGAAACTTAACGAATCTGACGGTGACATTTGCACCCATCCATTTTAGGAATGGTAGGGACGAACTTCATTGCTGCTGCTGGAATCCCGTTCCCAACGGATCCTATGTACGCAATTTGGGTAGACGATTATAATCTAACAGACAACGGACATTTCACCCTCGACGACCGTCGAATCAACTTCACCATTAACGAGCCAGGAACTTACCTGGTGCACGTGAATATTTCCAATCTAGTTAGTTTCCTCAACTACACCCATCGAGTCGAGGCGGATATAAAGATAGACAGCGTCAAATCCGCCTATTTTGGAGTTAATATCGCCAAAATCGGTGAAAACCTCAAGTTTGGAGCGACGGTTATGGGGGGATCACGGGTAAAATTGATTTTCGAATTTCAAGACGGATTGAACGAAACGGTCGACGCCGAAGTCGGCAAACTCAAGCAAGTGCAACACGCTTTTCAAACGGATGGCCAGTTTCTCGTCAACGTAACGGCCTTTAACAGCGTCAGTGTGTTATCAACGACGAACAACATCCCGATGGTTATTCAAATCCCAATCGATCACGTGGGGTTGCATTTCATTACAACAACTAACGCCCCGATCCAGGAAATACCCCAAGGCGCCACCTACAACGCAAAATTCCAAGTGAAACTGGCAGAAAATAAACCTTTCCCGACTAATTCAACGTGCGCGATTGATTTCGGTGACGGCGAAAATGTAACGGAATTGATCGGCCAAAACGCCGCGCTCGGTCGAAGGAAAAGAAGGAGTTTAAGCCCTTCATTGTGCACAGTAGCTGGTGGATGCGTTTTGATAGAAATTCCACACGTTTATAAAAACGGTAATCCATTCCAAGTTCGGGCAAACCTCACCAACGCTGTCTCGCAGAAATCTTTGAATATTACGGCCAACATATATGCAAAAATTGTGAACTTAGGCTTTAAGATCATGTATCTCGATCCCTATATCCCTGGATCGGACAAGTTGCGCGGTGGCTGGATGTTAAACGGTAAACCGAATGCCTACCCGACTAGTTATGTAGTCTATGGCATTGCCACGCGCGACTGGGGCTCGCACATGCATTTAACGTGGAAATTCGGCGCAAAAACCAACGCCGTCATCTACAATAATCTAACATCGAGTGAACACGTGTTCAACACTCCGCAGACGATCACGGTGGAGCTCTCGGCCTCAAACGTATTGAATGCTGCCACAGCACCGGTGCAAACCATAGAACTGAGATACCCCGTGGGCGATATTAATCTAATCGTGGACCCAATCGTTATCAGGAATACGAGTATATCAGCGACATTGAAACTAGGAAATAACGCCGAAGGAGCTTGCTATTATATAGATTTCAAAATTGCTACGCCCTGTCGGGAGTACATGTACGGCGACGCCGCATCCTGTCAGAGAGGCGAACACGGTTCAAAAATAGCCGCTATAGCGCCTGATTGCAAGAAATTCTTCACTGCCAATGAACGTAGTCAATATAGCAACGGTATACAGTTGCCGAAAATGAAAATGATGACGGCCGCTTTTTATTCCGTTATACTGGACGCGGTAAACGTCGTTAGTCGTCGGACTTTACCGATCCCGTTAGTAGTTACTCGCGGGCCGTGTTATCCCCCGAATGTCACTCTTCAAATCCCGGATGTATGCGCGAACATGCGATATCCTGACTGTGGGGACTATCGAAGATACCCAGGCGCCTTCGGCGTGCTACGATCGGAGAGTCTCGTCGTAAATTCCGTCCCGATTCTGAATTGTACTTCGTCGAAAATCGCCAATTACACTTGGACCATTTTCAAACAGGAAAACGGTGAGTTCGTCGAGATGACCGAAGACGAGTTGAACGGTACTGTACTATCGTCTTCTAGTTTGCGTATGATTTACTTCGCGCCTCGGTTTTTCTCGTACGGGAACTATCGGCTGGAATTGAACGTATCCATGCACGAAGAGCAGGGTATTTTCAAGGTTGTGTCTGGTGACATTTTCGTAATAAGAACGCCGTTAGTCGTCAACATCAAAGGCGGCTACGAGACAACTATGAAATGGTTCGCTAACGTGACGGTGTCCGTCGGTGATTCTACCTACGATCCCGACGATCCGGATAGAGACATGTCGAAGTTGAAATTCGATTGGTATTGCAAAAAATATTGCGAAACTTTCGCCACATATGACCAGTATTTTAACGTGATGAGTGAAGGGAGGTTGTGTAATCCAGGGGATTTGACTCCGTTATTAGATGCGGCCAGCGCCAGCCAGTCCAGTAGACCACTCACCACCGTCGGATGTGTCAAATACGCAGATGAAATACAATATCCAGGTAGGAATTGAATCTAGAACATATAAAATGTATGTACATAATGAATGAATGTGTACTGTAATTCATAATGAAAACTGCAGAAACGACGAATTTCCTTTTAAGAAATCCGTTCTCCGTTTTGGCGCCCGCACCAAAACAACAACAAAAAACGAATTCTCTCTAAAAATCCATCCTGGCCATAACATCTAGTGTGTTTGGTCCTTTCGACCCTTGAAAACCGATGGAACTGGTATCTTATCTACGAACAGTTAGAATTCCCTTTTTACAACTGCAGGTTTAATGTATGACGCAAAAGGCAAACGTATCGATACGGCCAGCTTCGTAGTTGATACCGCTAACTGGAACGAAGCTTTCAACTTAACGTTGAAACTCATGGTACTGAAATATGACCCGTTTTGGGGCGGCCTGAGAGCAGCGTATTTTGAGCAGTCAGTATCAGTGGTTAACGGTGACCCACCTGACATCAAAATGATGTAAGTGTTATCTTTGTAGTACGAATACAGTTAAGTCCCCTTCGTAGGACGTCTACCTTGTCCGCCGTAGATCCCCAAGCGTACGCGGCTAAATCTAACATTTATAGGCTTTAAACCTTTTTAATTACAAGGGGTGTTTTTAAATTTTTTTTTCAATAACAAAATAATTGCTTCATCATATCAGCCTCGATTTTAAATCTAGTAACTTTCACAAGTTACTAATTCATCGTATTCATGATTTCTTTTGTTCCTAATTCATTATACTTTAATTTATCCTATTTGTTGTTCTGTAATTATATATCTACGTTAAGTTATATTCATCTTAATTTCTAGATCTCGTGATTTGAAAAAATTTATTTCTTCCGACATTTGATTCAAATTCATTACAACTTTTTGCTTATTTTATGCAGTCCGTCCGAGGTTTTATGTGGAAAATACTCAAACAATAATTTTGTTTTAAATACGATTTTCCGTTCCCTTCCGTTTTAAAACGTCCAAAATAGCTCATTTTTATTTTTTCCCTTCGTTCTCCCACTTTTTTGAAAAAAAATCCATACTCCGAGTAACTAAAAACGGCCTCGATAGCACACATGTAAACTATACGGAATCGATGACGTTTCTCAAAAAAAACTTCAAGACACATTTTCGGTAATTTCTGCAAAACCTTTGCGTAAATTTTGGTAATCGTTTTTGTTTTTAGATGTGTTACGAACTGTCAAACTAAAATGAATCCCAGCAGCCGATTTTCAATAGGAACGACCATCACAAATTTCCCGGGGCTTCGCGATTTCGGTTTCGAGTAAGTTTATACGACCCTTCTCCAATCATAGGTAATGATAATCAAATCATTCGATGTTTTCCAGATAATCCGAAGTAATAGGTAACAAACTGGATAAGGCGTGAAGATACACAACATCCGTATAAGATAAATATGCGGGAGAAATCCCATAATAAATTCAGCCAAAGGTCATAAGTTCTAGAATGGAAGTGTATATTACAGTTGTGTTGTTACAGCGCACATGATAAATGACAGTGGCCCCTACTTCGTCGGCGCCAACTAAGTAAAATGCGACGACTAAGATGGATTTTCGCGAGAACGAATGCTCAAAACACGTCTACCTATCATGACGCAGCTCTGCAGAGACTAAGGCGCAAGGTATCCGATTGGCTATTGAACAGCTGCGAGCGCACGTGAAGGTTTAGTGATAGATGGCGCCAGTGCGTGGTCCTCAGTCTCTCGTCGCGTAAATACAATTATCCACCATTCGATGGACAATTTCCCTCAATTTGAGCAACGTTTGGGCTAAAGACTATTCGCAATCATCAGTACGTCTGAACCAATTCGGAAGGAGTTTTGCTAATCGCTTTAGATATTTGGCTGAATTATTGTGGGATTTTTCACGTACATATACGTGTGGGATATATGTTGACATGAAAAATCGCATTTTAGCTGGACGTTGAGAAAAGTGAAAATCCAAGGTCACACAATCCTTTTCCAAACAATTGCGCTAAACGATTGGGCGAAATCAGTGCCCACTGGTATCACGCATGATTACATTTCTATATACCCAGCTGTAGATGGCTATTTCAACAATTTGAGAACCGATCAAGATGCGAGATACGCGCTATTAGTGCAGTCGTGGAGGACAGCAAACCCGAAAATCAAAGGTATAAAATCATCGTGTCTATCTTACTTTAATTCGGCTTGGCTGAATGGATATTTGTGGTTTTGTCTTTAGGTCAGTTTCTGGCATATAACCTATGATGAGAGGGCGCCAAAACAGCATGATCATGGTTTCCAAATGAATGACTCTGTCAATATTTAATTTCCCGAAGCGTCCACATACTGATATTCACTACTGCACACTAGCTTCATCAGAAAACAAAATCAGTTTAAGAGAGCTACGTCTTTCTCTTAGGGCCTAAATGTTCCTTTTTTGCATCTGCTTGTGCCCTTTTGAAATGGTGTCTGTATTGAAATCTTGGACCGCTAGTATCTTCGGTCTAGAAGGCCCTAGGAAGAGATAGCAAACTAGTCGGCGGACGTTTGGTTCATGTGATTGGAAATTTATACGAGGTTTAATACGTCATTTTCAACTCCAAACATGAGAATCTTAACTGATAACTTAGTTGACCTCAGATATAACTTCAAAACGGATCCTGTTAGTTTTTCTTTGCATCGATAGGAAAGGCCAGTCTGCCGTTCGAGATAAACGATACTCCGAAGGAAGGGATTTGCGGTGTGGATCCGCCTGAAGGAACGGCAATCGGTACAGAGTTTAACGTTTTCTGTAGTAAGGATTGTAGCGATCAGGACGGTCCACTTCGGTACAAGATCGCTTACAGGGTAAAGCCTACAGATGATCCCATTTGGATTTACGACGGTGAGATATGATATTTAAAACACTTTTTCCACGAAAAAGATTCTTCTGATATAATGACAGTGGTTACTTAAGCTGATGACCGACATTGTTCAAGCAATATAAACGTCAAATAATGGCTGCGTCGTAGCAATCATCACGAAAATACATTTTTCTTTTGAATTAGAAACAATTGAAAATCAAGTATCATTTACAATCCCGACAATTATACTGACTGTTATTGTATTGTAGATCTATCATACGATTTTAAGATTGTAATTTCGGAGTGTAATTTTACTTAGGTTTTCAATTCAATTTCAGGCAACAACGCGACGATGGAAAAACCCTCAATGTTACCGACAGGTTTAGTGTCTAATGACTATCACTTAAATGTGACATTGCGTTGTTTAGACCGGCTGGGTGCCCTTACTGATATGTTCCTTTCAGTCAAAGTACGTCGTGATTTTTATGAAATAAAAAACCTGATTTGTTGGTGAAAACAGATCGTTTGTACATGACGTCATCACACGTTCATTGTACGTCATGATTGGCCATTCATTCCATTGAAAATCCCGGAAAAGCAACACAATTTTAAATGTATATTTGGATTTAATTGATTTTAAAACTATTTAGTAATTTAGTTAAAATAGCTATACGACGTGGCTTGGTCGTGTGTATAGCTTGTGTCTTAGTAACAATTTAAGACAGCATGTGATTGCACGGGCATGGTCTGCATTATAGCAATTCTTATATATTCCACTTCAACGTTGTTTTCTAAATCTTAAAGCCGCGCTTTCGTAGTCCAGCAATATAAACCGCCTAATACTTTTACAGGTGCTGCCACCTACGCCTAAAACTATCGCCAATACTCTGTCTAAGTGGTCAGTGGTTGAAGCGAAGATTCAGGATCAATTGGCGGCAGCTAATCTTGCAGGATTCGCTCAGTTCATTGGTTTATACGGCGGCTATCTGAATAACGAAGCGGCCAGTGATGATGCACAGTTCAACGATTGTAAGCATTCTTTACACGATGGCACATAAAGCCTATTAAATATTAAACGGATCGCATTAGTTTTAGGGTGTCCTCAAATTCTAACACGACATTGAAACGGTTGGATATGGAGGTTTTGAGCCATTTGTTTTTCTTCTGTTGAATCTTTAGCAGCATTCATATCGTTTATACGACTGGAATTATGAAATTCATTTTGATAATAAGGGATTGGAGATCTGTTATTCGTTTCTTGTTTATTTTACATAAACAGATTTGAATTCGCTGAACCAAACGTTTGATGCAGCGAATATACCACCGAGGAACGAATCCCTTCTTGCCAGACAAAAAGTGAGAGAAAAGGTAATCCAGTGGTAATCCATTGAGGATTTCAATACCGGTATCATCCGTAACCATATCCCGTCCTACCAAATCAAGTAAACCCTTTGTTCGGGGTTGACATTTGACCCGACATTACTGGGCTGATCTAAGCCCAATTAATGAGCACGGTTTGGACGACTGATACTAACAACTCCGACGAGGATTTGAAAATGTTCTTGGACTTGTCCCAACTGACAACTTGATAAATACCAAAAATTTGGCATCGGTCTCACTCCGATGACGCATGATTTATTTTTCAGTATCGTGAATTAGTTGTGGGCGAATATACAGCAATAACGCCTCCTACTATCGGCGTTTTGAACCAGCTAGCTTCAGCGTTAGGTGTAGTAACAGCGCGTCATGACGAGTTATCCATTAGAACGATTGTAAGTTGTAACGAAACGATTTTATCTAATTAAAACCCTTTCGGTGCTGACTAATCAATACCTTCTAGTGCGGTAGCCAGTGCGGCGTACTAACAAAGTCCATTATCGATTTATACCCCGCACTGCGGTGTAGACGCACTGAAAGGTTTCATCAAGTTTGGTTATATATATATAGTTTATTTTCAAGAGAAGTTGGTTGGCGAGTAAAAGTAATCGAAAAAAGAATCTCGCGGGTCGAAATTCAGTGAACCCCTTTAATACCCATTATGCTTGCGTCACTAAATAAGGTCTACAGAAAACAGTTCCAGTTTACTTATAAGTTTTCCATCTTCTTTTGATGTCAAATAGGAATTGCTTTACGCAATACTGACGGATTACTGTCATATGTCAATTCAACGCGCGGGTCAAGTTGAAAGTTCCGCCGAAGACATTGAGAGCGTTAGCAGGTTTTTACTGGAAGTGGTCGGTAGGTTATTTCTAAGATTGTACACTATAAACTATACTGAACATTATTCCTTTCCGATTGTATTCAACTCAAACGTAAAACTCATATCAGTTTACTACTGGCTTCAAGCGACCAGACCCTATTAACCAAATGATCATCATTTCTGATACGACGACAAAAATTAATGCTTGATTCAAATTTGAACTGGGAGTGTGGAAGCAGCTCTTGGGCCACGGGTCTGCGATCGAATTCAAGTTCTTAATTGGCTTTTGTTTCTTTTCTCTGATCTAAGGTTTCGAAGATTTATCTTAGTATAATGGGTCTATTCAATTTAGGAAATGCGGCTATTGGTGCTGGAGAGGTCAGCAAAAATGCGCAAAAAGAAATTGCCATGTATGAATCGATGTTGAATCCGAATAGTAAACAACAGAATACTCCTCCAACAAGAACTTTGTCTCCGGCTGAATTACAGAAAGAAATGCTAAAACTGGATGATGTTGTAAATACGGTATGTAATTAACTGTTTTAACGGCTGAGTCAAAAGTATTCATTGACACTGTTGAACGCCGTCGATAAGCCTTCCAACGCGGTCGTTCAAAGATTCATTTCTTACGATGATGGTAAAGCGCGAAAGTCCAACGCATCTAAAAAAACGCATGTAATTTCTGCGAAGGTTTAAATGTGAGATAAAGCCACACGTTTTGACTATCCAGTACATATAGCCTCAAAAGGCTATAATGCAAATTCGGTTACAAGACAATAGGATATACATGTACGTATGGCCAACATTTTGCTAGGGGTTAGAAGACAATATGAGGTTTATACACAAATGACTAAACAGATACCATTATAAAAATCAATCGTTTGTTCAACTAATATTTTGCATGACGCGACTTTCCAATAGACATGTTTATGTTGTTATGATCGTTTTAGGCTAAACAGTATATTCTGGATTTGGACACATTAGTTAAATCTTG
This sequence comes from Tubulanus polymorphus, assembly GCF_964204645.1. NCBI lineage: Eukaryota > Metazoa > Nemertea > Palaeonemertea > Tubulaniformes > Tubulanidae > Tubulanus > Tubulanus polymorphus. The sequence goes on along the minus strand of NC_134028.1, from coordinate 20,125,208 downwards.
TATGGTTATGATTGTGATGCAACGAAAAGTTCCCGGCGACGAGCCAAGCGTTATGACAACGGCATCAATGAGTATGAGTCTGGAAAAGAGGTTTTCTGGAGAGCTATCCAAAAGTACGTAATATCAAAATGTTCGATTTATTACTATTTGAATCGACTAATTGAGTTTCTTTTTGCAATTTAGAACCTATCACGCCTGGCAGGAAAAACTCGAAGGATAAAATAGATTTGCCTAACCCTTCGTTGATAGTCGGAGAAGGGAATGACACGACTTACTTTGTAGAGTCAAAGGTTCGTATTAGTGGAACATCAAAAGCTCTAAGTATACAATTTCTCCTATATTTTGTCGGATATCAACAATGTATGTTAACACGTTTTCGTGTTCTTCGTATTTAAGTGTCTTTCAATCAGTTCAAACATTTATACGTTTTCGAACAACACCGGTAACAACGCGGCAACCAAACCCAAGGAAGTGACGTCAGGACTACTGTCGTTAGATATGAGAAATGAAACCGGTGACCCGATGATCGTTGGCGGTCTGCCAGACCCGATCGTACTAGTTATCGAAAGGAAACGAAACGGCGTAAATATCGTAGCAAAGAAACTGTTGATAATGCTAATTAGTAATATCAGATATTGCACTTTATCATGTTTTTTTTTTTAATGTACTTAGATTCCAGATATAAGTGTTGTAGAATCGACGAAGCCTAATGAGGAAATGCTGATCCATACTATAACGGTACCACTTGACGCAACGCTCGGCATTAAAGTTGTATTAAGTGAAAACGCCACGGACCTCGTCAACGGCACAACAGAATCGACTACCAACAACAACACGCAGCAAGCCCCAACTACAAAGTTGTCTTCAATTTCAAATAGCACGACTTCAAATACGGTTACATCCTCGAGTTCCAGCGTTACTTCTCCGAGCGCTGCAACTTCCAGTAGTACTCCCCGAACTACTTTACCAAATTCCAAGATTTTTAAGACTCCAGACCAGACATTGGACACTACTTCATTCAATATAACTGATGTAACCAATGTTACCACTTTCGGCGCAACAACTGCCGGTATAACCAATACCAAAACTATTGTCACTGGGACATCTGCAACTGTGACTTCACTGACAAATTCAACTCCGTCGATAAATCCAAAAATTAATGTTACTACAACAGCCCCGATGAAAGGTACTCACACTCCTTTTTATTGTCATCATCTACACAATCTACGAACGGTCGGAGTTAACTTGATTTGTAATTACGGTTGTTATCAGCGAAAGTTTTTTTAAAGCGTTGATTTGAATTCATGGATGAAAGATTATGATATCGAAGAACATGAACTTTGTCAATGGTGCAACCGATATCATTAGACTTAAACATTTCAGGTCACGTAGTAAGCGTGTGAATACACATTTCTGAATTGTTTCTCAATTTTGTTAAAGATCCTCCTGGTGGTTTTGTTCTTTCGGAGAATATAACGAGATTCGTCGTTTTCGTCAAAGTCGGTTCACGTCCAACTGTTTCTAAACATGATTTCAACTGCACGCTGCCCTTTCATGCTGAAACTGATGTGAATGGCTCTACAGCAGCAGAAAGGGATCTGAATACATGCTTGTTCCACAACATTCTAAATGGGTAAACGATGTATTGACACCAAGTATTGATTGTTCTGCATAAGCTTAACAGTTTTAATCCAAAATATTTCAAGTCATTCTTTGCGCGAGTAAGTTTTCGATTTAATCAGATATTTTAACCTGCATATCATACTGAACGACTTTTTTTTGCAGAACCGATAAACCAGTTTATGTTGGCATCAAGGCTTTGAATGGAACTATAGGTTAGATGCCCGATTCTATGACGCAAACATGCATTTCTTGAAAATTTATTCCGAATTCTTCAAGATACCGTCTACGATTCGTTTGCAGATCCTGCCAATGCAACTGTCGATGATTACAAGGAGGCTATTTACAATGCATCATTTTTCACTGCTGATTGCTTGTACTGGAATACAAAGACCGAAGAATGGTCGAATGCTGGCTGCACGGTAAAATATCCTCTTGGAAACCCCTCTTACTTCATCTGACGTGGAATACGATTTTTGAGGAAGCTCCCTGAGGTCAAAATTCATTCTGGATCCTAGTCATAATCAATATCTAGTTTTGACTGGCCGCCCTCCTTTGTTTTGAGTAAAATCCACTTGAAGTATTCTTTCGTTCTTGACTCGAGGCGCTGGCCACCAGTCAAATTTAATAACCCTCCCATTTACCGCCGCCCCCACCTACCGCCAATGTACATCTCAATACAAATACATAGTAAAACACCCCGATATACCGCCATTCACTCTCCATATAGTCAAAATCGTTCTGAACCGATGTGGCCGGTATACCGGGGGTTGGCTGTAGTTTGAAATCTCTGGCGCTAATCGTATCTATGTTCTACCACAGGTTGGTGACCTAACTACTAGTGATAGCACGCAGTGTAAATGCACACATTTGACGACGTTCGGGTCGTCTTTTACGATTCCTCTACCGAAAATAGATTTTAGCGGCGGATTTCTCAATCCTAACGACAATCCAGTGGTGTTCGGTACGATGGTGTCTCTACTATGTTTATACTTAATTCTACTGATCTGGGCTGTTAAAGCCGACAGAAAATATCTCGTAAGGGTAAGGTTTCAGAAATTTACAATAACAAGATATGTTCTGGACCGATAGTTGCACAGTCAAAACCCTAAAAATGTCTGTCAAAATCTCTAAAAATGTTATTTGAGTATTTGAGACAACATGGCCTTGATGGTCGTATCTAACCCTTCACTGTGTTACTGACGCATAGTTTTACATTTGTAGATGATGTTGTGTAAAAATGCTTTTTAACGAATTATCAATGGATAGTATTAACATCATTATACCTATTTTTCGATAGGCTGGTTCCACGCCGCTGCCGGATAACGATCCCCGAGATAAATACATTTATGAAATACTCGTAACTACAGGAGAAGCGAAAGAAGCCGGTATTGTGAACGAAATCCATCTCGTATTCCCTTTGAAAGTTCCTTAGATCTATCACCTGACTTACGTACGTGTTTCCTGCGTGTCCTCATGTGTTTATATTTTCAGGTACGACAGCTCAAGTATCGTTTGTATTGACCGGTGAAGATGGTGATACGGGTCCCAGAGTTTTAATGGATGAGAAAAGGAAGGTTCTTCAAAAAGGCGATGTTAATTCGTTCATTATGGTAGTGCCGAAACCGCTGGGAAACTTAGCGCATTTACGGTAATACGTTGACTAATACATTAAAACATTTCTAAATGATATTCTATCAACATCTGAATTAGGAGAACTAATACGTATTTCTTACTGTCAAGTGTAAATCTTCGATACCATACTGTCTTATTTAGTTTCTCTTAATTTAATCTCAATGATAGAAAGTTAATTTTGAAATGTATCATTCAGTATTTGGCACGATAATGGTGGCAAGAATCCGTCTTGGTTTTTCAACCAGATGCAAGTAACCGATATTCAAACTCTGGATAGATATCTGTTCATTTGTGACAAATGGTTGGCCGTAGAACAAGAAGACGGTTTGGTGAGTGTCATTCCAATTCCTTCTTCTCCACTGGGACCTTATGTGTTGTTTTGCCTAAGCATTGTAAAAACTGATACATGTATAACCAAAACATGTTCTTAGCTGCAACAGTTCTCATCAAATAAGCACTGATAAGCAATAAATGATCCGAAATATACGTAGATTGCTTTTTGAAACGTGAGCAGTGGAATTAGCAATGGGCCAGACCTTGCAAGTTATGGTTAATATAAACGTTTTTAATTAATTATTTACTACCTACGTAATAACGTTAAAAACTAGTAGGCCTTAATGGACCACTAGCATTAATGAACCAATCGTCTACTTGAGATATGTCGATGCGTTTTTTCAGATCGACAGAATAATTCCCCTTGCGGGAGACATCGAGATGAAAGCCTTCAACTATCTATTCTGGTCGAAAACTCGCAAAGACCTCTCCGACGGGCATATTTGGTTATCGGTTTTTAAAAGACCTCCGAAAAGCAACTTCACCCGCGTTCAGAGATTGACGTGTTGTTTAACCCTCGTCTACGTGTCGATGATGGCCAGTTTGACCTTCTACAAGGCCATGGCGATGCGGCAAAACGTCACGCAAATTGTCATCGGGCCGATCAAGTTTACGCTCGAGCAACTGGTCGTTTCTATCCTGGCGTCGTTGATAATCGTACCGGTGAATGTGTTTATCGTGCTGCTGTTCAGGATGTCCGGTCCCTGGCCACCGAACGCCTGTGGCAAATGTTGTCGCAAAAAACGCGTGTGCGACTCGAAATACAGCGAAATGAAGTCGGACCAGGCTTCGGAGGCGATGGAAATAGAGTTGCAAAACGAAAAAGAGTATCTAGATACAGGCACGTAAATGCCTAAATCAAGCCCGTTTTGACTGGAATTTAGCTACTTATCTAACTAATCATTTGTACTTATTTACGGTTCAGGCGAAAGAAAATCCGCGACACCATCGCGACGACCTTGGAACGACTCCCAAACCAGTCAGAAAATCAGCTACACGGACGCATCGGGCTACGGGAAAATACCAGAATCACCGAAAAAAGACGACCAGAAAAAGAAAAAGAAGAAAGTGGTTTTGCCGTGGTGGTGTGTGATTGTCGGCCATACGCTTGCATTTATTGCCGTGGCAGTGAGCTTCTATTTCGCGAACATGTTCTCCAAAGACCTCGGGTTATCAGGCTCTAAGGAGTGGATTGCATCATTTGGAGTTTCTCTCATCCAGTCGATCATGCTTCAACAACCGATTAAGGTACCGTAGTACATTCACCATAGTATATTCTCACGTGGGTTCGAACTTTTTGCATTTTTTTTACTTTTGTGATGAAGTGTTATCACATCTCTATGCATTGATTGCCATTATTATGTTTACATTAATTGTATGTAATTTATTATGCTTAGATAAATAAAGATTATTATATTTCTCTTTTTTTTCGTTTTTTCATTCAGTAGATGAATGATCGTTTCATGTCATTTCACTTCCCTTGACATTTTTCAGGTTTTGTTTTTGGCCCTTCTTTACGCCCTGATCATCAAGAAACCCGACCTTGAGGAACCGGACGAGAGCGAGTACGACAACAGCCTCAAGGACAACGAGGAGTGGTTGCACGATCCTTACTGCAACTCGCCTGATATTAAAGAAAAAATCGCTCGATATAAAGCCATACCACTGCCGCCGGACGAGGAAGAACTTAAAGCTGCCAGGGATAAGAGGTACGTACGAATGAATACAATTTAGGCAATAGAGATAAATCAAAACAAATCAAGTCAGATGACAGCCTCGATAAACTGAAGACATATATACATGGTGAGGAACTAAAAGCTATCTGGAATAAGAGGGAATAGACTGTAGGCCATTCCAATCATGGAATCAAGAATCCATGTTCCAATAAAGATGACAAAGGCAGAGATACATGGTATTCACACTTAGGACCAAATGCTTTTTAGTCGGAATCGTAGTAACAGTTCATTTGTTGTTTGGTTTAAACGCTAAGCAGCCAGTTAAAACGTGGTTCCTCAGCCGTAAGCGAAGTTTAACTCATGGTTGGAATGACATACATAAATATTTCAGTTCTTTTCCCCGATCCTACCCGCAAAACTGCAACCTTGTTCTTTGTCGTGTTAACATGGTCAATTCTCATCTCTTTTAGGCTTAAGGAAATCGAAATGGTGAACATTATCTGGGAGATCATATTCTACACGATATATGTTGGAATTCTGATGGTTTTGTCTTATGAAAATCGAGATACGAGATCTCACTATTTCTATAAAGACATAGAGAACATCTTCTACAACGATAGATACACCAGAAACAACACCGTTGGAACTTATGCCTTATCCGCCGTGAGTTTTTGGTTTACCTTTGTCAGCGATATGATGTTGGCATTGAGCCAATTCATGTAAAATCGCGGTACGTTTTTTTATGTGAGCATTTGTTTCATTGGTTCTCGGCTTAAAAGACGTATAATCGATGCGATTGAAGACATGGCGAACCTCCGTCGATGACATGGTCAACTGAGTTAAAATTCTACGAAAAACTGTTTTTGGCGGGAAAATTCTTAGCTCTCGCGTATAAAATTGCAATGACCTCGATTGGGGGGGCGTTGTCTCTACGAACAAATGGGATTGTTTTTTGGATATACGGGGAATATCCGGCGCTACTAAAATTATGGGAAAGCCATAGAATGGTGTACGTTTCATTTGACTAGGTGCCGTATACGTGCCGATTTCAAATGCTCATTGCTGGTGAGGATGTAATTATTTCACTCATCTGCCATAGGTATTGTTTCATTTTAATACCCGGTGATTGTTTTGATTGACATTGAGGTGTAAGCGAATATTCACTTACACGAGGCCTCCACATGCACGCGGAGTGCTACACCACACACACACAAGCTCGTACAGTACACTACGGTGATGCTGTAACGCGTGAACGTTTGATATGAAAATAGGCTGAATAATCATAGCAGAAGATGAGCGCTGTGTTTTCTGTTCGATAGAATTTGTAATAAATTGTAATTTCTTGTGACCTGAAAATACTAAGCAGCAAACTAAAAGGTCTGTCGAGGTCTGAATATTGTAGTGGTAAATTCCAGGACTTAAAACGATCTAATAGCCGATTTCTTCTGTACCACCGATATTTTAGCTTCCGTGGCCAACATTGGAAGAGGTTTCCAAGACACAATATTCAGCCACCCTCTGATATGTGATGAATTTTAGGCCATCCCAAAATAATGGTCTGTTTGCCGTAACCCGACCAACCTGACTTCAGAGGTACCGAGTGAAAACTTTTTTCTAGGATTCATTGAAATAAATTTTATTTTTGATAAAAACAGCCGACCGACTATGAGCTACGTATGTTTGAATTCTAGTGTGCATGGTGTGAAAACATGCCTTGACATGTGGCCTAGTTTAAGTTTCCAGGAAACTGGCAGTGTTCCAATAAGCTGCCATTCATTCTAATAGTGACTAAAGTGACTGAATAGCTGGTAACGTGAAAGCGCGCACATATTCAATGTACCGTTTCATTTTTAAGACAGAGATGACGCTCTGGACGAAGTTATAATTTTAGAATAATTCTTGAAATCTACGCTATTAGACAAATTTCCTGTGCGCAACGTAGATGATTTTTTGCGATATTGTTTCCATGTAAAAAAGCCCAAAGGTGAAAAATTTGTTTTTTTTTTGCCCAAAAATTTTGCAAAAAAAAAATTCTACCTACCTACCGACTCATCCTGAAAAGTTGAGTCGGTGTTGCAGCAAACAGACAATTATTTTGGGATGGCCTTATTTGAATATTTTTTCATATTATATTAAACATATTTTTTTGAAAATATAAAATAGTTTCCCTGCCGTGCCTACCTGTACCCTACAAACTTTTAGACGTGGACCGCAAACAAATGTATATCTTTGGTCTTATTTGACTACAAAATAATTCTTTAGGAAAGATAAAATACAATATAAACTGTGGATCTTTGAAGTCACGAATTAAAAAGATTTTTCAAGCAATGCCCTTACTCCAAACAACCTCTAGCTTTCAAGGTAAACCACACTTTGCCCATGGGCAATTTATTTATGGTTGTGAGCAATTGGATCGTTTTTAATACCCTCTAATAAACCCTTAAACTAATGAGATGCCTCTTTGTAAAAAGATCCAGATTCCGAAATTCGAAGATATGATAAACTTGGAACTTATCAAACTTGCATACGGATTTGTGAATAGCTAACTTCCGCAACAAATTTTAAATATATTTAATTGGAATTCATTTAATCACAGATATAATACCAGAGCTCGAAACCACCCCAGAATCTAGGCCAGCGAAACTAGCATTTTCAATAAGCCGTTCCTCTGTAAAGTTCCTCCAATTTGGCAAAGCCAACCTGCACTCATTAAATCCGCCCCAACCATCAGCACCCTCGTAAGTAGTAAGCTACTTGATTGATGTACACTTTAAAATATATTTTCATTCAGAGAGACTTCCGCATGACATAAATTTATCTTGCATTTTTCATCGTTTCATCCCTTTTCATTTCTTTTATTTTATTTGTTCGTTTTTATGTCGAGGTGCCTGAACATCCTTTTAAATACAACCTTTATTGCTCTACTCGGACTCCTGTCACTTCAATGTCTGTAACCTATTTTGTTTTAAGGTATTCATTTTCTACATATTGATGGGGACAAGTAAACTACTATAGTATACTATACTCTATTATGAAATACTCAGCATTTCGGGGTATCTTATTTCTTATTTTCTTATGATACGTTTTCATCGGTCACTTTCGTTGCCTGTTTCTGCAGGTGAGGAATTTCGATCAGTTTTGGGATTACGCCGAAAAATCGCTGGTGCCTGGAATGTTCGGGTACGATATGTTCCCGGGTGATGATTGGTACAAATATAAGAATTACATCGTTGATCGACAGGCGTTGAGAGTCTGCGTTCCACGTCTACGTCAGTTACGAACAAAACCTGGTAAGTTTTCCTGTTTTGGCTAAATCGCTATTGGTTCTAAAAGATACAACTCATATGTTCATCGGTAATCGAGAACAGTTGCTTTAATTTCGTTTCCAAATAAACTTTTTACGTACTTATACATTCATTTTAGTAGTAAATATCGTTTTAGTCGCATGTAACTCGAGATTAGATCGGTTATTTGGTGATGTGTGCCGGCCTAGCTATAGTATGTTTAGCCAAGAAGAAGGGAATTACAAAGCTGGATGGATTCCCGTTAATAAATCAGGTGAATACACGCCATCTGGAAAATGAGTATCTAATTCAATATGCAAATAAGATATTAATGTATGCATAGTGCGTAGTTCCAGCCTGAAAGTGAATTCCATCGCTCCTTCGAGAAATGATGGCAGATGCCGTAACCCCCCCCCCCGTATAAAATGCCCGCATTAATGATTCGAATGAAATCAATTCTCTCGACGTCAATTTTAGATTTGGACGTTGTTTATATTTTCTTGAATTTACATGTAGAGATTTCAATATTCTAGATCCAAACGATAAACCGGATTATGGGTTCGGTTACTCGTCGGCCTGGAAACTCAAGGGTTCGCCTACGTCTGGGAAATTTGCCACGTACTCCGGTGGCGGTTACGTAGTGAATTTGGGAACGCAGCCGAAACAAGCTCTGCGCACTCTAAAAACGATTAAAGCTGGAAACTGGTTGGATAAGAATACAAGATGTATCATCATCGAGTTTTTGCTTTACAACAACAACGTTCGCTTGTATGGTGTGGCGTTTCTCCTCGTGGAATTCCTAAATAGTGGAGGTAATCACATACATAGTGAATATAAAGAGGAGCTTATGATTATTAATGCAATATGGCTGCGCCCGATCAATGGACTACATTACAGTCCTGACTATAGACAGTTGTAAAACAAGGTTATCTGTCGACAAAAACTCCAATATTGTTTTCCTATCAAATTCAAGATTCATTGATTGCATTTTTATATAAGTATATTTTATTTCATATTTGAAAGATATCGAATTTTGTCTATGTGTATGAGCCCGTAGTAGCCACCATATCACGAAGCCCGTTGAAAACGTGTTGAGATGAACAAATATCGAAAAAAACCAATTGTATTCCCAATTAAAAAATCCATATCACTTGATGCAATTGTTTGATTCAGAATCGTGCTCTCAATTCAGGGGCGTTTACAAAGTATAAAGTGACAGTAATGCGCCTGGAGAAAGGAATGACACCGACGAACTCAGTGATGTTCTTTTTCCAATTCATTTTTCTCGGGTTCCTGATCTACTTCGCGGTGCGCGCTTCGAAGAGACTGCGGAAAATCGGTCGACGTCAATATTTTAATGTAAGTATAAAATGCGTGAACATATGAAGATTAGAACGGAGACGTAATTTTTTTGCATCGGATTTGACTGAATTTCTTTTTTTTCGAATAACTCACTATCTAACTATTCGTTATCTGGCTTTTGACGCCGTCAAAACCTTTACAATAATGTTTATATGATTGCGTTATACAAGGCGTTCTGTTTTGAGTCGATGTGTACTACGTCATCAATATTGGCGTTGCAAAATAACAATTAAAACTGTGAATTTTGGAATTCCTTTCTGATTAGATATGTTTCATGATTCTCATTTTATTTTTGATAAATTTCAATAAATAGTTTTTTGAAGATGCGGACTAAGTCATCAATAAATCGGTGTTAGACTGGTTGCCAGTCAATTCAATTCAATAATCGATATATTAAAATCCGAAATAACTTTCTTGATCATTGATATTGTATAATTTATAACGAATTATTTGTTGTCGACAATATTTAAGGCAATATATGCGTTATTTTAAGGCGTCAATAAACGTTCAAGTTCGTTGTCTTTACAGTCATTTTGGGATGTTTACGAGTTTGCGGTGATACTCATGGGATTTGTGGCCATATTCATGCAAATAGTGAGATTCTTCGGGGCGTACGCGATGGCTGAAATGATGGTGGACAGGACCAAATTCATAAATCTTGACTATGTCGTTTTGTACGACGAGGTAATTTTCACAGAATAAAACTAACGAAATGAGGAAATGATAAACTATGTAACGTTTGTGATTGTGATCTGTTTGTATAATGTTAAAAGAGATCTGTCTATATTTACAGTTGTCGGTTTATTTACTCGCAATGATCGTATTCCTATCGACACTTCAAGGGCTGAAACTCCTGCGATTTAACAAAAGAATTTGCGCCCTGGCCTTGATGATGAAGTGGTTGTCCTGGCCACTAATGCGATTTATGGTCGTGTTCTTAGTTCTGTTTTTCGGATTTGTTAGTTTGTGTCACCTGAAGTTCATGGTCCGTTTAAGAGAATATTCAACGTTCATAGCTAGTATGGAGACATTATTGAACATGATGTTAAGTAAGTGTTATTACTAGGATCTCACTGAATGATGTTCTACTATAGGGATATAGGTTCAGAGGGTTCCATCCGGACGTTACGGATTTGGGTGTCACCCATTCGGTCTCTATTAAAGCCCAACGAACGCAGCACTGGGAAAACAGGTGATAGAAACGTGTTTCTGGGCGTTTCTCTCGATCACTAGCGTTTACAAGAAACGATAAACATTGTTTCGGGAAAAGATGTTTCCGAGGTCAAACGTGTTTTCGTTTGTCGTATGTATTGGGCTTGAAACACAAAAGGGAAATACAACAGAGAAACACGGGAAACACGTGCTTCCTGTTTCTGTGTTTCACCGCATCGTGTACGTTGCGCTTAAGTGACGGGGAGGGGGGTCCATTTTGAGGTTTCAGAATCGACCATTCTCACGCCCAAATTATTTAAGTTGTATAACGTTTCAATCTATTATATACCTCCATTCTAGATAAATTCAATTTCCGACGAATGCAGGCAGTCAGTCCCGTGATGGCTCCGCTAATGTTCGTGGCATTCGTTATCATCGTAAATTTCATGATGGTTAACTTCATGGTTGCGATCATTTTGGAGGGCTACACGTACGCGATGGATTGCATAGCTGGACAAGCGAACGAGTATGAAATTGTTGATTTTATGATGCAGTCACTCAAAAAAGCCATCGGTATGACTAGAATAGAAGGGAATCCCACAGAATGCCGGTTGGAATATTTGGAAGGTAAACTAATCTATTTATTTCTTGGATACATTTATCTACATAATGCTAGCTTGATATATGGTAATCTTTATAGCATATCATCAACATTAATTGAACTATAACAATCAAACGATAAACCCAAATTTTTCACGTTCCCCGGCTGTTTGCGAAATTGGGTTTGTTATTTTGTGTTTGTAAGACAGGATTTAAGTTCTACAGTACATTTGCAGATTGGCTTTATTCGAAACTAGTTTCACAGTTCTTGAACTAATTACTAGTTAAGCTAACTAGTTACTACTCGTCTCGTTATTTATACCAAAAGTAGTATAATGACCAATTCTACAAATTTCAGTTTATAATCTAATTTTCAACGCAACTTATCCTCATGAACTGAATGTTTATACATTTCCCTGACAGATTCCTTGCATAGTATTTTCAGAACATCCTTTGAATTTGATAAACAGTTTCTGCTGTTTTTCAACCTCAAACAACATCCAAATATCCGTTGATCTTCCTCCTTACACTGAGGTATATGTGGATTTGATGTGTTCGGTTTACAGGAGCCCAAGACAGCGCGGATGAGAAGTGCCGTGAGCTTTCGAACCGAGTCGATTTGATCATCGACAGGCTGGAGAACTACATTAAAAAACAAGCCGACAGCAAAGACGTAATGGCCGAACTGGAGGAAATGAAGAAGTCGTCGGAAAAATCTAAAAAACGAAATATCATCATCAGTTAAACGCTGAAAGATTTAAGACATTTCTTAAAGTCTCGTTTGAATTACTGCACATTATGTTGATAATTATTCTATTTGCATTGCTCAAAAACGATGAAGTGAAGTTGACCTGATATATCCAATAACTCGACTGATCCTCGGCTCAGTCACTCGCTACAGGATGGTAGTGTGAAGGGATCCGTTGAGAAGGCTCCGACTCGACCGTTATACTCAGTCAGTCACTACAACGGACAGTAGTGTAAGAGGCCCGAATCATTTACAAAACATACTTTACCTTCCATTAACATTATATTTGCATTGAACTTGAGTGTTTTTTTTGCTCTAAGTGGACCGGTATAAGTCCATATCCGTTAAAAATCTGTTTTGATTATTGATCGCTCTTGAGTCGTGTAAATATTTTCATAATTTATGCAATCTACAATTCTCAATGACTAATTTTTCATTGCAATGTATTCTTAAAATTTGCTTCTTCTCGAAATAAATGCATGAAATTTAATATGTTGGAATTTGATTTTCCACGTTAGAATCGGGCTAAATCGATCAATATTCGTCCGACGATACAACAACTGAATTATATCATTGTTTTTGCCTCTTATGAATAGTTCATAAAGATTCATGTATCCACAATTGAATACCAGGTCGAATTTTAATTTACCATGGATGATGAGATAATTTAACCATTTTCAAAGAATATATCATCGAATTTTTTGTTCTATCGAGTAGGGTTTATATAAAGCAATTGAGTATTTTTATTTGTAATCGTCCAACAAACACAAGGCAAGGTTCGCCCCGGCTAACTGGTTGAGCGATATCGAGTAAGAAGGAGCCTAGTCAGTAACCTGACTGTGGTTTAGTTTCACGATCGGATATTTTCACAAGGGAGGTGGGAGTGAACTCCCACCTCCCTGTTTTCACAAACCACAGTCAGGAATGGGAAGGTCATTTTTCAATGAAATTTTTTTGGGTAATTTGCCCGGCATTTCATTGTCTCTTAAGATATCCGTCTAATTTTTGTTGTAATCAACGCACAACAGATTCGTAGTTTGTTTGATACCTATAACACCTCACCCGACGATCTTAATCCATGTGAAAATCGGCCGTAAAGTGAGAGTAAACGATTCGACGGCGGCCATTTTGAAAACGTATGGAGGGTGCTGGCACCTGTGTACTGAGGCCAGCACAATAACACAAACTAACGAAATGAAACGACGAAATTGAAAAAATTAAGAAATGAACACAAATTCAAATTTTTTCAACCAGAATTTATTTTTTCATTATCTATTATGGAAAACACGAAGATTTGAAATATAAGTTGGAAAACTAACAAAAATAAAAATTGTCGTAGCGTTTGAAAGTTTTATATAAATCCTTGTAGGTCACCTAGTCTATCATGCCACATGTATGCAATACAGAGAAATGGCGGCCAATGGCGAAATTTGTGGAGAAATTAATTAATTTCTCGAAATAATGTTGATTAATCGCTCGAAACATACATAATATTGGAGTATTTCAAAAGGTACCTGTGTTAGTTTATGATTTAAGCCATTAATTGTGGACTGAACTCAATAGAAAGTATATTTTGGAAGTGTTACTTTTTTCAAACGTGTTTTGACCCTTGTCATCCATAACGTTGGTATAAGCCCATCCGATTGTAAAAAGCTTACCACCAACGATTAGGTAACTAACTAGAAGGAGCCTATCGAAGTTGAAAAATAGCATATAAATATAACCCATTAGACATCTCTGATATTTGGGTAGAATTTCATATCACCCATTATAGGCACTCGCGTATTATGCGATTCATGTGTCAAGACTACGTGGACCGTTGTTGCATTAGTTTAGTGTTAAAATCTGATAAACATCTTGAGGATTTAATTAGTAATATCTCCAATAGCTTTGATTCATGAAGTCTTTTAGGTTAAAAACTGACCACAGTTATCACACAGAGCCCTAGCAATGAAATAAACAACATAACGCCTTATGACATCTAGTTTCTAGGGATTCTACGAGATTTTATTCGAGGTTTTTTAACTGTAATTAAATAAAATGTATATTAAGAATATACGTAACAACCTACAGACATCTCCGTGAATAGTTTATACATTGAAAACCAATCTAACAATTATGATAAGTGAAAAACTAGAATTGAATTGAGACATCCGACTAAGTACACAGGGAATTGAATGAATATGTTTTTCATCTAGTGTGAAAACGCTTCAACCGTCTACACGGGGTACTTTTCATACAAACTAATAGCTGTTTGTACCGCGTCTAGTGCGCACCATCACATATTGACAGGTTGGATGTGCCCACCATGGCAGGGTTTCGATCCGGGGCAGAGTTTCAATTCATCACTGTAAGGATTTGTTCGATACATCCTTTAGGTCAGGAGTATACCACTGATTAGGGGGTCTTAACCCCTAAATATCACCATAAGATACAAAATAGATTTCATAAATATACACTATTCCCATTTGTATTCTGCTCCGCACCGATTATGATAAGAATACATTCCCCGGAATGCTGTTTATCATTGATTGTGAGTTTTTAAGCGTTCGTGACTCCCTCCTGCACCGTAAGCGCAATTAACAATGACCAAGCAACTTTTTACCAGGCCAGATAGTCCATGGACATAAAGAGAACATAAAAATGCCATCCCCTCTCTCCACACCTGAACAGTTTGGGCTATTCGACGTGATTGATAAGCCCCTGATCACTAAAGAATAATGGGACACTGGCACTAACAGATGGCGCATAAAAACATTGGGTCATTTGTAGTGAAAATCAGTTCATTTTCAATGAAAGTTAGTTGATTTTTAGGCTTCCGTGCCCGACATTTATCAAACGAGGCATCGAATAGATATACGATTCCCTTTCTCACTCAGTGTATGTTACAGATTTCACTGAATATTAAGTTAATATTCGGAAAAACTTGCTCGAATTTTGTCTCCAGCGACTTCAGGGTCCGATCTAAGCACTTGTCCGATTGCCCGGGACAAGTATATTCTCACCAGGGCAAGAAGGTAATCTTTATCACTTGTCCGCCGTGCTAGTGCAATCTTATGTCACAAAGCTTTTTTCCACTCGATACTCGGATGATAGTGACACCAATCGTCGGACTCCCCGTGAAGGGCAAATATTTTTTGTAGGGGCCACACTGCTACGTTTTCTTCGTCAATTTATTTCCTCTGCTGAATTATTCGAAAACAAATGGAATCAATGCTTTAATTTTGAAGTCAACATAGGCACAGAACACACTCGTGTTCAGATCTCTACAGTTGTTGGTCAATAATATTTATATCTATGGAGATCTTTTCACAGTCCGTAATTTTCTTATTGAAGTTCTGCATAGTTTCTTTTGAACACTTATCTTACTTTTTTCATTCAGTTTATTTCCCTATTTGCACTCCTACAGTTAGTTTACTGACTCAACGAAATCAAATTAAATCTTGCACGACGTTTGAATGCAATATATATATATTCATTTCAACGATTAAATCTTTGTAGAAAAATGGAATTATCCTGTTGTGCAAAGAAGAAAATATTCAAGATCATCAAATTACATATAGATTTCAATTTGACGAATGGTAAAAATCTATATCTTCAAAGGTTAATTTTCAAGAATATCTTCAAGGAGTCCTATCAATTTTTTTTTTCAGTCGAACGAAAAGAAAATCGTTTTAACTTTTTCATGTATTACAGATTTTTGCCTTTTAATCAGCGGGGATATTTTATTCTAAATTTCAATAAGGAGTAGTGCAGTTTATGGAATTTTCTCTTTAAATCTAAAATTGCTTTGGTAAATTAAACTTTTATTGTTCTCGCTACAATTGATCTCAAATTGTTACCAAAAAAGATAATGATAACAAATCTGAAATTTCATTTATTTCTAAATGACCAATTTCAAAGAATAAAGAAACATATTTCAAAGAAACATATTTTGCGAAGCCCAAATGGTGTCCGGGGGAAGAGAGCGCCATAAAACAGCGCAAACCCATGTTGACAGACGACAGCAGGTCTACAAGTGACAGACGACAGACGGAACATAGCAGGATGAATCAGTTACAGATTATGTTTACGGTCGCGACAGCTTTACTGGTTCTGTTTGCTCAGGGTGAGTTTGTATTTTAGCCAGCCCCACAATATACTGTCCACTTCAAATGCAGCTTAATTCGTAAAAACTCATTTCATCTCAATTGTTTTTTTTTATTTCATCTCATATCATCTTCGTTTTCGACAACAGTTGTTTAAAGTCTGACATGCCACTCTCGTGTGTATAAAAGCCGTTATAAGGCAGAATATAATACAATGAAACAGTTCGCTATTGACGGTAAGTATTTCATCTAATTTTTTCTAAATCTCAGTTATCCTTATTTTCAGTGACAGCAACTGTAATGAGATGCTACGATTGTGAATATCATAAAGACGGTTATAAGGCAGTATATGATGCGATGAAACAATTTGCTATTGACAGTAGTAAGTTTATCTTTATTCGCATTTTTTAATCGAAATCAATATAGATGTAGACATTTTCAATGCAGTATTGTGACGCATCTTCCTAACAAGCGGAGACAAAATAACGACGCCCAACTTAAAAACAAACTTACTGGCGTCATTCGTGCCTAATCTGTTGAGCCCCCCGACAGTTAATTTGTTTCATCTGTTTCAGTTCTTTTGAAAAGAAACATCACAAACGACATCGGAAAACGGTCATATTTTACCGACGGCTGTGAAACCAGCGATGATGTTCATAGCACAACGTGTCCCCTCAGCCGCGGTTATCAGTGCGGGGTAAGTAATGATTTACAGTAATCACCCCGGTGAATTTCGTTGATACGTTCATCGGTTTCAGAATTCGTTACTGTTCGTTTCATTTCAGAAATTGCAATACGAAAGTTCAGTGTTTATTCGGGGCTGTTTCAAAAATTGTAAAAGCGAATATCCTCTACCAAACAGCACTAAGTCTGTTGAACCGAAATGCTGCACCACCGACGAATGCAATAGCGCTCCCATCTATAGTATAGATATGATAATATTCGTTATGGTTGTTTCCGGTGTTTGGTTGTTTTCTAGATAAGTGAAATTCGAGACTGAAAGTTAGGTTGCTTTTTAGGCTGACTATTTATTTTCAAACCTGGTTCATCATCACTCGATAACGTTTATAGTTGACTACCACAATAGCAATCAGAATACAGAGGGTGCAGAGTTTGCAACATTTTAAACGGATTTTTCTGAAATCAATTTTCTTCATGGATGCGATCAAACTAAGACATCGAAATAACGACGGATGTAAATGGCGCGGGTCCATTTCATAGTTAATCGTCCTTCAAAAGAGCTGTGTTTCTCAGTGAAAAGAATAGGAAATTATAGTACCCGACGAAGAGCAAAGCTATACCCGCAAAATTACAAAACACTTTCGGATAGATGTGTATTGAGAACGCTGATCTCGTGTTACCATCCAAACTTCGGATGCGACAGCGAAACAAAATGCAAGACGCAGTTTCGCTTAGAGTTACAAACAGTTACTGTCAAAGTATCGTAATCGCTTATTCTATTGTAAGGCGTAGATACCGACCAATTAGCATGTGCCGCTAATAATCACAACCAACCCAGTCAGTTTACCTCTCGTAGACTAAAAGAACCAACTGAACACAGATCTAGTTATAATGTACATGTGATAGGATTCATGAATTACTGACACACGAAATCAATCAATAGATCTTTTAGTTGCACCAAAACACTTATATATCATCAATCGGTTAATTACCAGTATTTGGTTGATGCTTTCCAATTATAATGTATTTCATATAATCGATCTGTAAATTACCAGTATTTGGTTGATGTTCTTCAAAATACAAATGTATTTCATTTGTAAAATTTTCATTTGAAATGCTGATTATATAATCTGTACTCAATAAAGTAAATGCCTGTAGCGCATAGTGAGTAAACTGTGTAACATCAGAGATCTGACTCAATTCATTAATTTTCACCACATTTCACGCCATACCTGACTGGTCACTGGTCAACATTCTTCTTGCCTTTTGGTGGAACGACGGCGAAGATGATAAAGGTGGCGCCAGGAGCTGGTCAATTATCGGCGGCTACAAGTCCGGGACACAAAAGATGGCGGCTTTTGACAAAGTTGACTCCTGGAACAGATTGGGGGAAATTCTACCTATTTTAAATGGCATTTTCAATTATCACTCTATCTACTTTGCTAGTACGCCTATTATCATATTGTAAAAATGAAATGTATATCTGCAAAATAGTTAAGCCGTTAATTTTGATTGGCCGAGGGTATGGGATTGATAACAAAAATGGTTAAAGAATAATTCTAAAACCCATAAAATCCCGAGGAAAACTATTTACATGGGATGGACAGAACTTGGAAAGTTGTTGTAGGAAGTCTATATTCGGGATTGGAAACTTCCGAGGAATCCTCAGATGATTGGATTCGAACCGTTTACGGTATGTTCCATTGCGCATGTCTATTGCACGCGACAGAACAATAATCTCCCGTTCGATATGGCTTCGATGTTTGACGTGAAAGATGAAACTAGGAAAAGATTTTCATATTTGAGTGTTTTGCGAGTTGATATCGATATTGTTTATAGGTAATTCGATTTTCAGACTTATTTCCCGTTCGCATTGCTTTGTGGGAGATTTTATAACAGTTGATTTACAGTCGGGCTCAGTTAAACCTCGTCTCAAAAGAGAAACCACTGTCACAGTATTTAATACCGGCCGGACGCCTTCAGGTTTAATTCACTCGTCTGTCAGAAATATCTCAGCGAACAAGAATGTAAAAAATGGCGTTCGTTGCCGTACAGCCAGACACAGCTGTTAGCGACAGCTGGAAGACACGCCCACACATCGGCCACACCTACAGGTATCAGCTCTCTTACTGAACATGTCAAGTTGAAAGTTATATCTTTTTTCTGGCGTTTCTAAACTGTTTAATTTGTTTTTTCTTATCCAGATGAACCGAATTACTTGTTATTGTTGGGATTGGGGTCTCATGCAGTTGTTTGAGTGGAGGACTGGGAACCAAGAGATCCCTAGATCGAAACCACATCTGGCGTTGGCTGTCGAGACACATGCATGGACTCAGCTCTGGTAACTCTGTCAGGTTGTGAGCCTTATCAACCTATAAAAAGGCCTTGGCCGTCTCTTAAGAACCACTAGGGTTACAGTGGTACTAGCTGCTGGGACGAAAAACTCTTCTTATTACATGCTAGGTAGCGTTACGGCAATATAAACTTGTCCTATGTATTGGACACCGTCTGAAACAACTGGAAGCTCGTAAGTATCACCTGCTAAGAGGTTCCCGGGTACTTGTAAGTAATATCCGCACACCCCTTTCTGGAGAACTGTAAACTGCGAATCGTCAATGAAATCAATACATCACTAAATTCATTTCTAATGCCAAAAGAATTATTTATTTGTATTTTCAAGCACTGATACAAATTTGAATCGTATAGAACAAGGAAACGCGAAACCTACAGAATTAGAACATACATCTTCTAGTATAATGCGATGCCGGTCAAATTATCCATCATTTCTAAATACTTTTTCTAGTTTTCTTTATTTTTTTTCAATGCATTTTTCAGAGATTTCAAATTGTTTCTTAGATCTTTGGCATTTTTTCTTACGTAATCGATAATCAGCGATTTGCCTTGTTTTGACTGAAATACTTTCGCCAAAACGCTAGGTAGTTGTGAACCTTTTAACTTTAGATCGTCCAAGATCTTGCTGTTGACGATAGTTTCGCAATCTAATTTGCTCAGTGGTCCCGATATGGCCTTGCCGTAATGTTCGACAGCAAGAGATGATACCTGTCGATGAAACCAAACACATAATTGAAACTGCTATTTCCCGGAAAGCCCTTTAAATACAATACTGAGATTATAAGAATATTAAGAGGTTATAGTGAGTGTAGCTGCGATGGATTAACACACGTGATAGGATTGAAAAACGCTTTTTGACTATACGGCGTTTTCTCTTTATAGACAGATATTTACCTTGCGACATGTGCTTTCATCAATGGCATCGGTTGAAACCCAGAAAACCGCCAGAAAAACCACAAAAAAACTGATCAATTTCATGTTGTCTCCGTAAAACTGTAATCAGATCATAGAAATAGAGACTGGTTTCCGGCAGTGTCAGAACTGGAGACTGGTCCCCGGCTGTTTCAGAACTACAGATATCATGAGTGATCTTACCTGTTTAATGTTTGTTTGAGATTTAACGTGATATCAAAGCGACTGACGAATGTTTCAGTTGTCGATTGAATCATGCGAGTTTTATACATATTTTGGGCTGAATAATATTTGATCAGAAGTTGCTGAACGGCTTCACATTAAACATCCCACTCAGTAGATCTAATACCAACTATTTACAGGATCGAGATTCGATTATTTCTGCTTTGTTTAATCTGTCTGCATCTGTTTTTCTACTGTATATTGCTGGAAATTTGAAGGACGATGGAGGTTTTACATTTTCAATCCACAATTCCACAAAAGAGTCAAACTTATTGATAATAAACTCATTTTAACTAAACCCATAAAAGATAAACTCATTTTAACTCTTGAGTCAAATTCAACTGAACTTAGGTACTTTGTCCAGGACAGTGTAAATGGATCCTAGAAACAAGTCTAGAAGTGTGGAACTTGGTCAAAAACTGTAGAAGTAGGTCCAGAACTGGATCTATTATGCGGCTTTCATGAATTATATTTATGGGCTTTCAGGAATATTATTGAGCTTCAGTTATTTCAGTGGTTAAACTATAGCAACAAGTAATGTACGGAAACTGGAGTTCATGGCCAGTGTCGCTATTATCAGACAACCTGCGTTTATGCTTGCGTCACACGTAAAACAATAACAGTAAGAAGATTTTAACAGAAACCCGATACTGGAGAAATGACACAACCGCAACACTGGTTAACATTAGCAACCATACCAGATCCACAACACTGTCGAAGTAGGCCTAGAAATGTGGACCTGGGTCCACAACTATGAAGTAGATCCACAACTGTGAAACTGGGCCCACAACTGCAGAAGTAGGTTTAGAAGACAGTGTGGAACTGGGTAATCATGTCGAAGAAGGTCCAGATTACTGTGGACTGTAGAAGTATGTCCAGAAGTGTGGAACTGGGTCCACATATAGAAGTGGGTCTAGAAGTGTGGAATTGGGTCCACAACTGTCGAATAGGTCCAGCACTGTATAACTGGATCGAAAACTGTAGAAGCAGGTCCAAAATCGTGTAACTGGATCCACAACTGTAGAAATAAATCGACGAGAAGTCTTTCGATTTGAAGAATGAAAGTTTTACATATTTGATGGGCGCTGTGATAACATATGGATTAGGGAGTCTAAAATTCAGTTCAAAGATTGAAAATGAACTTATTTTGACAGCGGAAACCTACTGCTCGTCAGGCCATCTGGTGGGATAGCAACTTTGTATGTACCTCAGTTATATATATTGTACCTAGGTTATATTCAAATCCACCATTAATTATTCGTATCAATTAGATGACAATAATAGGTTTAATCAAATCCCCTCCCTATAGGAAACAATACAAGTCATGTCTAGAAGTTTCTGCCACATTTTGAATTTGCCGAAAATCTGCATGATTAAAAATTGCAAAAACGGGAGGGACTGAGGCAGTCTAGGGGTACCGTCTGACTAAGCCCCGGACGGTGTTGAGACAAAATTATGTTTAAACGCTGATATTTGAGTTCACACAGTTCACTTGTCCCTAACGCTAGCACGGTATATACCCCACGAGCAAACAAGCGATCATTTAGACAAACGTCATATTGTGTTACAAGATTATTTCGTTAATCTTTTTCATTCGAACGAAATGTTTTCGTGGGAACGGCATTTTTTTCGTTCTAACGAAAAGTTCCTCGTGGGAACGACACGTTTTTCGTTCGAGCGAAATGCTTGTTTTTTGATGGTAGCCAATTTCCCCTAACCCCTTAATCTATGGACGAGGTGGTTATACAGATTATCAAGGAGATCAGCGCCATTTGTCAGTCAAAGACCGATTCCGTGACTACCTAATATCCATTAAATCCTCCAAATATATGTTACTAATCCTTTATGTATAGAAAGTAGCCGAAATATTGTATGATTCTCATTTTGTTTCAATGATTACGTTGATTATAATGGAATGTTACCTGAATCGAGCATAAGATTAACTACTTGTGGATCGATCACGCATTTGGAATTATAATCTAACACCCCAATGAAGTACCCCCCTTTAAAATCACGTGAGCACCGCCCTTTACGTTCATGTCATGTATATGACATTCCGGTCGAAAACTCCGGTCGAGAATTCCTTCTTGTAAGAATAAATAAGGATAATAATATAAAATCCCATTAAAATATTCAAAAGACACGACGTTTCGATCTCACCCTAGAGATCATCGTCAGGTGTGACGATGATCACACCTGACGATGATCTCTAGGGTGAGATCGAAACGTCGTGTCTTTTAAATATTTTAGATTTAATAAATAAATTCTGGTTTTTAAATTCTTTTAATCAGTAAATAGTGGGATTTTATATTATTATCCGTTCAACACGTTTGAGTGTGGTCATCGTTCTATCAAATAAGGATATTTTTTCATCGTGTCACCTCCGGGGGCAAGGCAGAGCATACTGTTGATATTACAACCAAACCCGAAATAAACCGCAATCTTTAAAATCACCTTCATTTCACCTTGAAAAACTGCATTATACAATCGCATTTCAACAGTTCCTGCATTTGCGCAGATTCTTTTACAGCAATATTGTTATTCAGAAAATCTAGACTATATTGCAGATCGAATTCGATCAGGCGCAAGATTGAATTCTACACTAGCTCTCAATCGAATAATTGTGTAATACAATGTGTAATCAGTTGTTATGACTTGCAACAGAATATGACGTTTGTCTAAATGATCGTGTGTTTGATCACGGGATATATACCGTACATACCGTGTAAGCGTTAGGGGACACGTGAACTGTGTAAACTAAAATACCAGTGTTAAAACATCACCTGCTAACAGGTTCGCGGGTACTTATCATCTGCCCACCGGTTTCTGGGGGAACTGTAAACTGCGAACCGTCAATGAAATCAATACATCACTACATTCATTTCTAATGCCGATTAAGAATTATTTTTTCGCATTTTCAAACATTGACACAAATTGTAATCGCATAGAACAAGGAAACGCGAAAACTATAGAATTAGAACATAAATTTTCTAGTATGATAGAATGTTGCTCGAATTATCCATCATTTCCATGGCATTTTCTGGTTTTCTAGTTTCCCAGTTGTTTCAAGGCTGTTATCAAAGATTTCAAATTTTTTCTTTGATCTTTCACATTGTTTCTTGCGAAATCGATGAAGTTACAACAGTGTAAATCATGATTATAAGAATACTAACATGTTATAAATAATTGGCACTATTTCCAGTCTTGAATATAATTGCGTAAAATATAGATGCGTAACAATATAGATCTTAAACAACAGTTATTATTTGATTCTAACGTTTCGGGTTGAATACTTAAACCCATCTTCAGAGATTTGTTTCAGATACTGAGAGGTATTTCCGTTAATTCGACTTTCCATGAGGAATATCAACTGCACGTTGGACCAAGGATGTTTGCAGACTTTAGGTTCATGAATGTAGCTGCGATGGATTAACTCTTCATATGACATACGATTGAAGAAACGCTTTGACGATACAGCGTTTCCTCTTTATAGGCAGATATTTATTTTCCTCGCTACATGTACTTTCATCAATGGCATCGGTTGAAACCCAGAAAACCGCCAGAAAAACTAACAAAAAACTGATCAATTTCATGTTGTCTCTGGAAAACTGCAATCAGATCATAGAAATAGAGACTGGTGTCCGGCAGTGTCAGAACTGGAGACTGGTCCCCGGCTGTTTCAGAACTACAGATATTACCTGTATGATGTGTTGAGATTTAACGTGCTGTTGAAGTGACTGACGAATGTCTCATTTTGTCGATTGAATTCTGCCAGTTTTATACATATTTTGGGATGAATAATATTTGATCAGAAGTTGCTGAACGATTTCACATTATATATCCCACTCAGTAGATTCAATTCCAACTATTTACAGGATAGATTCGATTATTTTTGCTTTGTTTAATCTGTCTGCCCCTGTTTTTCTACTGTATATTGCTGGGAATTTGAAGGACGATGGAGGTTTTACATTTTTCATCCTCACATGAATAAAATCTTGTAAAAGGCTTGTTTATGAACTGTATATTCAAATATTAACCAAATTGCATCCGGTTCCACAGTTCCACAATTCCACAGTAAATCTAGTAATTGAAAATGAACTCATTTCAACTCTTGACTCAAGTAAAACCAAACTTAAGAACTTTGTTCAGGGCTGTGGAACTGGTTCCTAAGTAAGCAAGTCCTGAAGTGTGAAAAACTGTAGAATAAAATATAGGTCCAAAACACGGTGTATCTGGATCAACAACTGTAGAACAACAACAACTGTGTGGAACTTGGTACACAACTGTAAAAGTAGGTACAGAACAATGGAACTGCGTCGACAACTGAAGAAAGTAGGTCCAGAATTGTGGAACTTGCTCTACAACTGTAGAAACATGTCCAAAACTGTGGAACTGGATCCAAAACCGTAGAATGGGCCCAGTACGGAACTAGGTCGACAAGTAAGGAAGGTGCATTCCTGTGGAACTCGTTCCAAAAATTAGGTCTACACCAAGACTGTGGAACCGGGACAACTGTACTAAGAAAGTTTTCAGAACTTGGTCCAAAACTGTGGAAATGGATCCAAAACTGTGGAAATGGATCTAGTTTTATGGAACTTGGCCCAGGAGTATCGAACTGAAAACTGTGAAAAACTGCGGGATTGGCTCTCTTGGAAAAGTTCGAAGTTTTGACATAAGAATCTATTCTATATCGTGTGTTTTCTGTATATGCAGTTGAAATTTACGCGATCTTGTTCAATTCAATTTGGGGAAAATCGGCGAAAAAACTAATTACGCCAAACGTTTAAACAGTCGTAAATATCAATAAAATCATTGATTGTATTGATCACGAGTTAGGTTCTATTCAAACCGACTATTGATTATTCGTAGATGATGGCTTTGATCAGATACCCTCTATAGGAATCATCCAAGTCATGTGTAAAAGTTTCTGCGACATTTTGATTTGCCCGAAAGAATCTGCATGATAAAAATTTTTAACTTGAGAAAATCTAAAGAATTTTTAACTGTATGACAGTCTAGGGGTACCGTCTGACTACGCCGCGGACGGTGTTAAGACGAAATAATCTTCTGACGCTGAAATTTGAATTTACACAGTTCACAAAATAAAGAATAATAAAAATGAAAAAAATAATAATAACTTGTCCGTAGCCCGAACAGACAGAGCATCATCAAACACACGACCATTCAAACTTATTGTATTGCAAGGCCGCACTTATTACACATGTTTTCGATTATACTATGACCCCGAGAGCTGGTGTAGAATTCGACCTTGTTCCTGATTGCGCTCGATCAGTAAAAATAGTCTATATTTTCTGAATCACAAAATTTGTATTTAAAAATGCGGAAAGGCGATTGTATAATGCAATTTTTCAAGGTGAAATGAAGTTGATTTTAAAGATTGCGGTTTATGTCGGGTTAGGTTGTGGTTTTTTTTAAACTTTTGTCCGATCGAAATGTTTTGCGACGTAGAAACTAAATAATTTTTTCGTGGAAACCAAAATGTGTGACATGGTGGAAAATATTGTAACAAACTAAACACTGTGTTTCTAACTAAACACTGTGGGTTAGGATCAGAAGAAGAGGTTTGGGGTGTCTTGCCCATTACTCGCACTCCTAATTAAGGCACAGACACTCCACCGTTGCACGGATAGCGGGAAGCTCGTAACTAGTTACAATCATGTGTGTGATTAGCGAATTAGTAGATCTTATTCAAATCCTAACATAACGCTCAAAGCGATATTAGCCCCAACTCAAGTGTTCTTACCCCCAAGCCTTCTAAAAAGCCTTCGCAAAATTACCCCTCAGACAATAACCCTTCGCAAAATGAGCCCCAAAAATAACACCTCACCTTCGAATTGCCCCAGAATAACAACCCCCAGGCAACTCATGGAGATTGCCAACCCCCTTACTCCAGTAGGCGGGGGGATTTTTATTCTTACAATGAGGAATGCTACAATTTTTGACTCGAATGATATATGTATGAACGTTAAGGGCTATGGTCATGTGATTTTCGAGGGGTATTCCTGATTGGGGTGTTAAACTTAATACTATAATTCCAAATTCGTAATCGACCCACTAGTAGTTGATGCTGGGTTCAGGTAACATTCTGTTATAACCAACTTATTAAATATGACGAAATGAGAATCATACAATTATTCTGCTACTTTCTATACATAAAGGGTTAGTAACATATATTAGGAGGATAAATGGATATTAGGTTGTCACGGAATTGGTCTTTTACTGACAAATGGCACTGATCTCTTTTATAATCTGTTTGACCCCCCTCCATGGAGTCAGGGGTCAGGCGGAATGCCTCCTATTAAAACATGTTTCGTTAGAACGAAAAAAGTGTCGTCCCCACGAAAACATTTTGTTCGAATGAAAAGAATGAAAAGATTAACGATATGATCTTGCAATACAACGTGTCGTTTAGTCTGAATGGTCGTTTGTTTGTTCATGGGATATACACTGCGTTAGCGTTAGGGACAAGTGAACTGTGTGAACTCAAATATCAACGTTATTAAAATATAATTTTGTCTCAACACCAGTTGTCTCAACAATTGGCGTAATTAGTTTTTTCACCAAATTGAGCAAGTTCTCGTCGATTTAACTGCGAATACAGAAAATGCACAATATCGAATAGCTTTTTAATTCAAAACTTCGAGCTTTTTCAGGTTGAGACCCAATTCTGCAGTCACATAGTTCCGCATTCCTTGACCAAGTTCCATAAAACTAGATCCAGTTCCACAGTATACCGCTCCACAGTTCTGGGTCCATTTTCACAGTTGTTGACCAAGTTCCATAGTTCTGCATGGAACTTGCAATTGTAGACCAAGTTACCCTGTTCTGAGACCTACGTCCATAGTTGTGGTCCCAGTTCCACAGTTGTGGACGTACCTTTACAGTTGTGAACCCAGTTCCACAGTTCTGGGCCTACTTCACTTGTGGATCCAGTCCCAGTTCTGGACCTACTCCTACAGTTTTGGATCCAGTTCCACAGTTTTGGACCTGCTTATACAGTTGAAGAACCAGTTCCACATTGTGGACCTAATTCTATAGTTGCAGAGCTAATTCCTCAGTTCGGGTCCTACATCTACAGTTATGGACCCAGTTCAAAACTTCTGGATCTACATCTACAGTTGTGGACCCAGTTCAAAACTTCTGGACCTACTTTACAGTGTGTGGACCTTGTTACACAGTCCAGGTCCTACTTCTTGAATTGTGGACACAGTTCCAAACTCATAGACCTACTTATTCAGAAAGTTGTGAATCAAGATCTAAGTGTGCTGGGCATACTTCGGCAGCTTCGGACCCAGTTCAACACTTCTGGACTTGCTTATCTAGGGTCTAATTCCACAGTCCTGGACAAAGTTCGGTTGAATTTGATTCAAGTGTTACAATGGATTCATTTTCGTCAAGTTGACTCTTCAGAAGAATTGTGGAACCGGGCGAAGTTTGGTTAATATTTGAATCTACAGTTCATATTAAGTCTTTTACAGGATTTTATTTCATTGTGTGGATGAAAAATGTACAACCTCCATCGTACTTCAAATTTCCAGCAACGACTGTAAACAAATCACACAGATTAAACATGGCAAAAATAATCGAATCGATCCTGTAAATAGTTGGAATCAAATCTATAGTACAGTGAAGTGCTAATTCCGAGGCCGTTCAGCAACTTCTGTTTAAATATCATTCAGCCCAATGTATGTACAAAACTCGCAAGATTTAATCGACAAAATGAAACATTCGTCGGTCGCTTCAACAGCACGTTAAATCTCAACACACATCATACAGGTAAGATCATTTACGCAAAATATCCATGTTCTGGCAAAGTCGGGAACCAGTCTCTTGTTCTGGCTTAGCCGGGAACCAGTCTCTATTTCAATGATCTGATTGCAGTTTTTGGAAACAACATGAAATTGATAAGTTTTTTGGTGATTTTTTTGGCGGTTTTCTGGGTTTCAACCGATGCCATTATATGAAAGTACACGTAGCAAGGTAAATATATGTCCATGATGAGGAAACGCCGTTTGTTAATCGTCGAAGCATTTCGTCAATAATGATCCAATAATCCATCGTAGCTTAACTTATGAACCTAAAGTCTACAAACCTCATTGGTCCTATGTGCAGTTGATATTCCTCATGGAAAGACGAATTAACAGAAATAACTCTCGGTATCTGAAACAAATCTCTGAATATGGGTTGAAGTATCCCACCCCAAACGTTAGAATGAAATAGTAGCTGTTGTTTTGGATCTATATTGTGGGTTTTTACGCAATTCAAGACTGGAAAAAGTCGCAATTATTTATAACCTCTTAGTATTCTTATAATAGTGATTATCAGTGTTGTATTTGAAAGGTTCACCAAAGAAAAAGCATTTTCAATTGTGTTTGTTTGATTGGCAGGCATCATCTCGTCCTTTCGAGTGTTACGACAAGGCCATATCGGGACCACTGAGCAAATTGAATTGCAAGTCTATCGTCAAACGCGATATCAAGCACCTACCAGGTCGACAAGGTGACTCTTCGCCGAGGGTCTTCAATTCTAGAAAGGGCAGCTCGCTGACTAATGATTTCGCAAGAAACAATGTGAAAGATCTAAGAAAAAATTTTAGATCTTCGAGAACAGGCTTGAAACAAATGAGAAACTAGAAAACTAGAAAATGCCACGGAAATGATGGATAATTCGAGTAACATTCTATCATACTAGAAGATCTATGTTCTAATTCTAATTCAGTTCTAGGTTTCGGGTTTCCTTGTTCTATACGATTCAAATTTGTGTCAATTATTTGTTTATAAATGCAAATAGATAATTCGAGTCGGCATTATAAATGAATGTAGTGATGTATTGATTTCATTGACGGTTCGCAGTTTGCAGTGCCCCCGGAAACCGGTGGGCAGATGAAACGAGTTCCCAGTTGTTCCAGACGGTGTCCAATGACCGGGAAAGGTTTTTTCAAGGGAAGCATTACGGGTAAGGGAGTTAGTGGGTCGATATCCTATACCAAAATTGACTAGACCAACCAATAAAAGTAAATGGGAGATTTTGAATGAAGCCTGAGGATAATTCCACCAAATCTATATCTGAATTTCCGTCACGAAGTATAGCTGTTTAATATTAACTTAGTTTGATTTCATTCTCTAAATTGCGAGGGATACCTGCCAATGATTACATACGTAAGTATTTGGACCAGGGCGACATTGAGAATCTTCAACTTTTGACAACACATGAGGACAGCTAATGGCTTAGTTCGGCATACTCAGATATTAAACCAGATCACCAAAGTGATACTGATGGGACTTGTTTCCTTGTACCTATCGTTTCGACTCTTAATCATCAGGCCTTTCCTGAATGTAATGAACTTTCTCCAAATATCCCTATCAGAGAAGGAAAAAGTTATCATCGGGAAAACTAGGCGTTCGCACGATCACTATCGTTATTTGGGAGATGAAGGCATAGGTTGTACATTAATTTAGTTATTCATCGTGTCAGTTCATACTAAGAAGAAAGATACTCACAGGATAAAGAAATTGAAAGAAAAAACAAAAATGTTACATGATTACAAATGGACCAATACTATAATCACACAATCGATACAAAAAACATAATGGGTTTGTTGTTACAAATGAATGAGTTCCTTTTTTGAGTTGTAAGCAGCGCTGTTTGGACGACCGGTTTTAGGGATTAGATTCATCCAATAATCTCTACCGTGTCTGCAATAAATAAAAGAGCATGATATATACAGAGACGCTTCCGCGCAATGTGGATACTGGTATAAAAACGTCAGGATTATCCGGCTATCAGTTTACTTTTGACGATCATGTTCATATACACTCTGTCCATATCCAGCCGCGAATGGTAAATTATGATCTTTTCCGGGTGGTCTGAATCCTCGTTCCTCGGACAACTGTAATTATAATGTGAATTATCATGCGAATGGATTTCGCAATGTGATTTTGATATCGAAATGCAATGCAACATTTCGTGTACAAACCTCTTCGGCCATTTCACGAATATGATAACTCTCGAATCCGCAACATCCTCCGATGTACCTCACTCCAAGTTCATAAGCTTTACGGGCATAGTCTCTACATTCCCAACGAGTAAGAATGCGTGGTTCCATCGCTGAAAATGAAAAAGCATCTAAATATTACTTATTTCAATATCGAGACGATCCAATTGTTATTTCAGCTCACCTAACAAGTACTCGGGTAGTTGAGAATATCCTTCAACTAGATACTCAGTTTCAGGAGAAAGGAATCCGATTGGCTGCATCATCAGAAATGGAGATAAACCAGCTTCATTCAGGGCATCTTTCATCAATTTCATCGTTTTCAGTTGCGCGTTATAATCAAACTGGCAATTTAAACCCACAATATCGGCCCCTGGGTGATTGAAAACAAACACCTACGATTATGATTTACTAAACTTTGCACGACATTGAAACATGTTTGAAAAATAACGTATATTAAGAGGGATGTATCTAGAGTGAGGGCATGATTTTACACCTCGTTTAGCCATTCTAACTGCACATTCTCCTGCACTGATTCCATCCATACACCCAACTGGGCCTATTCTCATCGTACACGCTATAGGTTTGTTGTATTTCTTCATGACATCAATCGCCCACTCAATCTCTTCGATTGAACAGAAAAACTGGATTCGAAAAATACATGTATACATTCGACACTACAGTGTTATGCAAATGTTCGATTTGTTGATAGTGAAATTCCAATGTAAAATACCAATGAATACCATCTTTGTCTTGAATAGTAGAATTTTACCTCCGCTATAAAGAAATCGACATCCTTTTCTTTGAACACTTGGCATTGCTTTTCGAATTCTGCTTGAACTGCTGCCTTCCCTTTTCCAGCTGTATATGTCGGTGTAGGCGACAAACCTCCGCAAACTAGTAGATTGTATGATGTGGCAACATTACGTGCAAGATCGCACGCCGCACGGTTTATTTCAGATGTCTAAGATAAATTATAGATATGTACATCAATACCTTAGCACTAACCATTCAGTACAATTTGTATGACTGAATAGTTGAATAGAAATACTGAATAGTTGAATAAGAGTGAGATAGATAAAGACCACAACCTACGTTATAATTTTTGGCCGACTCACTACATTGAAGCATTCCATCCGTCGCATGAAAAGTGAATGCTTGCATTACATCAGCTCCAGCTCGAGCAAATTCTTTATGTAAACCACTGACTGAAAAATGGCAAATTAATGATTTTTCTTTTATCGGCTAATCCGTTTTGACTTGAAGATAACCCAACGGTTATTTTAAAGGACGTTTTTTCTGGCAGATGCCTCGTAGTTCGTCATTGTTTTAATTCAAAATGATGCCCACAAAACTATAGATTTTGTTGCAGACAGGAAGGTGTGCTAAAATTGATCGGGTAAAGTTGGGATGTGGGTAGAAATAAGTCAGAAACATGTAAAACCTACCGGCGTCAGGATGTTCTAGAACGCATTCAGGAGTATACAGCCCAGCAGTCACATATCCTCTTTTTTCGAATGTATTCATGTAACTACCGTCGCCAATGA
The DNA here is from genome assembly GCF_964204645.1 of Tubulanus polymorphus. Taxonomy (NCBI): domain Eukaryota; kingdom Metazoa; phylum Nemertea; class Palaeonemertea; order Tubulaniformes; family Tubulanidae; genus Tubulanus; species Tubulanus polymorphus. The sequence continues at coordinate 20,092,981 of NC_134028.1, read as the reverse complement.
TTATGCGTTTTGCTAATATCTCCAGTATATTCGGTTTAGCTGCCATATCTAGTATCTTGCAAATAAAGCCACCTTGAATCGTTTGACGTTTGACAAAAATTTCCAAACTGGTCTATGAATTCTACAGAAAACACATTCTACTATTAGGTCAACCATCGTTGTCCCATTGGATGGTTATAGAAATTGATTTCCTTGATATACATGTCACTCGTATATTCTGTTGTTGTTGTTCTATGAGGTTCCGTCTAGGCAACTTGAATGAGAGTTTTTATGTATATTAAATCATTTACTAGACCGTTGCCATTGGGAAAAAGATTTCCCCCAAAGGTTGCACCAGTTCACGGTGACGAATATCCGCGATATCAAAAGCAGCATGAGATGCTGCCCTTTCTGATGATATCGACGAACACTATCATGTCCATTCAATTTGACCATGTATGAAGGTGTTTAAGGTTTTTATGGGTTCATACGAAATTCCTGGATGCTTCGGGGACCTGCTGTTTGAGGGATGAAGTCACAAGGATTCTAGATTTTGACAATATGGGCAAAAGCCTTCTTGAGTTGATGATTAGATGATGTGTTTTTGTGATACAAATTGGTGCCATTGTATCTATGCTAATTTAGAACTAATTACTGGGGTAATTAATCTATATATCACTGTTAATTCGTTGCTGATTTTAATTTGTCGATCAGATCTTAATCGACTTTCAATTACAATGATTAGAACATTAAATTAGTTTACCTTCACAGAAGTCGAAAATATGTTATTAAATTATCAGATCAAATAATCGACTGACTTTATCTATCTATGTAATGCGTACGTCCTGAATTTTCTAATTTCATTCAGCCACGTTGTGTGAATGGAATTTGAATCCACTTTCAAACGTTAGTGTACAAATATCTGATATTAGATTTCAATAATTTTCTGCGAATGTAGTTCTGATCGATATCAAACACTAAGCTGAAAACATGGGTAGATGTCTGCTGTATAGCATTGGGCATGCATTTTTGCAGAGGATAATATATACTCTTAATTTATCGTAAATTGAAATAATTGACTCGAAATAATTGAATAGTATACACATCAGTAACATGCGAAATAATTCTCAGGTCAACCAAATATCAAGTTAAAGAGATTATGTTTCATCAAGTTGCCAAAGAACTAAAGACTGCATGAATTTGGTCCGACCACATAGAGGGAGTAGATAGTTTAAATATGCCTCACACACGAATGCCTATCAACACCATTAATCAATTCGTTCTGGTGCTATGTACTAGATGTGGTGAAAAATAACAAAGCGATGTTGACGTATTGTTGATAGTCCGAAGTGTTTAACGATTTTTCTTTGGTGTCGACTTAAATTCTAGCTGCGGATCAATTCAGTATACTCACTATATTCAAAAATTTCATTGCAATTTTGTGCTTATTAAAATAACTGCTGTACATTGTAAGTGTAGATGAGGCTACACTGTTTTATGTCGAAACGTCCTGCTACAATAGATTTTGCAATGGTCATTATCTTAATGAAACAGCTAAAAGTTCCTATGTTTGTGCTCAAATCTTTTTATCAATATTGTTATACAACTCATAGAATGTTGACAGATTACCTGTCATTGTGCCTATATGCAATGTAAACTTTTCGTTAAAAACTTTCGTCAAAAACATTAAATATAGCAATAAAAAGATTTTCAATAATTAGTTTCAATAAGTTATTCAATTGCCATATTCTTCAACTCTGAGGGGTGTTTGCTGTGGCTGTTCAGAAGGTTCGAGCGGTTTATTAGCCCTGAAAAAAATAATCTTTGGACTGTTTTCTTTTATTTGCTGTCTAGGCCGCAAATATTTAGTATAGTGCCCTTCTCCCCGGAAAAACAAACGCATGCTGGTAAAATCGGTTACGTCTCTTTTAAGTTACTGCGGTCGTATACCGATAGAAATTATTTTACACATTTGGTCACTGTGTTCTTTAAGTCAGAATGGAAAAAGGTATTTTTCCAAGAATGGTGATGTCACCTGGTTATACATTCTATGCATAACATTATAACCGACACTTCAACGCCCATGGACCTCTTGTTTGAATTACAATCGAAAGTTTGTAGAATTTGTCGACTGTAACCGTACTGTAAAACCTTTCATCCTGATAGTAGAGGAGCTTATGTTTTGAATTCTGGGTTGTTATGCATGGCATGTTACAGCTTGGCATCGCATGTGGGGCTATTCGGAAGACTTAAACATTTTGCCTGAAAAGAGAATGATACGAATATAAATGCCTTTTCAATCTTTTGCAAACAAAATGGCTGCCATGGCAATGACGGCGATAGTGTTTGATTGGTTCCAGTCACTATCTTAGGTAGGTCCACTTGCCACTGGTGCTAGTGTAACACGATTCATTCTTGATATGAGAAAGTTACTTTGAGAGAGGAACTCTGTTTCCATAAAAAAAAACTTTCTAAACATGGTAACTCCAGACTCTTCGTTTCCCGTGTTTAAGAGAGGATATTTTGGTATCGTACGGGTGATTTAAATTTAGGTTATATTCAAAATACACCAAATTATGTGAAGAAGATGTTATAGAAAAATTGTTTAAACCTGTGAGGCAAATCAAATATGTAACTATATTTGCCGAAAAGACACACACAAAATGAGAAAATCAAAGATTTTGCAGTCGCCATGGCAATAAATCTCAACAAATGCAGATTTTTCCGAGAAAATCTGATACCGTGTAAAGTTTACTTCAATTTCCGACAATAAGATACCACACATATATCATGTGAATTCCAAAATCTAGCCCCAATGACCATATGGTCACTTTTTTGGAATATGGACATAAAACAGTTGCCATGGCAGTGACGGTAACAATGAATATTGGGCATCGGTCATTCTCGTGTCCAGGGAAGTCTACTTAACAGCCCCACGTGCCAGGCTGTAACATGCTATGCATAACAATTTACACAAGCTCCTCTTCTTTGATTAAGAATAGGACATATCTAACATCTTTTGTAGCCACAAGGTGTTGACTCAACATTCTCACTGTCACTTGTACTAAATGATGAATGGACTAAAGGAGCATCTCAAAATTTTAATCGTTGCGTCAATTAGAATAACTTTATTAAATCTCTCTTACCCCACCCTTTGATTAGACACGTGCCGAAGTTGGAACTATTGATTTTCTAATTGAGAGGCCACAGACAAAGTTAAGTTCTCGTGGCTGTATTTTGATCGCAACTGTCATTGAAAATACAATAGGAAAATTACATATGAACCCTATTAATCTAATAGGTTTTAACAAATAGGCCTCGTAACGAGCGCATGGTTTCTCGAACTAACATCTTTTTGATTAATGTCGTACGAATCCTAGATTATTATATATATATAAAAAAAAAAAAAATATATATATATATATATATATATATATATATATATATATATATATATATATATATATATATATATATATATATATATATATATATATATATATATATATATATATATATATATATATATATATATATATATATCAGCAATGTGTCGCATGACAAGATGTGAAATGAAATGTAGATACTGGTGCGTATCAGTGGGTTTAGTGTATAGGTCAGTACCAATTTTCCAATTTGATTTGTAGCCTCTAACATCTAGATGATTAGCTTCTAAAAAGGTATATTCATGGGTAAATCTGACGTTCAGTAAATTTAGTTAAACACTCATCAAGACCCTGTTCCCACAAACCAAACTTATGTATCATCTACGAATCTCTTCCACAATTTAGGTTTATGGGTAGATTTGTCGAAGTCTTCCGATTCTAAAATATATGTGCATGAATACGTTTACCAATAGCCGTTCCCGACATTAGCACAAAATGCATGTTGTAAAAAATTTACAGATATTATTACTAAGAACTACTATCGATAGCTTCACAAATAATATGCCCATGTATCTAACAGAGATGCATGTGTAGAAACTCATTAACAGCTCTATTAACATCTTCGATAGGTATACTGGGGTATAGAGCCACAACATCAGTGAATAGTATTGTATTGCTGCTATCTACTGCAGTATTTTTCATAATAAGTAGGAAATCTAACGTGTCCTCAATGTGTATGATGGAACAAATTTTTCAATTAGAACGTCTCTCAGTCGGCGTACTACAGCCCCGAAACTACCGGTCTACCCGACACGCCTGGCATCGTGTGAAACTACGGAATCTATCATCGGTAGAAATAAGGATGAAAAAATTACCGACTGAATTGAAAACCGTTGTAGTGAGAGCGAATTGATAAAACATTACTCGCAATCTATAATCGCGTATTACAAAACCGTTTATTTCAAAAAGTCGCGGCATTGTGGCCGGGATTTCGCAAATTAGAAAAAAAGCGACGAGCGCAACGACATTTCTGAGAGCGCGGATATCGATGACATTGTTGCGGGCGACGGAATCACTTCGACGAAGAGACCGTCGAGCTGTGGTCGCACGATATAAAACAAACATTAACAGAAAATTGACAACTATCAAAAAACAAGTAGGGAATATTGACGTTATGAACATGTAAACATAATTGGTGCAATTTGTGATGAGTTTTGTGAGAAAATCAGTATATTTGAAGAGTGTATAACCACTGTACTGGGTATGAACACGGATATCTAATCTAAGACAAGGCCAGTGATAAAGTCCTGGGAATGAGCCTTGTATAATATAATGCCAGTTTGCCAACGCGCTTAAGGTAACCACACAAATCATAATTGATAGTAGTTTTCTTAATGTCCAAAATCGCACCGCTCGCAACGGAAATGAAATAACCACTAGCCGATCAACACTGAGCAAAACAACCGACCAATTCCTCGATGTCTGTAACCAGAGAAACATATATGAAAATATGAACAAAATCCAACCCCCGAATTTGAGCGCGTAAAAACGAAACATGACGTCACCCATAATCGCGTAAACGTACAACGCCCGAATCGGGTACAAAAACGCGAACGAAACGAGAAACGATAAATCAAAACAAGCTACGAATTTGCATACGTAGTCTGATTTTCGTTTCAAACGTTCGATCGTAACGATAGTGAGTACGTTCGATGCGATTCCGACCAGCGATAGCGCGCCGTATACAATCCCATAGACGTAAAACGTATCGATGTACATTTATCGTATTGGTAAAGTTTTTACGCACGACCCGTCAGATGAATTCGTAACAGACGTCATCGCTGAGTAAAGGACCCGAGGTTTATCAGCTGGAGGGAATTCGAGATATATTATATTGGCACGAGCATTAACTCTTATATATTCTATCATTGAATTACAGGTTCTAGATGAGATATTTGATACTCTATTGATAGCACAAGCTTTTTAAATTGTATATTCGATACTCTAAGATTTCGAGTTTTAAATTCATGAAACGTAACACATGTTGACTCGGTATTGAGTTATTAAGTTACCAATTAGTTCGAGGTGAATTCTAAAAAAAAAAATCTCCTGGATGCAAAATATCCCATGCTAGCAAATTGTGTCTATTCAAAACCGAAGGATTTAAATTGAAGGCAATTCCTTTTAGAATACGCCAAATGTAACCACGGTTGTGCCGATGATTTGGCTGTATTTGTGGACATTTCGGTTAGATACACCAATCACCAATATCAGACATTGGTAGAAAACAACACCATCACTTGGAATATCTTTCACCGACTTATCTTTATTACGTACTACCATTGACTGAGTCCATGGTACTACGCAATAGTGTTGTAACACGGTCATTATAAGTTGGGTCATGATAAGTTTACAATGTTAACAATACTTTCTTCTAAAACTCTTGATAACGATGTATGACTTTATTTTCTTCAAACAAGCTTGTCACAAATGTCTGATGAAACCAACACTATCCGCATTGATTGGCCACTGTTACTTGACCGACTGATACACGCCCCAAACCGTAGCGGCGCGGAGTTAAAATCTCTAACGGTACTAAATCCTAGTAAATGAGGGCAGATGCAGTCAATAATAGGTCCGATACGAATGGGAAAGCCTAGGTCGATTCCACCTGCGGGGAGGACATAATAAGGGGCCAACAACGGCATTAGACTATAGTGATAATCAGTTTAAATTCGATTTTCGGATTTTCAAATACAAACGAAAGACGAACATAAATATGTTTTTGAATCTTTCGGTAAGAAATCGATCTAGAGGGAGCAGTATCTTGACATAAACCTTTGTGGTGCATACATTTTTAGACCGTTTTTACGGTAACTGCCTCAAAGTATTTAATATATGCACCTTACAGAAGAGTACTTGACAACTGTTGATAGTGTTATATATCACTCTTGTTGAAAATCTAGAGCCTATCACAGTGCGGTACACAAAATGGCGGCTCTTTCAATCGCCAAAATTATGGTTTAGAACCCTAACGTAAGGGAAGGTTTTTTTCAATATAGATTGATGACAATAACTCCTTTCGGTCTAAAATACGACATGTTCGATTCTGAAAACGAAGGTCCGAGACATCGCAAAACCGTGTAGTAACTGTAAGCTTTCAGTAGCATCGGATATTTAGTTTTCACCTGTCACCACTTCAATGCTAAATGTGTTGCTACGTTGTCGTGTCATCGCGACAGTTCAAGTCAAGTATGGAACAGTACAAGGTTACATTATGAAAAATAGATGAAGTATGCAATTCAGCTCCGCACATTGAAGTTTCTGTGCGGACAGACCGACAAACTGACGATACCGCCAAATACAGAAATACCCATATGTACCCATACAGTTCCTTATTGTCCTTCAATTAACATGCGCATACATTTAATACCTAATCCAGGGCCTCCCGATCGCCTGTGGATGGGTTTACTAGCCATCTACCGAGAACACGTCGTTCAAATAAGATTTCACCAACTTCACAAACCGATTTCCTTAAATGGTCTATATTTTCTTCGGACACCACCCTTTACACTGGCCCTTCTAAAATGCACCTAAGTTTTATCTCAAATTCTAAAGATCTTTGGAAAATGTCTCTCAAGTATTGCAACAATCAATAAGCCACGGTTATTGTTCGAATTATGGCCTAAGTATTATGATGGCGCGATGTACAGGTTGGCCCGAACATTTCACGACAACAATTCTGAATATAGCGTTCGATCTCAATTGTCCAATATTTCATTTTGAAGAGTGCGCGTTGGTCTAAAATATTTAATGAAATATATGGAAAAAGCTCATGTTTACAGGCATTATATGTTTTATTCATATTCACGCTGCGAGTTGTCGCCTTGTTGAAACTATTGCCACGAAGTACATGCAAATAGTTTTGAATAATGCGAACACCATCGAGGATGCGGTTACATCGATTCAGCAATTCTTCGTAATAAGGCAAGTTTTAAAGAAATAATCACTTATGCATCCGTGGTTAAAAGTAGTAAATAAAAGGTAACTACGTATAATATAGATTGTTCTGCGAAGTTCGAATGATAGAAAATACTTTGAGTTACTTCTCGCAACCTGATGAGACTGATTTCCAATTAGGCCAACTTACAACTCCATTCGATCGAGTGAGTTTCGAGAAGGGGATTTGAGATGTTGATCTTGTTTTCATTTACAATCACGTACTTATGATAAATTATGACGAATAGAACGAAATTGAATTATCCTGCTCTCCACAATAATGAAAATCATTTTTTTTCATGTACAATGTATTTTCGTATTTCTCATTCCAGATTTCGGAAGAAAGCAATCATGTTTCTAATGTTAGTGGTTTTTATTTATATACCGAGAGTTCTAACGACAACCCCTGCTCCACCAACAGACGGCCCAGGTAAGATTCGGTTCGTTTTTATATAATGATCCAGAGATGATCTACACGATTAATTTTTTCGATATTTTGGTCTATCGTCGTTCAAATTATTTTCTTCGTAGCATATAATCATTAATTATTTGTCGGGCTCGGATCATCAAAGTGAGCTTTTTTTTTACTTTTTCGCTACCACAGATTATGTAACGCCTCTCACCGGAAAATTTTCTCAAATTTCATATATATATATATATATATATATATATATATATATATATATATATATATATATATATATATATATATATATATATTTGGAAAGCTTAGGTCAGGCTATCAGTTGGTTTTTTTATAACCAAATAGATGTAACAAGAAATTTTTCACCAGTAATTATTGGTCAATTTGTGGATCGATCATTGTATTTTGATCGAATGGCTTGAATTGATCACTTGTGATTGTCTGATTTCTATCAGTTTCTTGCTTAAAACTGATTACCTAATATTGAACAAATAAACATTAGTGCATGATCAACAATGGGCTTGGTAGATCATGACATGTTTTCAAAATACTGCTAAAACCTACAGAAAAAACTAATTCATAGTGCCTACTTGTTTGCCACTCAAATTGAAGTTGTCAATTTAACTATAGATATACGTCTTGTTGATATTTTCTTCCATGGGGCGGGATTCGAACCCGATGGCATCATTCAATTCTACAATTGAGGCGCTCGTCATCTATGAGTAAGTGAAACTATATTGAAGGCGACGTTCTCCACGGTTACACACCAGCAAATTGTCAAGTGAACATATTATTTGCGACGGAATAATCCGTCAAGGGTGGTCAGAAAATAGTCCTGTGTGGCTCAGTTGCTCGTAGCTTTTACTAACGCTAGAAAAGTTAAAATGTAATTTTTCATTTTAAATTATCCGACATCAACATTCAGTGTAACAGCGATTTAGTTAATACACGCGCAGCCTTTTCTCCAGGCGAACTATGCGCCTCAAAAAAATATTAATCAAAATGAACTCGATTTTGGTCAGTTTTAATGATCATTAAAACTGACCACTCTTAGAACAAAGGGTTCTACCGTAGAACCTTTAGGGGTTCTTGGGCTTGCCTCCCAGGGAGAACCCCTAAAGGTTCTTCAACGAACCTTTTTTGTAGGGTTCCTTGAAGAACCCCTGGTAAAGGTTCTTTGAAGAACCATTTCGTATAAAGGATTCTTGTTAGAACCCTTTCAATATTATCAAATGGTTCTTGACAGGGTTCTTGGGAGAACAATTTAAAGGTAATTTATTTTAAGGGTTCCTTATCCATTTTTTGACTGCTCAAGCTTTTCATGATTTGTCCATCCTCTGTTATGTTTGACTGCTCCCTTAATCCTCATGTGGATAAAAAAACTGATGATAAGAATCGCGTAAAATTAATATCATATAAAGCTTTTTATTGTAAAATCTCATGAATTGAAATATTAATGATTAATATGTTTACAATGAATGATACAAAAATAGTTTCACTAATTGGTTACATGTACAATAAGATTGAAAGATGGAGAATTATTTTCAGTGCGCTAATCGCTTGGTATCTTAAATTGGTTGGTTTTTTCCATAGTAAGTCAAAAACATAATGTTCTGAGAATATCAAAGTTTTTTAAAAGTTAGTGGGATAAGATGTAAGATGATATGCTAAACGTATAATAGGCCGACTTATGGCAGGCCAATCCGCTTATTGAGAATCTGTCCACTTTCAATTAACTCTAAGCCATCTTCTTAAATATGTTTGTTTCAACGCGCTGCCACCCTCGCAGCCTTTCAACCGCAGCGTCCGGATTATAGTCGTATATTTCCTGAAATATAAATAATATTGAGAACAATTAATGGTGTAATAAAATCGATTATGTTTTGCAATAATGCACACTCTGCAAGTAAATCTAAACACTTTCTTGTATTACATGCATAAGTTCCAAATACATTTATCAATAGAAAAGACAAACGGTTAAAGTCAACAGTGGGATTAGATTCAGAAAAATGCGAACCTTTTTAATGGTTTTCAGGTCTTTCGCATCCTCTCTCATAATCCTTGGTAATACGTGAAGCTCTGCAGTTCTCATCATATCTGAAAACCAGTGAATATGTAGATTGAAAATGATTATCTTCTATCAAAATACAGTCACACAGTAAAGGCTCATCGAGTCAAGATTTACTAACCTGTTTCTGCAATTTCGCTGCTTCGAAGGAAGGAAGCGACACGATTGCCATATGTACAGACTTCGTACATTTCTATAATTCTTTCCGCCATAGGTCCGAGATTGGAAAAACATCTTTTGCACCGCGGTCTCACAATATGGTCAACTTCCATGGAACAATTTCTAAAATACAAAAGTTTTAAATAATAATTATGGCTGATCTGATTCCGAGTCACTCCGGCTTTATGGCCTATATTTCATATATTTCAAATATCACAAATGTTATATACATTCATTGAATACAACTTACCAGAATTAATTCACATTTCCAAGCTCCAGATATTCATCTTACAAAACAACGAAAAGAACGAGTCGATATACTATATGCACTATGCACTGAGCGAAGTTTGTATGAGTCGTGGTGGCAGATAATTATACAACAGTTAGTTGCATGAACAAAGGAATAATTGCCTGATCATGTACACATGGCCCTATAGGCACGAAACTACAATAGCATGATACTTATTAGGCCCAAAGCATTACGTTACTTTGAATTTCCACTATACTCTATGTTTTTATTCAACGTACAAAGACTTCGACTGAATGTTTTGATAGAAATTGAGCCGAAAATACACACGATTCTCATTTTTGAGTTGCATTAGAACTTTGAATTTACTAGTTCTTTTTAAACTGCACAGTCCATTCAGAAACGCCTAGAGTTTAGAAGAGTTTAATTGTTTTTTTAAAGCATTAAAAAGCATTGTTCTTTTCTCTGCCGTCTCTCCATAAAACCTAGTCGATGTCTCAGACTAGCAAATCAAGTTATTCAGTCTCTACATACTATTATCAGTCGATGTCGCAGACTAGCAAATCAAGTTATTCAGTCTCTACATATTATTATCACACGCTAAAGGCGTTCACCACTGATTTTAAACATACGACTTTTTAAATCTTAAAGAACGAATTAAAATAAAGGTTCATTAATTTTAAAAATGCATCCTTGTCGCACACAGTCACCATTTTTTAAATATTGTGATGATACATAGTAAATTGTTTTCAAAGTTAACCCAATTCTAATTTCCAGTCAAAATGTTTTGTATATAACGTACACCACATAGAAAATCAGTTATATTCATCAGCTATACTAATTATTCCCTGTTGCAGGTCTACTTAATTCTTAATTGACAATTGTGACCACATTAGGGTTCTTATAAGAACCCTTATGTCTCGAAGAACCCCAATCTACATTCCATATTGTTGAAGCACCTTAAAGCCTCACCAAGAACCCCAAGGTTCTTCGAAGAACCCCCGAAGAACCATTTGTTCTAAGAGGGAGAGTCAAGTTCTAGAAATATATATTTATTCGAAAAATTGATTATGGGAGATTCAACGAATGTTCATAATTCTAATAGATTTAATAGATAAAATTTTGATCAATCGGAAGTTAATTAGTTCGTCAAATTTTAGGGCAGTGGAAATTGAGCCAGGCCGGTTACTGGCGAAATCAAGTTTAACGACTGACTGCGGTTCTTAATAGTTTGACGATAGGATATCTTCTTTCCAGTAAAAGCCAATAAGGCCTTATGTCCCGGTCTAATGTTCCGTGTTCAATATACAAAACTGCGTTCATATCATAACCAAACATGAAAAGAACCGGGAATTTGAGTTTTACGATTACGAGGTTAGCTAAAAAGTTATGTTTATCGAATACGTTAATCGTCTAGAGAAGCAAGCGTACGATTTGATTTGGAAGAATGCGAAGATTAGCCAAACCAGTGCCATCACGGAAAAATGCAATAGTGTCTGTTGACATGTTGTTCATATATCAATTTTTTTTGTATCGACGGAACCGAGCTAAATCGACAACTGAAGGGTCTGAACATTTTGAGTCCGATAGTGACAATATATTATATGCAATAGAAAAAGCTATTGACGTATATCTGACTTGGGACCTATTTTCCTTATTTCACAGGCTTTGTCGGATGCTTTGAGGAAACGGAAAACACCGCACTTACCGTAGCGAAGATCGGAGCCTCCCTTTCTCAGATGGAACCGTCAATCTGCCAACAGCAATGTTCTTTGATTGGCTACGGGTCTGTTTGTTTCTTTTTTATTCATACCCACGAATCAGAATGATATAATGCACATGATAAAACAGCGGGGTAAATAAATCATAAATATTACAGATATGCGGGCGTGACAGAAGGTAGTGTATGCCTGTGCGGACGCTTGCAACCTGGCAATGGATCGTCCCAATGCACGATGCCGTGTCTGGGAAATAGCTCCTTTTATTGCGGTGGAACTAAAAACGCTTGGTCAGTTTACACTGCGCCCGTTAGCCTGAAGACAATAGGACTAAATGTAACAGGTAGTCGCCCAGACGGTACGTATTTCAATTATTGCGAAATCAATATGAAATGAATAGAACGCGGGTCCCAAAGTAAAAGTTTAAGGATCCCTCTGCAGTTCAAAATAACTGTATAACCAATCACAATGATATTAATGTTCGAGAAACGTGAATTACGTGTAACAGTAACGGTCCTATTCTAAATAATTCAAAATTCGTTAACTTTTCTTTTATCAGGAAAATTTGACCTATTCAGTGACGCAAACGTGCACATCTACCCATCTTCACTGACATCGGTAAATTCTACGGTAAATTTTACGTTCGTATTTTCCGATCGGCCCCGACGTGTACCTCAGACAACAGGTAACGTCACAACGCAAGTCGTTGGCGCCGGGAAACAAGCGATAGGGGTCACTGTTCAGGACACGCTTAACTTCAAGCGATCTTCGAAATTGATTCAGGTACGTTTTGAAGGAAAATGACGACAACACAACGTTATATAGACACCAAACACGAATTGAAATATACGCTCAATGTCTAAACATAAGTCATCGTTCGTCATAAATGCCGTTCCAAAAAAAAACAGGAAACAACAAACCAAATAAATGTACAAAATTACACATTATCGCAAGTTAATGATAACCAGGAATTCGAACAACCGTATTGATACGATATCATCCACTTAGTTTTAACTAGAGAAAATAGTCAAGAATTTCACAAAAAAATTGAACACATAAGATTTGAGATCATTAATAGGAACATGAAATGACCACTGCGTCAGTACACCAAATGCGAGATTCAATACAAAGATCACCAGATCTCATTCATGAGATGTTAGTTACGCACTTAGACTGAGCATGGACGTATAAACTAGATTAGTACGTCTATATATATTATACGTCTATATATATTATAGACTCTTAGTTTATACGTCCATGGAATGAGCATGGACGGTAGAACTACATGAAATGTAATAAATAATACAAATATAAAAACCACACACGTATTACAACGTAGATTTTAACTTGTACAACTTTTTGCTGCATGGGTTAGAGATATAGCGTATTGAATGTTTATATTCCTTTTTAGGCCATATAATATGGTGGCTGATTCGGACCATACTATAAAATTTTCTGTACGGCTAGAGCAACGATACAAAAATTTCCATATTGGCCCTTTTTGGTTTTTTTCGCGCGAGAATTCAAAACTTTTTGAAGTCTTGCGCGAGAAAACCAAAAGTTTTGAGATCTCGTGCGAGAGAACCACAATGTTTTGAATTCTCGCACGAGAAAACCAAAAAGGGCCAATGTGAAATTTGTTAGTATGGCCCGAATCAGCCACCATAATATAAAAACACGTACAGCATAAGTTCGGAATAATAATTGTAGAAAACCATGCAAAAATTGTTTGTTTCTCATCAGTTTCATTTTCCGCACGCGTCAAAAAAGTTCGTCGGTATAAAAATGAAAAAATGCGTATCCCGCAGACAGAAATCTGGTTTCGTTTCTTTTTTAAACTCTCCCCTACTTTTTGTTTTTCTTCACGGTTGCTACCCAATTGTTACTTAGCAGGAGTAATTTGATAACGAAGTGCAGCTTTACATTACATCATGATACATGGTCGTTAACGCCTAAATTTCCCTAATTAAAAGATAAAGAATAGTCGCGTGCCCTCATCACTTATGGAATTTGGAATATGGCTTATCATTTTTCTCTTTTTTTCAAAAGCAATGTAAAAATAAATAAAATATCCTTGCACTGATATATTTGATAAGCCTATATCTTACTATTAGAGATGGGATCATAACGATCATCTTTTTAACCAAAAGATCTTTTTTTTCTATTTCGATATGTATATTGTTATCAATTGGGTAAAAAAGCTATTTCGTCATCAGGTTGAGGAAATATTGTTTAGACCGCATTTGCAATGCCCGTCTTCGGTGAACGAGTCGCAGAGATTTGAATGTACCGTTCAACTTGTTCAAGGCGTCAAAGCTAGAAAACTGGATGTTGATCTAGATGACGGCACCGTACTGAGATTCGACAATCAAGGTATCCGAAAATGACAACTCAATCGATACTGGGACCGGTTGCTCAAAGGTTGGTTAAAATAACCGGTGGATAAGTCCCTAACCATCGGTTAGTTAACCACAGGTTAAATTCAGTTCCTCAAAACCTCGGTTTGCCAATCGGTGGGTCAGGTTCCTTAACCAGTGGTTAAATCATTAATTCACTCGTTGGCCCAGTTTTCATATGCCCTGTCGCACTTTGAATGGAGTCTGTTTTGATTGATAATGACAGAAAAATTGAAAAAAAAGGAAACCAATTTTAGAGAAAAAATAATAATACTTGATTGAATACTTGATTGAAACGTAATGTTGTGGTGCGAATTCTATCTGTGCCTCTTCCAAGGTCCTCTCTTTCAAAATGCAACCTTTCTCTTCTAACTTTCTAATTCTTGAGCAACCCAATTTGACCGACGGTTAAAAGTTTGACCAACCTTTGAGCAACCGTTCCTAGGTATATGAAAATCACTCACTAACTCACTAACTAAACTCACTAACTGACAATTTGACAGAATTGCGTTGAACATACGATCAATTAAATAACGTAAAACGTCTTCAGAAAAACTTGACACATAAGTTAAGGTCTAAGTAACTACCTGACCTAATAAAGCATGTACCGAGGCGGCTAGTGCTTAAGCAAACCCATGGTCACTCAAATCCTCAAAAATGCTATAGAGTCTAGAGCAAACTAATTCTATTGTTTTATGTTCTTTCCATTATCTGATCTAAATTGCAGAGTCAACCGTGTTCTCAGTGGGAACGACCGAATGTCCGGAAAACAATTGCACAACTGCAAGCATCGAGAAAAAGCATTATCTACTTAATGATATCATTAGATATCACGGCACCATAGGACAATATGAGATAGACGTTGGAAAAATCGGGGATTTCACATTCGAGGTGAGGTTTATATCTTATTAATGCACGGCAATCCATCATCGATGAAAAACCGAAATCAAGGACCCGATATCATAATTGTCTGTTATTATGATCACTTTTCATTTCTTATCTAACCTATTCAAAATTTCTCCCAAAATTGATTAGGGAAAAAGGGCGCTGAAATCCCCTAATTAAGAAACTACTTGGTTTAGGGTTTAGGAAAAATTAAGTTTATTTGAAAAAATACTACTGTTCTTCAGTGACAAATCCTGACGAGATGTAATTTTGATGGCGCTGACATTTCAAATGTTCAAAGCTTTTGTTTTTAACGATAGATTATGTAACATGAATACATAATAACCATTCTTGAGTAATTTTAGCTTTAATGAGTGATGGATTATACTGAAATATGAGTGATTGAAAAGCGCAAATTGGAAGGAATTTTCACATCGCGTGTATATTATCGTTTAGATACAGCGGCCCAATTGCCTTCTACCTTGGAAGGTGTTTTGTCTCTATTCGTACAGTTGCATCGACCCTGTTTTAACGCAATGCTCGAAAACTGAATCAGTCTGGGCTTTGAAATGTCAGTCGCCATCGGTGTACAGTTTCCAAAAGAAAGCATGCGTCGACAGCGCCGGGAAAGTGAAGATTCAAAGCTATTTCAAGAATTACGATAAAGTACACAGATTCTTCAGGACGGTCGTTTCTATTTCGCAATCGATATCGAAGCCCGGTAGACAGACGTTTCAGATAGTGACTGGTAACACTACCGTTGAGCCGGGCGACGTCATCGTTGTTCAAAGCCCGAGTGTGACGCTGAGAAAGTTTCCGATCACTGCATATACCTCCGTACGCGGGAATAACGTGGCATCGAAACACTCAACACGCGATTACCGGATAATGGTTCAAGCTCATTTTCTTCGCGCTCTTGAAGTGCGATTCGCTCACACCTATACACCACAATCAACGAAGGATACGTTCAACGTGACCGCTTCGGTGTTCGGCGGTGAAAATTCAACGGTGACCGTCAACGTTCTTGTGCCGATTAGAAATGTGAAGATTGATTCACCTGCCGCCGGTAGGTTACACGCAGACGATATGTATCAAATAACAGTGCAACAGCATTCATCACCAGGCATACTTACTAACAGATACACACTATCCGCGCTAGATGGCTGACGGGAGAAATCCCACAATAATTCTGTCAAAAGATGAAAAATTCTTGAATAGAAGATTATATATGTCGAGAATTTTTATATATTCTGCTGTTTCATTTTGTTTCTCAGTACGCCTGATGATGGCTAAACGTTGCTCAAAATATATACCGATCCATTCAAGAATTTTTCATCTTTGACTGAATTATTGTGGGATTTCTCTCGTCTACTTACAAACAGTTCATGAACTGAGAAAACCTAATTTCTTTCTTTCATCGAAGCAAAAACAAACGAAACAGTGACATTCTCAATACCGCCTCATTACGGCAGTGACGTGAAATATGTTTGGAAATTCTCCGCGAACGGTTCAGCGACGAATGAAACTACCGAAAACCGAACTACTCGTTCGTACACAAAATCGGGCACCTACGACGTGTCTTTGAATGCCATGAATGATGTCAGTTTTGAAGGAGTTTCGGTAAGTATAAAAATGGGCACTTCCCGCCATCTTGTCCCTGCGCTCGGAAAGCAAAACAAAGATAAATTGATGCCATTTGTGGTTTGCCCACAATTGTAATCTTTTGTATATTTTTATATATTATATATTGAAGAAAAGCCGATTTGAGGGTTCAGAGACTTTCTGCCTCACGCAGAACTGACTGCTATTTGAGAGTATTTGCTACTCATTTAGAGGAGTTCTACTTCTCCCAAAAAATATCAAATTACTCTCAAAATCCGAGAACGTCTATTTTCAATTAAATCGCTATTTTTGGTATCGAGTAACCATCATTTGTTTGAAAACTTCTACGTTTAGAGATATCAGGTAACAGTCACTCACATAATCTTATATATCCCGACAAGACATTACGTCTATGTACAGTCATTTGATTGGCCAGTGGTTCGTCACACGTGCGGCAATAATATGCTACCTAATATGGGGATTTAGAAAGAAACTACTGGGGCCGGTCTTATAGAATTGTATTACCTTTAACCCGGGGGCTTACTTAATTCATTTTCGATTGAATTAGCCCCAGAATTAAAGGTAATACCGGTCTATAAAATCGGGCCCAGTGATATATCTTATTGGATATCTCTAATAAAGTATCGTCACGTGATCTTTACCTTTCAGAAACAAATCATAATTCAAGACGAGGTTCTGCAGTTGACGGTGAATGCAAGTAAACAATTCATCAAATTGGGCGACTCCGTTGAGGTAGCCTGGTACATTTCTCAAGGTATATACTATTGACTTATCTCTTGTGAAAAATCCCTGAAATCTTAATTAAGTACATCAAGGAATGAGTGCTCAATCTGTGCTCGGCAAAATATAGGTACTGATGTTGAATACGTAATGACGATGGAAGCTGATAAAACGGTTAGGATCAAACCTGGAACTAAAGAATCGCAACAAAGTCATAACGGTAGATATCATAAATTTATTAGTTAATAGGCTCTCCGACAATGAAGATATTATTAATTACAAAACGATAATGCTTGATTCGATCTCGGATCTCGGAATCAGCAAATCATCTTTGCGTTAACAGTCCGGGAGCCCAGCAGAACATTTAGCGTATAGACGAACTGGTTACCAATGACCGAAACCATTGTACATGGCAAATCTTTCAAAGATCCATTGGTAAAAACCAGAGTCTGGCATTTCATGACTCCTGTATTTACCTCATGGGACCCGCCAAACAAGGGGTAAAAACTGATTAAAACAAAATTTTCATAGGCACCCATCACTACCAGTTGCATTCGAACGTCTTACTAAAGTGATCTGGGCTCCTGGATTATGATATGTAATATCTCAATGTATCATAGGAATGGGCGGAACACTGGTTTATACATACGCAACACCTGGCAGCAGAACTGTAGTGGTAAACGCGACTAACATGGTCAGCTGGCAAGTGGCAAACTTCACCGCATATGTACAGGCACCTGTTGGAAAACTGACGATGGAATCGCCAGTATACGTGGCTGTTGATACGTCGAGAACGCTGACTTTCACGACAAAGACTGGGACAGAATTGATATTGAACGCCACTATCGACGGCGTTTCAATAGCCGATGTTTCGTTGTTGCGAACAACGCCGACCATCAAAGGAAAAATCGTTATTCCGGGCCAGAAAAACGTCCACAACTATACACTTAATTTGACCGTCTACAACGATATAAGTGTTTCAACAGCCGTTTCGATGATAGAAGTCGACGTGCCTTTCACGGACACGGAGGTCCTTTCGGTGGACCGTTCGTTCGCTCCGACGGCCGAGGATGTGAATGTTACCGTAGCGCCGGTAACAGCCACCCGGGTAACTGCACAATACGAGTTTGGAGACGGGACGCCGTCGGTAAACGACTGGTTCCAATCTAGCGACAATACGACCGTCTCTACGTTGCATCGATTTTCTAATCCGGGCAACTTTACGATCAAAGCTACGCTGAAAAATCCGCTCGGAAGCGTGTTCAGGGAATTCGCGGTTCTCGTCCAACATCCGGTGAGAGCGATCAATTTCTCGTCGAATTCGCCGCTCGTTTTGCAACGTGATAAAAAAACTGACTTGCTGATACCTCTAAAAGGTAAATGTTTCAGCCGAATTGATTTGTGTTTTTAAAAATTTTCTATCTAAATGAAGTGTATCAAAACTGCTAATTCGTGCAAACCAATTATGGAATGTTGACCGTTTTTTTCCAATTGTATCTATCTTACGAAACTTAACGAATCTGACGGTGACATTTGCACCCATCCATTTTAGGAATGGTAGGGACGAACTTCATTGCTGCTGCTGGAATCCCGTTCCCAACGGATCCTATGTTCGCAATTTGGGTAGACGATTATAATCTAACAGACAACGGACCTTTCACCCTCGACGACCGTCGAATCAACTTCACCATTAACGAGCCAGGAACTTACCTGGTGCACGTGAATATTTCCAATCTAGTTAGTTTCCTCAACTACACACATCGAGTCGAGGCGGATATAAAGATAGACAGCGTCAAATCCGCCTATTTTGGAGTTAATATCGCCAAAATCGGTAAAAACCTCAAGTTTGGAGCGACGGTTATGGGAGGATCACGGGTAAAATTGATTTTCGAATTTCAAGACGGATTGAACGAAACGGTTGACGCCGAAGTCGGCAAACTCAAGCAAGTGCAACACGCTTTTCAAACGGATGGCCAGTTTCTCGTCAACGTGACGGCGGTAAACAGCGTCAGTGTGTTATCAACGACGAACAACATCCCGATGGTTATTCAAATCCCAATCGATCACGTGGGGTTGCATTTCATTACAACAACTAACGCCCCGATCCAGGAAATACCCCAAGGCGCCACCTACAACGCAAAATTCCAAGTGAAACTGGCAGAAAATAAACCTTTCCCGACTAATTCAACGTGCGCGATTGATTTCGGTGACGGCGAAAATGTAACGGAATTGATCGGCCAAAACGCCGCGCTCGGTCGAAGGAAAAGAAGGAGTTTAAGCCCTTCATTGTGCACAGTAGCTGGTGGATGCGTTTTGATAGAAATTCCACACGTTTATAAAAACGGTAATCCATTTCAAGTTCGGGCAAACCTCACCAACGCTGTCTCGCAGAAATCTTTGAATATTACGGCCAACATATATGCAAAAATTGTGAACTTAGGCTTTAAGATCATGTATCTCGATCCCTATATACCTGGATCGGACAAGTTGCGCGGTGGCTGGATGTTAAACGGTAAACCGAATGCCTACCCGACTAGTTATGGAATCTATGGCGTTGCCACGCGCGACTGGGGCTCGCACATGCATTTAACGTGGAAATTCGGCGCAAAAACCAACGCCGTCATCTACAATAATCTAACATCGAGTGAACACGTGTTCAACACTCCGCAGACGATCGCGGTGGAGCTCTCGGCCTCAAACGTATTGAATGCTGCCACGGCACCGGTGCAAACCATCGAACTGAGATATCCCGTGGGCGATATTAATCTAATCGTGGACCCAATCGTTATCAGGAATACGAGTATATCAGCGACATTGAAACTAGGAAATAACGCCGAAGGAGCTTGCTATTATATAGATTTCAAAATTGCTACGCCTTGTCGGGAGTACATGTACGGCGACGCCGCATCCTGTCAAAGCGGCGAACACGGTTCAAAAATAGCCGCTATAGCGCCTGATTGCAAGAAATTCTTCACTGCCAATGAACGCAGTCAATATAGCAATGGTATACAGTTGCCGAAAATGAAAATGATGACGGCCGCTTTTTATTCCGTTATACTGGACGCGGTAAACGTCGTTAGTCGTCGGACTTTACCGATCCCGTTAGTAGTTACCCGCGGGCCGTGTTATCCCCCGAATGTCACTCTTCAAATCCCGGACGTATGCGCGAACATGCGATATCCTGACTGTGGGGACTATCGAAGATACCCAGGCGCCTTCGGCGTGCTACGATCGGAGAGTCTCGTCGTAAATTCCGTCCCGATTCTGAATTGTACTTCGTCGAAAATCGCCAATTACACTTGGACCATTTTCAAACAGGAAAACGGCGAGTTCGTCGAGATGACCGAAGACGAGTTGAACGGTACTGTACTATCGTCTTCTAGTTTGCGTATGATTTACTTCGCGCCTCGGTTTTTCTCGTACGGGAACTATCGGCTGGAATTGAACGTATCCATGCACGAAGAGCAGGGTATTTTCAAGGTTGTGTCTGGTGACATTTTCGTAATAAGAACGCCGTTAGTCGTCAACATCAAAGGCGGCTACGAGACAACTATGAAATGGTTCGCTAACGTGACGGTGTCCGTCGGTGATTCTACCTACGATCCCGACGATCCGGATAGAGACATGTCGAAGTTGAAATTCGATTGGTATTGCAAAAAATACTGCGAAACTTTCGCCACATATGACCAGTATTTTAACGTGATGAGTGAAGGGAGGTTGTGTAATCCAGGGGATTTGACTCCGTTATTAGATGCGGCCAGCGCCAGCCAGTCCAGTAGACCACTCACCACCGTCGGATGTGTCAAATACGCAGATGAAATACAATATCCAGGTAGGAATTGAATCTAGAACATATAAAATGTATGTACATAATGAATGAATGTGTACTGTAATTCATAATGAAAACTGCAGAAACGACGAATTTCCTTTTAAGAAATCCGTTCTCCGTTTTGGCGCCCGCACCAAAACAACAACAAAAAACGAATTCTCTCTAAAAATCCATCCTGGCCATAACATCTAGTGTGTTTGGTCCTTTCGACCCTTGAAAACCGATGGAACTGGTATCTTATCTACGAACAGTTAGAATTCCCTTTTTACAACTGCAGGTTTAATGTATGACGCAAAAGGCAAACGTATCGATACGGCCAGCTTCGTAGTTGATACCGCTAACTGGAACGAAGCTTTCAACTTAACGTTGAAACTCATGGTACTGAAATATGACCCGTTTTGGGGCGGCCTGAGAGCAGCGTATTTTGAGCAGTCAGTATCAGTGGTTAACGGTGACCCACCTGACATCAAAATGATGTAAGTGTTATCTTTGTAGTACGAATACAGTTAAGTCCCCTTCGTAGGACGTCTACCTTGTCCGCCGTAGATCCCCAAGCGTACGCGGCTAAATCTAACATTTATAGGCTTTAAACCTTTCATTACAAGGGTTTTTTTTTTAATTTTTTTTTCAATAACAAAATAATTGCTTCATCATATCAGCCTCGATTTTAAATCTAGTAACTTTCACAAGTTACGAATTCATCGTATTCATGATTTCTTTTGTTCAATTCATTATACTTTAATTTATCCTATTTGTTGTTTTGTAATTATATATCTACTAAAGTTATATTCATCTTAATTTCTAGATCTCGTGATTTGAAAAAATTTATTTCTTCCGACATTTGATTCAAATTCAATACAACTTTTTGCTTATTTTATGCAGTCCTTCCGAGGTTTTATGTGGAAAATACTCAAACAATAATTTTATTTTGAATACGATTTTCCGTTCCCTTCCGTTTTAAAACGTCCAAAATAGCTCATTTTTATTTTTTCCCTTCGTTCTCCCACTTTTTTGAAAAAAATCCATACTCCGAGTAACTAAAAACGGCCTCGATAGCACTCATGTAAACTATACGGAATCGATGACGTTTCTAAAAAAAAACTTCAAGACACATTTTCGGTAATTTCTGCAAAACCTTTGCGTAAATTTTGGTAATCGTTTTTGTTTTTAGATGTGTTACGAACTGTCAAACTAAAATGAATCCCAGCAGCCGATTTTCAATAGGAACGACCATCACAAATTTCCCGGGGCTTCGCGATTTCGGTTTCGAGTAAGTTTATACGACCCTTCTCCAATCATAGGTAATGATAATCAAATCATTCGATGTTTTCCAGATAATCCGAAGTAATAGGTAACAAACTGGATAAGGCGTGAAGATACACAACATCCGTATAAGATAAATATGCGGGAGAAATCCCATAATAAATTCAGCCAAAGGTCATAAGTTCTAGAATGGAAGTGTATATTACAGTTGTGTTGTTACAGCGCACATGATAAATGACAGTGGCCCCTACTTCGTCGGCGCCAACAAAGTAAAATGCGACGACTAAGATGGATTTTCGCGAGAACGAATGCTCAAAACACGTCTACCTATCATGACGCAGCTCTGCAGAGACTAAGGCGCAAGGTATCCGATTGGCTATTGAACAGCTGCGAGCGCACGTGAAGGTTTAGTGATAGATGGCGCCAGTGAGTGGTCCTCAGTCTCTCGTCGCGTAAATACAATTATCCACCATTCGATGGACAATTTCCCTCAATTTGAGCAACGTTTGGGCTAAAGACTATTCGCAATCATCAGTACGTCTGAACCAATTCGGAAGGAGTTTTGCTAATCGCTTTAGATATTTGGCTGAATTATTGTGGGATTTTTCACGTACATATACGTGTGGGATATATGTTGACATGAAAAATCGCATTTTAGCTGGACTTTGAGAAAAGTGAAAATCCAAGGTCACACAATCCTTTTCCAAACAATTGCGCTAAACGATTGGGCGAAATCAGTGCCCACTGGTATCACGCATGATTACATTTCTATATACCCAGCTGTAGATGGCTATTTCAACAATTTGAGAACCGATCAAGATGCGAGATACGCGCTATTAGTGCAGTCGTGGAGGACAGCAAACCCGAAAATCAAAGGTATAAAATCATCGTGTCTATCTTACTTTAATTCGGCTTGGCTGAATGGATATTTGTGGTTTTGTCTTCAGGTCAGTTTCTGGCATATAACCTATGATGAGAGGGCGCCAAAACAGCATGATCATGGTTTCCAAATGAATGACTCTGTCAATATTTAATTTCCCGAAGCGTCAAAATACTGATATTCACTACTGCACACTAGCTTCATCAGAAAACAAAATCAGTTTAAGAGAGCTACGTCTTTCTCTTAGGGCCTAAATGTTCCTTTTTTGCATCTGCTTGTGCCCTTTTGAAATGGTGTCTGTATTGAAATCTTGGACCGCTAGTATCTTCGGTCTAGAAGGCCCTAGGAAGAGATAGCAAACTAGTCGGCGGACGTTTGGTTCATGTGATTGGAAATTTATACGAGGTTTAATACGTCATTTTCAACTCCAAACATGAGAATCTTAACTGATAACTTAGTTGACCTCAGATATAACTTCAAAACGGATCCTGTTAGTTTTTCTTTGCATCGATAGGAAAGGCCAGTCTGCCGTTCGAGATAAACGATACTCCGAAGGAAGGGATTTGCGGTGTGGATCCGCCTGAAGGAACGGCAATCGGTACAGAGTTTAACGTTTTCTGTAGTAAGGATTGTAGCGATCAGGACGGTCCACTTCGGTACAAGATCGCTTACAGGGTAAAGCCTACAGATGATCCCATTTGGATTTACGACGGTGAGATATGATATTTAAAACACTTTTTCCACGAAAAAGATTCTTCTGATATAATGACAGTGGTTACTTAAGCTGATGACCGACATTGTTCAAGCAATATAAACGTCAAATAATGGCTGCGTCGTAGCAATCATCACGAAAATACATTTTTCTTTTGAATTAGAAACAATTGAAAATCAAGTATCATTTACAATCCCGACAATTATACTGACTGTTATTGTATTGTAGATCTATCATACGATTTTAAGATTGTAATTTCGGAGTGTAATTTTACTTAGGTTTTCAATTCAATTTCAGGCAACAACGCGACGATGGAAAAACCCTCAATGTTACCGACAGGTTTAGTGTCTAATGACTATCACTTAAATGTGACATTGCGTTGTTTAGACCGGCTGGGTGCCCTTACTGATATGTTCCTTTCAGTCAAAGTACGTCGTGATTTTTATGAAATAAAAAACCTGATTTGTTGGTGAAAACAGATCGTTTGTACATGACGTCATCACACGTTCATTGTACGTCATGATTGGCCATTCGTTCCATTGAAAATCCCGGAAAAGCAAAACAATTTTAAATGTATATTTGGATTTAATTGATTTTAAAACTATTTAGTAATTTAGTTAAAATAGCTATACGACGTGGCTTGGTCGTGTGTATAGCTTGTGTCTTAGTAACAATTTAAGACAGCATGTGATTGCACGGGCATGGTCTGCATTATAGCAATTCTTATATATTCCACTTCAACGTTGTTTTCTAAATCTTAAAGCCGCGCTTTCGTAAGTCCAGCAATATAAACCACCTAATACTTTTACAGGTGCTGCCACCTACGCCTAAAACTATCGCCAATACTCTGTCTAAGTGGTCAGTGGTTGAAGCGAAGATTCAGGATCAATTGGCGGCAGCTAATCTTGCAGGATTCGCTCAGTTCATTGGATTATACGGCGGCTATCTGAATAACGAAGCGGCCAGTGATGATGCACAGTTCAACGATTGTAAGCATTCTTTACACGATGGCACATAAAGCCTATTAAATATTAAACGGATCGCATTAGTTTTAGGGTGTCCTCAAATTCTAACACGACATTGACACGGTTGGATATGGAGGTTTTGAGCCATTTGTTTTTCTTCTGTTGAATCTTTAGCAGCATTCATATCGTTTATACGACTGGAATTATGAAATTCATTTTGATAATAAGGGATTGGAGATCTGTTATTCGTTTCTTGTTTATTTTACATAAACAGATTTGAATTCGCTGAACCAAACGTTTGATGCAGCGAATATACCACCGAGGAACGAATCCCTTCTTGCCAGACAAAAAGTGAGAGAAAAGGTAATCCAGTGGTAATCCATTGAGGATTTCAATACCGGTATCATCCGTAACCATATCCCGTCCTACCAAATCAAGTAAACCCTTTGTTCGGGGTTGACATTTGACCCGACATTACTGGGCTGATCTAAGCCCAATTAATGAGCACGGTTTGGACGACTGATACTAACAACTCCGACGAGGATTTGAAAATGTTCTTGGACTTGTCCCAACTGACAACTTGATAAATACCAAAAATTTGGCATCGGTCTCACTCCGATGACGCATGATTTATTTTTCAGTATCGTGAATTAGTTGTGGGCGAATATACAGCAATAACGCCTCCTACTATCGGCGTTTTGAACCAGCTAGCTTCAGCGTTAGGTGTAGTAACAGCGCGTCATGACGAGTTATCCATTAAAACGATTGTAAGTTGTAACGAAACGATTTTATCTAATTGAAACCCTTTCGGTGCTGACTAATCAATACCTTCTAGTGCGGTAGCCAGTGCGGCGTACTAACAAAGTCCATTATCGATTTATACCCCGCACTGCGGTGTAGACGCACTGAAAGGTTTCATCAAGTTTGGTTATATATATATAGTTTATTTTCAAGAGAAGTTGGTTGGCGAGTAAAAGTAATCGAAAAAAGAATCTCGCGGGTCGAAATTCAGTGAACCCCTTTAATACCCATTATGCTTGCGTCACTAAATAAGGTCTACAGAAAACAGTTCCAGTTTACTTATAAGTTTTCCATCTTCTTTTGATGTCAAATAGGAATTGCTTTACGCAATACTGACGGATTACTGTCATATGTCAATTCAACGCGCGGGTCAAGTTGAAAGTTCCGCCGAAGACATTGAGAGCGTTAGCAGGTTTTTACTGGAAGTGGTCGGTAGGTTATTTCTAAGATTGTACACTATAAACTATACTGAACATTATTCCTTTCCGATTGTATTCAACTCAAACGTAAAACTCATATCAGTTTACTACTGGCTTCAAGCGACCAGACCCTATTAACCAAATGATCATCATTTCTGATACGACGACAAAAATTAATGCTTGATTCAAATTTGAACTGCGAGTGTGGAAGCAGCTCTTGGGCCACGGGTCTGCGATCGAATTCAAGTTCTTAATTGGCTTTTGTTTCTTTTCTCTGATCTAAGGTTTCGAAGATTTATCTTAGTATAATGGGTCTATTCAATTTAGGAAATGCGGCTATTGGTGCTGGAGAGGTCAGCAAAAATGCGCAAAAAGAAATTGCCATGTATGAATCGATGTTGAATCCGAATAGTAAACAACAAAATACTCCTCCAACAAGAACTTTGTCTCCGGCTGAATTACAGAAAGAAATGCTAAAACTGGATGATGTTGTAAATACGGTATGTAATTAACTGTTTTAACGGCTGAGTCAAAAGTATTCATTGACACTGTTGAACGCCGTCGATAAGCCTTCCAACGCGGTCGTTCAAAGATTCATTTCTTACGATGATGGTAAAGCGCGAAAGTCCAACGCATCTAAAAAAACGCATGTAATTTCTGCGAAGGTTTAAATGTGAGATAAAGCCACACGTTTTGACTATCCAGTACATATAGCCTCAAAAGGCTATAATGCAAATTCGGTTACAAGACAATAGGATATACATGTACGTATGGCCAACATTTTGCTAGGGGTTAGAAGACAATATGAGGTTTATACACAAATGACTAAACAGATACCGTTATAAAAATCAATCGTTTGTTCAACTAATATTTTGCATGACGCGACTTTCGAATAGACATGTTTATGTTGTTATGATCGTTTTAGGCTAAACAGTATATTCTGGATTTGGACACATTAGTTAAATCTTGTATGGTTATGATTGTGATGCAACGAAAAGTTCCCGGCGACGAGCCAAGCGTTATGACAACGGCATCAATGAGTATGAGTCTGGAAAAGAGGTTTTCTGGAGAGCTATCCAAAAGTACGTAATATCAAAATGTTCGATTTATTACTATTTGAATCGACTAATTGAGTTTCTTTTTGCAATTTAGAACCTATCACGCCTGGCAGGAAAAACTCGAAGGATAAAATAGATTTGCCTAACCCTTCGTTGATAGTCGGAGAAGGGAATGACACGACTTACTTTGTAGAGTCAAAGGTTCGTATTAGTGGAACATCAAAAGCTCTAAGTATACAATTTCTCCTATATTTTGTCGGATATCAAAAATGTATGTTAACACGTTTTCGTGTTCTTCGTATTTAAGTGTCTTTCAATCAGTTCAAACATTTATACGTTTTCGAACAACACCGGTAACAACGCGGCAACCAAACCCAAGGAAGTGACGTCAGGACTACTGTCGTTAGATATGAGAAATGAAACCGGTGACCCGATGATCGTTGGCGGTCTGCCAGACCCGATCGTACTAGTTATCGAAAGGAAAAGAAACGGCGTAAATATCGTAGCAAAGAAACTGTTGATAATGTTAATTAGTAATATCAGATATTGCACTTTATCATGTTTTTTTTTGAATGTACTTAGATTCCAGATATAAGTGTTGTAGAATCGACGAAGCCTAATGAGGAAATGCTGATCCATACTATAACGGTACCACTTGACGCAACGCTCGGCATTAAAGTTGTATTAAGTGAAAACGCCACGGACCTCGTCAACGGCACAACAGAATCGACTACCAACAACAACACGCAGCAAGCCCCAACTACAAAGTTGTCTTCAATTTCAAATAGCACGACTTCAAATACGGTTACATCCTCGAGTTCCAGCGTTACTTCTCCGAGCGCTGCAACTTCCAGTAGTACTCCCCGAACTACTTTACCAAATTCCAAGATTTTTAAGACTCCAGACCAGACATTGGACACTACTTCATTCAATGTAACTGATGTAACCAATGTTACCACTTTCGGCGCAACAACTGCCGGTATTACCAATACCAAAACTATTGTCACTGGGACATCTGCAACTGTGACTTCACTGACAAATTCAACTCCGTCGATAAATCCAAAAATTAATGTTACTACAACAGCCCCGATGAAAGGTACTCACACTCCTTTTTATTGTCATCATCTACACAATCTACGAACGGTCGGAGTTAACTTGATTTGTAATTACGGTTGTTGTCAGCGAAAGTTTTTTTAAAGCGTTGATTTGAATTCATGGATGAAAGATTATGATATCGAAGAACATGAACTTTGTCAATGGTGCAACCGATATCATTAGACTTAAACATTTCAGGTCACGTAGTAAGCGTGTGAATACACATTTCTGAATTGTTTCTCAATTTTGTTAAAGATCCTCCTGGTGGTTTTGTTCTTTCGGAGAATATAACGAGATTCGTCGTTTTCGTCAAAGTCGGTTCACGTCCAACTGTTTCTAAACATGATTTCAACTGCACGCTGCCCTTTCATGCTGAAACTGATGTGAATGGCTCTACAGCAGCAGAAAGGGATCTGAATACATGCTTGTTCCACAACA
Source organism: Tubulanus polymorphus (assembly GCF_964204645.1). Taxonomy (NCBI): domain Eukaryota; kingdom Metazoa; phylum Nemertea; class Palaeonemertea; order Tubulaniformes; family Tubulanidae; genus Tubulanus; species Tubulanus polymorphus. The sequence continues at coordinate 20,063,917 of NC_134028.1, read as the reverse complement.
TTCTAAATGGGTAAACGATGTATTGACACCAAGTTTTGATTGTTCTGCATAAGCTTAACAGTTTTAATCCAAAATATTTCAAGTCATTCTTTGCGCGAGTAAGTTTTCGATTTAATCAGATATTTTAACCTGCATATCATACTGAACGACTTTTTTTGCAGAACCGATAAACCAGTTTATGTTGGCATCAAGGCTTTGAATGGAACTATAGGTTAGATGCCCGATTCTATGACGCAAACATGCATTTCTTGAAAATTTATTCCGAATTCTTCAAGATACCGTCTACGATTCGTTTGCAGATCCTGCCAATGCAACTGTCGATGATTACAAGGAGGCTATGTACAATGCATCATTTTTCACTGCTGATTGCTTGTACTGGAATACAAAGACCGAAGAATGGTCGAATGCTGGCTGCACGGTAAAATATCCTCTTGGAAACCCCTCTTACTTCATCTGACGTGGAATACGATTTTTGAGGAAGCTCCCTGAGGTCAAAATTCATTCTGGATCCTAGTCATAATCAATATCTAGTTTTGACTGGCCGCCCTCCTTTGTTTTGAGTAAAATCCACTTGAAGTATTCTTTCGTTCTTGACTCGAGGCGCTGGCCACCAGTCAAATTTAATAACCCTCCCATTTACCGCCGCCCCCACCTACCGCCAATGTACATCTCAATACAAATACATTGTAAAACACCCCGATATACCGCCATTCACTCTCCATATAGTCAAAATCGTTCTGAACCGATGTGGCCGGTATACCGGGGGTTGGCTGTAGTTTGAAATCTCTGGCGCTAATCGTATCTATGTTCTACCACAGGTTGGTGACCTAACTACTAGTGATAGCACGCAGTGTAAATGCACACATTTGACGACGTTCGGGTCGTCTTTTACGATTCCTCTACCGAAAATAGATTTTAGCGGCGGATTTCTCAATCCTAACGACAATCCAGTGGTGTTCGGTACGATGGTGTCTCTACTATGTTTATACTTAATTCTACTGATCTGGGCTGTTAAAGCCGACAGAAAAGATCTCGTAAGGGTAAGGTTTCAGAAATTTACAATAACAAGATATGTTCTGGACCGATAGTTGCACAGTCAAAACCCTAAAAATGTCTGTCAAAATCTCTAAAAATGTTATTTGAGTATTTGAGACAACATGGCCTTGATGGTCGTATCTAACCCTTCACTGTGTTACTGACGCATAGTTTTACATTTGTAGATGATGTTGTGTAAAAATGCTTTTTAACGAATTATCAATGGATAGTATTAACATCATTATACCTATTTTTCGATAGGCTGGTTCCACGCCGCTGCCGGATAACGATCCCCGAGATAAATACATTTATGAAATACTCGTAACTACAGGAGAAGCGAAAGAAGCCGGTATTGTGAACGAAATCCAACTCGTATTCCCTTTGAAAGTTCCTTAGATCTATCACCTGACTTACGTACGTGTTTCCTGCGTGTCCTCATGTGTTTATATTTTCAGGTACGACAGCTCAAGTATCGTTTGTATTGACCGGTGAAGATGGTGATACGGGTCCCAGAGTTTTAATGGATGAGAAAAGGAAGGTTCTTCAAAAAGGCGATGTTAATTCGTTCATTATGGTAGTGCCGAAACCGCTGGGAAACTTAGCGCATTTACGGTAATACGTTGACTAATACATTAAAACATTTCTAAATGAAATTCTATCAACATCTGAATTAGGAGAACTAATACGTATTTCTTACTGTCAAGTGTAAATCTTCGATACCATACTGTCTTATTTAGTTTCTCTTAATTTAATCTTAATGATAGAAAGTTAATTTTGAAATGTATCATTCAGTATTTGGCACGATAATGGTGGCAAGAATCCGTCTTGGTTTTTCAACCAGATGCAAGTAACCGATATTCAAACTCTGGATAGATATCTGTTCATTTGTGACAAATGGTTGGCCGTAGAACAAGAAGACGGTTTGGTGAGTGTCATTCCAATTCCTTCTTTTCCACTGGGACCTTATGTATTGTTTTGCCTAAGCATTGTAAATACTGATATAACCAAAACATGTTCTTTGCTGGAATAGTTCTCATCAAATAAGCACTGATAAGCAATAAATGATCCGAAATATACGTAGATTGCTTTTTGAAACGTGAACAGTACGGATAGAATTAGCAATGGGCCAGACCTTGCAAGTTATGGTTAATATAAACGTTTTTAATTAATGATTTACTACCTACGTAATAACGTTAAAAACTAGTAGGCCTTAATGGACCACTAGCATTAATGAACCAATCGTCTACTTGAGATATGTCGATGCGTTTTTTCAGATCGACAGAATAATTCCCCTAGCGGGAGACATCGAGATGAAAGCCTTCAACTTTCTATTCTGGTCGAAAACTCGCAAAGACCTCTCCGACGGGCATATTTGGTTATCGGTTTTTAAAAGACCTCCGAAAAGCAACTTCACCCGCGTTCAGAGATTGACGTGTTGTTTAACCCTCGTCTACGTGTCGATGATGGCCAGTTTGACCTTCTACAAGGCGATGGCGATGCGGCAAAACGTCACGCAAATTGTCATCGGGCCGATCAAGTTTACGCTCGAGCAACTGGTCGTTTCTATCCTGGCGTCGTTGATAATCGTACCGGTGAATGTGTTTATCGTGCTGCTGTTCAGGATGTCCGGTCCCTGGCCACCGAACGCCTGTGGCAAATGTTGTCGCAAAAAACGCGTGTGCGACTCGAAATACAGCGAAATGAAGTCGGACCAGGCTTCGGAGGCGATGGAAATAGAGTTGCAAAACGAAAAAGAGTATCTGGATACAGGCACGTAAATGCCTAAATCAAGCCCGTTTTGACTGGAATTTAGCTACTTATCTTACTAATCATTTGTACTTATTTACGGTTCAGGCGAGAGAAAATCCGCGACACCATCGCGACGACCTTGGAACAACTCCCAAACCAGTCAGAAAATCAGCTACACGGACGCATCGGGCTACGGGAAAATACCAGAATCACCGAAAAAAGACGACCAGAAAAAGAAGAAGAAGAAAGTGGTTTTGCCGTGGTGGTGTGTGATTGTCGGCCATACGCTTGCATTTATTGCCGTGGCAGTGAGCTTCTATTTCGCGAACATGTTCTCCAAAGACCTCGGGTTATCAGGCTCTAAGGAGTGGATTGCATCATTTGGAGTTTCTCTCATCCAGTCCATCATGCTTCAACAACCGATTAAGGTACCGTAGTACATTCACCATAGTATATTCTCACGTGGGTTCGAACTTTTTGCATTTTTTTTACTTTTGTGATGAAGTGTTATCACATCTCTATGCATTGATTGCCATTATTATGTTTACATTAATTGTATGTAATTTATTATGCTTAGATAAATAAAGATTATTATATTTCTCTTTTTTTCGTTTTTTCATTCAGTAGATGAATGATCGTTTCATTGTCATTTCACTTCCCTTGACATTTTTCAGGTTTTGTTTTTGGCCCTTCTTTACGCCCTGATCATCAAGAAACCCGACCTTGAGGAACCGGACGAGAGCGAGTACGACAACAGCGTCAAGGACAACGAGGAGTGGTTGCACGATCCTTACTGCAACTCGCCTGATATTAAAGAAAAAATCGCTCGATATAAAGCCATACCACTGCCGCCGGACGAGGAAGAACTTAAAGCTGCCAGGGATAAGAGGTACGTACGAATGAATACAATTTAGGCAATAGAGATAAATCAAAACAAATCAAGTCAGATGACAGCCTCGATAAACTGAAGACATATATACATGGTGAGGAACTAAAAGCTACCTGGAATAAGAGGGAATAGACTGTAGGCCATTCCAATCATGGAATCAAGAATCCATGTTCCAATAAAGATGACAAAGGCAGAGATACATGGTATTCACACTTAGGACCAAATGCTTTTTAGTCGGAATCGTAGTAACAGTTCATTTGTTGTTTGGTTTAAACGCTAAGCAGCCAGTTAAAACGTGGTTCATCAGCCGTAAGCGAAATTTAACTCATGGTTGGAATGACATACATAAATATTTCAGTTCTTTTCCCCGATCCTACCCGCAAAACTGCAACCTTGTTCTTTGTCGTGTTAACATGGTCAATTCTCATCTCTTTTAGGCTTAAGGAAATTGAAATGGTGAACATTATCTGGGAGATCATATTCTACACGATATATGTTGGAATTCTGATGGTTTTGTCTTATGAAAATCGAGATACGAGATCTCACTATTTCTATAAAGACATAGAGAACATCTTCTACAACGATAGATACACCAGAAACAACACCGTTGGAACTTATGCCTTATCCGCCGTGAGTTTTTTATGGTTGTGAGCAATTTGATCGTTTTTAATACCCTCTAATAAACCCTTAAACTAATGAGATGCCTCTTTGTAAAAAGATCCAGATTCCGAAATTCGAAGATATGATAAACTTGGAACTTATCAAACTTGCATACGGATTTGTGAATAGCTAACTTCCGCAACAAATTTTAAATATATTTAATTGGAATTCATTTAATCACAGATATAATACCAGAGCTCGAAACCACCCCAGAATCTAGGCCCGCGAAACTAGCATTTTCAATAAGCCGTTCCTCTGTAAAGTTCCTCCAATTTGGCAAAGCCAACCTGCACTCATTAAATCCGCCCCAACCATCAGCACCCTCGTAAGTAGTAAGCTACTTGATTGATGTACACTTTAAAATATATTTTCATTCAGAGAGACTTCCGCATGACATAAATTTATCTTCATTTTTCATCGTTTCATCCCTTTTCATTTCTTTTATTTTATTTGTTCGTTTTTATGTCGAGGTGCCTGAACATCCTTTTAAATACAACCTTTATTGCTCTACTCGGACTCCTGTCACTTCAATGTCTGTAACCTATTTTGTTTTAAGGTATTCATTTTCTACATATTGATGGTGACAAGTAAACTACTATAGTATACTATACTCTACTATGAAATACTCAGCATTTCGGGGTATCTTATTTCTTATTTTCTTATGATACGTTTTCATCGGTCACTTTCGTTGCCTGTTTCTGCAGGTGAGGAATTTCGATCAGTTTTGGGATTACGCCGAAAAATCGCTGGTGCCTGGAATGTTCGGGTACGATATGTTCCCGGGTGATGATTGGTACAAATATAAGAATTACATCGTTGATCGACAGGCGTTGAGAGTCTGCGTTCCACGTCTACGTCAGTTACGAACAAAACCTGGTAAGTTTTCCCGTTTTGGCTAAATCGCTATTGGTTCTAAAAGATACAACTCATATGTTCATCGGTAATCGAGAACAGTTGCTTTAATTTCGTTTCCAAATAAACTTTTTACGTACTTATACATTCATTTTAGTAGTAAATATCGTTTTAGTCGCATGTAACTCGAGATTAGATCGGTTATTTGGTGATGTGTGCCGGCCTAGCTATAGTATGTTTAGCCAAGAAGAAGGGAATTACAAAGCTGGATGGATTCCCGTTAATAAATCAGGTGAATACACGCCATCTGGAAAATGAGTATCTAATTCAATATGCAAATAAGATATTAATGTATGCATAGTGCGTAGTTCCAGCCTGAAAGTGAATTCCATCGCTCCTTCGAGAAATGATGGCAGATGCCGTAACCCCCCCCCCCCCCCCGTATAAAATGCCCGCATTAATGATTCGAATGAAATCAATTCTCTCGACGTCAATTTTAGATTTGGACGTTGTTTATATTTTCTTGAATTTACATGTAGAGATTTCGATATTCTAGATCCAAACGATAAACCGGATTATGGGTTCGGTTACTCGTCGGCCTGGAAACTCAAGGGTTCGCCTACGTCTGGGAAATTTGCCACGTACTCCGGTGGCGGTTACGTAGTGAATTTGGGAACGCAGCCGAAACAAGCTCTGCGCACTCTAAAAACGATTAAAGCTGGAAACTGGTTGGATAAGAATACAAGATGTATCATCATCGAGTTTTTGCTTTACAACAACAACGTTCGCTTGTATGGTGTGGCGTTTCTCCTCGTGGAATTCCTAAATAGTGGAGGTAATCACATACATAGTGAATATAAAGAGGAGCTTATGATTATTAATGCAATATGGCTGCGCCCGATCAATGGACTACATTACAGTCCTGACTATAGACAGTTGTAAATCAAGGTTATCTGTCGACAAAAACTCCAATATTGTTTTCCTATCAAATTCAAGATTCATTGATTGCATTTTTATATAAGTATATTTTATTTCATATTTGAAAGATATCGAATTTTGTCTATGTGTATGAGCCCGTAGTAGCCACCATATCACGAAGCCCGTTGAAAACGTGTTGAGATGAACAAATATCGAAAAAAACCAATTGTATTCCCAATTAAAAAATCCATATCACTTGATGCAATTGTTTGATTCAGAATCGTGCTCTCAATTCAGGGGCGTTTACAAAGTATAAAGTGACAGTAATGCGCCTGGAGAAAGGAATGACACCGACGAACTCAGTGATGTTCTTTTTCCAATTCATTTTTCTCGGGTTCTTAATCTACTTCGCGGTGCGCGCTTCGAAGAGACTGCGGAAAATCGGTCGACGTCAATATTTTAATGTAAGTATAAAATGCGTGAACATATGAAGATTAGAACGGAGACGAAATTTTTTGCATCGGATTTGACTGAATTTCTTTTTTTTCGAATAACTCACTATCTAACTATTCGTTATCTGGCTTTTGACGCCGTCAAAACCTTTACAATAATGTTTATATGATTGCGTTATACAAGGCGTTCTGTTTTGAGTCGATGTGTACTACGTCATCAATATTGGCGTTGCAAAATAACAATTAAAACTGTGAATTTTGGAATTCCTTTCTGATTAGATATGTTTCATGATTCTCATTTTATTTTTGATAAATTTCAATAAATAGTTTTTTGAAGATGCGGACTAAGTCATCAATAAATCGGTGTTAGACTGGTTGCCAGTCAATTCAATTCAATAATCGATATATTAAAATCCGAAATAACTTTCTTGATCATTGATATTGTATAATTTATAACGAATTATTTGTTGTCGACAATATTTAAGGCAATATATGCGTTATTTTAAGGCGTCAATAAACGTTCAAGTTCGTTTTCTTTACAGTCATTTTGGGATGTTTACGAGTTTGCGGTGATTCTCATGGGATTTGTGGCCATATTCATGCAAATAGTGAGATTCTTCGGGGCGTACGCGATGGCTGAAATGATGGTGGACAGGACCAAATTCATAAATCTTGACTATGTCGTTTTGTACGACGAGGTAATTTTCACAGAATAAAACTAACGAAATGAGGAAATGATAAACTATGTAACGTTTGTGATTGTTATCTGTTTGTATAATGTTAAAAGAGATCTGTCTATATTTACAGTTGTCGGTTTATTTACTCGCAATGATCGTATTCCTATCGACACTTCAAGGGCTGAAACTCCTGCGATTTAACAAAAGAATTTGCGCCCTGGCCTTGATGATGAAGTGGTTGTCCTGGCCACTAATGCGATTTATGGTCGTGTTCTTAGTTCTGTTTTTCGGATTTGTTAGTTTGTGTCACCTGAAGTTCATGGTCCGTTTAAGAGAATATTCAACGTTCATAGCTAGTATGGAGACATTATTGAACATGATGTTAAGTAAGTGTTATTACTAGGATCTCACTGAATGATGTTCTACTATAGGGATATAGGTTCAGAGGGTTCCATCCGGACGTTACGGATTTGGGTGTCACCCATTCGGTCTCTATTAAAGCCCAACGAACGCAGCACTGGGAAAACAGGTGATAGAAACGTGTTTCTGGGCGTTTCTCTCGATCACTAGCGTTTACAAGAAACGATAAACATTGTTTCGGGAAAAGATGTTTCCGAGGTCAAACGTGTTTTCGTTTGTCGTATGTATTGGGCTTGAAACACAAAAGGGAAATACAACAGAGAAACACGGGAAACACGTGCTTCCTGTTTCTGTGTTTCACCGCGTCGTGTACGTTGCGCTTAAGTGACGGGGAGGGGGGTCCATTTTGAGGTTTCCGAATCGACCATTCTCACGCCCAAATTATTTAAGTTGTATAACGTTTCAATCTAGTATATACCTCCATTCTAGATAAATTCAATTTCCGACGAATGCAGGCAGTCAGTCCCGTGATGGCTCCGCTAATGTTCGTGGCATTCGTTATCATCGTAAATTTCATGATGGTTAACTTCATGGTTGCGATCATTTTGGAGGGCTACACGTACGCGATGGATTGCATAGCTGGACAAGCGAACGAGTATGAAATTGTTGATTTTATGATGCAGTCACTCAAAAAAGCCATCGGTATGACTAGAATAGAAGGGAATCCCACAGAATGCCGGTTGGAATATTTGGAAGGTAAACTAATCTATTTATTTCTTGGATACATTTATCTACATAATGCTAGCTTGATATATGGTATAATCTTTATAGCATATCATCAACATTAATAAAACTATAACAATCAAACGATAAACCCAAATTTTTCACGTTCCGCGGCTGTTTGCGAAATTGGGTTTGTTATTTTGTGTTTGTAAGACAGGATTTAAGTTCTACAGTACATTTGCAGATTGGCTTTATTCGAGACTAGTTTCACAGTTCTTGAACTAATTTGACTAGAACCTAGATTATCGGTTGTGGGTTTTATTTATATATGGAGTCTCACCAATCAATTATTCGCTCGAGGAACTAGCTTCGAAATACCTATACTATAGGTTGTTTAATTCCTCGAGAAGCTTGGTGAAATATAAAAGAAATATTCCCCAGTTATTAAAATCAGTAAATATACGTAAAATGTAAACAAATACATGCAACATTCGTATACGTATATACCAAAAGTATTCAATTCATTCTCATTCACCTGATGAAGCTTCTATGCTAAGTAGCGAAAGCTTGTGCGTCAAATTAATAGATAACCTATATAGTTACTACTCGTCTCGTTATTTATACCAAAAGTAGTATAATGACCAATTCTACAAATTTCAGTTTATAATCTAATTTTCAACGCAACTTATCCTCATGAACTGAATGTTTATACATTTCCCTCACAGATTCCTTGCATAGTTTTTTTCAGAATATCCTTTGAATTTGATAAACAGTTTCTGCTGTTTTTCAACCTCAAACAACATCCAAATATCCGTTGATCTTCCTCCTTACACTGAGGTATATGTGGATTTGATGTGTTCGGTTTACAGGAGCCCAAGACAGCGCGGATGAGAAGTGCCGCGAGCTTTCGAACCGAGTCGATTTGATCATCGACAGGCTGGAGAACTACATTAAAAAACAAGCCGACAGCAAAGACGTAATGGCCGAACTGGAGGAAATGAAGAAGTCGTCGGAAAAATCTAAAAAACGAAATATCATCATCAGTTAAACGCTGAAAGATTTAAGACATTTCTTAAAGTCTCGTTTGAATTACTGCACATTATGTTGATAATAATTCTATTTGCATTGCTCGAAAACCATGAAGTGAAGTTGACCTGAGATATCCAATAACTCGACTGATCCTCGACTCAGTCACTCGCTACAGGATGGTAGTGTGAAGGGATCCGTTGAGAAGGCTCCGACTCGGCCGTTATACTCAGTCAGTCACTACAACGGACAGTAGTGTAAGAGGCCCGAATCATTTACAAAACATACTTTACCTTCCATTAACATTATATTTGCATTGAACTTGAGTGTTTTTTTTGCTCTAAGTGGACCGGTATGAGTCCATATCCGTTAAAAATCTGTTTTGATTATTGATCGCTCTTGAGTCGTGTAAATATTTTCATAATTTATGCAATCTACAATTCTCAATGACTAATTTTTCATTGCAATGTATTCTTAAAATTTGCTTCTTCTCGAAATAAATGCATGAAATTTAATATGTTGGAATTTGATTTTCCACGTTAGAATCGGGCTAAATCGATCAATATTCGTCCGACGATACAACAACTGAATTATATCATTGTTTTTGCCTCTTATGAATAGTTCATAAAGATTCATGTATCCACAATTGAATACCAGGTCGAATTTTAATTTACCATGGATGATGAGATAATTTAACCATTTTCAAAGAATATATCATCGAATTTTTTGTTCTATCGAGTAGGGTCTTATAAAGCAATTGAGTATTTTTATTTGTATCGTCCAACAAACACAAGGCAAGGTTCGCCCCGGCTAACTGGTTGAGCGATATCGAGTAAGAAGGAGCCTAGTCAGTAACCTGACTGTGGTTTAGTTTCACGATCGGATATTTTCACAAGGGAGGTGGGAGTGAACTCCCACCTCCCTGTTTTCACAAACCACAGTCAGGAATGGGAAGGTCATTTTTCAATGAAATTTTTTTGAGTAATTTGCCTGGCATTTCATTGTCTCTTAAGATATCCGTCTAATTTTTGTTGTAATCAACGCACAACAGATTCGTAGTTTGTTTGATACCTACAACACCTCACCTGACGATCTTAATCCATGTGAAAATCGGCCGTAAAGTGAGAGTAAACGATTCGACGGCGGCCATTTTGAAAACGTATGGAGGGTGCTGGCACCTGTGTACTGAGGCCAGCACAATAACACAAACTAACGAAATGAAACGACGAAATTGAAAAAATTAAGAAATCAACACTAATTCAAATTTTTTCAACCAGAATTTATTTTTTCATTATCTATTATGGAAAACACGAAGATTTGAAATATTAGTTGGAAAACTAACAAAAATAAAAATTGTCGTAGCGTTTGAAAGTTTTATATAAATCCTTGTAGGTCACCTAGTCTATCATGCCACATGTATGCAATACAGAGAAATGGCGGCCAATGGCGAAATTTGTGGAGAAATTAATTAATTTCTCGAAATAATGTTGATTAATCGCTCGAAACATACATAATATTGGATTATTTCAAAAGGTACCTGTGTTAGTTTATGATTTAAGCCATTAATTGTGGACTGAACTCAATAGAAAGTATATTTTGGAAGTGTTACTTTTTTCAAACGTGTTTTGGCCCTTGTCATCCCTAACGTTGGTATAAGCCCATCCGATTATAAAAAGCTTACCACCAACGATTAGGTAACTAACTAGAAGGAGCCTATCGAAGTTGAAAAATAGCATATAAATATAACCCATTAGACATCTCTGATATTTGGGTAGAATTTCATATCACCCATTATAGGCACTCGCGTATTATGCGATTCATGTGTCAAGACTACGTGGACCGTTGTTGCATTAGTTTAGTGTTAAAATCTGATAAACATCTTGAGGATTTAATTAGTAATATCTCCAATTGCTTTGATTCATGAAGTCTTTTAGGTTAAAAACTGACCACAGTTATCACACAGAGCCCTAGCAATGAAATAAACAACATAACGCCTTATGAGATCTAGTTTCTAGGGATTCCACGAGATTTTATTCGAGGTTTTTTAACTGAAATTAAATAAAATGTATATTAAGAATATACGTAACAACCTACAGACATCTCCGTGAATAGTTTATACATTGAAAACCAATCTAATAATTATGATAAGTGAAAAACTAGAATTGAATTGAGACATCCGACTAAGTACACAGGGAATTGAATGAATATGTTTTTCATCTAGTGTGAAAACGCTTCAACCGTCTATACGGGGTACTTTTCATACAAACTAATAGCTGTTTGTACCGCGTCTAGTGCGCACCATCACATATTGACAGGTTGGATGTGCCCACCATGGCAGGGTTTCGATCCGGGGCAGAGTTTCAATTCATCACTGTAAGGATTTGTTCGATACATCCTTTAGGTCAGGAGTATACCACTGATTAGGGGGTCTTAACCCCTAAATATCACCATAAGATACAAAATAGATTTCATAAATATACACTATTCCCATTTGTATTCTGCTCCGCACCGATTATGATAAGAATACATTTCCCGGAATGCTGTTTATCATTGATTGTGAGTTTTTAAGCGTTCGTGACTCCCTCCTGCACCGTAAGCGCAATTAACAATGACCAAGCAACTTTTTACCAGGCCAGATAGTCCATGGACATAAAGAGAACATAAAAATGCCATCCCCTCTCTCCACGCCTGAACAGTTTGGGCTATTCGACGTGATTGATAAGCCCCTGATCACTAAAGAATAATGGGACACTGGCACTAACAGATGGCGCATAAAAACATTGGGTCATTCGTAGTGAAAATCAGTTCATTTTCAATGAAAGTTAGTTGATTTTTAGGCTTCCGTGCCCGACATTTATCAAACGAGGCATCGAATAGATATACGATTCCTTTTCTCACTCAGTGTATGTTACAGATTTCACTGAATATTTAGTTAATAATCGGAAAAACTTGCTCGATTTTTGTCTCCAGCGACTTCAGGGTCCGATCTAAGCACTTGTCCGATTGCCCGGGACAAGTATATTCTCACCAGGGCAAGTAGGTAATCTTTATCTTTTGTCCGCCGTGCTAGTGCAATCTTATGTCACAAAGCTTTTTTCCACTCGATACTCGGATGATAGTGACACCAATCGTCGGACTGCCCGTGAAGGGCAAATATTTTTTGTAGGGGCCACACTGCTACGTATTCTTCGTCAACTTATTTCCTCTGCTGAATTATTCGAAAACAAATGGAATCAATGCTTTAATTTTGAAGTCAACATAGGCACAGAACACACTCGTGTTCAGATCTCTACAGTTGTTGGTCAATAATATTTATATCTATGGAGATCTTTTCACAGTCCGTAATTTTCTTATTGAAGTTCTGCATAGTTTCTTTTGAACACTTATCTTACTTTTTTCATTCAGTTTATTTCCCTATTTGCACTCCTACAGTTAGTTTACTGACTCAACGAAATCAAATTAAATCTTGCACGACGTTTGAATCCAATATATATATATATATTCATTTCAACGATTAAATCTTTGTAGAAAAATGGAATTATCTTATCCTGTTGTGCAAAGAAGAAAATATTCAAGATCATCAAATTACATATAGATTTCAATTTGACGAATGGTAAAAATCTATATCTTCAAAGGCTAATTTTCAAGAATATCTTCAAGGAGTCCTATCAATTTTTTTTTCAGTCGAACGAAAAGAAAATCGTTTTAACTTTTTCATGTATTACAGATTTTTGCCTTTTAATCAGCGGGGATATTTTATTCTAAATTTCAATAAGGAGTAGTGCAGTTTATGGAATTTTCTCTTTAAATCTAAAATTGCTTTGGTAAATTAAACTTTTATTGTTCTCGCTACAATTGATCTCAAATTGTTACCAAAAAAGATAATGATAACAAATCTGAAATTTCATTTATTTCTAAATGACCAATTTCAAAGAATAAAGAAACATATTTCAAAGAAACATATTTTGCGAAGCCCAAATGGTGTCCGGGGGAAGAGAGCGCCATAAAACAGCGCAAACCCATGTTGACAGACGACAGCAGGTCTACAAGTGACAGACGACAGACGGAACATAGCAGGATGAATCAGTTACAGATTATGTTTACGGTCGCGACAGCTTTACTGGTTCTGTTTGCTCAGGGTGAGTTTGTATTTTAGCCAGCCCCACAATATACTGTCCACTTCAAATGCAGCTTAATTCGTAAAAACTCATTTCATCTCAATTGTTTTTTTTATTTCATCTCATATCATCTTCGTTTTCGACAACAGTTGTTTAAAGTCTGACATGCCACTCTCGTGTGTATAAAAGCCGTTATAAGGCAGAATATAATACAATGAAACAGTTCGCTATTGACGGTAAGTATTTCATCTAATTTTTTCTAAATCTCAGTTATCCTTATTTTCAGTGACAGCAACTGTAATGAGATGCTACGATTGTGAATATCATAAAGACGGTTATAAGGCAGTATATGATGCGATGAAACAATTTGCTATTGACAGTAGTAAGTTTATCTTTATTCGCATTTTTTAATCGAAATCAATATAGATGTAGACATTTTCAATGCAGTCTTGTGACGCATCTTCCTAACAAGCGGAGACAAAATAACGACGCCCAACTTAAAAACAAACTTACTGGCGTCATTCGTGCCTAATCTGTTGAGCCCCCCGACAGTTAATTTGTTTCATCTGTTTCAGTTCTTTTGAAAAGAAACAACACAAACGACATCGGAAAACGGTCATATTTTACCGACGGCTGTGAAACCAGCGATGATGTTCATAGCACAACGTGTCCCCTCAGCCGCGGTTATCAGTGCGGGGTAAGTAATGATTTACAGTAATCACCCCGGTGAATTTCGTTGATACGTTCATCGGTTTCAGAATTCGTTACTGTTCGTTTCATTTCAGAAATTGCAATACGAAAGTTCAGTGTTTATTCGGGGCTGTTTCAAAAATTGTAAAAGCGAATATCCTCTACCAAACAGCACTAAGTCTGTTGAACCGAAATGCTGCACCACCGACGAATGCAATAGCGCTCCCATCTATAGTATAGATATGATAATATTCGTTATGGTTGTTTCCGGTGTTTGGTTGTTTTCTAGATAAGTGAAATTCGAGACTGAAAGTTAGGTTGCTTTTTAGGCTGACTATTTATTTTCAAACCTGGTTCATCATCACTCGATAACGTTTATAGTTGACTACCACAATAGCAATCAGAATACAGAGGGTGCAGAGTTTGCAACATTTTAAACGGATTTTTCTGAAATCAATTTTCTTCATGGATGCGATCAAACTAAGACATCGAAATAACGACGGATGTAAATGGCGCGGGTCCATTTCATAGTTAATCGTCCTTCAAAAGAGCTGTGTTTCTCAGTGAAAAGAATAGGAAATTATAGTACCCGACGAAGAGCAAAGCTATACCCGCAAAATTACAAAACACTTTCGGATAGATGTGTATTGAGAACGCTGATCTCGTGTTACCATCCAAATTTCGGATGCGACAGCGAAACAAAATGCAAGACGCAGTTTCGCTTAGAGTTACAAACAGTTACTGTCAAAGTATCGTAATCGCTTATTCTATTGTAAGGCGTAGATACCGACCAATTAGCATGTGCCGCTAATAATCACAACCAACCCAGTCAGTTTACCTCTCGTAGACTAAAAGAACCAACTGAACACAGATCTAGTTATAATGTACATGTGATAGGATTCATGAATTACTGACACACGAAATCAATCAATAGATCTTTTAGTTGCACCAAAACACTTATATATCATCAATCGGTTAATTACCAGTATTTGGTTGATGCTTTCCAATTATAATGTATTTCATATAATCGATCTGTAAATTACCAGTATTTGGTTGATGTTCTTCAAAATACAAATGTATTTCATTTGTAAAATTTTCATTTGAAATGCTGATTATATAATCTGTACTCAATAAAGTAAATGCCTGTAGCGCATAGTGAGTAAACTGTGTAACATCAGAGATCTGACTCAATTCATTAATTTTCACCACATTTCACGCCATACCTGACTGGTCACTGGTCAACATTCCTGACTTCTTGCCTTTTGGTGGAACGACGGCGAAGATGATAAAGGTGGCGCCAGGAGCTGGTCAATTATCGGCGGCTACAAGTCCGGGACACAAAAGATGGCGGCTTTTGACAAAGTTGACTCCTGGAACAGATTGGGGGAAATTCTACCTATTTTAAATGGCATTTTCAATTATCACTCTATCTACTTTGCTAGTACGCCTATTATTATATTGTAAAAATGAAATGTATATCTGCAAAATAGTTAAGCCGTTAATTTTGATTGGCCGAGGGTATGGGATTGATAACAAAAATGGTTAAAGAATAATTCTAAAACCCATAAAATCCCGAGGAAAACTATTTACATGGGATGGACAGAACTTGGAAAGTTGTTGTAGGAAGTCTATATTCGGGATTGGAAACTTCCGAGGAATCCTCAGATGATTGGATTCGAACCGTTTACGGTATGTTCCATTGCGCATGTCTATTGCACGCGACAGAACAATAATCTCCCGTTCGATATGGCTTCGATGTTTGACGTGAAAGATGAAACTAGGAAAAGATTTTCATATTTGAGTGTTTTGCGAGTTGATATCGATATTGTTTATAGGTAATTCGATTTTCAGACTTATTTCCCGTTCGCATTGCTTTGTGGGAGATTTTATAACAGTTGATTTACAGTCGGGCTCAGTTAAACCTCGTCTCAAAAGAGAAACCACTGTCACAGTATTTAATACCGGCCGGACGCCTTCAGGTTTAATTCACTCGTCTGTCAGAAATATCTCAGCGAACAAGAATGTAAAAAATGGCGTTCGTTGCCGTACAGCCAGACACAGCTGTTAGCGACAGCTGGAAGACACGCCCACACATCGGTCACACCTACAGGTATCAGCTCTCTTACTGAACATGTCAAGTTGAAAGTCATATCTTTTTTTCTGGCGTTTCTAAACTGCTTAATTTGTTTTTTTCTTATCCAGATGAACCGAATTACTTGTTATTGTTGGGATTGGGGTCTCATGCAGTTGTTTGAGTGGAGGACTGGGAACCAAGAGGTCCCTAGATCGAAACCACCTGGCGTTGGCTGTCGAGACACATGCATGGACTCAGCTCTGGTAACTCTGTCAGGTTGTGAGCCTTAACAACCTATAAAAAGGCCTTGGCCGTCTCTTAAGAACCACTAGGGTTACAGTGGTACTAGCTGCTGGGACGAAAAACTCTTCTTATTACATGCTAGGTGGCGTTACGGCAATATAAACTTGTCCTATGTATTGGACACCGTCTGAAACAACTGGAAGCTCGTAAGTATCACCTGCTAAGAGGTTCCCGGGTACTTGTAAGTAATATCCGCACACCCCTTTCTGGAGAACTGTAAACTGCGAATCGTCAATGAAATCAATACATCACTAAATTCATTTCTAATGCTAAAAGAATTATTTATTTGTATTTTCAAGCACTGATACAAATTTGAATCGTATAGAACAAGGAAACGCGAAACCTACAGAATTAGAACATACATCTTCTAGTATAATGCGATGCCGGTCAAATTATCCATCATTTCTAAATACTTTTTCTAGTTTTCTTTATTTTTTTTCAATGCATTTTTCAGAGATTTCAAATTGTTTCTTAGATCTTTGGCATTTTTTCTTACGTAATCGATAATCAGCGATTTGCCTTGTTTTGACTGAAATACTTTCGCCAAAACGCTAGGTAGTTGTGAACCTTTTAACTTTAGATCGTCCAAGATCTTGCTGTTGACGATAGTTTCGCAATCTAATTTGCTCAGTGGTCCCGATATGGCCTTGCCGTAATGTTCGACAGCAAGAGATGATACCTGTCGATGAAACCAAACACATAATTGAAACTGCTATTTCCCGGAAAGCCCTTTAAATACAATACTGAGATTATAAGAATATTAAGAGGTTATAGTGAGTGTAGCTGCGATGGATTAACACACGTGATAGGATTGAAAAAACGCTTTTTGACTATACAGCGTTTTCTCTTTATAGACAGATGTTTACCTTGCGACATGTGCTTTCATCAATGGCATCGGTTGAAACCCAGAAAACCGCCAGAAAAACCACCAAAAAACTGATCAATTTCATGTTGTCTCCGGAAAACTGTAATCAGATCATAGAAATAGAGACTGGTTTCCGGCAGTGTCAGAACTGGAGACTGGTCCCCGGCTGTTTCAGAACTACAGATATCATGAGTGATCTTACCTGTTTAATGTGTGTTGAGATTTAACGTGATATCAAAGCGACTGACGAATGTTTCAGTTGTCGATTGAATCATGCGAGTTTTATACATATTTTGGGCTGAATAATATTTGATCAGAAGTTGCTGAACGGCTTCACATTAAACATCCCACTCAGTAGATCTAATACCAACTATTTACAGGATCGAGATTCGATTATTTCTGCTTTGTTTAATCTGTCTGCATCTGTTTTTCTACTGTATATTGCTGGAAATTTGAAGGACGATGGAGGTTTTACATTTTCGATCCACAATTCCACAAAAGAGTCAAAATTATTGATAATAAACTCATTTTAACTAAACCCATAAAAGATAAACTCATTTTAACTCTTGAGTCAAATTCAACTGAACTTAGGTACTTTGTCCAGGACAGTGTAAATGGATCCTAGAAACAAGTCTAGAAGTGTGGAACTTGGTCAAAAACTGTAGAAGTAGGTCCAGAACTGGATCTATTATGCGGCTTTCATGAATTATATTTATGGGCTTTCAGGAATATTATTGAGCTTCAGTTATTTCAGTGGTTAAACTATAGCAACAAGTAATGTACGGAAACTGGAGTTCATGGCCAGTGTCGCTATTATCAGACAACCTGCGTTTATGCTTGCGTCACACGTATAAAAGGGGGCTCAGATCGACCTTCCGACGCGACTCAACTGATCGGCGACTGGTTTTCCGGCGACTACTGCCGATCGTCGCACGATTTTCGTCGCCGATTCTAGTCGATCTGAGTCTAGCTATACGACTGTCGTGCGACAGTTTTTCACGATCGGCGACTGAATCGCAGGAGTTGAACATGTTCTACTTCTACGACGCGACGGAACCAGTCGCCGACTCGTCGTCGTCGATGTGCGTGTTTCTGCGATGAGTTGCCGACTCCACAACTAATTTCAGCCAATCAGAGCGGCGGATCAAAAATGAACATGGCGACCTCATATATATATCAAAGGTTCAAAGGCTGCTTCAGAAACTTACATAATTTGACAAGAGTATTTTTTGGGGAATTGAAAAGGGTTATCAGTTTATAATGACTAGGTCTTGTTAAACAGAATTGTGGTAAGCACTGTGATCTTAGAATTGTATATTCTGGACATTCAAATAAAAAGTGATATTCATTTCCAATTACATTTTGGTTGCATTTTAAACAAAATCTCTGGTTTTGAGGTGTATTACTATATCTACCGGTTTCAATCGGTAGATTGTGATTACTACATCTAAACCGGCACAATGTGCGTCGCAATGAAATAGGGAGGTCATGCAAATATGGTTCGAACTTTAGTTCAGTTTTGATCATAGAATACATTAGTCCTTTTGAGCTGTTACGGCAATCGGCCCTCCATTTTTGAGTAAATTGGTCTTGAAGACGCTGTTTGATCAATTCACCAATAAGTTCAGGATTAACTCGCTCGTGATTTACCCAGTAGTTCATTAAACCACACTCTTCTAGGGTGCATTTTATATAACTTAACCACTTGGTTGTTTTTCCATGGAGCAAGTGCATATTAAAAAGCATTTTATACATTTGACCCGATAATGTCGATACATCATTCCATAAAAGCTTTGCCCAGAACTTAACCATTTTACTCTTGATGATTTTCGCAAGCGGGGTTCTACCTAATTCACCATAGACCATATAATTTGGGGTAGACCGGTTTAGATGTAGTAAATATTTACAAAAACGCTGGTGGTATTTCTCTAAAATAGCAGTTGATTCGTAACCCCATATTTCACATGCATACGTAAGGATTGGTTCGACCATAGCATCAAAAAGTTCTAAACCTACGTCTGTATCTAAAGAGTACTGTTGGACCTTTTTCAAGACAAAAAATAGAGCTTTATTTGCACTTTCCCCAATTTTCTTTCGACATTTTGCAAATGTACCAGTGTAATTAAATAATATTCCTAAGTAGACAAATTCGTCAACAACTTCGACTTCATGTTGGTGTATAAAAAAAGTTGGTTTTAATCTTGTTTTTCTTTTTTGGATTATTAGTATTTTAGTCTTTGCTGGGTTGATTTTCAATTTCCATAGGTCACAATATTCAGACAAAGAATCAAGTGCTAATTGTAGGCCTTCCATCGAGTCAGATAAAATAAGGGTATCGTCTGCATACAAAAGCACTAAAAGTCTCAACCAGAAATTTACCTCATCATTATTATCAATACATACACTTTGACAGCCTTTACTCAATAGAAAGTTTTCAAGGTCGTTTACATATAGACTAAAAAGTAGTGGGGATAGATTATCTCCCTGCTTGAGACCAATATGACTATGAGAAGTCGTTCAATTTGAAGAATGAAAGTTTTATATATTTGATGGGCGCTGTGATAACATATGGATTAGGGAGTCTAAAATTTAGTTCAAAGATTGAAAATGAACTTATTTTGACAGCGGAAACCTACTGCTCGTCAGGCCATCTGGTGGGATAGCAACTTTGTATGTACCTCAGTTATATATATTGTACCTAGGTTATATTCAAATCCACCATTAATTATTCGTATCAATTAGATGACAATGATAGGTTTAATCAAATCCCCTCTCTATAGGAAACAATACAAGTCATGTCTAGAAGTTTCTGCCACATTTTGAATTTGCCGAAAATCTGCATGATTAAAAATTGCAAAAACGGGAGGGACTGAGGCAGTCTAGGGGTACCGTCTGACTAAGCCCCGGACGGTGTTGAGACAAAATTATGTTTAAACGCTGATATTTGAGTTCACACAGTTCACTTGTCCCTAACGCTAGCACGGTTTTAGATTAGATTAGATTAGATTAGATTTAAATTTATTGCTCCAGAAAATTGTACATTTTTTGCGAGCACAGGATACATACAAAATAAACAGTTTGCAGTTATACAATAACAGTTGCTAGTCATACAATAACTAGTTATATTTACAATTGAAAAGTTATTTTGAAAAGTTCGTGTATACCAGGAACAGCGATGAGGTGAGGCTAGATAAGGCTATGTGCCTTTTTTATAAAAACTGCAAGATTCCTTAGGACGTTTGGGTTTTCTGACGTAAAAAGGTTCATAAATTTTCTTATATTAGGAAACGTTACTATTTGTTGCGGTATGTACCGACTTCTTAAACTTTCGAAAAAGTACACTCCATTATAAAATGGTATTCGTCGCCGATTTGCCCTAGGTTACATTTGGTACAAAGTCGTTCATTTCGGGGGATATTTTCATATCTTCTTGTTTCAATCGGTAGATTATGATTAGAGCAACGAAACCGTATTACATTTGTCCTGAGGTCAAATGGTAGTGCTAATGAACATACTTCCCGCCCCCAATTCGGCTTAATAATGCTATAGGTATCTAGTTTTGTTGAAGCTGCGATAGTCTGGTGCCATTTCTGTTTGAATTGATCTTGTAAACATAATTTAACAGTTTCTGATAAATACCGGATATTCGGGAAAGATTGTTCGTACCAAATGTAACCTAGACCACAGTTTTCTAAGATAGACTGAATACAAGTGATCCATTTACTGGTCTTACCATTTACATGATTTTTTATTAGGATACGATACATTTTACTAGAATGAGTGTTGCTCTCTGTGATCAGATGTCCCCAAAACTTAACCATTCTGACTTTTATTTGTATTTCAAAAGGAAAACGACCTAATTCTCCATAAACCATAGCATTTGGAGTTGCACGTTTCAATTTCAATAAGTATTTGCAGAACATTAGGTGTATTTTCTCGATTGCATCTAAGTTCGAGAAACCCCATATTTCACTACCAAAGGTAAGGATCGATCCCACCATTGCATCAAAAATTTTAAATGCAATGTCTATAGTTAGGGAGTATTGCTGTACTTTTTTAAGAACAAAAAATAGTGCTTTTTTTGCTTGGTCACAGATATCTTTTTTGCATTAAGCGAAATTTCCAGTATAATTAAAGTGTACTCCCAAATATCTAAAGTCAGATACTGTATCCAAGGCTACCCCAATGCTACTCGAGGTCATTGACAAATATGGAGAAAAGCACTGGTGACAGATTTTCCCCTTGACGTAACCCAATTTGACTATCTATGCTTTCTGATAATCGATCGTTTACCTTGACCTTAGATTTAATATGTTGATACATGTTATGAATCACTCGGAGGATATTTCCTGTAATTCCCGTTAAAATTAATTTATGCCACAGTGCTTTTCTCCATATTGTATCGAATGCTTTTTGGTAATCAATAAATATACAGTAAAGCTTCCGCTTATTACTAGTCAGAATATCTATAAGGGAATGCAATGTGAAAATATGGTCCATGATACTACGATTTTTTCGAAATCCAGCTTGATTTTCATTCAGTAATTGGTTATCCATCAAAAACTCCTCTAAACGTTTATTAATCAGGCTCGTAAACAATTTGCTCATACAGCTTAATAGAGTAATTCCTCTGTAGTTATCCGGATTGGAAGGGTCTCCCTTATTCTTAAAGATTGGAGTGATAATACCTACAGCCCACTCTTCCGGAATGCAGCCAGTTTTCAAAATATTGTTAAACAACAAAACGAGGGTAGGCATGATTTCATTCTCTGCAGTTTTGAGGAATTCGTTTAAAATTTCGTCGTTTCCAGGGGCTTTATTATTTTTGAGGCATTTTATACATTTAGATATTTCTCCCTCAGTGATTAGCCTATTAAGTGCATCATCATTGTGGTCATGAAGGAAGTCATTCACATTGAAAAAATTACGATTATCATTTTCTGCACTACGGTTTTGGTTAATGACGGAAAAGTGGTCAAATAAATCATCTAGCGACGCTTTACATTCATTTGGTTTTTCCTTTCGGAAATATTTCCAAAAAGCTTTTGGATCGTCTTTTGCTAACTTTCCTATTTGGTCATTGTGCAATTTAACTTTCTTTTGTTTTGATATCTTTATCGATGTTTTATACCTCTTATACGCCGAATTCAGATTAGTTCTATTTTGGACGGATCGATATCTTTTATAATTTCTTTTCGCTTTCCTATAAATTCTACGGTCTCGTTTCACTTTATAGTCATGTAACAAAGTTTTTGGTTTGTCAAAGTTAACCCGGCTTCGGCCCATTGTGGCCCCTGCCGCCTTATTTAAAATGTCGCATATACGCTTATTCGCACAGGCGCTGTCTATTATATCATTTTGAAGTTCGATATTTATTTTATTCAATTCGGTTTGGTTGATTGCCTCTCTAAAAACATCGCTTCGACCACTGTTCCATTTAATTTTACCTGGTATGTTAGGCATGTTTTGTACATTTGTATATGGACTTCTCGTGTGTGAAATAGAGAAGGAACACGTAACAGCACAGTGTACGTCTGAAATCATTTGGTCATAGTCGTTTACATTGAAGTTCACGCATTTTGACAACAAATAGGGAGACATAATAAAGTAATCAATAACATGGTTATTTTCCCCTTTGATGCACGTGTACTCACCGATTCCTTTATCCCTACCTAATCTGCCATTTGCAATGAACATGTTGTGATTTTTACAAAAGTCTAACAAACGATAACCCCAATTATTGATAGAGGAGTCTTTGTTTTTCCTATTGAGTAGACCTTGTATTTTTAGTGCATCAAGGTTATGACGATCTTCCACAAAAACTTCGTCTAGGCCTAGGAATTCCATGAGTATTTCGTCATGGGGTAAATAGTCTAATAACTGCTTTGTGTAGGCATTGAAATCGCCACATAGACAAAAATAAGCATCGGTAGAACTCATTCGGTTTATAACGTCAGTGTCGAGTTCATCGAATAAGTTAATATTTCCATATCTACTAGTTTCTGGGGGAATATATACTCCTCCAATTAACAAATGTTTTTTCCACCCTAGGAATCTCTTATCAATTTCAATCCATTGAATGATATTGGTTGATTTATGAATAGTTTTAATATATCTGTTTAGACTTTGCTTAAAAGCAACCAGGATTCCCCCAGATTTCCTTATAGCTAGATTTGATCTGTTATTCATGACTACTTCGTAACCGACACTTTTAAAATACTCTTTTACCCACAATTCATCGGAATCATCAAGTTTGGTTTCAGAAAAAACTAAAATATCAGCTGACTTGCATAAACTATCAAACTCTAGAGTATATGATCTAGATTTCAAACCACAAATATTCAGACACAGGATACTAATTTCTCCTGGCTCGGCGCAATCCTATTCTGGAGCTGTTGCTAGCGGTTGGGATAGATGTAATCCACTGTCCATATCCAAGACGAACCTGGCGTCTCGGAGCGCTTCGTTTACTGATGATTGTTCAGGTTCAGACGCTACTCTGGCTCTTTTTTCCGGGGGTCTAACGGTATCCCGTTTACGATTTCCAGCAGGCACGGTTTTACGGGTGCGCGATTTCGTAGAGTTGGTCAGTGTGGCGTATTCCTTGCGGCTGGTTGTTTCGTTCGCACCAGATGTTGCATCATTATTAACAGCAACTTGAAGTGGCAGGGTAGGTGAAGCTCGAAACGTAAAACCAGAAAAAGTACTTTCATCACGGGAAGGGGTTACATCGGGCTCTGTCGCTGGGGTTCGGTTTTTTTCATCATTACTTTCATCGCGGGCAGGGGTGACATCGGGCTCTGTCGCTGGGGTTCGGTTTCTTTGAGCCGGCGCGTTGCGGTTTATCGGTTGCCTATGTGGCACGGAGCGACTTATCAATCGCCCATTACTCGCTATTTTAAGTTCTTTCTTGGCTTCTGGTATGAAATCTAGAACTCTTCGGAAGTTTATGTCATTGAGACGTTCCGCATGTGATTGGCTTGATCTCAACCAGACATCAGTGAACTTAGGATTTTTTCTAAGATTATGTTTCTTTCGCAAGACATCGATTTTAATGGCTTTTGTTTTCAACGCGACCTTTACAAGCGGATTTCTCTGACCATTTCTAATCGGCAATTGCTTGTGAGCTGTGATTGCTTGTTTATGGCCAAGATAGTCAAACATTTCTTCGCATGTTTTTTGGAGATCAGATTGGAATTCTTTCTTCAAGTCGCTCACGATAATGCAGAGTTCTGCACAGTCTAGTGGGTCGGGGCAGTTTGCAGTGAGGCCTGAGTTCACTTGGCACTGCAGCTCTATGCAGAGGCTTTCTAATTTTTTTATATCTGCCCTTGCGGCTTTAAGGCTTGTGGTGAGGCTGTTTACTTTCCCTGATGTGAAGTTCAAGTCTGAGATCAACTTTTGATTTTCATTTTGAAGGTCGTCGTAGGATTTGCTGGTGTATTGAACCGAGTCAGCGAGCTCGTCGATAGTTTTTGATTGGTTTTGTAGTTTTTCATTAATACTACTTATGTCAGTATCATGGACACGAACTGTGGTTTTCAAAGAATCGAAACTATCGGTCATTTGTTTCTGCTCAAGTTGAATATCATTCAAGCGCTTCATGATGTCAGCGACTGAGCTTTACATAAAAGATTCAAAATCTGATACTAAGTCTGATTCTGGTTTATCACCAGAGCATCGGTTGTTTCGTTCCATTTTGTAGTCGCACGTCAAGCAGCCGAATAAGTGTTACACAACGAGTTAATACACACTACGCAGTTAGACCACAAAACTCCGGGTTGTAATCCTTCGAGCGTGACGGTTCACCGGTCGTGCACAGGTTATATATCACCAGTACTCAAATTTATAGCAATTTGCGACAACTTTTACGATCGAAAATAATGTACATACTCAATTTCCACGACGCTGAAACACGGTTGTACAGTAGTATCCTATGAGTTCTCGCTACTGACCGCGTTTGGTACTGTATTTCCAACCGCTGACAGACGAGAATCGGAGTTTTTAGCAGCACTAGAAATTTCAAGAACCAGCACCCGCCATATTGAATCCACACCCGTTAGATCATCACGAGCAAACAAGCGATCATTTAGACAAACGTCATATTGTGTTACAAGATTATTTCGTTAATCTTTTTCATTCGAACGAAATGTTTTCGTGGGAACGGCATTTTTTTCGTTCTAACGAAAAGTTCCTCGTGGGAACGACACGTTTTTCGTTCGAGCGAAATGCTTGTTTTTTGATGGTAGCCAATTTCCCCTAACCCCTTAATCTATGGACGAGGTGGTTATACAGATTATCAAGGAGATCAGCGCCATTTTTCAGTCAAAGACCGATTCCGTGACTACCTAATATCCATTAAATCCTCCTAATATATGTTACTAACCCTTTATGTATAGAAAGTAGCCGAAATATTGTATGATTCTCATTTTGTTTCAATGATTACGTTGATTATAATGGAATGTTACCTGAATCGAGCATAAGATTAACTACTTGTGGATCGATCACGCATTTGGAATTATAATCTAACACCCCAATGAAGTACCCCCCTTTAAAATCACGTGAGCACCGCCCTTTACGTTCATGTCATGTATATGACATTCCGGTCGAAAACTCCGGTAACGCAGTCTCAAATGTTTTGTGACTTTCTCAAAATGTATCAAAAATTTAAGTAATTTTTAGTTCATAAGTCTTCAAATATTCAAAAATGAACAGTTAAAAATTGTTGAAACATGTCGACTCAGCCGTAAAATCAACCCATTCACAGTCCCGAATGTGGGATAATGTCGGGCTTTAGAGAACATAATGCCCCCGAGGTCTTCACATTTACAGATAAGATTATGTAAGCGTGTCGCGCGTTACACCGGATAGGCACACAATAGAAATATGAGCCGCACGTTCATTGATCATCACCAATTAAGAGGACCGCTATTGTGAAAATTGACTGTGGGAGGAATAATCCTCCCAAAGTCAATCGATGGAAACTTGACCAAGGGGTCTGATATTCAAATAATTGACTTTGGGAGGAATATTCCTCCCAAGGTCAAACGAAGAGAATTTGACCTTCAGTTCTGATATTCAAAGTATCGACTTCGGGAGGAATATTCATCCGACTGTCAAACGAAGGAAAATGGACCTAGGTCTGATATTCGAAATATTGACTTTGGGATAAATATTCGTCCAAACCTCTAACGCTAAAAACCTGAGCTTTTAGAATGATAGGTCTACATAAATGATATTGATGTAATTGTTTTTAATAAATAGTATACTGTAGCGACGAAACCAGACATATTTAGGCAATTTGATTGTTAATATACACTGTATTTGAGGGTCTGCGACAAATAATTTTAGAAAGTTAAATAGCTGTAGTACAGGTTCTAATAATGAGCCTAATATAGTCTTCACATCGCAATCAGTTATTAGAATGCATCTTCCTTTTTCTTGTTTTGATCTGAGACGACTAGTTAAATTTTTTTCTTGATTGATTCACGCTGGGAGGTCTACATCAAATTATATTGTTGATCAAATCAATTATGTTTCAACTGCCAATTCACATTTTATATTGATATTAATAATCAATATTACTCATCATTATATAGCGCACTGCTGCAAATTGTAACCAGTGTGCTTTTCATGGGTATAAAATAAACACAAGTTGAAGAAATCGAATTTGAAATACGTGGATAATAAAAAATAAGTTGAAGGTAGGGCGGAGAGATCTGACGAAAACAAACAACAAACGATATGGGCGCCAAATTGACCCATGCCTAATTGCCCGAACAAATAGTCCGACCAGACCTGAATCAAATTAAGCCGAGTCAAATTAGAGCGTGTTAATTTAAACTGGTTCTGGAAGTCAGTCACTTCGCTTTGCTTAAGTATGGACTCGTTTTAGAGTCTCTTCAAGCATTGTTTAGTATCGAATGAATGGGTTTGCATTTGAATGTGAAATAAATTTGAACATGAAAATCAGCGCGCTCTTTGGTAAGCCATGAAAACAATTAAAGTCGGACCCTGATTCGAGCCAATTTATTTGCAAATTAGCCATTGTCCTAGTTTTAACTTCTGATTTGTACCCTGTATAGGCCGGTTTATATTTCTGTTTGTACTCTTTCATAGAAATTCGACAGATATCAAATGGCATCTTTGATTACAGACACTGTTGACCGGTACACACCAATATGTCCATCCATCCGACATACGAGCAATTATCTCATTAATGAGATAATTGCTCGTAGATCCGACAGCTACGTTTTACAACTAGAAGTGCATAAAATCAGATTCCTTATGATATTACATGTATTACTATTAAGAATAAGCTATTAATTATGAATAAATTCAAAAAGAATTGAGAAAATATCTTGCTTTGAATGGCTTTTAATTAAATATTGGAAAGGGCGATTTTGAAGGGGGAATTTTATCTCCGGTGTCACTGCTAATCGAGTAATCAAGAAGCACAAACTCCCTAAGGTGATAAAGTGTTTTAAGCAGATCTTGTCCGATTGTGATCCCAATATATGAATTGCACATGGAACTATTATGTATAAACACCTCTCACAATTTACGTAATGACTGAGTGGCGTCCTGTTGCACAAGCTATATTACACTATGATGAAAAGCCTTTTATAGTTTAGAGTTGGATTTCTCGATGTATAAATGCAAGGAGGGTCAGAAGCTTTATGCTCAATAACATAAGGTTCCTATAAATGTTTGCTATGGATTTCAAAATAAAAGAAAAATCTACGTTTAAATGAGATATCTGTTTCATTACTCGTGATATATCGGGGAATCTCTGCAATAAAATTTGACGATTTCAAATTATTACAAAATGAGCAAACTTTGTGATATCTGCTAACAGTATAAATTCAAGCGTATATGCGGATTTGCGTGATATGTAATAAGTATCGTAGCGAATAATCAATGAGAATAGTATCTACCGTAGCTAGAGATGATAATGAGTCCCATATCCAGAATATCTGAAACAAAATATCTCCCTCAAAAAACCTTCAACCATTCTAAAAAACATAGGAATATGGTTGTAGGTAAAAATCTCCCTGGTAAAAATCCCCTAGGTAAATATCCCCTGTGTAAAACCGAAAATATTCAAAGTAGGTAAAAATCCCCACTCGGTGATTTTCAAAGAAATTTCAAAGCAAAATGTTTCTCCAATTTTATTAATTTGCTATGAGACTGAAATATGTTAGAACTGTGCAATGAAATCTTTCGTTGCGATAAATTCTTAAGTAAAACTCTTAGCATAAAATAAATTGTTAGAATTGATAAGAATAATAAATTTTTATTTGTAATATCTAAAGATTCGAACAGGAGTATTTTTGAACTGCGGACTCTTGTTAACTGTGGTATATTTCAGCTGTGCGATGCCAAAAATTATTAGAAATAATGTTCTTTTGATTTGAAATATTTCAGATTCAAGCTAGTGTAATATATTTGAAATGTGCGATGAACCCTTTCATTAAGCTGTGCGATCATTTTATTAACCAATTTAGTAGTAATGAACAATGTTAATTTTGTAGTATGTTTTAATTCAAATAGTATATACTATAGTTTGTATACTCATGATATCATTATGGTGTTTCACAGTAAAATATGAATAAATTGGATATATGTATCAATAATATGAATTAATTGACCTTAAGATTGTATCTACTTAGATTGCATTCAAAAGGAGGGGGATTTCTACCTACACTAAAGAATCGGGGATTTTTACGGAGATGATTTTTGCCGCTAACCATAGATGTAGTTTGTAATTTTGAATAATGGTCTTGGCAATGCACTAATTATGAACAATTTACTTTGTTTTGTTGAATTAACTACTTGTAATCAATTCACTATAGAACTATGGTGGATCCTAACAATGAGTCTGGCCTGCTATTCTAAACTCTTTCCGAAAATTATATTGCTAAGATATTCCTAGTCTTCATCATTTAGCATGAACTCTAGATGTTGGGCCTGGATATATTTCGGATTCATTAAATGGTATCATGGGCGTGGAATGTTTGGGCGGAGGTATTATGCTCCAGTTTCACGCGTAAAACAAAAAAAAAATATATCCATACATAGGTCATTGCATTATAGAAATTAAACTGTTGACAAGTTGTAATAAATCTCTATAGATGAAACAATTTTAAAGAAAATGCATTATGTTTGTAGTTTCTATTCAACTACTATTGACTGTGCGCCTCGGGCTCAATCAACTCGTCATCTCCATGATTTCTATCACACATTATCAGCTGCATTGCAATATTTGATTAGGCGGATTAGGCAGTATAATCAAAAGTAGCGTAAATTGATACATGCGAATAATTGATGTTTCCAAAGGGTTTTTGTTACTGGCTCGTTTACATGGGAATGGTCGAAATTCCCCGTTAAGAATCCCCCGAAAAATCCCATTGAAGAGGTTATGATTTGCTGCTGTTGGCCTGTTTTTTCGTTTGTATTGCAAAATTTAGTCCAAACTAACTGGAATCGTTTTAAATTGATTTCTGTGAAAATTTCAATTTTCCCCCACATGTCAACAAGTGCCTTTCAAATCAGGATAGATTCCGATTGCGAAATAATGATTGTCGCAATTTTTTAGTATTATTTATCTATGGTTTGATACGTCAAGATTTTAGTAAAAAGGGCAACTTTATCGTTTATGTTAGCGAAGCTTGGTATACAAGCAGGCTGACAATAACAAGCCACTGAATTTTATGGGGTTAGTCTTTGTATAGCTCTTTATCTATAGAAAGTCAGTGATTAAGCCCTAAGTAAATATTGCTCAATTAAAGAGAATTCATTATGATGAGCAATGTACTAGCGATGACAGGCCTATGAGGCACCCGTAAATCAAAAATATATTTCGCTGTGCGATGCAAAAATTATTGAAAATAATAAAACTTTTGATTTGAAATCGCTTAAATCAAAGCTAGTGTAATATATTTGAACTTCCTAGCGATATATTTGTCCTGCGCGATAACTTTTAGTATTAATTTAGTATTAATGAAGTATATCAATCTTTGGGTGAACGGAAAAAATGGCCTAGGGAAAAATTGGGAAAAAATTGCCGCTAAATGAATATTAGAATTTGCTCCTTTTGTAATAACTTTGAATTGTCAAATTCAACTGGACATTGGTGTATGCTGAATATCACGAACAACGAAACATTTATCCTTAAAAACGATGATTTTCTTTTTCATCTTTCTTTATTTCAATAATAATCAATCGATTTTTAAGTCGAATTAATTACTAGGATAGCGACTTAATGTGTATGTGCTTTTAAGTCAACTAGTTTCCGAACCCATGGTATGTCAATCAAGACAGATCTTCGTCTAGAAAAAAGTAAGATGCATTCTATCATGGACTCTAAAACGATTGATTCGTTTAGAGTCCATGATTCTATCCACTAATTTCAATGTAAGGACTATATAAGGCTACATGAATCAATACGAAATCATGTATACCACAGGTCACTTAAACTAAAGCTTGATTGTGAGAGTTGTTTAAACAAAATGGTCACATGAGTAATTATTGGGTGTGCGACAATGGGAGAAATCTGCCTCAGACATCTCATCCCGATATCCGGAGTCCTGGGCTTAGTAACTTATGTTTAGAATAAATTTTATCCGATATTTTTATAACAATGTTTTTCTCTCTTCTCTCTCTCCGTTAATTGCGGACGTTTTCTGGGTGCTAACGTTCAGTGGCCAGTAGGCTGGATTGTATTTTCTCTTTATTTCATAAATCACATTGCATATAAACTAAAACTGAACTGAATTGAAACTGGGTTCGGTTAGCAGTATAAACCTCCTAATTAACTTTCGGAATTATATATAAAAGAGTGAAGAGTGAAAAATTAACCCTTATACCGAATACACTTGTATAAATGAGAAAATGCACACTAGGACAATGGCTAATTTGCGACCTTAAAATGAAAGAAAGACTCGAATTTCTTTTATCACACGCGACACGCGAATCTCCTAATTACTCTAATAATGAGCGAAAACTTCCGACGAATTAAATGTATCAGCTTTATAATTGAATGATGATTATGTACGCGTAACCTCAATGATTTGTATCGATCGGTAAATGAAATTTCCATTTAAAGAATGCATTTATCAAATTACGTCCATTGAAAATGAAATTAGCTAAACTCGAGCCATATTACTATTTAGATTTATCGCCGTTGTCTTGTGAAAATTTATAACCAATCTTTATATAGTCCCCTGTAAAATCTAAACTCAATTTCTATATTATACACGTGATTTAATAACGATTTCTCAACTTCGTGTTTATTCTATAATGAGAAGCGCACTGATTAGATCTGATTTCAACAGATTGTCGAAAAAGTTACAGCGATTTACTGTTAGAGAAAGAAAATACTAAATCTATTAAGTTTTCTAAAATTATATGTAAGCGTCATACCATCTCATGCTCTAGGATATTGTGTATCGTAACATTTGAAATTCCTAAATCTACCTGGCTTCATTGGGTACTGTTTTTTAAAAAGAAAAACAAATAACACCCAACGCATTAATACCTATAATTCTAAAAGTTCAGGTTATAACGTATACTTTGAATATAAGACCAGAAGGTAAAATTCTCTTCGTTGGACTTTTGGAGGAATCGTTTGAATATCGGACCCCTTGGTCGAGTTTCGATCGATTGACATTGGGAGGAATGTTCCTCCCGAAGTCGATACTTTGAATATCAGAACTGAAGGTCAAATTCTCTTCGTTTGACCTTGGGAGGAATATTCCTCCCAAAGTCAATTGTTTGAATATCAGACCCCTTGGTCAAGTTTCCATCGATTGACTTTGGGAGGAATATTCCTCCCGCAGTCAATTTTCACAATAGCGGTCCTCTTAATTGGTGATGATCAAAATGAACGTGCGGCTCATA
Organism: Tubulanus polymorphus; assembly: GCF_964204645.1. Classification (NCBI taxonomy): domain Eukaryota; kingdom Metazoa; phylum Nemertea; class Palaeonemertea; order Tubulaniformes; family Tubulanidae; genus Tubulanus; species Tubulanus polymorphus. Next base: position 20,031,625 of record NC_134028.1, on the reverse strand, counting down.
TTTCTATTGTGTGCCTATCCGGTGTAACGCGCGACACGCTTACATAATCTTATCTGTAAATGTGAAGACCTCGGGGGCATTATGTTCTCTAAAGCCCGACATTATCCCACATTCGGGACTGTGAATGGGTTGATTTTACGGCTGAGTCGACATGTTTCAACAATTTTTAACTGTTCATTTATGAATATTTGAAGACTTATGAACTAAAAATTACTTAAATTTTTGATACATTTTGAGAAAGTCAAAAAACATTTGAGACTGCGTTCTCGAGAATTCCTTCTTGTAAGAATAAATAAGGATAATAATATAAAATCCCATTAAAATATTCAAAAGACACGACGTTTCGATCTCACCCTAGAGATCATCGTCAGGTGTGACCTAGATTTAATTAATAAATTCTGGTTTTTAAATTCTTTTAATCTGTAAATAGTGGGATTTTATATTATTATCTGTTCACCACGTTTGAGTGTGGTCATCGTTCTATCAAATAAGGATATTTTTTCATCGTGTCACCTCCGGGGGCAAGGCAGAGCATACTGTTGATATTACAACCAAACCCGACATAAACCGCAATCTTTAAAATCACCTTCATTTCACCTTGAAAAACTGCATTATACAATCGCATTTCAACAGTTCCTGCATTTGCGCAGATTCTTTTACAGCACTATTGTTATTCAGAAAATCTAGACTATATTTGCAGATCGAATTCGATCAGGCGCAAGATTGAATTCTACACTAGCTCTCAATCGAATAATTGTGTAATACAATGTGTAATCAGTTGTTATGACTTGCAACAGAATATGACGTTTGTCTAAATGATCGTGTGTTTGATCACGGGATATATACCGTATATACCGTGTAAGCGTTAGGGGACACGTGAACTGTGTAAACTAAAATACCAGTGTTAAAACATCACCTGCTAACAGGTTCGCGGGTACTTATCATCTGCCCACCGGTTTCTGGGGGAACTGTTAACTGCGAACCGTCAATGAAATCAATACATCACTACATTCATTTCTAATGCCGATTAAGAATTATTTTTTCGCATTTTCAAACATTGACACAAATTGTAATCGTATAGAACAAGGAAACGCGAAACCTATAGAATTAGAACATAAATTTTCTAGTATGATAGAATGTTGCTCGAATTATCCATCATTTCCATGGCATTTTCTGGTTTTCTAGTTTCCCAGTTGTTTCAAGGCTGTTATCAAAGATTTCAAATTTTTTCTTTGATCTTTCACATTGTTTCTTGCGAAATCGATAAAGTTACAACAGTGTAAATCATGATTATAAGAATACTAACATGTTATAAATAATTGGCACTATTTCCAGTCTTGAATATAATTGCGTAAAATATAGATGCGTAACAATATAGATCTTAAACAACAGTTATTATTTGATTCTAACGTTTCGGGTTGAATACTTAAAACCATCTTCAGAGATTTGTTTCAGATACTGAGAGGTATTTCCGTTAATTCGACTTTCCATGAGGAATATCAACTGCACGTTGGACCAAGGATGTTTGCAGACTTTAGGTTCATGAATGTAGCTGCGATGGATTAACACTTCATATGACATACGATTGAAGAAACGCTTTGACGATACAGCGTTTCCTCTTTATAGGCAGATATTTATTTTCCTCGCTACATGTACTTTCATCAATGGCATCGGTTGAAACCCAGAAAACCGCCAGAAAAACTAACAAAAAACTGATCAATTTCATGTTGTCTCTGGAAAACTGCAATCAGATCATAGAAATAGAGACTGGTGTCCGGCAGTGTCAGAACTGGAGACTGGTCCCCGGCTGTTTCAGAACTACAGATATTACCTGTATGATGTGTGTTGAGATTTAACGTGCTGTTGAAGTGACTGACGAATGTCTCATTTTGTCGATTGAATTCTGCCAGTTTTATACATAATTTGGGATGAATAATATTTGATCAGAAGTTGCTGAACGATTTCACATTATATATCCCACTGAGTAGATTCAATTCCAACTATTTACAGGATAGATTCGATTATTTTTGCTTTGTTTAATCTGTCTGCCCCTGTTTTTCTACTGTATATTGCTGGGAATTTGGAGGACGATGGAGGTTTTACATTTTTCATCCTCACATGAATAAAATCTTGTAAAAGGCTTGTTTATGAACTGTATATTCAAATATTAACCAAATTGCATCCGGTTCCACAGTTCCACAATTCCACAGTAAATCTAGTAACTGTGGAACTGGTTCCTTAGTAAGCAAGTCCTGAAGTGTGAAAAACTGTAGAATAAAATATAGGTCCAAAACACGGTGTATCTGGATCAACAACTGTAGAAGTAGGTCATGAAGTGTGGAACTTGGTACACAACTGTAAAAGTAGGTACAGAACAATGGAACTGCGTCGACAACTGAAGAAAGTAGGTCCAGAATTGTGGAACTTGCTCTACAACTGTAGAAACATGTCCAAAACTGTGGAACTGGATCCAAAACCGTAGAATGGGCCCAGTACGGAACTAGGTCGACAAGTAAGGAAGGTGCATTCCTGTGGAACTCGTTCCAAAAATTAGGTCTACACCAAGACTGTGGAACCGGGACAACTGTACTAAGAAAGTTTTCAGAACTTGGTCCAAAACTGTGGAAATGGATCCAAAACTGTGGAAATGGATCTAGTTTTATGGAACTTGGCCCAGGAGTATCGAACTGAAAACTGTGAAAAACTTTGGGATTGGCTCTCTTGGAAAAGTTCGAAGTTTTGACATAAGAATCTATTCTATATCGTGTGTTTTCTGTATATGCAGTTGAAATTTACGCGATCTTGTTCAATTCAATTTGGGGAAAATCGGCGAAAAAACTAATTACGCCAAACGTTTTAACAGTAGTAAATATCAATAAAATCATTGATTGTATTGATCACGAGTTAGGTTCTATTCAAACCGACTATTGATTATTCGTAGATGATGGCTTTGATCAGATACCCTCCATAGGAATCATCCAAGTCATGTGTAAAAGTTTCTGCGACATTTTGATTAGCCCGAAAGAATCTGCATGATAAAAATTTTTAACTTGAGAAAATGTAAAGAATTTTTAACTGTATGACAGTCTAGGGGTACCGTCTGACTACGCCGCGGACGGTGTTAAGACGAAATAATCTTCTGACGCTGAAATTTGAATTTACACAGTTCACAAAATAAAGAATAATAAAAATGAAAAAAAATAATAATAACTTGTCCGTAACCCGAACAGACAGAGTATCATCAAACACACGACCATTCAAACTTATTGTATTGCAAGGCCGCACTTATTACACATGTTTTCGATTATACTATGACCCCGATAGCTGGTGTAGAATTCGACCTTGTTCCTGATTGCGCTCGATCAGTAAAAATAGTCTATATTTTCTGAATCACAAAATTTGTATTTAAAAATGCGGAAAGGCGATTGTATAATGCAATTTTTCAAGGTGAAATGAAGTTGATTTTAAAGATTGCGGTTTATGTCGGGTTTGGTTGTGGTTTTTTTTAAACTTTTGTCCGATCGAAATGTTTTGCGACGTAGAAACTAAATAATTTTTTCGTGGAAACCAAAATGTGTGACATGGTGGAAAATATTGTAACAAACTAAACACTGTGTTTCTAACTAAACACTGTGGGTTAGGATCAGTAGAAGAGGTTTGAGGTGTCTTGCCCATTACTCGCACTCCTAATTAAGGCACAGACACTCCACCGTTGCACGGATAGCGGGAAGCTCGTAACTAGTTATAATCATGTGTGTGATTAGCGAATTAGTAGATCTTATTCAAATCCTAACATAACGCTCAATGCGATATTAGCCCCAACTCAAGTGTTCTTACCCCCAAGCCTTCTAAAAAGCCTTCGCAAAATTACCCCTCAGACAATAACCCTTCGCAAAATGAGCCCCAAAAATAACACCTCACCTTCAAATTGCCCCAGAATAACAACCCCCAGGCAACTCATGGAGATTGCCAACCCCCTTACTCCAGTAGGCGGGGGGATTTTTATTCTTACAATGAGGAATGCTACAATTTTTGACTCGAATGATACATGTATGAACGTTAAGGGCTATGGTCATGTGATTTTCGAGGGGTATTCCTGATTGGGGTGTTAAACTTAATACTATAATTCCAAATTCGTAATCGACCCACTAGTAGTTGATGCTGGGTTCAGGTAACATTCTGTTATAACCAACTTATTAAATATGACGAAATGAGAATCATACAATTATTCTGCTACTTTCTATACATAAAGGGTTAGTAACATATATTAGGAGGATAAATGGATATTAGGTTGTCACGGAATTGGTCTTTTACTGACAAATGGCACTGATCTCTTTTATAATCTGTTTGACCCCCCCTCCATGGAGTCAGGGGTCAGGCGGAATGCCTCCTATTAAAACATATTTCGTTAGAACGAAAAAAGTGTCGTCCCCACGAAAACATTTTGTTCGAATGAAAAGAATGAAAAGATTAACGATATGATCTTGCAATACAACGTGTCGTTTAGTCTGAATGGCCGTTTGTTTGTTCATGGGATATACACTGCGTTAGCGTTAGGGACAAGTGACCTGTATGAACTCAAATATCAACGTTATTAAAATATAATTTTGTCTCAACACCAGTTGTCTCAACAATTGGCGTAATTAGTTTTTTCACCAAATTGAGCAAGTTCTCGTCGATTTAACTGCGAATACAGAAAATGCACAATATCGAATAGCTTTTTAATTCAAAACTTTTTCAGGTTGAGACCCAATTCTGCAGTCACATAGTTCCGCATTCCTTGACCAAGTTCCATAAAACTAGATCCAGTTCCACAGTATACCGCTCCATAGTTCTGGGTCCATTTCCGCAGTTGTTGACCAAGTTCCATAGTTCTGCATGGAACTTGCAATTGTAGACCAAGTTAGCCTGTTCTGAGACCTACGTCCATAGTTGTGGTCCCAGTTCCACAGTTGTGGACGTACCTTTACAGTTGTGAACCCAGTTCCACAGTTCTGGGCCTACTTCACTTGTGGATCCAGTCCCAGTTCTGGACCTACTCCTACAGTTTTGGATCCAGTTCCACAGTTTTGGACCTGCTTATACAGTTGAAGAACCAGTTCCACATTGTGGACCTAATTCTATAGTTGCAGAGCTAATTCCTCAGTTCGGGTCATATATCTACAGTTATGGACCCAGTTCAAAATTTCTGGATCTACATCTACAGTTATGGACCCAGTCAAAACTTCTGGATCTACTTCTACAGTTGTGGACCCAGTTCAAAACTTCTGGACCTACATTACAGTGTGTGGACCTTGTTACACAGTCCTGGTCCTACTTCTTGAATTGTGGACACAGTTCCAAACTTCTGGACCTATACTTATTCAGAAAGTTGTGAATCAAGATCTAAGTGTGCTGGGCATACTTCGGCAGCTTCGGACCCAGTTCAACACTTCTGGACTTGCTTATCTAGGGTCTAATTCCACAGTCCTGGACAAAGTTCGGTTGAATTTGATTCAAGGGTTAAAATGGATTCATTTTCGTCAAGTCGACTCTTCTGTGGAATTGTGGAACCGGGCGAAGTTTGGTTAATATTTGAATCTACAGTTCATATTAAGTCTTTTACAGGATTTTATTTCATTGTGTGGATGAAAAATGTACAACCTCCATCGTACTTCAAATTTCCAGCAACGACTGTAAACAAATCACCCAGATTAAACATGGCAAAAATAATCGAATCGATCCTGTAAATAGTTGGAATCAAATCTATAGTACAGTGAAGTGCTAATTCCGAGGCCGTTCAGCAACTTCTGTTTAAATATTATTCAGCCCAATGTATGTACAAAACTCGCAAGATTTAATCGACAAAATGAAACATTCGTCGGTCGCTTCAACAGCACGTTAAATCTCAACACACATCATACAGGTAAGATCATTTACGCAAAAATCCATGTTCTGGCAAAGTCGGGAACCAGTCTCTTGTTCTGGCTTAGCCGGGAACCAGTCTCTATTTCAATGATTTGATTGCAGTTTTTGGAAACAACATGAAATTGATAAGTTTTTTGGTGATTTTTGTGGCGGTTTTCTGGGTTTCAACCGATGCCATATATGAAAGTACACGTAGCAAGGTAAATATATGTCCATGGTGAGGAAACGCCGTTTATTAATCGTCGAAGCATTTCGTCAATAATGATCCAATAATCCATCGTAGCTTAACTTATGAACCTAAAGTCTACAAACCTCATTGGTCCTATGTGCAGTTGATATTCCTCATGGAAAGACGAATTAACAGAAATAACTCTCGGTATCTGAAACAAATCTCTGAATATGGGTTGAAGTATCCCACCCCAAACGTTAGAATGAAATAGAAGCTGTTGTTTTGGATCTATATTGTGGGTTTTTACGCAATTCAAGACTGGAAAAAGTCGCAATTATTTATAACCTCTTAGTATTCTTATAATAGCGATTATCAGTGTTGTATTTGAAAGGTTCACCAAAGAAAATGCATTTTCAATTGTGTTTGTTTGATTGGCAGGCATCATCTCGTCCTTTCGAGTGTTACGGCAAGGCCATATCGGGACCACTGAGCAAATTGAATTGCAAGTCTATCGTCAAACGCGATATCAAGCACCTACCAGGTCGACAAGGTGACTTTTCGCCGAGGGTCTTCAATTCTAGAAAGGACAGATCGCTGACTAATGATTTCGCAAGAAACAATGTGAAAGATCCAAGAACAAATTTTAGATCTTCGAGAACAGGCTTGAAACAAATGGGAAACTAGAAAACTAGAAAATGCCACGGAAATGATGGATAATTCGAGCAACATTCTATCATACTAGAAGATCTATGTTCTAATTCTAATTCAGTTCTAGGTTTCGGGTTTCCTTGTTCTACACGATTCAAATTTGTGTCAATTATTTGTTAATAAATGCAAATAGATAATTCTAGTCGGCATTATAAATGAATGTAGTGATGTATTGATTTCATTGACGGTTCGCAGTTTGCAGTGCCCCCAGAAACCGGTGGGCAGATGAAACGAGTTCCCAGTTGTTCCAGACGGTGTCCAATGACCGGGAAATTTCCGTCACGAAGTATAGCTGTTTAATATTAAATTAGTTTAATTTCATTCTCTAAATTGCGAGGGATCCTGCCAATGATTACATATGTAAGTATAGTTGGACCAGGACGGCATTGAGAATCTTCAACTTTTGACAACACATGAGGACAGTTGATGGCTTAGTTCGGCATACTCAGATATTAAACCAGATCACCAAAGTGATAATGATGGGACTTGTTTCCTTGTACCTATCGTTTCGACTCTTAATCATCAGGCCTTTTCTGAATGTAATGAATTTTCTCCAAATATCCCTATCAGAGAAGGAAAAAGTTCATTACATTCAGAAAAGGCCTGATCAAAAGTTATCATCGGGAAAACTAGGCGTTCGCGCGATCACTATCGTTATTTGGGAGATGAAGGCATAGGTTGTACATTAATTTAGTTATTCATCGTATCAGTTCATACTAAGAAGAAAGATACTCACAGGATAAAGAAATAGAATGAAAAAACAAAAACGTTACATGATTACAAATGGACCAATACTATAATCACACAATCGATACAAAAAACATAATGGGTTTGTTGTTACAAATGAATGAGTTCCTTTTCTGAGTTGTAAGCAGCGCTGTTTGGACGACCGGTTTTAGGGATTAGATTCATCCAATAATCTCTACCGTGTCTGCAATAAATAAAAGAGCATGATATATACAGAGACGCTTCCGCGCAATGTGGATACTGGTATAAAAACGTCAGGATTATCCGGCTATCAGTTTACTTTTGACGATCATGTTCATATACACTCTGTCCATATCCAGCCGCGAATGGTAAATTATGATCTTTTCCGGGTGGTCTGAATCCTCGTTCCTCGGACAACTGTAATTATAATGTGAATTATCATGCGAATGGATTTCCCAATGTGATTTGGATATCGAAATGCAATGCAACATTTCGTGTACAAACCTCTTCGGCCATTTCACGAATATGATAACTCTCGAATCCGCAACATCCTCCGATGTACCTCACTCCAAGTTCATAAGCTTTACGGGCATAGTCTCTACATTCCCAACGAGTAAGAATGCGTGGTTCCATCGCTGAAAATGAAAAAGCATCTAAATATTACTTATTTCAATATCGAGACGATCCAATTGTTATTTCAGCTCACCTAACAAGTACTCGGGTAGTTGAGAATATCCTTCAACTAGATACTCAGTTTCAGGAGAAAGGAATCCGATTGGCTGCATCATCAGAAATGGAGATAAACCAGCTTCATTCAGGGCATCTTTCATCAATTTCATCGTTTTCAGTTGCGCGTTATAATCAAACTGGCAATTTAAACCCACAATATCGGCCCCTGTGTGATTGAAAACAAACACCTACGATTATGATTTACTAAACTTTGCACGACATTGAAACATGTTTGAAAAATAACGTATATTAAGAGGGATGTATCTAGAGTGAGGGCATGATTTTACACCTCGTTTAGCCATTCTAACTGCACATTCTTTTGCACTGATTCCATCCATACACCCAACTGGGCCTATTCTCATCGTACACGCTATAGGTTTGTTGTATTTCTTCATGACATCAATCGCCCACTCAATCTCTTCGATTGAACAGAAAAACTGGATTCGAAAAATACATGTATACATTCGACACTACAGTGTTATGCAAATGTTCGATTTGTTGATAGTGAAATTCCAATGTAAAATACCAATGAATACCATCTTTGTCTTGAATAGTAGAATTTTACCTCCGCTATAAAGAAATCGACATCCTTTTCTTTGAACACTTGGCATTGCTTTTCGAATTCTGCTTGAACTGCTGCCTTCCCTTTTCCAGCTGTATATGTCGGTGTAGGCGACAAACCTCCGCAAACTAGTAGATTGTATGATGTGGCAACATTACGTGCAAGATCGCACGCCGCACGGTTTATTTCAGATGTCTAAGATAAATTATAGATATGTACATCAATACCTTAGCACTAACCATTCAGTACAATTTGTATGACTGAATAGTTGAATAGAAATACTGAATAGTTGAATAAGAGTGAGATAGATAAAGACCACAACCTACGTTATAATTTTTGGCCGACTCACTACATTGAAGCATTCCATCCGTCGCATGAAAAGTGAATGCTTGCATTACATCAGCTCCAGCTCGAGCAAATTCTTTATGTAAACCACTGACTGAAAAATGGCAAATTAATGATTTTTCTTTTATCGGCTAATCCGTTTTGACTTGAAGATAACCCAACGGTTATTTTAAAGGACATTTTTTCTGGCAGATGCCTCGTAGTTCGTCATTGTTTTAATTCAAAATGATGCCCACAAAACTATAGATTTTGTTGCAGACAGGAAGGTGTGCTAAAATTGATCGGGTAAAGTTGGGATGTGGGTAGAAATAAGTCAGAAACATGTAAAACCTACCGGCGTCAGGATGTTCTAGAACGCATTCAGGAGTATACAGCCCAGCAGTCACATATCCTCTTTTTTCGAATGTATTCATGTAACTACCGTCGCCAATGATTATGCGTTTTGCTAATATCTCCAGTATATTCGGTTTAGCTGCCATATCTAGTATCTTGCAAATAAAGCCACCTTGAATCGTTTGACGTTTGACAAAAATTTCCAAACTGGTCTATGAATTCTACAGAAAACACATTTTACTATTAGGTCAACCATCGTTGTCCCATTCGATGGTTATAGAAATTGATTGCCTTGATATACATGTCACTCGTATATTCTGTTGTTGTTGTTCTATGAGGTTCCGTCTAGGCAACTTGAATGAGAGTTTTTATGTATATTAAATCATTTACTAGACCGTTAACAATTGGGAAAAAGATTTCCCCCAAAGGTTGCACCAGTTCACGGTGACGAATATCCGCGATATCAAAAGCAGCATGAGATGCTGCCCTTTCTGATGATATCGACGAACACTATCATGTCCATTCAATTTGACCATGTATGAAGGTGTTTAAGGTTTTTATGGGTTCATACGAAATTCCTGGATGCTGCGGGGACCTGCTGTTTGAGGGATGAAGTCACAAGGATTCTAGATTTTGACAATATGGGCAAAAGCCTTCTTGAGTTGATGATTAGATGATGTGTTTTTGTGATACAAATTGGTGCCATTGTATCTATGCTAATTTAGAACTAATTACTGGGGTAATTAATCTATATATCACTGTTAATTCGTTGCTGATTTTAATTTGTCGATCAGATCTTAATCGACTTTCAATTACAATGATTAGAACATTAAATTAGTTTACCTTCACAGAAGTCGAAAATATGTAATCAGGTAATTTATGCCAGTCGTCAGTGTTTAATTAAGGAGATGTGCTCCTCTCTAACGTCTCGGGTTTGAGTGACAGATGATCCCGGTATAAAAAAATCTGATGCGACATCAATAAATCAGTTCAGCCAATGACTATAGTCATCATCATCACTACCACTGAATTAGCGGATAATCAGTAAACGCGGGATTAACGGATTACCATTCAATCGATGATGACGGATTACCACTCATAGGATTAAAAGATTACAATGGATTATTACATCTTTAAAACGATTGTGTTGATTTCAGTAATCTATTTAGTAACGGGTAAGTCTTCATATCTTATCGATAATGACACTAAAGTTATTAAATTATCAGATCAAATAATCGACTGCCTTTATCTATCTATGTAATGCGTACGTACTGAATTTTCTAATTTCATTCAGCCACGTTGTGTGAATGGAATTTGAATCCACTTTCAAACGTTAGTGTTCAAATATCTGATATCATATTTCAATAATTTTCTGCGAATGTAGTTCTGATCGATATCCGACACTAAGCTGAAAACATGGGTAGACGTCTGCTGTGTAGCATTGGGCATGCATTTTTGCAGAGGATAATATATACTCTTAATTTATCGTAAATTGAAATAATTGACTCGAAATAATTGAATAGTATACACATCAGTAACATGCGAAATAATTCTCAGGTCAACCAAATATCAAGTTAAAGAGATTATGTTTCATCAAGTTGCCAAAGAACTAAAGACTGCATGAATTTGGTCCGACCACATAGAGGGAGTAGATAGTTTAAATATGCCTCACACACGAATGCCTATCACCACCATTAATCAATTCGTTCTGGTGCTATGTACTAGATGTGGTGAAAAATAACAAAGCGATGTTGACGTATTGTTGATAGTCCGAAGTGTTTAACGATTTTTCTTTGGTGTCGACTTAAATTCTAGCTGCGGATCAATTCAGTGTACTCACTATATTCAAAAATTTCATTGCAATTTTGTGCTTATTAAAATAACTGCTGTACATTGTAATTGTAGATGAGGCTACACTGTTTTATGTCGAAACGTCCCGCTACAATAGATTTTGCAATGGTCATTATCTTAATAAAACAGCTAAAAGTTCCTATGTTTGTGCTCAAATCTTTTTATCAATATTGTTATACAACTCATAGAATGTTGACAGATTACCTGTCATTGTGCCTATATGCAATGTAAACTTTTCGTTAAAAACTTTCGTCAAAAACATTAAATATAGCAATAAAAAGATTTTCAATAATTAGTTTCAATAAGTTATTCAATTGCCATATTCTTCAACTCTGAGGGGTGTTTGCTGTGGCTGTTCAGAAGGTTCGAACGGTTTATTAGCCCTGAAAAAAATAATCTTTGGACTGTTTTCTTTTATTTGCTGTCTAGGCCGCAAATATTTAGTATAGTGCCCTTCTCCCCGGAAAGACAAACGCATGCTGGTAAAATCGGTTACGTCTCTTTTAAGTTACTGCGGTCGTATACCGATAGAAATGATTTTACACATTTGGTCACTGTGTTCTTTAAGTCAGAATGGAAAAAGGTATTTTTCCAAGAATGGTGATGTCACCTGGTTATACATTCTATGCATAACATTATAACCGAAACTTCAACGCCCATGGACCTCTTGTTTGAATTACAATCGAAAGTTTGTAGAATTTGTCGACTGTAACCGTACTGTAAAACCTTTCATCCTGATAGTAGAGGAGCTTATGTTTTGAATTCTGGGTTGTTATGCATGGCATGTTACAGCTTGGCATCGCATGTGGGGCTATTCAGTAGACTTAAACATTTTGCCTGAAAAGAGAATGATACGAATATAAATGCCTTTTCAATCTTTTGCAAACAAAATGGCTGCCATGGCAATGACGGCGATAGTCTTTGATTGGTTCCAGCAGGGAAGTGTGACCAGTCACTATCTTAGGTAGGTCCACTTGCCACTGGTGCTAGTGTAACACGATTCATTCTTGATATGAGAAAGTTACTTTGAGAGAGGAACTCTGTTTCCATAAAAAAAAACTTTCTAAACATGGTAACTCCAGACTCTTCGTTTCCCGTGTTTAAGAGAGGATATTTTGGTATCGTACGGGTGATTTAAATTTAGGTTATATTCAAAATACACCAAATTATGTGAAGAAGATGTTATAGAAAAATTGTTTAAACCTGTGAGGCAAATCAAATATGTAACTATATTTGCCGAAAAGACACACACAAAATGAGAAAATCAAAGATTTTGCAGTCGCCATGGCAATAAATCTCAACAAATGCAGATTTTTCCGAGAAAATCTGATACCGTGTAAAGTTTACTTCAATTTCCGACAATAAGATACCACACATATATCATGTGAATTCCAAAATCTAGCCCCAATGACCATATGGTCACTTTTTTGGAATATGGACATAAAACAGTTGCCATGGCAGTGACGGTAACAATGAATATTGGGCATCGGTCATTCTCATGTCCAGGGAAGTCTACTTAACAGCCCCACGTGCCAGGCTGTAACATGCTATGCATAACAATTTACACAAGCTCCTCTTCTTTGATTAAGAATAGGACATATCTAACATCTTTTGTAGCCACAAGGTGTTGACTCAACATTCTCACTGTCACTTATACTAAATGATGAATGGACTAAAGGAGCATCTCAAAATTTTAATCGTTGCGTCAATTAGAATAACTTTATTAAATCTCTCTTACCCCACCCTTTGATTAGACACGTGCCGAAGTTGGAACTATTGATTTTCTAATTGAGAGGCCACAGACAAAGTTAAGTTCTCGTGACTGTATTTTGATCGCAACTGTTATTGAAAATACAATAGGAAAATTACATATGAACCCTATTAATCTAATAGGTTTTAACAAATAGGCCTCGTAACGAGCGCATGGTTTCTCGAGCTAACATCTTCTTGATTAATGTCGTACGAATCCTAGATTATTATTAAATATATATATATATATATATATATATATATATATATATATATATATATATATATATATATATATATATATATATATATATATATATATATTGAAATGTAGATACTGGTGCGTATCAGTGGGTTTAGTGTATAGGTCAGTACCAATTTTCCAATTTGATTTGTAGCCTCTAACATCTAGATGATTAGCTTCTAAAAAGGTATATTCATGGGTAAATCTGACGTTCAGTAAATTTAGTTAAACACTCATCAAGACCCTGTTCCCACAAACCAAACTTATGTATCATCTACGAATCTCTTCCACAATTTAGGTTTGTGGGTAGATTTGTCGAAGTCTTCCGATTCTAAAATATATGTGCATGAATACGTTTACCAATAGCCGTTCCCGACATTAGCACAAAATGCATGTTGTAAAAAATTTACAGATATTATTACTAAGAACTACTATCGATAGCTTCACATGTGTAGAAACTCATTAACAGCTCTATTAACATCTTCGATAGGTATACTGGGGTATAGAGCCACAACATCAGTGAATAATATTGTATTGCTGCTATCTACTGCAGTATTTTTCATAATAAGTAGGAAATCTAACGTGTCCTCAATGTGTATGATGGAACAAATTTTTCGATTAGAACGTCTCTCAGTCGGCGTACTACAGCCCCGAAACTACCGGTCTACCCGACACGCCTGGCATCGTGTGAAACTACGGAATCTATCATCGGTAGAAATAAGGATGAAAAAATTACCGACTGAATTGAAAACCGTTGTAGTGAGAGCGAATTGATAAAACATTGCTCGCAATCTATAATCGCGTATTACAAAACCGTTTATTTCAAAAAGTCGCGGCATTGTGGCCGGGATTTCGCAAATTAGAAAGAAAGCGACGAGCGCAACGACATTTCTGAGAGCGCGGATATCGATGACATTGTTGCGGGCGACGGAATCACTTCGACGAAGAGACCGTCGAGCTGTGGTCGCACGATATAAAACAAACATTAACAGAAAATTGACAACTATCAAAAAACAAGTAGGGAATATTGACGTTATGAACATGTAAACATAATTGGTGTAATTTGTGATGAGTTTTGTGAGAAAATCAGTATATTTGAAGAGTGTATAACCACTGTACTGGGTATAAACACGAATATCTAATCTAAGACAAGGCAAGTGATAAAGTCCTGGGAATGAGCCTTGTATGATATAATGCCAGTTTGCCAACGCGCTTAAGGTAACCACACAAATCATAATTGATAGTAGTTTTCTTTGTGTCCAAAATCGCACCGCTCGCAACGGAAATGAAATCACCACTAGCCGATCAACACTGAGCAAAACAACCGACCAATTCCTCGATGTCTCTAACCAGAGAAACATATATCAAAATATGAACGAAATCCAACCCCCGAATTCGAGCGCGTAAAAACGAAACATGACGTCACCCATAATCGCGTAAACGTACAACGCCCGAATCGGGTACAAAAACGCGAACGAAACGAGAAACGATAAATCAAAACAAGCTACGAATTTGCATACGTAGTATGATTTTCGTTTCAAACGTTCGATCGTAACGATAGTACAATCGCATGGACGTAAAACGTATCGATGTAAACTTTTCGTATCGGTAAAGTTTTTACGCACGACACGTCAGATGAATTCGTAACAGACGTCATCACTGAGTGAAGGACCCGAGGTTTATCAGCTGGAAGGAATTCAAGATATATTATATTGGCACGAGCATTAACTCTTATATATTCTATCATTGAATTACAGGTTCTAGATGAGATATTTGATACTATTGATAGCACAAGCTTTTTAAATTGTATATTCGATACTCTAAGATTTCGAGTTTTAAATTCATGAAACGTAACACATGTTGACTCGGTATTGAGTTATGAAGTTACCAATTAGTTCGAGGTGAATTCTAAAAAAAAAAATCTCCTGGATGCAAAATGTCCCATGCTAGCAAATTGTGTCTATTCAAAACCGAAGGATGTAAATTGAAGGCAATTCCTTTTAGAATACGCCAAATGTAACCACGGTTGTGCCGATGATTTGGCTGTATTTGTGGACATTTCGGTTAGATACACCAATCACCAATATCAGACATTGGTAGAAAACAACACCATCGCTCGGAATATCTTTCACCGACTTATCTTTATTACGTACTACCATTGACTGAGTCCATGGTACTACGCAATAGTGTTGTAACACGGTCATTATAAGTTGGGTCATGATAAGTTTACAATGTTAACAATACTTTCTTCTAAAACTCTTGATAACGATGTATGACTTTATTTTCTTCAAACAAGCTTGTCACAAATGTCTGATGAAACCAACACTATCCGCATTGATTGGCCACTGTTACTTGACCGACTGATACACGCCCCAAACCGTAGCGGCGCGGAGTTAAAATCTCTAACGGTACTAAATCCTAGTAAATGAGGGCAGATGCAGTCAATAATAGGTCCGATACGAATGGGAAAGCCTAGGTCGATTCCACCTGTGGGGAGGACATAATAAGGGGCCAACGACGGCATTAGACTATAGTGATAATCAGTTTAAATTCGATTTGGAAAGCTTAGGTCGGGCTATCAGTTGGTTTTTTTATAACCAAATAGATGTAACAAGACATTTTTCACCAGTAATTATTGGTCAATTTGTGGATCGATCATTGTATTTTGATCGAATGGCTTGAATTGATCACTTGTGATTGTCTGATTTCTATAGGTTTCTTGCTTAAAACTGATTACCTAATATTGAACAAATAAACATTAGTGCATGATCAACAATGGGCTTGGTAGATCATGACATGTTTTCAAAATACTGCTAAAACCTACAGAAAAAATTAATTCATAGTGCCTACTTGTTTGCCACTCAAATTGAAGTTGTCAATTTAACTATAGATATACGTCTTGTTGATATTTTTTTCCATTGGGCGGGATTCGAACCCGATGGCATCATTCAATTCTACAATTGAGGCGCTCGTCATCTATGAATAAGTGAAACTATATTGAAGGCGACGTTCTCCACGGTTACACACCAGCGGCGCGATGCCTCACCACACCAGCAAATTGTCAAGTGAACATATCATTTGCGACGGAATAATCCGTCAAGGGTGGTCAGAAAATAGTCCCCTGTGGCTCAGTTGCTCGTAGCTTTTACTAACGCTAGAAAAGTTAAAATGTAATTTTTCATTTTAAATAATCCGACATCAACATTCAGTGTAACAGCGATTTAGTTAATACACGCGCAGCCTTTTCTCCAGGCGAACTATGCGCCTCAAAAAATATTTATCAAAATGAACTCGATTTTGGTCAGTTTTAATGAAACTGTCTTTTACTAGAATCAAGTTCTAGAATTATATATGTATTCGAAAAATTGATTATGGGAGATTCAACGAATGTTCATAATTCTAATAGATTTAATAGAAAAAATTTTAATCAATCGGAAGTTAATTAGTCAAATTTTAGGGCAGTGAAAATTGAGCCAGGCCGGTTACTGGCGAAATCAAGTTTATCGACTGACTGCGGTTCTTAATAGTTTGACGATAGGATATCTTCTTTCCAGTAAAAGCCAATAAGGCCTTATGTCCCGGTCTAATGTTCCGTGTTCAATATACATAACTGCGTGCATATCATAACCAAACATGAAAAGAACCGGGAATTTGAGTTTTACGATTACGAAGTTAGCTAAAAAGTTATGTAAATCGAATACGTTAATCGTCTAGAGAAGCAAGCGTACGATTTGATTTGGAAGAATGCGTATATTAGCCAAACCAGTGCCATCACAGAAAAATGCAATAGTGTCTGTTGACATGTTGTTCATATATCAATTTTTTTTTGTATCGACGGAACCGAGCTAAATCGACAACTGAAGGTTCTGAACATTTTGAGTCCGATAGTGACAATATATTATATGCAATAGAAAAAGCTATTGACGTATATCTGACCTGGGGCCTATTTTCCTTATTTCACAGGCTTTGTCGGATGCTTTGAGGAAACGGAAAACACCGCACTTACCGTAGCGAGGATCGGAGCCTCCCTTTCTCAGATGGAGCCGTCAATCTGCCAACAGCAATGTTCTTTGATTGGCTACGCGTCAGTTTGTTTCTTTTTTATTCATACCCATGAATCAGAATGATATGCACATATAAAACAGCGGTGTAAATAAATTATAAATATTACAGATATGCGGGCGTGACAGAAGGTAGTGTATGCCTGTGCGGACGCTCGCAACCTGGCAATGGATCATCCCAATGCACGATACCGTGTCTGGGAAATAGCTCCTTTTATTGCGGTGGAACTAAAAACGCTTGGTCAGTTTACACTGCGCCCGTTAGCCTGAAGACAATAGGACTAAATGTAACAGGTAGTCGCCCAGACGGTACGTATTTCAATTATTGCGAAATCAATATGAAAAAGAATAGAACGCGGGTTCCAAAGTAAAAGTTTAAGGATCCCTCTGCAGTTCAAAATAACTGTATAACCAATCACAATGATATTAATGTTCGAGAAACGTGAATTACGTGTAACAGTAACGGTCCTGTTCTAAATAATTCAAAATTCGTTAACTTTTCTTTCATCAGGAAATTTTGACCTATTCAGTGACGCAAACGTGCACCCCTTCCCATCTTCACTGACATTGGTAAATTCTACGGTAAATTTTACGTTCGTATTTTCCGATCGGCCCCGACGTGTACCTCAGACAACAGGTAACATCACAACGCAAGTCGTTGGCGCCGGGAAACAAGCGATAGGGGTCACTGTTCAGGACACGCTTAACTTCGAGCGATCTTCGAAATTGATTCAGGTACGTTTTGAAGGAAAATGACGACAACACAACGTTATATAGACACCAAACACGAATTGAAATATACGCTCAATGTCTAAACATAAGTCATCGTTCGTCATAAATGCCGTTCCAAAAAAAAACAGGAAACAACAAACCAAAATATAGCTGCAAAGCAGCGATAACGGGTTTTCTGCACAGTCTTAGAATCCTGTTCAACGGTGGATTTCGACGAAGCATTTGATAAGGCGCAACATCAGCCATTACTAAACAGGCTATTAGGAAACAGTATCAATGATAGGTCGCCCAAATGGCTCAGCAGTTATCTCTGAACGAAAACTTGTAGCCGAAATCAACGGAACGCCTCATCTTGGAATAAGTCGGTCAAACTAGTGGAGTCACGCAAGGTAGTATCCTAAGTTGTCTTCTGTTTAATGTCCTGACAAATGACATACACAGTAATCCAACATATACCAGACCGAGTAAATTTCCAAATCGACCTTAACACGCTGTTCGACCAAAAACTTAATGTTCCAACAAGAAAATCTTGTTCGAATGAAAATAATTCTGTTTGATCGAACAATACGCTTTTTGCTTGAACCAAAAATTTTCTTCATTCTGACAAAAAATGTGTTCGAATAAAAAGCTATGTTATTGTTGAAATGAAAAATATTTAGTCCCGGCAAAAAAATTTGGTTGAGCGAAAACAATTTCGAACGAATGTTTGAATGAAAACAATTCTGTTCGATTGAACGAAATACTTAATACTTTCGGTTCGAGAAAAAACTTTTTTCAATATACTTGTTCGAACGAAAAACTTAATGTTCTGACAAAAAAATTCTGTTCAAATTAAAACGATTCTGTTCAATTGAACGATTGTTCGAACGAAAAACCTTTCGTTTGGACAAAAAAAAGTTTGTTCAACTTTGTTCTAACGATTTTTTCAAATTGGTTCAATCGTATAGAATATTATTGGTTCGAACGAAATAAATTTTGTTCCGACGAACGAATTTTCAAGTGAAAGGTCTTTTGAATGAAAAAAAGATATTTCTGGTGCTCCGCAGTTACTTAAAGCCGGACATAGGTTGGTCTTGCGACACGATGCGATCCTTGCGTTGCATCGCAAGTTTCGGTGCAAGTCGGTCGCAATACGATTGTGTGCGACTAGTTTCTGCCAGTCGCTAGAGCGCGTCGGTTGGTTGTGACAGTCGTGTCGCGTTGCAGAAAGTAGAATACGTACGACTCCATGTGACTGGCGTTGCTGAAAGATGAGGATGCCAGTGATATGAGGACTGAGTTTCAAGTCGTCAAAACGTCACGATATGTCGACATATTCATGTGATCTTGATGCGATATATCACGATATATCGACATAAATATGGCGACTTCTAGAGTTTGAACGCGACAACTCGAGGCCCTTTATCGCTTCCGTACTATATCAGATTAATCGACTTCAAAATAGGCGAAAGCATAAGTCTTTATTACGTTATTAATTGGCCTAATTATTCAAAAGCTAATAAAGTGGGCGACAAAACCAAAAAAATTAAATGTCGCGGGCGATAAAACCAAAATAATCAATTGTCGCGGGCGATAAAACCAAAATAATCAATTGTCGCTGGCGATAAAACCAAAATATTGAATTGTCGCGGGCGACAAAACCAAAAAAATGAATTATCGCGGGCGATAAAACCAAAATCTTGAATTGTCGCGGGCGACAAAACCAAAATATTGAATTGTCGCAGGTGACAAAACCAAACTAATGAATTGTCGCAGGCGATAAAACCAAAATAATGAATTGTCGCAGGCGATAAAACCAAAATAATGAATTGTCGCAGGCGATAAAACCAAAATATTGAATTGTCGCAGGCGATAAAACCAAAATATTGAATTGTCGCGTGGGACAAAACCAAAATATTGAATTGTCGCGGGCGACAAAACCAAACTAATGAATTGTCGCGGGCGATAAAACCAAAATAATGAATTGTCGCGGGCGATAAAACCAAAATAATGAATTGTCGCTGGCGATAAAACCAAAATATTGAATTGTCGCGGGCGATAAACCCAAAATAATCAATTGTCGCGGGCGATAAAACCAAAATAATCAATTGTCGCTGGCAATAAAACCAAAATATTGAATTATCGCGGGCGATAAAACCAAAATCTTGAATTGTCGCGGGCGACAAAACCAAAATCTTGAATTGTCGCGGGCGACAAAACCAAAATATTGAATTGTCGCAGGTGACAAAACCAAACTAATGAATTGTCGCAGGCGATAAAACCAAAATAATGAATTGTCGCAGGCGATAAAACCAAAATAATGAATTGTCGCAGGCGATAAAACCAAAATATTGAATTGTCGCAGGCGATAAAACCAAAATATTGAATTGTCGCGTGGGACAAAACCAAAATATTGAATTGTCGCGGGCGACAAAACCAAACTAATGAATTGTCGCGGGCGATAAACCCAAAATAATCAATTGTCGCGGGCGATAAAACCAAAATAATCAATTGTCGCTGGCAATAAAACCAAAATATTGAATTGTCGCGGGCGACAAAACCAAAATATTGATTTGTCGCGGGTGACAAAACCAAATTAATGAATTGTCGCGGGCGATAAAACCAAAACAATGAATTATCGCGGGCGATAAAACCAAAATATTGAATTGTCGTGGGTGACAAAACCAAAATATTGAATTATCGCGGGTGACAAAACCAAACTAATGAATTGTCGCAAGCGATAAAACCAAAATAATGAATTGTCGCAGGCGATAAAACCAAAATATTGAATTGTCGCGGGCGACAAAACCAAAATATTGATTTGTCGCGGGTGACAAAACCAAATTAATGAATTGTCGCGGGCGATAAAACCAAAACAATGAATTATCGCGGGCGATAAAACCAAAATATTGAATTGTCGTGGGTGACAAAACCAAAATATTGAATTATCGCGGGTGACAAAACCAAACTAATGAATTGTCGCAAGCGATAAAACCAAAATAATGAATTGTCGCAGGCGATGAAACCAAAATAATGAATTGTCGCGGGCGATAAAACCAAAATAATCAATTGTCGCTGGCGATAAAACCAAAATATTGAATTGTCGCGGGCGACAAAACCAAAAAATGAATTGTCGCGGGCGATAAAACCAAAATCTTGAATGGTCGCGGGCGATAAAACCAAAATATTGAATTGTCGCGGGCGACAAAACCAAACTAATGAATTGTTGCGGGCGATAAAACCAAAATAATGAATTGTCGCGGGCGATAAAACCAAAATAATGAATTGTCGCTGGCGATAAAACCGCGACAAAAAAAAATTGTCGCGGGCGATAAAACCAAAATAATGAATTGTCGCGTGCGACAAAACCAAAATAATGAATTGTCACGGGCGATAAAACCAAAATAATGAATTGTCGCGGGCGATAAAACCAAAATATTGAATTGTCGTGGGCGATAAAACCAAAATATTGATTTGTCGCGGGTGACAAAACCTAATTAATGAATTGTCGCGGGCGATAAAATCAAAATAATGAATTGTCGCGGGCGATAAAACCGAAATAATGAATTGTCGCGGGCGACAAAACCAAAGTTATTGTTTTGTTGCGTTATTTTAGTTTTGTCGTTTTGTCATAATGTCGCCCTCATTTGCATATACGTGTTTTTTTTTTTACGCATGGCCCTTATCAGCCACCATACTAAAGCCATAAGGTCGCGTAAAACTCGATAAACACATCAAGCGACACAGCGAACGATCTCCTTTCCCCCACAGCGAACGCTTAACCTAGTAGAGGCTACTAGCCTATGTAGGCATATGTATATGCGTAGGCCTAACATCCGGACAGATTGGTCGTAGGCCTATTGAATAACAACCCACCTAAATATCGTAAATTTTGTTTTGAAGTTCAATCCAATGAGTCCGTTAATAAACGCAACAATTATACTGTGTTTGTTTGAGACAGTAAAGCTCAGTACCGGTAGGCCTAAAGCCGCGTCAAACTCGATAAACACTTCAAGCGACACAGCGAACGATCCCTTTCCCCCACAACGAACGCTTACTCCGAATGTCAAGTGTGAGTCCAGCATACGGAAAGGATTGTGTTATATACTTGTATTTAGTAAATACCTTGTGCATTTGACAATAATCGGTATGTACTGTAGGAAATATAGAGTATTGATGGTATTGATATAGAGGTTGAAGCCCGCGGCCGAATAAAGTAATATACTCTTTTATTTTGATACCTCGTCGACATAACAGCTTTTCTCCGCTATATCTCTTCGGCGTGTTTCGTTTAGGCCTACGACTCCCCGGTACACGTATGATTTATCTTAGTAAATACACGGTTAATTTGATAAAGAAAACTAGGTATTGCTGAACTAATTGCATGAGGCCCGCAGCCAAATCACTGGTAGTAATAAATTAATTTGTACTCGATTTGATTCTCATGATGAGGTGAAACTCGCAGCTGATCCCCGGAACGACGATGTAGTGACACACGTCGATTCGTCGATGTTTACGGCTCGAAAGTGCTTTTAAAATCTAAAGTAGTAAATTTCCTGTATATCGGTAATACGATTTGATGAGGAAAATGGGCTATTGTTAAAATTAGTTTTTAAAAACCGCGACAGAATGTGCAATCTTTGGGTAATAAATTTGTTAATTTATGCTTGAATTGATAATTGATGTGACAAGAAACGTGCGGTAGATTTCGGAAAGAGGACTTAGAAAAACATGTCGGCTCTTTGAATGGGGCTCAATTTTACGGCCCGACAGTGCTTTTGTTACGATGATTCTTCAAAATACGCACGGGGTATTTGTAGATCGAAGTGAGCTGAATGATATCAGACGGATTGTATCGACAACAGCGGCATGGTAACAAAGCCTTTGTTCTTTTAGTAAAAATAGTGTGGAAGAAAATAATAATAATAATAATCACGCGGATATCAATAGGGTTTTCTGTGAAATAACAGAAAACCCTAATAAATGTACAAAATTACACATTATCGCAAGTTAATGATAACCAGGAATTCGAATATATACACAACCGTATTCATACGATATCATCCACTTAGTTTTAACTAGAGAAAATAGTCCACAAAAAAATTGAACAAATAAGATTTGAGATCATTAATAGGAACATGAAATGACCACAGCGTCAGTACACCAAATGCGAGATTCAATACAAAGATCACTAGATCTCATTCATGAGATGTTAGTTACGCACTTAGACTGAGCATGGACGTATAAACTAGATTAGTTTATACGTCTTTATATAGTTATAGACTCTTAGTTTATACGTCCATGAACTGAGCATGGACGGTTGAACTACATGAAATGTAATAAATGATACAAATATAAAAACCACACACGTATTACAACGTAGATTTTAACTTGTACAACTTTTTGCTGCATGGGTTAGAGATAAAGCGTATTGAATGTTTATATTCCTTTTTAGGCCATATAATATGGTGGCTGATTCGGACCATACTATAAAATTTTCTGTACGGCTAGAGCAACGATACAAAAATTTCCATATTGGCCCGTTTTTTGATTTTCTCGCACGAGAATTCTTTTTGAAGTCTCACGCGAGAAAACCAAAAGTTTTGACTTCTCGCGCGAGAGAACCACAATGTTTTGAATTCTCGCAAGAGAAAACCAAAAAATGGGCCAATGTGAAATTTTTTAGTATGGCCCGAATCAGCCACCATAATATAAAAACGCGTATAGCATAAGTTCGGAATAATAATTGTAGAAAACCATGCAAAAATTGTTTGTTTCTCATTAGTTTCATTTTCCGCACGCGTCAAAAAAGTTCGTCGGTATAAAAATGAAAAAAAATGCGCATCCCGCAGACAGAAATCTGGTCTCGTTTCTTTTTTTAAACTCTCCCCTACGCACCCCGATAAACAACCTGGTCACACGTTTTTCTTTTTTTGCTTCACGGTTGCTACCCAATTGTTACTTAGAAGGAGTAATTTGATAACGAAGTGCAGCTTTACATTACATCATGATACATGGTCGTTAACGCCTAAATTTCCCTAATTAAAAGATAAAAAATAGTCGCTTGCCTTAATCAATTTTGGAATTCGGAATATGGCTTATCATTTTTCTCTTTTTTCAAAAGCAATGTAAAAATAGATAATATTTCCTTGCATCGATATTCGATAAGCCTATATCTTACTATAAGAGATGGGATCATAACGATCATCTTTTTAACCAAAAGATCTTTTTTTTCTATTTCGATACGTATATTGTTGTCAATTGGGTAAAAAAGCTATTTCGTCATCAGGTTGAGGAAATATCGTTTAGACCGCATTTGCAATGCCCATCTTCGGTGAACGAGTCGCAGAGATTTGAATGTACCGTTCAACTTGTTCAAGGCGTCAAAGCTAGAAAACTGGAAGTTGATCTAGATGACGGCACCGTACTGAGATTCGACAATCAAGGTATCCGAAAATGACAAATTTTCAGCAACTCAATCGATACTGGGACCGGTTGCTCAAAGGTTGGTTAAAATAACCGGTGGATAAGTCCCTAACCATCGGTTAGTTAACCACAGGTTAAATTCAGTTCCCCAAAACCTCGGTTTGCCAATCGGTGGTTCAGGTTCCTAAACCAGTGGTTAAATCATTAATTCACTCGTTGGCCCAGTTTTCATACGCCCTCTCGCACTTTGAATGGAGTCTGTTTTGATCGATAATGACAGGAAAATTGAAAAAAAGGGAATCCAATTTTAGAGAAAAAAAAATTCAACGCTTTTAATACTTGAAAGGTAATGTTGTGGCGCGATTTCTGTCTGTGCCTCTTCCAAGGTCCTCTCTTACAAAATGAAACCTTTCTCATAAACATTCTTCCGAAAATTGATTTATTTAGCTTTCTAATTCTTGACCAACCCAATTTATCCGACGGTTAAAAGTTTGACCAACCTTTGAGCAACCGTTCCTAGGTATATGAAAATCATTCACTAACTTACTAACTAAACTCACTAACTGACAATTTGACTTGAACATTGCGTTGAACATACGATCATTTCAATAACGTAAAACGTCTTCAGAAAAACTTGACACAAAAGTTAAGGTCTAAGTAACTACATGGCCTAATAAAGCATGTACCGAGGCGGCTAGTGCTTAAGCAAACCCATGGTCACTCAAATCCTCAACAACGCCAGAGAGACTAGAGCAAACTAATTCTATTGTTTTATGTTCTTTCCATTATCTGATCTAAATTGCAGAGTCAACCGTGTTCTCAGTGGGAACGACCGAATGTCCGGAAAGCAATTGCACAACTGCAAGCATCACTAAAAAGCATTATCTACTTAATGATATCATTAGATATCACGGCACCATAGGACAATATGAGATAGACGTTGGAAAAATCGGGGATTTCACATTCGAGGTGAGGTTTACATTTTTATCAATGCCCGGCAATCCATCATCGATGAAAAACCGAAATCAAGGACCCGATATCATAATTGTCTGTTATTATGATCACTTTTCATTTCTTATCTAACCTATTCAAAATTTCTCCCAAAATTGATTAGGGAAAATGGGCGCTGAAATCCCCTAATTAGAAACTACTTGGTTTAGGGTTTAGGAAAAATTAAGTTTATTTGAAAAAAATACTACTGTTCTTCAGTGACACATCCTGACGAGATGTAATTTTGATGGCGCTGACATTTCAAATGTTCAAAGCTTTTGTTTTCAACGATAGATTATGTTACATAAATACATAATAACCATTCTTGACAAACTTTACCTTTAATGAGTGATGGATTATACTGAAATATGAGTGATTGAAAAGCGAATATTGGAAGGAATTTTCACACCGCGTGTATATTATCGTTTAGATACAGCGGCCCAGATGTCAACCTTGGAAGGTGTTTTGTTTCCGATCGTACCGTTGCATCGACCCTGTTTTAACGCAATGCTCGAAATCTGAATCAGTCTGGGCTTTGAAATGTCAGTCGCCATCGGTGTACAGTTTCCAAAAGAAAGCTTGCGTCGACAGCGCCGGGAAAGTGAAGATTCAAAGCTATTTCAAGAATTACGATAAAGTACACAGATTCTTCAGGACGGTCGTTTCTATTTCGCAAGCGATATCGAAGACCGGTAGACAGACGTTTCAGATAGTGACTGGTAACACTACCGTTCAGCCGGGCGATGTCATCGTCGTTCAAAGCCCGAGTGTGACGCTGAGAAAGTTTCCGATCACTGCATATACCTCCGTACTGAATAACGCGGCATCGAAATACGCAACACGCGATTACCGGATAATGGTTCAAGCTCATTTTCTTCGCGCTCTTGAAGTGCGATTCGCTCACACCTATACACCACAATCAACGAAGGATACGTTCAACGTGACCGCTTCGGTGTTCGGCGGTGAAAATTCAACGGTGGCCGTCAACGTTCTTGTGCCGATTAGCAATGTGAAGATTGATTCACCTGCCGCCGGTAGGTTACACGCAGACGATAAGTATTAAATAACAGTCCAACAGCATTCATCACCAGGCCTACTTACTAACAGATACACACTATCCGTGTAAGATGGATGACGGGAGAAATCCCACAATAATTCATTCAAAAGATGAAAAATTCTTGAATAGAAGATTATATATGTTGAGAATTTTTATACATTCTGTTAATATTTCATTTTGTTTCTCAGTACGCCTCATGATGGCTAAACGTTGCTCAAAATATATACCCATCCATTCAAGAATTTTTCATCTTTGACTGAATTATTGTGGGATTTCTCTCGTCTACTTACAAACAGTTCATGAACTGAGAAAACCTAATTTCTTTCTTTCATCGAAGCAAAAACAAACGAAACAGTGACATTCTCAATACCGCCTCATTATGGCAGTGATGTGAAATATGTTTGGAAATTCTCCGCGAACGGTTCAGCGACGAATGAAACTACCGAAAATCAAACTACTCGTTCGTACACAAAATCAGGCACCTACGACGTGTCTTTGAATGCCATGAATGATGTCAGCTTTGAAGGAGTTTCGGTAAGTATAAAAATCGGCACTTCCCGCCATCTTGTCCCTGCGCTCAGAAAGCAGTGTGAAACAAAGATAAATTGATGCCATTTATGGTATGCCCACAATCTTTTATACATTTCCATAATAGTTACTCACATCATCTTATATATCCCGACAAAACACTATGTCTATTTTCAGTCATTTGATTGGCCAGTGGTTCGTCACACGTGCGGCTATAATATGCTACCTAATATGGGGATTTAGAAAAAACTACTGGGGCCGGTCTTATAGAATTGTATTACCTTTAACCCGGGGGCTAACTTAATTCATTTTCAATTGAATTAGCCCCCGAGTTCGAGGTAATACCGGTCTATAAAATCGGGCCCAGGGATATATCTTATTGGATATCTCTAATAAAGTATCGTCACGTGATCTTTACCTTTCAGAAACAAATCATAATTCAAGACGAGGTTCTGCAGTTGACGGTGAATGCAAGTAAACAATTCATCAAATTGGGTGACTCCGTTGAGGTAGCCTGGTACATTTCTCAAGGTATATACTATTGATGTATCTCTTGTGAAAAATCCCTGAAATCTTAATTAACTACATCAAGGAATGAGTGCTCAATCTGTGCTCGGCAAAATATAGGTACTGATGTTGAAAGCGTAATGACAATGGAAGCTGATAAAACGGTTAGGATCAAACCTGGAACTAAAGAATCGCAACAAAGTCATAACGGTAGATATTATAAATATATTAGTTAATAGGCACTCCGACAATGAAGATATCATTAATTACAAAATCATAATGCTTGATTCGATCTCGGATCTCGGAATCAGCAAATCATCTTTGCGTTAACAGTCCCGGGGCCCAGCAGAAAACTAAGCGTATAGACGAACTGGTTACCAATGACCGAAACCATTATACATGGCAAATCTTTCAAAGATCCATTGGTAAAAACCAGAGTCTGGCATTTCATGACTCCTGTATTTACCTCATGGGACCCGCCAAACAAGGGGTAAAAACTGATTAAAACAAAATTTTCATAGGCACCCATCACTACCAGTTGCATTCGAACGTCTACCCTAAAGTGATCTGGGCTCCTGGATTATGATATGTAATATCTCAATGTATCATAGGAATGGGCGGAACACTGGTTTATACATACGCAACACCTGGCAGCAGAACTGTAGTGGTAAACGCGACTAACATGGTCAGCTGGCAAGTGGCAAACTTCACCGTACACGTACAGGCACCTGTCGGAAAACTGACGATGGAATCGCCAGTAAACGTGGCTGTTGATACGTCGAGAACGCTGACTTTCACGACAAAGACCGGGACAGAATTGATATTGAACGCCACTATCGACGGCGTTTCAATAGCCGATGTTTCGTTGTTGCGAACAACCCCGACCATCAAAGGAAAAATTGTTATTCCAGGCCAGAAAAACGTCCACAACTATACACTTAATTTGACCGTCTACAACGATATAAGTGTTTCAACAGCCGTTTCGGTGATAGAAGTCGACGTGCCGTTTACGGACACGGAGGTCCTTTCGGTGGACCGTCCGTTCGCTCCGACGGCCGAGGATGTGAATATTACCGTAGCGCCGGTAACAGCCACCCGGGTAACTGCACAATACGAGTTCGGAGACGGGACGCCCTCGGCAAACGATTGGTTCCAATCTAGCGACAATTATACGACCGTCTCTACGTTGCATCGATTTTCTAATCCGGGCAACTTTACGATCAAAGCTACGCTGAAAAATCCGCTCGGAAGCGTGTTCAGGGAATTCGCGGTTCTCGTCCAACATCCGGTGAGAGCGATCAATTTCTCGTCGAATTCGCCGCTCGTTTTGCAACGTGATAAAAAAACCGACATGCTGATACCGCTAAAAGGTAAATATTTCAGCCGAATTGATTTGTGTTTTTATAAATTTTCTATCAAAATGAAGTGTATCAAAACTGCTAATTCGTGCAAACCAAATATGGAATGTTGACCGTTTTTTCCAATTGTATCTATCTTACGAAACTTAACGAATCTGACGGTGACATTTGCACCCATCCATTTTAGGAATGGTAGGGACGAACTTCATTGCTGCTGCTGGAATCCCGTTCCCAACGGATCCTATGTACGCAATTTGGGTAGACGATTATAATCTAACAGACAACGGACATTTCACCCTCGACGACCGTCGAATCAACTTCACCATAAACAAGCCAGGAACTTACCTGGTGCACGTGAATATTTCCAATCTAGTTAGTTTCCTCAACTACACCCATCGAGTCGAGGCGGATATAAAGATAGACAGCGTCAAATCCGCCTATTTTGGAGTTAATATCGCCAAAATCGGTATAAACCTCAAGTTTGGAGCGACGGTTATGGGGGGATCACGGGTAAAATTGATTTTCGAATTTCAAGACGGATTGAACGAAACGGTCGACGCCGAAGTCGGCAAACTCAAGCAAGTGCAACACGCTTTTCAAACGGATGGCCAGTTTCTCGTCAACGTAACGGCCTTTAACAGCGTCAGTGTGTTATCAACGACGAACAACATCCCGATGGTTATTCAAATCCCAATCGATCACGTGGGGTTGCATTTCATTACAACAACTAACGCCCCGATCCAGGAAATACCCCAAGGCGCCACCTACAACGCAAAATTCCAAGTGAAACTGGCAGAAAATAAACCTTTCCCGACTAATTCAACGTGCGCGATTGATTTCGGTGACGGCGAAAATGTAACGGAATTGATCGGCCAAAACGCCGCGCTCGGTCGAAGGAAAAGAAGGAGTTTAAGCCCTTCATTGTGCACAGTAGCTGGTGGATGCGTTTTGATAGAAATTCCACACGTTTATAAAAACGGTAATCCATTCCAAGTTCGGGCAAACCTCACCAACGCTGTCTCGCAGAAATCTTTGAATATTACGGCCAACATATATGCAAAAATTGTGAACTTAGGCTTTAAGATCATGTATCTCGATCCCTATATCCCTGGATCGGACAAGTTGCGCGGTGGCTGGATGTTAAACGGTAAACCGAATGCCTACCCGACTAGTTATGTAGTCTATGGCATTGCCACGCGCGACTGGGGCTCGCACATGCATTTAACGTGGAAATTCGGCGCAAAAACCAACGCCGTCATCTACAATAATCTAACATCGAGTGAACACGTGTTCAACACTCCGCAGACGATCGCGGTGGAGCTCTCGGCCTCAAACGTATTGAATGCTGCCACAGCACCGGTGCAAACCATAGAACTGAGATACCCCGTGGGCGATATTAATCTAATCGTGGACCCAATCGTTATCAGGAATACGAGTATATCAGCGACATTGAAACTAGGAAATAACGCCGAAGGAGCTTGCTATTATATAGATTTCAAAATTGCTACGCCTTGTCGGGAGTACATGTACGGCGACGCCGCATCCTGTCAGAGAGGCGAACACGGTTCAAAAATAGCCGCTATAGCGCCTGATTGCAAGAAATTCTTCACTGCCAATGAACGTAGTCAATATAGCAACGGTATACAGTTGCCGAAAATGAAAATGATGACGGCCGCTTTTTATTCCGTTATACTGGACGCGGTAAACGTCGTTAGTCGTCGGACTTTACCGATCCCTTTAGTGGTTACTCGCGGGCCGTGTTATCCCCCGAATGTCACTCTTCAAATCCCGGATGTATGCGCGAACATGCGATATCCTGACTGTGGGGACTATCGAAGATACCCAGGCGCCTTCGGCGTGCTACGATCGGAGAGTCTCGTCGTAAATTCCGTCCCGATTCTGAATTGTACTTCGTCGAAAATCGCCAATTACACTTGGACCATTTTCAAACAGGAAAACGGCGAGTTCGTCGAGATGACCGAAGACGAGTTGAACGGTACTGTACTATCGTCTTCTAGTTTGCGTATGATTTACTTCGCGCCTCGGTTTTTCTCGTACGGGAACTATCGGCTGGAATTGAACGTATCCATGCACGAAGAGCAGGGTATTTTCAAGGTTGTGTCTGGTGATATTTTCGTAATAAGAACGCCGTTAGTCGTCAACATCAAAGGCGGCTACGAGACAACTATGAAATGGTTCGCTAACGTGACGGTGTCCGTCGGTGATTCTACCTACGATCCCGACGATCCGGATAGAGACATGTCGAAGTTGAAATTCGATTGGTATTGCAAAAAATACTGCGAAACTTTCGCCACATATGACCAGTATTTTAACGTGATGAGTGAAGGGAGGTTGTGTAATCCAGGGGATTTGACTCCGTTATTAGATGCGGCCAGCGCCAGCCAGTCCAGTAGACCACTCACCACCGTCGGATGTGTCAAATACGCAGATGAAATACAATATCCAGGTAGGAATTGAATCTAGAACATATAAAATGTATGTACATAATGAATGAATGTGTACTGTAATTCATAATGAAAACAGCAGAAACGACGAATTTCCTTTTAAGAAATCCGTTCTCCGTTTTGGCGCCCGCACCAAAACAACAACAAAAAAACGAATTCTCTCTAAAAATCCATCCTGGCCATAACATCTAGTGTGTTTGGTCCTTTCGACCCTTGAAAACCGATGGAACTGGTATCTTATCTACGAACAGTTAGAATTCCCTTTTTACAACTGCAGGTTTAATGTATGACGCAAAAGGCAAACGTATCGATACGGCCAGCTTCGTAGTTGATACCGCTAACTGGAACGAAGCTTTCAACTTAACGTTGAAACTCATGGTACTGAAATATGACCCGTTTTGGGGCGGCCTGAGAGCAGCGTATTTTGAGCAGTCAGTATCAGTGGTTAACGGCGACCCACCTGACATCAAAATGATGTAAGTGTTATCTTTGTAGTACGAATACAGTTAAGTCCCCTTCGTAGGACGTCTACCTTGTCCGCCGTAGATCCCCAAGCGTACGCGGCTAAATCTGACATTAATAGGCTTTAAACCTTTCATTACAAGGGTTTTTTTTTAAATTTTTTTTCAATAACAAAATAATTGCTTCATCATATCAGCCTCGATTTTAAATCTAGAAACTTTCACAAGTTACTAATTCATCGTATTCATGATTTCTTTTGCTCCTAATTCATTATACTTTGATTTATCCTATTTGTTGTTCTGTAATTATATATCTACTAAAGTTATATTCATCTTAATTTCTAGATCTCGTGATTTGAAAAAATTTATTTCTTCCGACATTTGATTCAAATTCATTACAACTTTTTGCTTATTTTATGCAGTCCTTCCGAGGTTTTGTGTGGAAAATACTCAAACAATAATTTTATTTTAAATACGAATTTCCGTTCCCTTCCGTTTTAAAACGTCCAAAATAGCTCATTTTTATTTTTTCCCTTCGTTCTCCCACTTTTTTGAAAAAAATCCCTACTCCGAGTAACTAAAAACGGCCTCGATATCACACATGTAAACTGTACGGAATCGATGACGTTTCTCAAAAAAAACTTCAAGACACATTTTCGGTAATTTCTGCAAAACCTTTGCGTAAATTTTGGTAATCGTTTTTGTTTTTAGATGTGTTACGAACTGTCAAACTAAAATGAATCCCAGCAGCCGATTTTCAATAGGAACGACCATCACAAATTTCCCGGGGCTTCGCGATTTCGGTTTCGAGTAAGTTTATACGACCCTTCTCCAATCATAGGTAATGATAATCAAATCATTCGATGTTTTCCAGATAATCCGAAGTAATAGGTAACAAACTGGATAAGGCGTGAAGATACACAACATCCGTATAAGATAAATATGCGGGAGAAATCCCATAATAAATTCAGCCAAAGGTCATAAGTTCTAGAATGGAAGTGTATATTACAGTTGTGTTGTTACAGCGCACATGATAAATAACAGTGGCCCCTACTTCGTCGGCGCCAACAAAGTAAAATGCGACGACTAAGATGGATTTTCGCGAGAACGAATGCTCAAAACACGTCTACCTATCATGACGCAGCTCTGCAGAGACTAAGGCGCAAGGTATCCGATTGGCTATTGAACAGCTGCGAGCGCACGTGAAGGTTTAGTGATAGATGGCGCCAGTGCGTGGTCCTCAGTCTCTCGTCGCGTAAATACAATTATCCACCATTCGATGGACAATTTCCCTCAATTTGAGCAACGTTTGGGCTAAAGACTATTCGCAATCATCAGTACGTCTGAACCAATTCGGAAGGAGTTTTGCTAATCGCTTTAGATATTTGGCTGAATTATTGTGGGATTTTTCACGTACATATACGTGTGGGATATATGTTGACATGAAAAATCGCATTTTAGCTGGACGTTGAGAAAAGTGAAAATCCAAGGTCACACAATCCTTTTCCAAACAATTGCGCTAAACGATTGGGCGAAATCAGTGCCCACTGGTATCACGCATGATTACATTTCTATATACCCAGCTGTAGATGGCTATTTCAACAATTTGAGAACCGATCAAGATGCGAGATACGCGCTATTAGTGCAGTCGTGGAGGACAGCAAACCCGAAAATCAAAGGTATAAAATCATCGTGTCTATCTTACTTTAATTCGGCTTGGCTGAATGGATATTTGTGGTTTTGTCTTTAGGTCAGTTTCTGGCATATAACCTATGATGAGAGGGCGCCAAAACAGCATGATCATGGTTTCCAAATGAATGACTCTGTCAATATTTAATTTCCCGAAGCGTCCACATACTGATATTCACTACTGCACACTAGCTTCATCAGAAAACAAAATCAGTTTAAGAGAGCTACGTCTTTCTCTTAGGGCCTAAATGTTCCTTTTTTGCATCTGCTTGTGCCCTTTTGAAATGGTGTCTGTATTGAAATCTTGGACCGCTAGTATCTTCGGTCTAGAAGGCCCTAGGAAGAGATAGCAAACTAGTCGGCGGACGTTTGGTTCATGTAATTGGAAATTTATACGAGGTTTAATACGTCATTTTCAACTCCAAACATGAGAATCTTAACTGATAACTTAGTTGACCTCAGATATAACTTCAAAACGGATCCTGTTAGTTTTTCTTTGCATCGATAGGAAAGGCCAGTCTGCCGTTCGAGATAAACGATACTCCGAAGGAAGGGATTTGCGGTGTGGATCCGCCTGAAGGAACGGCAATCGGTACAGAGTTTAACGTTTTCTGTAGTAAGGATTGTAGCGATCAGGACGGTCCACTTCGGTACAAGATCGCTTACAGGGTAAAGCCTACAGATGATCCCATTTGGATTTACGACGGTGAGATATGATATTTAAAACACTTTTTCCACGAAAAAGATTCTTCTGATATAATGACAGTGGTTACTTAAGCTGATGACCGACATTGTTCAAGCAATATAAACGTCAAATAATGGCTGCGTCGTAGCAATCATCACGAAAATACATTTTTCTTTTGAATTAGAAACAATTGAAAATCAAGTATCATTTACAATCCCGACAATTATACTGACTGTTATTGTATTGTAGATCTATCATACGATTTTAAGATTGTAATTTCGGAGTGTAATTTTACTTAGGTTTTCAATTCAATTTCAGGCAACAACGCGACGATGGAAAAACCCTCAATGTTACCGACAGGTTTAGTGTCTAATGACTATCACTTAAATGTGACATTGCGTTGTTTAGACCGGCTGGGTGCCCTTACTGATATGTTCCTTTCAGTCAAAGTACGTCGTGATTTTTATGAAATAAAAAACCTGATTTGTTGGTGAAAACAGATCGTTTGTACATGACGTCATCACACGTTCATTGTACGTCATGATTGGCCATTCATTCCATTGAAAATCCCGGAAAAGCAACACAATTTTAAATGTATATTTGGATTTAATTGATTTTAAAACTATTTAGTAATTTAGTTAAAATAGCTATACGACGTGGCTTGGTCGTGTGTATAGCTTGTGTCTTAGTAACAATTTAAGACAGCATGTGATTGCACGGGCATGGTCTGCATTATAGCAATTCTTATATATTCCACTTCAACGTTGTTTTCTAAATCTTAAAGCCGCGCTTTCGTAAGTCCAGCAATATAAACCACCTAATACTTTTACAGGTGCTGCCACCTACGCCTAAAACTATCGCCAATACTCTGTCTAAATGGTCAGTGGTTGAAGCGAAGATTCAGGATCAATTGGCGGCAGCTAATCTTGCAGGATTCGCTCAGTTCATTGGTTTATACGGCGGCTATCTGAATAACGAAGCGGCCAGTGATGATGCACAGTTCAACGATTGTAAGCATTCTTTACACGATGGCACATAAAGCCTATTAAATATTAAACGGATCGCATTAGTTTTAGGGTGTCCTCAAATTCTAACACGACATTGACACGGTTGGATATGGAGGTTTTGAGCCATTTGTTTTTCTTCTGTTGAATCTTTAGCAGCATTCATATCGTTTATACGACTGGAATTATGAAATTCATTTTGATAATAAGGGATTGGAGATCTGTTATTCGTTTCTTGTTTATTTTACATAAACAGATTTGAATTCGCTGAACCAAACGTTTGATGCAGCGAATATACCACCGAGGAACGAATCCCTTCTTGCCAGACAAAAAGTGAGAGAAAAGGTAATCCAGTGGTAATCCATTGAGGATTTCAATACCGGTATCATCCGTAACCATATCCCGTCCTACCAAATCAAGTAAGCCCTTTGTTCAGGGTTGACATTTGACCCGACATTACTGGGCTGATCTAAGCCCAATTAATGAGCACGGTTTGGACGACTGATACTAACAACTCCGACGAGGATTTGAAAATGTTCTTGGACTTGTCCCAACTGACAACTTGATAAATACCAAAAATTTGGCATCGGTCTCACTCCGATGACGCATGATTTATTTTTCAGTATCGTGAATTAGTTGTGGGCGAATATACAGCAATAACGCCTCCTACTATCGGCGTTTTGAACCAGCTAGCTTCAGCGTTAGGTGTAGTAACAGCGCGTCATGACGAGTTATCCATTAGAACGATTGTAAGTTGTAACGAAACGATTTTATCTAATTGAAACCCTTTCGGTGCTGACTAATCAATACCTTCTAGTGCGGTAGCCAGTGCGGCGTACTAACAAAGTCCATTATCGATTTATACCCCGCACTGCGGTGTAGACGCACTGAAAGGTTTCATCAAGTTTGGTTATATAAATATAGTTTATTTTCAAGAGAAGTTGGTTGGCGAGTAAAAGTAATCGAAAAAAGAATCTCGCGGGTCGAAATTCAGTGAACCTCTTTAATACCCATTATGCTTGCGTCACTAAATAAGGTCTACAGAAAACAGTTCCAGTTTACTTATAAGTTTTCCATCTTCTTTTGATGTCAAATAGGAATTGCTTTACGCAATACTGACGGATTACTGTCATATGTCAATTCAACGCGCGGGTCAAGTTGAAAGTTCCGCCGAAGACATTGAGAGCGTTAGCAGGTTTTTACTGGAAGTGGTCGGTAGGTTATTTCTAAGATTGTACACTATAAACTATACTGAACATTATTCCTTTCCGATTGTATTCAACTCAAACGTAAAACTCATATCAGTTTACTACTGGCTTCAAGCGACCAGACCCTATTAACCAAATGATCATCATTTCTGATACGACGACAAAAATTAATGCTTGATTCAAATTTGAACTGCGAGTGTGGAAGCAGCTCTTGGGCCACGGGTCTGCGATCGAATTCAAGTTCTTAATTGGCTTTTGTTTCTTTTCTCTGATCTAAGGTTTCGAAGATTTATCTTAGTATAATGGGTCTATTCAATTTAGGAAATGCGGCTATTGGTGCTGGAGAGGTCAGCAAAAATGCGCAAAAAGAAATTGCCATGTATGAATCGATGTTGAATCCGAATAGTAAACAACAAAATACTCCTCCAACAAGAACTTTGTCTCCGGCTGAATTACAGAAAGAAATGCTAAAACTGGATGATGTTGTAAATACGGTATGTGATTAACTGTTTTAACGGCTGAGTCAAAAGTATTCATCGACACTGTTGAACGCCGTCGATAAGTCTTCCAACGCGGTCGTTCAAAGATTCATTTCTTACGATGATGGTAAAGCGCGAAAGTCCAACGCATCTAAAAAAACGCATGTAATTTCTGCGAAGGTTTAAATGTGAGATAAAGCCACACGTTTTGACTATCCAGTACATATAGCCTCAAAAGGCTATAATGCAAATTCGGTTACAAGACAATAGGATATACATGTACGTATGGCCAACATTTTGCTAGGGGTTAGAAGACAATATGAGGTTTATACACAAATGACTAAACAGATACCATTATAAAAATCAATCGTTTGTTCAACTAATATTTTGCATGACGCGACTTTCCAATAGACATGTTTATGTTGTTATGATCGTTTTAGGCTAAACAGTATATTCTGGATTTGGACACATTAGTTAAATCTTGTATGGTTATGATTGTGATGCAACGAAAAGTTCCCGGCGACGAGCCAAGCGTTATGACAACAGCATCAATGAGTATGAGTCTGGAAAAGAGGTTTTCTGGAGAGCTATCCAAAAGTACGTAATATCAAAATGTTCGATTTATTACTATTTGAATCGACTAATTGAGTTTCTTTTTGCAATTTAGAACCTATCACGCCTGGCAGGAAAAACTCGAAGGATAAAATAGATTTGCCTAACCCTTCGTTGATAGTCGGAGAAGGGAATGACACGACTTACTTTGTAGAGTCAAAGGTTCGTATTAGTGGAACATCAAAAGCTCTAAGTATACAATTTCTCCTATATTTTGTCGGATATCAAAAATGTATGTTAACACGTTTTCGTGTTCTTCGTATTTAAGTGTCTTTCAATCAGTTCAAACATTTATACGTTTTCGAACAACACCGGTAACAACGCGGCAACCAAACCCAAGGAAGTGACGTCAGGACTACTGTCGTTAGATATGAGAAATGAAACCGGTGACCCGATGATCGTTGGCGGTCTGCCAGACCCGATCGTACTAGTTATCGAAAGGAAACGAAACGGCGTAAATATCGTAGCAAAGAAACTGTTGATAATGTTAATTAGTAATATCAGATATTGCACTTTATCATGTTTTTTTTTTTAATGTACTTAGATTCCAGATATAAGTGTTGTAGAATCGACGAAGCCTAATGAGGAAATGCTGATCCATACTATAACGGTACCACTTGACGCAACGCTCGGCATTAAAGTTGTATTAAGTGAAAACGCCACGGACCTCGTCAACGGCACAACAGAATCGACTACCAACAACAACACGCAGCAAGCCCCAACTACAAAGTTGTCTTCAATTTCAAATAGCACGACTTCAAATACGGTTACATCCTCGAGTTCCAGCGTTACTTCTCCGAGCGCTGCAACTTCCAGTAGTACTCCCCGAACTACTTTACCAAATTACACGATTTTTAAGACTCCAGACCAGACATTGGACACTACTTCATTCAATGTAACTGATGTAACCAATGTTACCACTTTCGGCGCAACAACTGCCGGTATTACCAATACCAAAACTATTGTCACTGGGACATCTGCAACTGTGACTTCACTGACAAATTCAACTCCGTCGATAAATCCAAAAATTAATGTTACTACAACAGCCCCGATGAAAGGTACTCACACTCCTTTTTATTGTCATCATCTACACAATCTACGAACGGTCGGAGTTAACTTGATTTGTAATTACGGTTGTTATCAGCGAAAGTTTTTTTAAAGCGTTGATTTGAATTCATGGATGAAAGATTATGATATCGAAGAACATGAACTTTGTCAATGGTGCAACCGATATCATTAGACTTAAACATTTCAGGTCACGTAGTAAGCGTGTGAATACACATTTCTGAATTGTTTCTCAATTTTGTTAAAGATCCTCCTGGTGGTTTTGTTCTTTCGGAGAATATAACGAGATTCGTCGTTTTCGTCAAAGTCGGTTCACGTCCAACTGTTTCTAAACATGATTTCAACTGCACGCTGCCCTTTCATGCTGAAACTGATGTGAATGGCTCTACAGCAGCAGAAAGGGATCTGAATACATGCTTGTTCCACAACATTCTAAATGGGTAAACGATGTATTGACACCAAGTATTGATTGTTCTGCATAAGCTTAACAGTTTTAATCCAAAATATTTCAAGTCATTCTTTGCGCGAGTAAGTTTTCGATTTAATCAGATATTTTAACCTGCATATCATACTGAACGACTTTTTTCTTGCAGAACCGATAAACCAGTTTATGTTGGCATCAAGGCTTTGAATGGAACTATAGGTTAGATGCCCGATTCTATGACGCAAGCATGCATTTCTTGAAAATTTATTCCGAATTCTTCAAGATACCGTCTACGATTCGTTTGCAGATCCTGCCAATGCAACTGTCGATGATTACAAGGAGGCTATGTACAATGCATCATTTTTCACTGCTGATTGCTTGTACTGGAATACAAAGACCGAAGAATGGTCGAATGCTGGCTGCACGGTAAAATATCCTCTTGGAAACCCCTCTTACTTCATCTGACGTGGAATACGATTTTTGAGGAAGCTCCCCGAAGTCAAAATTCATTCTGGATCCTAGTCATAATCAATATCTAGTTTTGACTGGCCGCCCTCCTTTGTTCTGAGTAAAATCCACTTGAAGTATTCTTTCGTTCTTGACTCGAGGCGCTGGCCACCAGTCAAATTTAATAACCCTCCCATTTACCGCCGCCCCCACCTACCGCCAATGTATATCTCAATACAAATACATAGTAAAACACCCCGATATACCGCCATTCACTCTCCATATAGTCAAAATCGTTCTGAACCGATGTGGCCGGTATACCGGGGGTTGGCTGTAGTTTGAAATCTCTGGCGCTAATCGTATCTATGTTCTACCACAGGTTGGTGACCTAACTACTAGTGATAGCACGCAGTGTAAATGCACACATTTGACGACGTTCGGGTCGTCTTTTACGATTCCTCTACCGAAAATAGATTTTAGCGGCGGATTTCTCAATCCTAACGACAATCCAGTGGTGTTCGGTACGATGGTGTCTCTACTATGTTTATACTTAATTCTACTGATCTGGGCTGTTAAAGCCGACAGAAAAGATCTCGTAAGGGTAAGGTTTCAGAAATTCACAATAACAAGATATGTTCTGGACCGATAGTTGCACAGTCAAAACCCTAAAAATGTCTGTCAAAATCTCTAAAAATGTTATTTGAGTATTTGAGACAACATGGCCTTGATGGTCGTATCTAACCCTTCACTGTGTTACTGACGCATAGTTTTACATTTGTAGTTGATGTTGTGTAAAAATGCTTTTTAACGAATTATCAATGGATAGTATTAACATCATTATACCTATTTTTCGATAGGCTGGTTCCACGCCGCTGCCGGATAACGATCCCCGAGATAAATACATTTATGAAATACTCGTAACTACAGGAGAAGCGAAAGAAGCCGGTATTGTGAACGAAATCCAACTCGTATTCCCTTTGAAAGTTCCTTAGATCTATCACCTGACTTACGTACGTGTTTCCTGCGGTACCTCATGTGTTTACATTTTCAGGTACGACAGCTCAAGTATCGTTTGTATTGACCGGTGAAGATGGTGATACGGGTCCCAGAGTTTTAATGGATGAGAAAAGGAAGGTTCTTCAAAAAGGCGATGTTAATTCGTTCATTATGGTAGTGCCGAAACCGCTGGGAAACTTAGCGCACTTACGGTAATACGTTCTAATACATTAAATCATTTCTAAATGAAATTCTATCAACATCTGAATTAGGAGAACTAAGCGTTTCTTACTGTCAAGTGTAGATCTTCGATACCATACTGTCTTATTCAGTTTCTCCTAATGATAGAAAGTTAATTTTGAAATGTATCATTCAGTATTTGGCACGATAATGGTGGCAAGAATCCGTCTTGGTTTTTCAACCAGATGCAAGTAACCGATATTCAAACTCTGGATAGATATCTGTTCATTTGTGACAAATGGTTGGCCGTAGAACAAGAAGACGGTTTGGTGAGTGTCATTCCAATTCCTTCTTCTCCACTGGGACCTTACGTGTTGTTTTGCCTAAGCATTGTAAATACTGATACATGTATAACCAAAATATGTTCTTAGCTGCAACAGTTCTCATCAAATAAGCACTGATAAGCAAGAAATGATCCGAAATATACGTAGATTGCTTTTTGAAACGTGAGCAGTACGGATGGAATTAGCAATGGGCCAGACCTTGCAAGTTATGGTTAATATAAACGTTTTTAATTAATTATTTACTACCTACGTAATAACGTTTAAAACTAGTAGGCCTTAATGGACCCTTAGCATTAATGAAGCAATCGTCCACTCGAGATATGTCGATGCGTTTTTTCAGATCGACAGAATAATTCCCCTAGCGGGAGACATCGAGATGAAAGCCTTCAACTATCTATTCTGGTCGAAAACTCGCAAAGACCTCTCCGACGGGCATATTTGGTTATCGGTTTTCAAAAGACCTCCGAAAAGCAACTTCACCCGCGTTCAGAGATTGACGTGTTGTTTAACCCTCGTCTACGTGTCGATGATGGCCAGTTTGACCTTCTACAAGGCGATGGCGATGCGGCAAAACGTCACGCAAATTGTCATCGGGCCGATCAAGTTTACGCTCGAGCAACTGGTCGTTTCTATCCTGGCGTCGTTGATAATCGTACCGGTGAATGTGTTTATCGTGCTGCTGTTCAGGATGTCCGGTCCCTGGCCACCGAACGCCTGTGGCAAATGTTGTCGCAACAAACGCGTGTGCGACTCGAAATACAGCGAAATGAAGTCGGACCAGGCTTCGGAGGCGATGGAAATAGAGTTGCAAAACGAAAAAGAGTATCTAGATACAGGCACGTAAATACCTAAATCAAGCCCGTTTTGACTGGAATTTAGCTACTTATCTTACTAATCATTTGTACTTATTTACGGTTCAGGCGAGAGAAAATCCGCGACACCATCGCGACGACCTTGGAAAGATTCCCAAACCAGTCAGAAAATCAGCTACACGGACGCATCGGGCTACGGGAAAATACCAGAATCACCGAAAAAAGACGACCAGAAAAAGAAGAAGAAGAAAGTGGTTTTGCCGTGGTGGTGTGTGATTGTCGGCCATACGCTTGCATTTATTGCCGTGGCAGTGAGCTTCTATTTCGCGAACATGTTCTCCAAAGACCTCGGGTTATCAGGCTCTAAGGAGTGGATTGCATCATTTGGAGTTTCTCTCATCCAGTCGATCATGCTTCAACAACCGATTAAGGTACCGTAGTACATTCACCATAGTATATTCTCACGTGGGTTCGAACTTTTTGCATTTTTTTTTACTTTTGTGATGAAGTGTTATCACATCTCTATGCATTGATTGCCATTATTATGTTTACATTAATTGTATGTAATTTATTATGCTTAGATAAATAAAGATTAATATATTTCTTTTTTTTTCGTTTTTTCATTCAGTAGATGAATGATCGTTTCATTGTCATTTCACTTCCCTTGACATTTTTCAGGTTTTGTTTTTGGCCCTTCTTTACGCCCTGATCATCAAGAAACCCGACCTTGAGGAACCGGACGAGAGCGAGTACGACAACAGCCTCAAGGACAACGAGGAGTGGTTGCACGATCCTTACTGCAACTCGCCTGATATTAAAGAAAAAATCGCTCGATATAAAGCCATACCACTGCCACCGGACGAGGAAGAACTTAAAGCTGCCAGGGATAAGAGGTACGTACGAATGAATACAATTTAGGCAATAGAGATAAATCAAAACAAATCAAGTCAGATGACAGCCTCGATAAACTGAAGACATATATACATGGTGAGGAACTAAAAGCTACCTGGAATAAGAGGGAATAGACTGTAGGCCATTCCAATCATGGAATCAAGAATCCATGTTCCAATAAAGATGACAAAGGCAGAGATACATGGTATTCACACTTAGGACCAAATGCTTTTTAGTCGGAATCGTAGTAACAGTTCATTTGTTGTTTGGTTTAAACGCTAAGCAGCCAGTTAAAACGCGGTTCCTCAGCCGTAAGCGAAATTTAACTCATGGTTAGAATGACATACATAAATATTTCAGTTCTTTTCCCCGATCCTACCCGCAAAACTGCAACCTTGTTCTTTGTCGTGTTAACATGGTCAATTCTCATCTCTTTTAGGCTTAAGGAAATCGAAATGGTGAACATTATCTGGGAGATCATATTCTACACGATATATGTTGGAATTCTGATGGTTTTGTCTTATGAAAATCGAGATACGAGATCTCACTATTTCTATAAAGACATAGAGAACATCTTCTACAACGATAGATACACCAGAAACAACACCGTTGGAACTTATGCCTTATCCGCCGTGAGTTTTTTTATGGTTGTGAGCAATTGGATCGTTTTTAATACCCTCTAATAAACCCTTAAACTAATGAGATGCCTCTTTGTAAAAAGATCCAGATTCCGAAATTCGAAGATATGATAAACTTGGAACTTATCAAACTTGCATACGGATTTGTGAATAGCTAACTTCCGCAACAAATTCTAAATATATTTAATTGGAATTCATTTAATCACAGATATAATACCAGAGCTCGAAACCACCCCAGAATCTAGGCCCGCGAAACTAGCATTTTCAATAAGCCGTTCCTCTGTAAAGCTCCTTCAATTTGGCAAAGCCAACCTGCACTTTAAATCCGCCCCAACTATCAGCACCCTCGTAAGTAGTAAGCTGCTTGATTGATGTACACTTTAAAATATATTTTCATTCAGAGAGACTTCTGCATGACATAAATTTATCTTCATTTTTCATCGTTTCATCCCTTTTCATTTCTTTTATTTTATTTGTTCGTTTTTATGTCGAGGTGCCTGAACATCCTTTTAAATACAGCCTTTATTGCTCTACTCGGACTCCTGTCACTTCAATGTCTGTAACCTATTTTGTTTTAAGGTATTCATTTTCTACATATTGATGGTGACAAGTAAACTACTATAGTATACTATACTCTACTATGAAATACTCAGCATTTCGGGGTATCTTATTTCTTATTTTCTTATGATACGTTTTCATCGGTCACTTTCGTTGCCTGTTTCTGCAGGTGAGGAATTTCGATCAGTTTTGGGATTACGCCGAAAAATCGCTGGTGCCTGGAATGTTCGGGTACGATATGTTCCCGGGTGATGATTGGTACAAATATAAGAATTACATCGTTGATCGACAGGCGTTGAGAGTCTGCGTTCCACGTCTACGTCAGTTACGAACAAAACCTGGTAAGTTTTCCTGTTTTGGCTAAATCGCTATTGGTTCTAAAAGATACAACTCATATGTTCATCGGTAATCGAGAACAGTTGCTTTAATTTCGTTTCCAAATAAACTTTTTACGTACTTATACATTCATTTTAGTAGTAAATATCGTTTTAGTCGCATGTAACTCGAGATTAGATCGGTTATTTGGTGATGTGTGCCGGCCTAGCTATAGTATGTTTAGCCAAGAAGAAGGGAATTACAAAGCTGGATGGATTCCCGTTAATAAATCAGGTGAATACACGCCATCTGGAAAATGAGTAACTAATTCAATATGCAAAAAAGATATTAATGTATGCATAGTGCGTAGTTCCAGCCTGAAAGTGAATTCCATCGCTCCTTCGAGAAATGATGGCGGATGCCGTAACCCCCCCCCCCCGTATAAAATGCCCGCATTAATGATTCGAATGAAATCAATTCTCTCGACGTCAATTTTAGATTTGGACGTTGTTTATATTTTCTTGAATTTACATGTAGAGATTTCGATATTCTAGATCCAAACGATAAACCGGATTATGGGTTCGGTTACTCGTCGGCCTGGAAACTCAAGGGTTCGCCTACGTCTGGGAAATTTGCCACGTACTCCGGTGGCGGTTACGTAGTGAATTTGGGAACGCAGCCGAAACAAGCTCTGCGCACTCTAAAAACGATTAAAGCTGGAAACTGGTTGGATAAG
This sequence comes from Tubulanus polymorphus, assembly GCF_964204645.1. NCBI lineage: Eukaryota > Metazoa > Nemertea > Palaeonemertea > Tubulaniformes > Tubulanidae > Tubulanus > Tubulanus polymorphus. The sequence goes on along the minus strand of NC_134028.1, from coordinate 19,986,673 downwards.
AATACAAGATGTATCATCATCGAGTTTTTGCTTTACAACAACAACGTTCGCTTGTATGGTGTGGCGTTTCTCCTCGTGGAATTCCTAAATAGTGGAGGTAATCACATACATAGTGAATATATAGAGGAGCTTATAATTATTGATGCAATATGGCTGCGCCCGATCAATGGACTACATTACAGTCCTGACTATAGACAGTTGTAAATCAAGGTTATCTGTCGACAAAAACTCCAATATTGTTTTCCTATCAAATTCAAGATTCATTGATTGCATTTTTATATAAGTATATTTTATTTCATATTTGAAAGATATCGAATTTTGTCTATGTGTATGAGCCCGTAGTAGCCACCATTATATATCACGAAGCCCGTTGAAAACGTGTTGAGATGAACAAATATCGAAAAAAACCAATTGTATTCCCAATTAAAAAATCCATATCACGATTGATGCATTTGTTTAAGTCAGAATCGTGCTCTCAATTCAGGGGCGTTTACAAAGTATAAAGTGACAGTAATGCGCCTGGAGAAAGGAATGACACCGACGAACTCAGTGATGTTCTTTTTCCAATTCATTTTTCTCGGGTTCTTGATCTACTTCGCGGTGCGCGCTTCGAAGAGACTGCGGAAAATCGGTCGACGTCAATATTTTAATGTAAGTATAAAATGTGTGAACATATGAAGATTAGAACGGAGACGTAATTTTTTTGCATCGGATGCAATGTTAATTTTGGCCCGAATTCTGAGTCCTTTAGCTTCCTACTGGTTTGCCATTTCTCATTACAATTTGTGATGGGTATTCTTTGGAAAGGGATGTTTTATACCTGAGACAGGTATTTTTCATCAGCCAATTATGACGCAATTGGCGGCCATCTTGGTGTCACCAGTACTCATTTGTAAGTTGGAAAAAGTTTTTCCACATTATATTGATACCTAAGCGTATTTTGCTACCACAATCAATTAGAAAGTTGTAGCTCATAACGTGTTCTATGATTGTGGTGAGTTTCAAGGTAATTGGATTTCGTATATGGCCACCAGGGGGCGTTGAATAATACAATATCTTAGCATTTCTTTATTATATTCGTATCAATGCATATTTTGTAAACACAATCAATTGGAAAGTTGTAGCGCATGACATCATCTATGATTGTTGCGAGTTTTAAGGACATAAGTTTTTCTATATGGTCACCAGGGGGCGTTGAACAGTAGAATAACTTAGTATTTCCTTATTATATTGGTACCTAGGCATATTTTGTTACCATGATCAATTGCAAAGTTGTAGTTCGTGACATATTCTATGATTGTGGTGAGTTTCGAGGTCATTGGGTTTTGAATATGGTCACCAGGGGGCGTTGAATAGTAGAATGACTTAGTATTTCCATATTAAATTGGTAACGAGGCATATTTTGCTATCACAATCAATTACAAAATCGTAGCTGCTGACATGTTCTATGATTTTGGTGAGTTTCAAGGTCATTGGATTCTGTATATGGTCACCAGGGGGCGTTGAATATTGGAATTGTTAGATTGTTGAGCATTTGAAACCACTTCCCAAGTGGGCATGGTGTCCCTGGGCCCGTAGTTTTCGAATAACTCACTATCTAACTATTCGTTATCTGGCTTTTGACGCCTTCAAAACGGTTACAATATTGTTTATAATGACATCCTGCGTTATAGAAGGCGTTCTGTTTAAAGTCGATGTGCACAACGTCATCAATATTCGCGTTGCAAAATAAGAATTAAAACTGTGAATTTTGGAATTCATTTCTGTTTAGATATATTTCATGATTCTCATTTTATTTTTGATAAATTTCAATAATTAGTTTTTAGAAGATGCGGACTAAGTCATCAATACATCGGTGTTAGACTGGTTGCCAGTCAATTCAATTCATTAATCGATATATTAAAATCCGATATGACTTTCTTGATGCTTGATATTGTATGATTTATATCGTATTATTTTTTGTCGACAATATTAAAAGCAATATATGCGTTATTTTAAGGCGTCAATAAACGTTCAAGTTCGTTTTCTTTACAGTCATTTTGGGATGTTTACGAGTTTGCGGTGATACTCATGGGATTTGTGGCCATATTCATGCAAATAGTGAGATTCTTCGGGGCGTACGCGATGGCTGAAATGATGGTGGACAGAACCAAATTCATAAATCTTGACTATGTCGTTTTGTACGACGAGGTAATTTTCACAGAATACAACTAACGAAATGAGGAAATGATAAACTATGTAACGTTTGTCATATGTTTGTATAATGTTATCTGTCTATATTTGCAGTTGTCGGTTTATTTACTCGCAATGATCGTATTTCTATCGACACTTCAAGGGCTGAAACTACTGCGATTTAACAAAAGGATTTGCGCCCTGGCTTTGATGATGAAGTGGTTGTCCTGGCCACTAATGCGATTTATGGTCGTGTTCTTGGTTCTGTTTTTCGGATTTGTTAGTTTGTGTCACCTGAAGTTCATGGTCCGTTTGAGAGAATATTCAACGTTCATTGCTAGTATGGAGACATTATTGAACATGATGTTAAGTAAGTGTTATTACTAGGATCTCACTGAATGATGTTCTACTATAGGGACATAGGTTCAGAGGGTTCCATCCGGAGGACATTGATTTGGGTGCCACCCATTCCGTCTCTATCAAAGCCCAACGAACGCAGCACTGGGAAAACGGGTGATAGAAACATGTTTCTGGCGTTTCTCTTGATCACTAGCGTTTACAAGAAACGATAAACATTGTTTCGGGAAAAGATGTTTCCGAGGTCAAACGTGTTTTCGTTTGTGGGCTTGAAGCACAAAAGGGAAATACAACAGGGAAACACAGGAAACATGTGCTTCCTGTTTCTGTGCTTCACCGCGTCGTGTACGTCGCGCTTAAGTGATGGGGAGGGGGTCCATTTTGAGGTTTCCGAATCGACCATTCTCACGCCCAAATTATTCAATTTTATAACGTTTCAATTCATTGTATACCTCCATTCTAGATAAATTCAATTTCCGACGAATGCAGGCAGTCAGTCCCGTGATGGCTCCGTTAATGTTCGTGGCATTCGTTATCATCGTAAATTTCATGATGGTTAACTTCATGGTTGCGATCATTTTGGAGGGCTACACGTACGCGATGGATTGCATAGCTGGACAAGCGAACGAGTATGAAATTGTGGATTTTATGATGCAATCATTCAAAAAAGCCATCGGTATGACTAGAATAGAAGGGAACCCTACAGAATGCCGGTTGGAATATTTGGAAGGTAAACTGGATTTAAATCATTTTAACTTATTCATTGTGGATATTTCAGGTAGAGTAAATTATACAGAGTAAAGTAGTTGAAATAATTAAGATCTATTTATTTCTTGGATACATTTATCTACATAATGCTAGCTTGATATATGGTATGATCTTTATAGCATATCATCAACATTAATTGAACTATAACAATCCAACGATAAACCCAACATTTTCAAGTTCTGCGGCTGTTTGCGAAATTGGATTTGTTAGTTTGTGTTTGTAAGACAGGATTTAAGTTCTACAGTACATTTGCAGATTGGCTTTATTCGAAACTAGTTTCATAGTTCTTGAACTAATTTGACTAGAACCTAGATTATCGGTCGTGGGTTTTATTTATATATGGAGTCTCACTAATCAATTATTCACTCGAGGAACTAGCTTCGAAATACGTATACTATAGGTTGTTTAATTCCTCGAGAAGCATGGTGAAATATGAAAGAAATATTCCCCAATGGTTAAAATCAGTAAATATACGTAAAATGTAAACAAATACACGCAACATTCGTATACGTATATACCAAAAGTATTCCATTCATTCTCATTCACCTGATGAAGCTTCTATGCATTAGTAGCGAAATCTCGTGCGTCAAATTAATAGATAACCAATATAGTTACTACTCGTCTCGTTATCTATACCAAAAGTAGTATAATGACCAATTCTACAAATTTCAGTTTATAATCTAATTTTCAAAGCAACTTATCCTCATGAACTGAATGTTTATACATTTCCCTCACAGATTCCTTGCATAGTTTTTATTAGAACATCCTTTGAATTTGATAAACAGTTTCTGCTGTTCTTCAACCTTAAACAACATCCATTGATCTTCCTCCTTACACTGAGGTATATGTGGATTTGATGTTTTCGATTTACAGGAGCCCAAGATAGCGCGGATGAGAAGTGCCGCGAGCTTTCGAACCGAGTCGATTTGATCATCGACAGGCTGGAGAACTACATTAAAAAACAAGCCGACAGCAAAGACGTAATGGCCGAACTGGAGGAAATGAAGAAGTCGTCGGAAAAATCTAAAAAACGAAATATCATCATCAGTTAAACGCTGAAAGATTTAAGACATTTCTTATAGTATCGTTTGAATAACTGCACATTATGTTGATAATAATTCTATTTGCATTGCTCGAAAACGATGAAGTGAAGTTGACCTGATATATCCAATAACTCGACTGATCCTCGGCTCAGTCAGTCGCTACGGGATGGTAGTGTGAAGGGATCCGTTGAGAAGGCTCCGACTCGACCATTTACTCAGTCAGTCACTACAACGGACAGTAGTGTAAGAGGCCCGAATCATTTACAAAACATACTTTACCTTCCATTAACATTATATTTGCATTGAACTTGAGTGTTTTTTTTGCTCTAAGTGGACCGGTATGAGTCCATATCCGTTAAAAATCTGTTTTGATTATTGATCGCTCTTGCGTCGTGTAAATATTTTCATAATTTATGCAATCTACAATTCTCAATGACTAATTTTTCATTGCAATGTATTTTAAAAATTTGCTTCTTCTCGAAATAAATGCATGAAATTTAATATGTTGGAATTTGATTTTCCACGTTAGAATCGGGCTAAATCGATCAATATTCGTCCGACGATACAACACTTGAATTATATCATTGTTTTTGCCTCTTATGAATAGTTCATGAGATTTATGTATCCACAATTGAATACCAGGTCGAATTTTAATCTACGATTGATGATGAGATAATTTAACCATTTTCAAAGAATAAATCATCGAATGTATTTTCTATCGAGAAGGATTATATAAAGCAACTGAGTATTTTTATTTGTATCGTCCAACAAACACAAGGCAAGGTCTGCTCCGGCGTACTGGTTGAGCGATATTGAGTAAGAAGGAGCCTATGGAAGTTGAAAAATAGCATATATATAACCCATTAGACATCTCAGATATTTGGGTAGAATTTCATATCACCCAATATAGGCACTCGCGTATTATGCGATTCATGAGTCAAGACTCCGTGGACCGTTGTTGCATTAGTTTAGTGTTAAAATCTAATAAACATCTTGAGGATTTGATTAGATTAGTTATATCTCCAATAGCTTTGATTCATGAAGTCTTTTAGGTTAAAACTGACCAAAGTTATCACACAAAGCCCTAGCAATGAAATAAACAACATAACGCCTTATGAGATCTAGTTTCTAGGGATTTTATTCGAGGTTTTTTAACTGTAATTAAATCAAATGTATATTAAGAATATACGTAACAACCCACAGACATCTCCGTGAATAATTTATACATTGAAAACCAATCTAACAATTATGATAAGTGGAAAACTAGAATTGAATTGAAATATCCGATTAAGTACACAGGGAATTGAATATGATTGATATGTTTTTCACCTAGTGTGACAACGCTTCAGCCGTCTACAAGTGGTACTTTTCATACAAACTAATAGCTGTTTGTACCGCGTCTAGTGCGCACCATCACATATTGACAGGTTGGATGTGCCCACCATGGCAGGGTTTCGTTCCGGGGCAGAGTTTCAATTCATCACTGTAAGGATTTGTTCGATAAATCCTTCGCCGTAAGCGCAATAAACAATGACCAAGCAACTTTTTACCAGGCCAGATAGTCCATGGACATAAAGAGAACATAAAAATGCCATCCCCTCTCTCCACGCCTGAACAGTTTGGGCTATTCGACGTGATTGATAAGCCCCTGATCACTAAAGAATAATGGGACACTGGCACTAACAGATGGCGCATAAAAACATTGGGTCATTCGTAATGAAAATCAGTTCATTTTCAATGAAAGTTAGTTGATTTTTAGGCTTCCGTCCCCGACATTTATCAAACGAGGCATCGAATAGATATACGATTCCCTTTCTCACTCAGTGTATGTTACAGATTTCACTGAAAATTTAGTTAATAATCGGAAAAACTTGCTCGAATTCAGTCTCCAGCGAATTCAGGGTCCGATCTAAGCACTTGTCCGATTGCCCGGGACAAGTATATTCTCACCAGGGCAAGTAGGTAATCTTTATCACTTGTCCGCCGTGCTAGTGCAATCTTATGTCACAAAGCTTTTTTCCACTCGATACTCGGATGATAGTGACACCAATCGTCGGACTGCCCGTGAAGGGCAAATATTTTTTGTAGGGGCCACACTGCTACGTATTCTTCGTCAATTTATTTCCTCTGCTGAATTATTCGAAAACAAATGGAATCAATGCTTTAATTTTGAAGTCAACATAGGCACAGAACACACTCGTGTTCAGATCTCTACAGTTGTTGGTCAATAATATTTATATCTATGGAGATCTTTTCACAGTCCGTAATTTTCTTATTGAAGTTCTGCATAGTTTCTTTTGAACACTTATCTTACTTTTTTCATTCAGTTTATTTCCCTATTTGCACTCCTACAGTTAGTTTACTGACTCAACGAAATCAAATTAAATCTTGCACGACGTTTGAATGCAATATATATATATTCATTTCAACGATTAAATCTTTGTAGAAAAATGGAATTATCCTGTTGTGCAAAGAAGAAAATATTCAAGATCATCAAATTACATATAGATTTCAATTTGACGAATGGTAAAAATCTATATCTTCAAAGGTTAATTTTCAAGAATATCTTCAAGGAGTCCTATCAATTTTTTTTTTCAGTCGAACGAAAAGAAAATCGTTTTAACTTTTTCATGTATTACAGATTTTTGCCTTTTAATCAGCGGGGATATTTTATTCTAAATTTCAATAAGGAGTAGTGCAGTTTATGGAATTTTCTCTTTAAATCTAAAATTGCTTTGGTAAATTAAACTTTTATTGTTCTCGCTACAATTGATCTCAAATTGTTACCTAAAAAGATAATGATAACAAATCTGAAATTTCATTTATTTCTAAATGACCAATTTCAAAGAATAAAGAAACATATTTCAAAGAAACATATTTTGCGAAGCCCAAATGGTGTCCGGGGGAAGAGAGCGCCATAAAACAGCGCAAACCCATGTTGACAGACGACAGCAGGTCTACAAGTGACAGACGACAGACGGAACATAGCAGGATGGATCAGTTACACATTATGTTTACGGTCGCGACAGCTTTACTGGTTCTGTTTGCTCAGGGTGAGTTTGTATTTTAGCCAGCCCCACAATATACTGTCCACTTCAAATGCAGCTTAATTCGTAAAAACTCATTTCATCTCAATTGTTTTTTTTATTTCATCTCATATCATCTTCGTTTTCGACAACAGTTGTTTAAAGTCTGACATGCCACTCTCGTGTGTATAAAAGCCGTTATAAGGCAGAATATAATACAATGAAACAGTTCGCTATTGACGGTAAGTATTTCATCTAATTTTTTCTAAATCTCAGTTATCCTTATTTTCAGTGACAGCAACTGTAATGAGATGCTACGATTGTGAATATCATAAAGACGGTTATAAGGCAGTATATGATGCGATGAAACAATTTGCTATTGACAGTAGTAAGTTTATCTTTATTCGCATTTTTTAATCGAAATCAATATAGATGTAGACATTTTCAATGCAGTATTGTGACGCATCTTCCTAACAAGCGGAGACAAAATAACGACGCCCAACTTAAAAACAAACTTACTGGCGTCATTCGTGCCTAATCTGTTGAGCCTCCCGACAGTTAATTTGTTTCATCTGTTTCAGTTCTTTTGAAAAGAAACAACACAAACGACATCGGAAAACGGTCATATTTTACCGACGGCTGTGAAACCAGCGATGATGTTCATAGCACAACGTGTCCCCTCAGCCGCGGTTATCAGTGCGGGGTAAGTAATGATTTACAGTAATCACCCCGGTGAATTTCGTTGATACGTTCATCGGTTTCAGAATTCGTTACTGTTCGTTTCATTTCAGAAATTGCAATACGAAAGTTCAGTGTTTATTCGGGGCTGTTTCAAAAATTGTAAAAGCGAATATCCTCTACCAAACAGCACTAAGTCTGTTGAACCGAAATGCTGCACCACCGACGAATGCAATAGCGCTCCCATCTATAGTATAGATATGATAATATTCGTTATGGTTGTTTCCGGTGTTTGGTTGTTTTCTAGATAAGTGAAATTCGAGACTGAAAGTTAGGTTGCTTTTTAGGCTGACTATTTATTTTCAAACCTGGTTCATCATCACTCGATAACGTTTATAGTTGACTACCACAATAGCAATCAGAATACAGAGGGTGCAGAGTTTGCAACATTTTAAACGGATTTTTCTGAAATCAATTTTCTTCATGGATGCGATCAAACTAAGACATCGAAATAACGACGGATGTAAATGGCGCGGGTCCATTTCATAGTTAATCGTCCTTCAAAAGAGCTGTGTTTCTCAGTGAAAAGAATAGGAAATTATAGTACCCGACGAAGAGCAAAGCTATACCCGCAAAATTACAAAACACTTTCGGATAGATGTGTATTGAGAACGCTGATCTCGTGTTACCATCCAAACTTCGGATGCGACAGCGAAACAAAATGCAAGACGCAGTTTCGCTTAGAGTTACAAACAGTTACTGTCAAAGTATCGTAATCGCTTATTCTATTGTAAGGCGTAGATACCGACCAATTAGCATGTGCCGCTAATAATCACAACCAACCCAGTCAGTTTACCTCTCGTAGACTAAAAGAACCAACTGAACACAGATCTAGTTATAATGTACATGTGATAGGATTCATGAATTACTGACACACGAAATCAATCAATAGATCTTTTAGTTGCACCAAAACACTTATATATCATCAATCGGTTAATTACCAGTATTTGGTTGATGCTTTCCAATTATAATGTATTTCATATAATCGATCTGTAAATTACCAGTATTTGGTTGATGTTCTTCAAAATACAAATGTATTTCATTTGTAAAATTTTCATTTGAAATGCTGATTATATAATCTGTACTCAATAAAGTAAATGCCTGTAGCGCATAGTGAGTAAACTGTGTAACATCAGAGATCTGACTCAATTCATTAATTTTCACCACATTTCACGCCATACCTGACTGGTCACTGGTCAACATTCCTGACTTCTTGCCTTTTGGTGGAACGACGGCGAAGATGATAAAGGTGGCGCCAGGAGCTGGTCAATTATCGGCGGCTACAAGTCCGGGACACAAAAGATGGCGGCTTTTGACAAAGTTGACTCCTGGAACAGATTGGGGGAAATTCTACCTATTTTAAATGGCATTTTCAATTATCACTCTATCTACTTTGCTAGTACGCCTATTATCATATTGTAAAAATGAAATGTATATCTGCAAAATAGTTAAGCCGTTAATTTTGATTGGCCGAGGGTATGGGATTGATAACAAAAATGGTTAAAGAATAATTCTAAAACCCATAAAATCCCGAGGAAAACTATTTACATGGGATGGACAGAACTTGGAAAGTTGTTGTAGGAAGTCTATATTCGGGATTGGAAACTTCCGAGGAATCCTCAGATGATTGGATTCGAACCGTTTACGGTATGTTCCATTGCGCATGTCTATTGCACGCGACAGAACAATAATCTCCCGTTCGATATGGCTTCGATGTTTGACGTGAAAGATGAAACTAGGAAAAGATTTTCATATTTGAGTGTTTTGCGAGTTGATATCGATATTGTTTATAGGTAATTCGATTTTCAGACTTATTTCCCGTTCGCATTGCTTTGTGGGAGATTTTATAACAGTTGATTTACAGTCGGGCTCAGTTAAACCTCGTCTCAAAAGAGAAACCACTGTCACAGTATTTAATACCGGCCGGACGCCTTCAGGTTTAATTCACTCGTCTGTCAGAAATATCTCAGCGAACAAGAATGTAAAAAATGGCGTTCGTTGCCGTACAGCCAGACACAGCTGTTAGCGACAGCTGGAAGACACGCCCACACATCGGTCACACCTACAGGTATCAGCTCTCTTACTGAACATGTCAAGTTGAAAGTTATATCTTTTTTTCTGGCGTTTCTAAACTGCTTAATTTGTTTTTTTCTTATCCAGATGAACCGAATTACTTGTTATTGTTGGGATTGGGGTCTCATGCAGTTGTTTGAGTGGAGGACTGGGAACCAAGAGGTCCCTAGATCGAAACCACCTGGCGTTGGCTGTCGAGACACATGCATGGACTCAGCTCTGGTAACTCTGTCAGGTTGTGAGCCTTAACAACCTATAAAAAGGCCTTGGCCGTCTCTTAAGAACCACTAGGGTGTTAGGCATAAGCCGTATTTACTATATATTTGTTAAGCTTCTTATAGTCTTAGTATTATAGTCATGGAGATGGTCAAACAGATTATGCGCGATTAGCATGATCAGGCAGTCGTTGACCAACTCCATGACTACACAGTATTTGTTTATACTTTCATTGAAATGTATAAAATGGATTTGTAATATGTTTTCGGGGTCACTCTCGATCTGACTCTCGATTCGACACTTTCACTATCGTCAATAAACTGGAATCATCATCATACTCGTAAACTAACGTGTCTCTTTGCGGATTGATCTTGGTTGTTTGGAGGATTCAGGCCAGTAAATTAAAGAAATTTTTAGGGCCTGAGTCAAGACTGATAAAAGATCATCCTAAACCTGCAACACTGGAACCAGATCAGTTTCTCGTGGAGAAAATACTAGCAAAAAGGAGTTACGCCAAGAAAACATACTATCTGATTCGCTGGCTGGGCTTTCCTCCGTCAGAAGATAGTTGGGAACCAGAAGAAAACATCGATGACCCCAACCTCATCAGGCAATTTAATGCTACTCACAATCCGCGGGCTCGATATATTCATTAGCTCTTTGTTTCGATATACTGTTCCGTTGTTTTTCATTTTATTTAAACCACTTTATCGGTGGTATTGCAAAGGATCTGTTCGGCGTCGCTGATCAGCATGATATCGATGTTATCAATAGCCATATCAGTAGCATAGAAGGAAATGTAAAGGCGATAACGAATCAGGTCCTAAGACAGGGTCATTCGCTCTCGTCATTCATGAACACCACTGATAAGCGTATTTTCAATGCTTTCCACGCCATTTCTAATAATCACGGTTTAATTCTACAATTAAACGCACAAGCCATCAAATTCCACTCCTACCTGGATTCCATCTATAGTGAACAGCAAAAGATCTGGAGAAAAATAAACTTGCTGAGTGTTTTCATACAGTTTAAGCGTTGTGTCGATTATATTTAATGGTTTCATTCTCTGGAAATTTCCTAGTATATTGTCTGGGTTAATGGTATCTGCCCACCTTCCAATTGCCAACGCGTTTTTAATTAGATCCACGTATGACAGTAGAATGAGACAGTTGAATTACACAACAACGCCCAGCTCGGACAAATCTACTCACGATCTGTTAATAGAGATAATTAAGACCGATCATTTCATCCTTGCATTTTCAATTGTATTATTTTTATTCGTAATAAGAACTGTTGCCTGCGACATAGCAAAATGTGTCGTGACGGTAAAAAGGCTTTGCAAAATCAAATTATTCGCGCATGGTACCGAGATAGTCTTACGAGCATCAAATATGGACCAACAAGTGCATGTGAAATTACAAACCTTGCCTGGTTGTGTCCATAGTTATAAGTTAGTCGGAGAAACTGCGCCAATCGAAATAAGTAATGTCGTCTATTGCCCACGTCCGAAGATCGATTGTAACTGGGGAAGTCTACGCGTCGTTCACGTGGAATCGGATCTAGAAATGGAGCTCCCACGACAAATACCCGTTTCCTGGATACAAGCGCTATCGTTTCGGTCCTTGACGGCCACACCAAAAATGGACGTTCAATTAGACATACGCGACATTAATACACGAGATATACAAGTGGTGTGACCGCGGTTTCAGTTATTTTTAATCACGCCATATTCAACTTACATATTATACGTTTTGTATTTTCATATTTTTCTTCTTATTGTGTATCATTAATAATTTTTTTGTTTCCTCGTAATCGGTTATTGTAACTTTAATAGTGTATGATTGGTAAAATTCAGTTTTAATTTAATAAAGGATATTCAATCTAGTATCGATCACCAGCCGTAAGTGGATGTAGAGGTTATGGACGTGAACGGCGAGAGTATAGGAATCGTTGAAAGGCATTTGGTATCAGTTATACTGCGTTATATTTTATTTATGCATTATTCTATTTGTTGATAATCTATGATAATTGTAATTTACTTATTTCGTTAATTTACTTCATCCGTCTTTGGGTACTCAGTTTCTTTTATATTTGGCATATTCGTTATCTTTATCTACATATGTATTTTATATTATTACCTTTTTTTTTGTTTATGTAAATTGTTTTTTTTTTGTATTTAAAATTCTTTTTTTAACCCCCCTTTTCTCAACTATAAAACTTGTATAATGCTTTCATTTTAATGTAATTTTTTTATTTGTAAGTTCGAGTCGAACTTTTAAGAAAGGGGAGGGCTATGTTAGGCATAAGCCGTATTTACTATATATTTGTTAAGCTTCTTATAGTCTTAGTATTATAGTCATGGAGATGGTCAAACAGATTATGCGCGATTAGCATGATCAGGCAGTCGTTGACCAACTCCATGACTACACAGTATTTGTTTATACTTTCATTGAAATGTATAAAATGGATTTGTAATATGTTTTCGGGGTCACTCTCGATCTGACTCTCGATTCGACACTTTCACTATCGTCAATAAACTGGAATCATCATCATACTCGTAAACTAACGTGTCTCTTTGCGGATTGATCTTGGTTGTTTGGAGGATTCAGGAATCTTAAAGTTTTACAAGGGTTACAGTGGTACTAGCTGCTGGGACGAAAAACTCTTCTTATTACATGCTAGGTGGCGTTACGGCAATATAAACTTGTCCTATGTATTGGACACCGTCTGAAACAACTGGAAGCTCGTAAGTATCACCTGCTAAGAGGTTCCCGGGTACTTGTAAGTAATATCCGCACACCCCTTTCTGGAGAACTGTAAACTGCGAATCGTCAATGAAATCAATACATCACTAAATTCATTTCTAATGCCAAAAGAATTATTTATTTGTATTTTCAAGCACTGATACAAATTTGAATCGTATAGAACAAGGAAACGCGAAACCTACAGAATTAGAACATACATCTTCTAGTATAATGCGATGCCGGTCAAATTATCCATCATTTCTAAATACTTTTTCTAGTTTTCTTTATTTTTTTTCAATGCATTTTTCAGAGATTTCAAATTGTTTCTTAGATCTTTGGCATTTTTTCTTACGTAATCGATAATCAGCGATTTGCCTTGTTTTGACTGAAATACTTTCGCCAAAACGCTAGGTAGTTGTGAACCTTTTAACTTTAGATCGTCCAAGATCTTGCTGTTGACGATAGTTTCGCAATCTAATTTGCTCAGTGGTCCCGATATGGCCTTGCCGTAATGTTCGACAGCAAGAGATGATACCTGTCGATGAAACCAAACACATAATTGAAACTGCTATTTCCCGGAAAGCCCTTTAAATACAATACTGAGATTATAAGAATATTAAGAGGTTATAGTGAGTGTAGCTGCGATGGATTAACACACGTGATAGGATTGAAAAAACGCTTTTTGACTATACGGCGTTTTCTCTTTATAGACAGATATTTACCTTGCGACAAGTGCTTTCATCAATGGCATCGGTTGAAACCCAGAAAACCGCCAGAAAAACCACCAAAAAACTGATCAATTTCATGTTGTCTCCGGAAAACTGTAATCAGATCATAGAAATAGAGACTGGTTTCCGGCAGTGTCAGAACTGGAGACTGGTCCCCGGCTGTTTCAGAACTACAGATATCATGAGTGATCTTACCTGTTTAATGTGTGTTGAGATTTAACGTGATATCAAAGCGACTGACGAATGTTTCAGTTGTCGATTGAATCATGCGAGTTTTATACATATTTTGGGCTGAATAATATTTGATCAGAAGTTGCTGAACGGCTTCACATTAAACATCCCACTCAGTAGATCTAATACCAACTATTTACAGGATCGAGATTCGATTATTTCTGCTTTGTTTAATCTGTCTGCATCTGTTTTTCTACTGTATATTGCTGGAAATTTGAAGGACGATGGAGGTTTTACATTTTCAATCCACAATTCCACAAAAGAGTCAAACTTATTGATAATAAACTCATTTTAACTAAACCCATAAAAGATAAACTCATTTTAACTCTTGAGTCAAATTCAACTGAACTTAGGTACTTTGTCCAGCACAGTGTAAATGGATCCTAGAAACAAGTCTAGAAGTGTGGAACTTGGTCAAAAACTGTAGAAGTAGGTCCAGAACTGGATCTATTATGCGGCTTTCATGAATTATATTTATGGGCTTTCAGGAATATTATTGAGCTTCAGTTATTTCAGTGGTTAAACTATAGCAACAAGTAATGTACGGAAACTGGAGTTCATGGCCAGTGTCGCTATTATCAGACAACCTGCGTTTATGCTTGCGTCACACGTAACAATAACAGTAAGAAGATTTTAACAGAAACCCGATACTGGAGAAATGACACAACCGCAACACTGGTTAACATTAGCAACCATACCAGATCCACAACACTGTCGAAGTAGGCCTAGAAATGTGGACCTGGGTCCACAACTATGAAGTAGGTCCACAACTGTGAAACTGGGCCCACAACTGCAGAAGTAGGTTTAGAAGACAGTGTGGAACTGGGTAATCATGTCGAAGAAGGTCCAGATTACTGTGGACTGTAGAAGTATGTCCAGAAGTGTGGAACTGGGTCCACATATAGAAGTGGGTCTAGAAGTGTGGAATTGGGTCCACAACTGTCGAATAGGTCCAGCACTGTATAACTGGATCGAAAACTGTAGAAGCAGGTCCAGAATCGTGTAACTGGATCCACAACTGTAGAAATAAATCGACGAGAAGTCTTTCAATTTGAAGAATGAAAGTTTTACATATTTGATGGGCGCTGTGATAACATATGGATTAGGGAGTCTAAAATTCAGTTCAAAGATTGAAAATGAACTTATTTTGACAGCGGAAACCTACTGCTCGTCAGGCCATCTGGTGGGATAGCAACTTTGTATGTACCTCAGTTATATATATTGTACCTAGGTTATATTCAAATCCACCATTAATTATTCGTATCAATTAGATGACAATGATAGGTTTAATCAAATCCCCTCTCTATTGGAAACAATACAAGTCATGTCTAGAAGTTTCTGCCACATTTTGAATTTGCCGAAAATCTGCATGATTAAAAATTGCAAAAACGGGAGGGACTGAGGCAGTCTAGGGGTACCGTCTGACTAAGCCCCGGACGGTGTTGAGACAAAATTATGTTTAAACGCTGATATTTGAGTTCACACAGTTCACTTGTCCCTAACGCTAGCACGGTATATATCCCACGAGCAAACAAGCGATCATTTAGACAAACGTCATATTGTGTTACAAGATTATTTCGTTAATCTTTTTCATTCGAACGAAATGTTTTCGTGGGAACGGCATTTTTTTCGTTCTTACGAAAAGTTCCTCGTGGGAACGACACGTTTTTCGTTCGAGCGAAATGCTTGTTTTTTGATGGTAGCCAATTTCCCCTAACCCCTTAATCTATGGACGAGGTGGTTATACAGATTATCAAGGAGATCAGCGCCATTTGTCAGTCAAAGACCGATTCCGTGACTACCTAATATCCATTAAATCCTCCTAATATATGTTACTAACCCTTTATGTATAGAAAGTAGCCGACATATTGTATGATTCTCATTTTGTTTCAATGATTACGTTGATTATAATGGAATGTTACCTGAATCGAGCATAAGATTAACTACTTGTGGATCGATCACGCATTTGGAATTATAATCTAACACCCCAATGAAGTACCCCCCTTTAAAATCACGTGAGCACCGCCCTTTACGTTCATGTCATGTATATGACATTCCGGTCGAAAACTCCGGTCGAGAATTCCTTCTTGTAAGAATAAATAAGGATAATAATATAAAATCCCATTAAAATATTCAAAAGACACGACGTTTCGATCTCACCCTAGAGATCATCGTCAGGTGTGACGATGATCACACCTGACGATGATCTCTAGGGTGAGATCGAAACGTCGTGTCTTTTAAATATTTTAGATTTAATAAATAAATTCTGGTTTTTAAATTCTTTTAATCAGTAAATAGTGGGATTTTATATTATTATCCGTTCAACACGTTTGAGTGTGGTCATCGTTCTATCAAATAAGGATATTTTTTCATCGTGTCACCTCCGGGGGCAAGGCAGAGCATACTGTTGATATTACAACCAAACCCGAAATAAACCGCAATCTTTAAAATCACCTTCATTTCACCTTGAAAAACTGCATTATACAATCGCATTTCAACAGTTCCTGCATTTGCGCAGATTCTTTTACAGCAATATTGTTATTCAGAAAATCTAGACTATATTGCAGATCGAATTCGATCAGGCGCAAGATTGAATTCTACACTAGCTCTCAATCGAATAATTGTGTAATACAATGTGTAATCAGTTGTTATGACTTGCAACAGAATATGACGTTTGTCTAAATGATCGTGTGTTTGATCACGGGATATATACCGTATATACCGTGTAAGCGTTAGGGGACACGTGAACTGTGTAAACTAAAATACCAGTGTTAAAACATCACCTGCTAACAGGTTCGCGGGTACTTATCATCTGCCCACCGGTTTCTGGGGGAACTGTAAACTGCGAACCGTCAATGAAATCAATACATCACTACATTCATTTCTAATGCCGATTAAGAATTATTTTTTCGCATTTTCAAACATTGACACAAATTGTAATCGTATAGAACAAGGAAACGCGAAACCTATAGAATTAGAACATAAATTTTCTAGTATGATAGAATGTTGCTCGAATTATCCATCATTTCCATGGCATTTTCTGGTTTTCTAGTTTCCCAGTTGTTTCAAGGCTGTTATCAAAGATTTCAAATTTTTTCTTTGATCTTTCACATTGTTTCTTGCGAAATCGATAAAGTTACAACAGTGTAAATCATGATTATAAGAATACTAACATGTTATAAATAATTGGCACTATTTCCAGTCTTGAATATAATTGCGTAAAATATAGATGCGTAACAATATAGATCTTAAACAACAGTTATTATTTGATTCTAACGTTTCGGGTTGAATACTTAAACCCATCTTCAGAGATTTGTTTCAGATACTGAGAGGTATTTCCGTTAATTCGACTTTCCATGAGGAATATCAACTGCACGTTGGACCAAGGATGTTTGCAGACTTTAGGTTCATGAATGTAGCTGCGATGGATTAACTCTTCATATGACATACGATTGAAGAAACGCTTTGACGATAAAGCGTTTCCTCTTTATAGGCAGATATTTATTTTCCTCGCTACATGTACTTTCATCAATGGCATCGGTTGAAACCCAGAAAACCGCCAGAAAAACTAACAAAAAACTGATCAATTTCATGTTGTCTCTGGAAAACTGCAATCAGATCATAGAAATAGAGACTGGTGTCCGGCAGTGTCAGAACTGGAGACTGGTCCCCGGCTGTTTCAGAACTACAGATATTACCTGTATGATGTGTGTTGAGATTTAACGTGCTGTTGAAGTGACTGACGAATGTCTCATTTTGTCGATTGAATTCTGCCAGTTTTATACATATTTTGGGATGAATAATATTTGATCAGAAGTTGCTGAACGATTTCACATTATATATCCCACTGAGTAGATTCAATTCCAACTATTTACAGGATAGATTCGATTATTTTTGCTTTGTTTAATCTGTCTGCCCCTGTTTTTCTACTGTATATTGCTGGGAATTTGAAGGACGATGGAGGTTTTACATTTTTCATCCTCACATGAATAAAATCTTGTAAAAGGCTTGTTTATGAACTGTATATTCAAATATTAACCAAATTGCATCCGGTTCCACAGTTCCACAATTCCACAGTAAATCTAGTAATTGAAAATGAACTCATTTCAACTCTTGACTCAAGTAAAACCAAACTTAAGAACTTTGTTCAGGGCTGTGGAACTGGTTCCTAAGTAAGCAAGTCCTGAAGTGTGAAAAACTGTAGAATAAAATATAGGTCCAAAACACGGTGTATCTGGATCAACAACTGTAGAAGTAGGTCATGAAGTGTGGAACTTGGTACACAACTGTAAAAGTAGGTACAGAACAATGGAACTGCGTCGACAACTGAAGAAAGTAGGTCCAGAATTGTGGAACTTGCTCTACAACTGTAGAAACATGTCCAAAACTGTGGAACTGGATCCAAAACCGTAGAATGGGCCCAGTACGGAACTAGGTCGACAAGTAAGGAAGGTGCATTCCTGTGGAACTCGTTCCAAAAATTAGGTCTACACCAAGACTGTGGAACCGGGACAACTGTACTAAGAAAGTTTTCAGAACTTGGTCCAAAACTGTGGAAATGGATCCAAAACTGAGGAAATGGATCTAGTTTTATGGAACTTGGCCCAGCAGTATCGAACTGAAAACTGTGAAAAACTGTGGGATTGGCTCTCTTGGAAAAGTTCGAAGTTTTGACATAAGAATCTATTCTATATCGTGTGTATTCTGTATATGCAGTTGAAATTTACGCGATCTTGTTCAATTCAATTTGGGGAAAATCGGCGAAAAAACTAATTACGCCAAACGTTTTAACAGTCGTAAATATCAATAAAATCATTGATTGTATTGATCACGAGTTAGGTTCTATTCAAACCGACTATTGATAATTCGTAGATGATGGCTTTGATCAGATACCCTCCATAGGAATCATCCAAGTCGTGTGTAAAAGTTTCTGCGACATTTTGATTTGCCCGAAAGAATCTGCATGATAAAAATTTTTAACTTGAGAAAATGTAAAGAATTTTTAACTGTATGACAGTCTAGGGGTACCGTCTGACTACGCCGCGGACGGTGTTAAGACGAAATAATCTTCTGACGCTGAAATTTGAATTTACACAGTTCACAAAATAAAGAATAATAAAAATGAAAAAAAATAATAATAACTTGTCCGTAACCCGAACAGACAGAGTATCATCAAACACACGACCATTCAAACTTATTGTATTGCAAGGCCGCACTTATTACACATGTTTTCGATTATACTATGACCCCGATAGCTGGTGTAGAATTCGACCTTGTTCCTGATTGCGCTCGATCAGTAAAAATAGTCTATATTTTCTGAATCACAAAATTTGTATTTAAAAATGCGGAAAGGCGATTGTATAATGCAATTTTTCAAGGTGAAATGAAGTTGATTTTAAAGATTGCGGTTTATGTCGGGTTTGGTTGTGGTTTTTTTTTAACTTTTGTCCGATCGAAATGTTTTGCGACGTAGAAACTAAATAATTTTTTCGTGGAAACCAAAATGTGTGACATGGTGGAAAATATTGTAACAAACTAAACACTGTGTTTCTAACTAAACACTGTGGGTTAGGATCAGTAGAAGAGGTTTGGGGTGTCTTGCCCATTACTCGCACTCCTAATTAAGGCACAGACACTCCACCGTTGCACGGATAGCGGGAAGCTCGTAACTAGTTATAATCATGTGTGTGATTAGCGAATTAGTAGATCTTATTCAAATCCTAACATAACGCTCAAAGCGATATTAGCCCCAACTCAAGTGTTCTTACCCCCAAGCCTTCTAAAAAGCCTTCGCAAAATTACCCCTCAGACAATAACCCTTCGCAAAATGAGCCCCAAAAATAACACCTCACCTTCAAATTGCCCCAGAATAACAACCCCCAGGCAACTCATGGAGATTGCCAACCCCCTTACTCCAGTAGGCGGGGGGATTTTTATTCTTACAATGAGGAATGCTACAATTTTTGACTCGAATGATACATGTATGAACGTTAAGGGCTATGGTCATGTGATTTTCGAGGGGTATTCCTGATTGGGGTGTTAAACTTAATACTATAATTCCAAATTCGTAATCGACCCACTAGTAGTTGATGCTGGGTTCAGGTAACATTCTGTTATAACCAACTTATTAAATATGACGAAATGAGAATCATACAATTATTCTGCTACTTTCTATACATAAAGGGTTAGTAACATATATTAGGAGGATAAATGGATATTAGGTTGTCACGGAATTGGTCTTTTACTGACAAATGGCACTGATCTCTTCTATAATCTGTTTGACCCCCTCCATGGAGTAAGGGGTCAGGCGGAATGCCTCCTATTAAAACATATTTCGTTAGAACGAAAAAAGTGTCGTCCCCACGAAAACATTTTGTTCGAATGAAAAGAATGAAAAGATTAACGATATGATCTTGCAATACAACGTGTCGTTTAGTCTGAATGGCCGTTTGTTTGTTCATGGGATATACACTGCGTTAGCGTTAGGGACAAGTGACCTGTATGAACTCAAATATCAGCGTTATTGAAATATAATTTTGTCTCAACACCAGTTGTCTCAACAATTGGCGTAATTAGTTTTTTCACCAAATTGAGCAAGTTCTCGTCGATTTAACTGCGAATACAGAAAATGCACAATATCGAATAGCTTTTTAATTCAAAACTTTTTCAGGTTGAGACCCAATTCTGCAGTCACATAGTTCCGCATTCCTTGACCAAGTTCCATAAAACTAGATCCAGTTCCACAGTATACCGCTCCATAGTTCTGGGTCCATTTCCGCAGTTGTTGACCAAGTTCCATAGTTCTGCATGGAACTTGCAATTGTAGACCTAGTTACCCTGTTCTGAGACCTACGTCCATAGTTGTGGTCCCAGTTCCACAGTTGTAGACGTACCTTTACAGTTGTGAACCCAGTTCCACAGTTCTGGGCCTACTTCACTTGTGGATCCAGTCCCAGTTCTGGACCTACTCCTACAGTTTTGGATCCAGTTCCACAGTTTTGGACCTGCTTATACAGTTGAAGAACCAGTTCCACATTGTGGACCTAATTCTATAGTTGCAGAGCTAATTCCTCAGTTCGGGTCATATATCTACAGTTATGGACCCAGTTCAAAATTTCTGGATCTACATCTACAGTTATGGACCCAGTCAAAACTTCTGGATCTAATTCTACAGTTGTGGACCCAGTTCAAAACTTCTGGACCTACATTACAGTGTGTGGACCTTGTTACACAGTCCTGGTCCTACTTCTTGAATTGTGGACACAGTTCCAAACTTCTGGACCTATACTTATTCAGAAAGTTGTGAATCAAGATCTAAGTGTGCTGGGCATACTTCGGCAGCTTCGGACCCAGTTCAACACTTCTGGACTTGCTTATCTAGGGTCTAATTCCACAGTCCTGGACAAAGTTCGGTTGAATTTGATTCAAGGGTTAAAATGGATTCATTTTCGTCAAGTCGACTCTTCTGTGGAATTGTGGAACCGGGCGAAGTTTGGTTAATATTTGAATCTACAGTTCATATTAAGTCTTTTACAGGATTTTATTTCATTGTGTGGATGAAAAATGTACAACCTCCATCGTACTTTAAATTTCCAGCAACGACTGTAAACAAATCACACAGATTAAACATGGCAAAAATAATCGAATCGATCCTGTAAATAGTTGGAATCAAATCTATAGTACAGTGAAGTGCTAATTCCGAGGCCGTTCAGCAACTTCTGTTTAAATATTATTCAGCCCAATGTATGTACAAAACTCGCAAGATTTAATCGACAAAATGAAACATTCGTCGGTCGCTTCAACAGCACGTTAAATCTCAACACACATCATACAGGTAAGATCATTTACGCAAAATATCCATGTTCTGGCAAAGTCGGGAACCAGTCTCTGGTTCTGGCATAGCCGGGAACCAGTCTCTATTTCAATGATTTGATTGCAGTTTTTGGAAACAACATGAAATTGATAAGTTTTTTGGTGATTTTTGTGGCGGTTTTCTGGGTTTCAACCGATGCCATATATGAAAGTACACGTAGCAAGGTAAATATATGTCCATGGTGAGGAAACGCCGTTTGTTAATCGTCGAAGCATTTCGTCAATAATGATCCAATAATCCATCGTAGCTTAACTTATGAACCTAAAGTCTACAAACCTCATTGGTCCTATGTGCAGTTGATATTCCTCATGGAAAGACGAATTAACAGAAATAACTCTCGGTATCTGAAACAAATCTCTGAATATGGGTTGAAGTATCCCACCCCAAACGTTAGAATAAAATAGTAGCTGTTGTTTTGGATCTATATTGTGGGTTTTTACGCAATTCAAGACTGGAAAAAGTCGCAATTATTTATAACCTCTTAGTATTCTTATAATAGTGATTATCAGTGTTGTATTTGAAAGGTTCACCAAAGAAAAAGCATTTTCAATTGTGTTTGTTTGATTGGCAGGCATCATCTCGTCCTTTCGAGTGTTACGGCAAGGCCATATCGGGACCACTGAGCAAATTGAATTGCAAGTCTATCGTCAAACGCGATATCAAGCACCTACCAGGTCGACAAGGTGACTCTTCGCCGAGGGTCTTCAATTCTAGAAAGGGCAGCTCGCTGACTAATGATTTCGCAAGAAACAATGTGAAAGATCTAAGAAATAATTTTAGATCTTCGAGAACAGGCTTGAAACAAATGAGAAACTAGAAAACTAGAAAATGCCACGGAAATGATGGATAATTCGAGCAACATTCTATCATACTAGAAGATCTATGTTCTAATTCTAATTCAGTTCTAGGTTTCGGGTTTCCTTGTTCTATACGATTCAAATTTGTGTCAATCATTTGTTTATAAATGCAAATAGATAATTCTAGTCGGCATAAAATGAATGTAGTGATGTATTGATTTCATTGACGGTTCGCAGTTTGCAGTGCCCCGGAAACCGGTGGGCAGATGAAACGAGTTCCCAGTTGTTCCAGACGGTGTCCAATGCACGGGAAAGGTTTTTTCAAGGGAAGCATTACGGGTAAGGGAGTTAGTGGGTCGATATCCTATACCAAAATTGACTAGACCAACCAATAAAAGTAAATGGGAGATTTTGAATGAAGCCTGAGGATAATTCCACCAAATCTATATCAATAATTAGCTGGCCAGACAAAGAACTGAATTTCCGTCACGAAGTATAGCTGTTTAATATTAACTTAGTTTAATTTCATTCTCTAAATTGCGAGGGATCCTGCCAATGATTACATACGTAAGTATTTGGACCAGGACGGCATTGAGAATCTTCAACTTTTGACAACACATGAGGACAGTTGATGGCTTAGTTCGGCATACTCAGATATTAAACCAGATCACCAAAGTGATACTGATGGGACTAGTTTCATTGTACCTATCGTTTCGACTCTTAATCATCAGGCCTTTTCTGAATGTAATGAACTTTCCCCAAATATCCCTATCAGAGAAGGAAAAAGTTATCATCGGGAAAACTAGGCGTTCGCGCGATCACTATCGTTATTTGGGAGATGAAGGCATAGGTTGTACATTAATTTAGTTATTCATCGTGTCAGTTCATACTAAGAAGAAAGATACTCACAGGATAAAGAAATTGAAAGAAAAAACAAAAATGTTACATGATTACAAATGGACCAATTATACTATAATCACACAATCGATACAAAAAACGTAATGGGTTTGTTGTTACAAATGAATGAGTTCCTTTTCTGAGTTGTAAGCAGCGCTGTTTGGACGACCGGTTTTAGGGATTAGATTCATCCAATAATCTCTACCGTGTCTGCAATAAATATAAGAGCATGATATATAAAGAGACGCTTCCGCGCAATATGGATACTGGTATAAAAACGTCAGGATTATCCGGCTATCGGTTTACTTTTGACGATCATGTTCATATACACTCTGTCCATATCCAGCCGCGAATGGTAAATTATGATCTTTTCCGGGTGGTCTGAATCCTCGTTCCTCGGACAACTGTAATTATAATGGGAATTATCATGCGAATGGATTTCCCAATGTGATTTGGATATCGAAATGCAATGCAACATTTCGTGTACAAACCTCTTCGGCCATTTCACGAATATGATAACTCTCGAATCCGCAACATCCTCCGATGTACCTCACTCCAAGTTCATAAACTTTACGGGCATAGTCTCTACATTCCCAACGAGTAAGAATGCGTGGTTCCATCGCTGAAAATGAAAAGCATCTAAATATTACTTATTTCAATATCGAGACGATCCTATTGTTATTTCAGCTCACCTAACAAGTACTCGGGTAGTTGAGAATATCCTTCAACTAGATACTCAGTTTCAGGAGAAAGGAATCCGATTGGCTGCATCATCAGAAATGGAGATAAACCAGCTTCATTCAGGGCATCTTTCATCAATTTCATCGTTTTCAGTTGCGCGTTATAATCAAACTGGCAATTTAAACCCACAATATCGGCCCCTGGGTGATTGGAAACAAACACCTACGATTATGATTTAATAAACTTTGCACGACATTGAAACATGTTTGAAAAATAACACATATCAGGAGGGATGTAACCATTGAGTGAAGGAATGATATTACACCTCGTTTAGCCATTCTAACTGCACATTCTCCTGCACTGATTCTGTTGTGGGGGTCCTCTTTCCCAGTGTCCGGGTGACGTGTGTTGACCACCTGCGTTGTTTGCGTTTCACCAGCGTAGTTCCATGGGGTTCTTCTCATAAATTAACTACAACTAGCTTCTTCTATCGATCCAGATCTTTATTCTTATACTCTCTTCTTACAATCTTCCTAGCACGTCCCCTCTAGTTCTAACCACTAGCTCAACCGACCCAGCTCTACCGACCAAGCTTTCGACCCCACTGCATTAAAACCCTCCCTTTTTATACTTATTCTTCCTTCGCTCGTGACGTATATTTCCACACCGCTTGGCCTCATCGCCAGAGACGTCTTATTCTATTACTACAGTCCTACTGGCCATGTAAATCATTTCTACGTGTGTTATACGTCACGAGCGCTAAATTTATAACTCAACTTTCCAGAGCTCAAGGCTGCTGCTATAACAAGCTTTCCCACGTAGACACCCACGTCACTCTCACCTATCTTCTATGCTTCTCTCTTATGTGTGACGTAAGTATTCACGTAGGTCGCCTGCTAACCGCAACTACTGCCTTGAACTCCGGCTTATTTCCCACTGTCTAAATAGGTAATTTATTACTCCAATACCATCCCCCTTTCCAGACGATTGGACCCCCAATCGCCAAAAAAAATACTGAAGCCCGTTTGCACTTCCAAAGATTTTTTTAAGAGCCGTAGCTAGCAATAGTGCAAAATCAGTACCCCTTATGCTGGGTTCACACACACAACTTTTTGAAGAGAAAATTGAGAAGTTGTCTCAACTTCTCGATTTCTCAACTTCTGACCCGGTTAGATAAATAAACAAAGTTGTGTCAAAATGTGTGTTCACACACACAGCTTAATTCACACAACTCCAGCTGGGCGTAGATGCAGCAGTGCATAGAAGGCATAGAAGGATGAACAAGAAATTGCAATTTAAGTAGAAATCAAAAAGATAATTGTGATAAAACGACTTTGGCCTATCCAGCATCCATATGGATATATCATGCCCGGTGTTAGGGGATCCTGGTACCGCCTGACTCCAGAAATTTTAAAGAGAATTCATGAGTCTCATATATCAATTATCTGATAGACATGCGATTGATGAGATTTTAAAGGTTTATTCTTTTATTGTAGAAATTGTAGAAATATATTGCCCTCTCTTACCAGAAAGGAAGACTATTAAAATGCGCGCGAATATACTGCATGTTGATTGGTTAGATTTCTCTCAACTCCTCGACTGAGTTGAGAGAAATAGAACATGTTCTATTTCTCTCAACTAGTCGAGACTAGAGTTGTGTCGAGGAAAATCGAGCAACTTTTTCGTTCACACACATGACTCACTTCAAAATAGTTGTCCTCGACTGTGAGTTGCTCGATTCCTCGACGAAAAATCGTGTGTGTGAACCTAGCATTACTTCCATAAACAACTTTTTCTTTTTTGTTTTTCTTTTTTAACAACTTTCACCTCTTGAACTTCACCGTAAGGCAATAAAAATGGTGCTTTATGATAAATGATACAACAATCTTGCAACTGACGCACATAAATTTTCAACATCTGGATGGTAGAGAGAGAAAAAAAACCCATTATTTTTTCCTGACCAGCAACAATAACAGTACACCTGGCCAAAAAGTCACCCTTGATACTGAGTAAAATCCCCATCTCTGAAACATTCTACTTCCATCCGCCATAAAGACTAAACCCTCATTACCATCCGGATTATCATTCACAATGGACCCGATAGAGTTTTTCGGTAAGCAACTTATTTTGAATACTTATAAACTAACACACCAACCATTTTGTACAGTTTTATCATTACATGCGATAATACATTATGCGCCACTCTTGCACTTTGTTATTTTAAACGGTCACATCGCCCCTGATAAGATCTATTACCCCATGCGCTATTTCTAAAAATGTGAACAATATAATACCAGAAAAACCTTGAATTTTAACAATGTTAGTCATGTAACTATAATTACTAATTGTAAAAACGTTAATTGCACTTCAGTCCATTTCATTACCGTTGTATTATATTATGCAACAATACTTTTATATATACAATCCCTTTTTTTTTTCTTTCTTTGTTTTTTTTTTTTTTTAATCAGCACTACCAAGGTACTGTACGGCAACGTACGAATACCGTGCTTCAAAGCATGAAGTATATAAAATTAGAAACCTCAAAATTAACAACATATATATCTCATCCTGTCATATTTTGTTTTTCATATCAGCCTCACTGGTCCTACACATGCTGTATGGCTTTATTCTAGCACAGCCCGGTAATACTTCTTAATTCATTTTATGTACCAAAAAAAACAATTTATAACTGCTTTTTCTAATATACTTTTGCAACGCAGGCAACCGACAACAATTATTAAACATAATTCGGGCTGCCAC
Source organism: Tubulanus polymorphus (assembly GCF_964204645.1). Classification (NCBI taxonomy): domain Eukaryota; kingdom Metazoa; phylum Nemertea; class Palaeonemertea; order Tubulaniformes; family Tubulanidae; genus Tubulanus; species Tubulanus polymorphus. Next base: position 19,959,569 of record NC_134028.1, on the reverse strand, counting down.
CGACGACTTACGCGCCGCGTTTTCAGGTATACATTATATATATCCCTCTTTACAACCATAGTTCATACGTATTTATTTATTCATTGCGTATACCATTAGTTATATGTTCTAATGCTAATAATTATACTATGGCAACGCCACAAACACAATTCCACATGTTACCTCTATATATATTGTCTATTTACGCAGGGCTCCCAGTTCCATCCACCCCATCCCCAACACGAGGGCAACATACGGCGCGGCAAAGGGGCACGGGAAGGGGGCAACCAAGCGGCGGCACCCTCCGCATGCATCCCTATTCCCGTCGTACTAACGCGCCCACAGACCAGAGCGTGGACCCCTCGCCCTCCGGTCGGGGGCCACAACCTCCACCCTATAACCGCATGTCCCCATTCCAGATATCCCATCCTTCACATCCCTGATACCCCTGCTAGCCCTTCTGCAAGCAGCACCTCCAGCTCCCTGCCGTCGCTGGCTAGCTACTTCCCACCTCCTTCACCTACAAATTCCAGTGGCAGCGAACCCGGTAAGAATTTTATAAAATATACAAGCAAATATAACAAATTCGTATTTCAGTCCGAGAAATTACAATATGAACCATATGGGAATTAAAAAAAAACTTATGCAAATACAAATCCTATATTTCAGAACGAGAAGAATGACCAGATCTATTTACACTCACTGGAGTTCGTTTCTTTTTATACCACATTTAGTATGATAATACAAATTTAGTTAGATACAAAACCACCAACTTCTCTTCCCCTTTTTTGGAAGTAAGCATTATTAAAACAGTATACACCGAAAGTTTCCCTTTTTTATTATGTTCCTCTCCCTTTCCATACACTGACCGCCTCGATTTTTAACCGTTTAAGATGGTTTGTCCAACCTGTCCCGACTCCAATCAACGACGTAAATTAATACTGATGCCAAGTACATCATTTAGTTGATTATCGTGTGCCCAGCACATGTTGGCAACAGACAGCTTCAACAATTAATGAATAATTCCATAATAATTTTCTAAGTGCATTTTATAAAGATGAGCCGAAATTTATGCAAAAATGGATATACTGATCAGATACATCCGAATCGCCGAGATGTCAGCTGCTAGTCCCCACCCATTGCCTCAGAAAGCAAATTCATCCGTAGTCTAGGCAGGGATAACATGTACTGCTATTTGTGGCGAAGAGTCGTTATAGACAGGCTGGCCGCCATATCTCTATGGGAGGTCGTCACTCATTAAGACTGCATCCCGCTGATGCACCATCCAAAATTTAGTAAAAATTTCCCCACTACACAATCTCCTTAGCGGCTTATTGAAAAGCCGACTGGCGTAAATTGTTTTAATGAAGCAGTTCGTGCAAGGGGTATTTTTATCATATGTAACATTGATTGCAACCAACGGTCCGTATGTTTTGATCTTAATCTCTGTTTTGTCGTACTAGAAACTTGACTAACTTAAATCTAGAATCTGTTACGTTGGCAAAGCTAGTTAACCGTTCTTGTAACTGGACAATAGCTTTATGATCTACTTTTTGTAATGCATCAAACTTATTCATATGTCTTTCCACTATTTGTAACTGCTCAGTAGTGGCGACCCCAAAAATCAAACTGGCGACATCTCCGATGAATGATAGTGGTGTTCGTTTCATACGGCCTTCTCTTCTTGTACTCGGAATTTCAACAGGTAATAATGATTCAATCATACGCCTGGAACTGTTAAATTTTTGATCAGCTCGGATTTTACGCAAACGCATTAGGCGAAACATTTTCTCTATTTGTCGGCATTCGGCATTGGGCATTCCACACGTCATATTAGGAATTGTCATTGAAAACCGGGAAACATCTACTAAAGGAATCATAACACTATGTTCCCATTTTGTTGCTGCTACATTTATCTCGTCAACTGGCTGGAACACTACTCCAGCCCCCATCCGTAGCTCTGCATCCCATGCAGCCATTGGTCCTATTGATAGTTGACTAGGGTTAACCAAATAATGAAATAAATATTAGTAACGTCTGGGAAAAAAATAATGATTTAATGGGAACAGTTGGGTTTAACGAAGCAAACAAGAAATATCTTAGTCTAAGGGAATAGTTCAGAAAACATGATTCAGAAACTTGGTATGTAGTGTTGGTGGTTGGGAATATATTTCTAGGCGGAGAGTGGTTGATGGAGGCTGCAGATTCTGTAGAAACCACACTAAATTTGGTAGGGAGAGATCACGTGGTTGAAACTTGGTAGAGGGAGATACTAGTTAAGTCGGGGAACAAGTAGAGAGAGGGAGTTCAATTTTTGGCAGCCACCAGGACAGTTGTCAGCAGTAGATCCTATGAGATTGCCTGGTCGTTAGTTTGATTTTTGGAGAGAAGACATCTTAGAGGCAATCGATCAATGGTGTAGGACCCGGGCAATTTTTGACAACTATTAAGAGGAAAAGTGAGCGCAGAAGAAAACTATAACAACAGCGAACTCGGGAAAATTCAAGCGCGAACGGAAGACTCAAATACTTTGGACGTGAAGAAAATTTGACGTAAGTTGTGAAAATGAATGTGCCGGTCTTTAGTTTGGAAAACAGTCAAGCTACATCACCAGACTTTGTGAGTAAAATTAATCAGTTGCAGACTCAAATTGCTACTTTGGAAGCGGGGACAACGGTCACCCCAGACGGGCTAGCTTTTAGGCCTGATATTCACTTTTCTGGGGATGCAGATGAAGATATTGTAGATTTTTTGCGGGATTTTCAAATAAGAGTTGAGTTTGGGGGGTGGAAGAAGAGTAAAGCGCTGGCCGCTTTACCGATGTACTTGAAAGGGCGTGCCCGAGAGTACTATTACTATTTACGATCAAACCCTCCGCTAGATGCGGAAAATAAGATCATAGAAAGATCTTTAGAGGAAATTTTAGATTTGTTTAAAGAAAAGTTTAAGAATAAGGACATGCAATTTGTGACTCAGCAACAATTTTACATGTTGAAGATGAATGAAGGTGAGTCACTTGACTCGTATATTAGGAGGTTACTTTACTTGGCTGGTAAACTTGAGAAGTCGGGTGAGGACCTGTTGCAGCCATTTCTGCATGGGTTGCTACCAGCCACAAAGGCGTTTGTAATTGGGAAATGCCCAATCAATTTTGACCAGGCGATAACTTATGCCAGATTATCGCAGGAACTTGAAAAAATATCGCCGGCACAGGCATCAATCAGGTCATTGAATATAGATTATTCCCGCCAGATAGCCTTAGAGCAGGAAGTAAAAGGTTTAAATGAGAAATTGACTGAGTTGTTGCAGTTACAAAAGGGTGAAACGAGTCAAAACAAATCTCGACCGATTAGATTGTCGGATGGTCGGCCATACTGCGAGTATTGTCAAACGGTAGGGCATACAACATCAAGATGCCGAATATGCCATAATTGTGGTCGTCGTGGTCATATCGCCCGACAATGTCGGAGTCCACGGCAAAACTATAATAATCCGACAAATTCCAACCGTCTACCGCAACGACAATATTCGCAAGTGAGGCAACCAGCTGATAATCGATTTGATCGTTTCCGGGGAAGTTCAGTTTATCAGGATAATTCACGTGAACCGCCGCCTCTTAGACAGCAAGCTCAATCATTTATACCACGAGATAGAACGCACACAGTGAATAATTTATATGAATTTGAGACCCCGCCTCCGGGAAACGAGTAAGGGCCTATGATTACGGGGTGAATCAAGGTCCTATAGCCACATCGGCATTTACGAACGGACATTTAGGTAAATCTAATTATGATGATAGATATGATTATTTACAATGCTATAATGAATTTAGAGAAAGAAACTTCCCTTCAGAATATGAGCAGAATTATTTTGAGCCTTATGCTTACGATAAGACAGACGATCTGTATGGTAATGAGTTTATTTTAACGGACAGGTGCGATGGGTATAATATGTGTAGGTTTGCTGGCGAGGATCCCAGACGAAATCTGAATAGTTTAGTGTATACTGATGAATCTATGGGGGTATCCGCACTTAGTGAAAATAAACCGTTTATGAAAACAGATAGTAATTTACCGGGAAAAGGTCTGTCAGAAGCAGAAAGTAAATCTGAAAGAATTGAATCGAATAGTCTATTGAATTTAAATAGAGAAGATATTACATTGAGTTATGATGGTATGAATAATAAATTTGATAGTAAAATTAGTAATGATTGCGATAGTCAGATTGAATCTACCGCAGTAAATGACGGAAAGATAGATAATGAAAATGTTTCTAGTTTTAGCTCTTACTCTGAAGGAGAGGAAAATTCCAAAATTATATCAAATAAGGAATTAGAAGAAAAGTGTATACAAAATCAGTTTGAAATTGAAACTAAGAAAATTAAAAAACGTGTAAGTTTTGAAAAGATGTCCGACGTAAATGCGGAGGTTCAAATTGCCTCAAAGATAACTCGTGAACCCAGATGTTGGGACCCTGGGGAGAATGACAAAAGGTCCGATGACGATTTAGTAGATACATGTACGCGAAATCAATGTGAAATGGAATCGGCGAAGATTAAGAAACATGTAAAATTCGATGAAACGTCTGAATTAGACACCGAAGTACAAAATACCTCTAAAATAGCTCGTGAATTTAAATTATGGGACCCTGGTGAAGAAATTATTGAAGTTTGCAAGTGGGCAGCAAATAAATTGCAGAAACTTCAGTGTCGAAATGTAGGAACGAACGATATTAATTTTAGAAAATGCGAAAAATCATATTCAAGGTCTGGAAATGAAATTCTGAATGATGTGTCTGAATTTTTGATTGATGTTTCTGCTGGAACTTATGCTGTATCTTCTAACTATCCCAGGTTAGAATTCCAAAATAAATGCGAGGCAGCTGTTACTGATCTCCAACTAGTCGAGTGTGAAGATCCCTTGTCTCAAGCCGTTATAGGCGAGGTTTCGGAATTTTTACGAGAACAGTCATTAACCTCTGAATACCCTGCAGAGGATGCTTATTTTAGTACCGAGAATGATAAACATCCAATCATCTTAGCATCTGTAGCCAGTACAGTTAATGGGAAGATAGGAAACACCCCTTATAATGTTTTAATTGACAGCGGAGCCATGATCTCCGTAATGGATAGTAGAGTTTATCATTCATCTTCTCTACTTAATAAATTACCTATCAACGAAGCATCGTTAACCGTGGCGCATTCAGCAAATGGAACCCCTATATCTTTAGAAGGAACGGTAGATATACCTATTCAAATAGGTTCTGAGCGATTTTCTCAAACAGTATATTTAGCGAGCCCTATACAACAAACTTTGATATTGGGATTAGATTTCATGAATGAGAAAAAGGTTGTATTAGATTTTGGTTCAGGAAATATGTCTATAGATAATGGACACCCAATAAAATTACAAAATCAAGTTGGTTTGGGTCATCAGGCTAAAGTGAGAACTGTTAATGAAATAGTAGTACCACCGAAATCACAGTATGAAATAAGGGGTAAACTCTCGAATTATCTTTCTGACAGCAACCAGGTTCTTTTAGAACCAGATCGCAATCTTGGATCGAGGTACAGTATTCATAGTGATGAGTCAGTAGTCGAGGTGCGCAATATAACAGTGCCATTGACACTATACAATTTTACGAATGCCCCGATAAAATTACATAAAGGCACATCTTTAGGTTTTGTAACGCTGAATTATATGATAGTTCCCGAGGCTAATCAATCAAGTGACTCGGAGGGTGAAAAATCAAAGAACTCGGGACCTAAAGAATTTAAAGTCTCTGATTTTAGAAAACGATTTTTAGAAAATGACACTGGAAATATCAATTTTCAAGATATTAATATAACTGATACAGGTCTCAGTCCGGAAGGTAAAATTAAACTGTACAATTTATTAGTAGAATTTAAAGATATTTTTGCGAAGGAAACGAAGGAATTATCGAGAGCTAAGGTACCCTGGGAGCATCGAATACACACTGGTTCATCTCCCCCGGTAAGGTTAAAACCCTATAGACCCGCTGTTGCACTCAGAGAAGTTGAAGATAACTTAATTAAGGAATTAGCTGATAAAGGAATCATTCGGGAGTCAACTTCCGAATGGGCGTCTCCTTGCATACTAGTACGAAAAGCTTCATTGAACCCTGATAAAACACCAGCTTATCGCTTGGTTCATGACTACCGCCAGCTCAATAAAGTAACAAAAATTGACACATTCCCTGGACCTACATTAACTGAGATATTCACTAACATTGGTAAAGGGAAAGGCAAAATATTTACAACACTAGATTTACATTCGGGATATTTTCAGATTCCTATGCATTCGGATTCTATAGACAAAACAGCTTTTGTTTGCAACAGTGGAAAATGGGAATACCTAATGATGCCGCAAGGGTTAGGAGGAGCACCCGCCACATTTTGGCGAAATATTACATATGTTTTAAAAGATCTCCTTCATGATATTTGTGAAGTATTTTTGGATGATATTATTATATACTCTGAGGATGAGGAATCTCACTTAGCACATCTGAGACTAGTGTTTGAACGACTGCGTGAAGCGAATTTGAAATTAAAACGACTTAAATGTCATTTCTTTTCTAATAAAGTTAAATATTTAGGTTACTTAGTAACTGAATTTGGATTGCTACCATTGGAAGAGAAAATTCATAAGATTGAAGAATGTGCTACTCCAAACTCTCTTAAAACTCTGAGAGGATTTCTTGGTCTGACAGGATTCTATAGATCATTTGTAAAAGATTATGCCACGATTGCTAAACCCCTAACGTTACTACTTCAAAAGGATGTTAAATTTGAGTGGTCTGATGAATGTCAAAAATCATTTGACAATTTGAAGATGGCTCTTCAGTCAGCTCCGGTATTAGAATTTCCTGATTTCGACAAACCGTTCATTCTGCAGTGTGATGCTAGTAACTTTGCTTGCGGTATGGTTTTAAGTCAAATTTCAGACGATGGCAATGAGCATCCTATTTCGTATGCATCAATACAGTTTACAAAAGCCGAACTTAATTACAATACCACTCGCAAGGAATTAGCCGCCATACTGTACGGTGTCCGTCATTTTCGGCCATTTCTTTATGGTAAACCGTTTTGTCATTCAAACTGATCATGCGGCATTGTCTTACGTTAAGCGAATGAAAAATCCTACCCCACAGGTATTACGAGTGTTAGATGAGTTATCGGAGTATGATTTTGAAATTAAACACAAGCCCGGTAGGATCCACGGTAACGCAGATGGGTTAAGCAGAATGAATTTCGGATCCAACACCAAGATTTATGAGTTAGCACGTGTTGACGTAGATAATATTCGCAATGAGCAATTAAAAGACAGGCATTTATCTGACATGATAAATTATTTAGAAAATGGTACTTTATCTGATGACGAGTCGGAAGCAAGATTAGTTCTACTAGAAGCTGATCAATATACCTTGAATGAAAAAGGGGTTTTATATCATATCCCAAGGCCGTCGAAAAATGAAAACGGAGATTATTTCTTACCATCAGTAGTACCCGAATCATTGAAACAAGAAATTCTACAATTTATGCATGTCGAGAATATTTCTGGGCATTTTGGTATACCTAAGACTTATTCTAGAATATATCGAAACTATTTTTGGAAGAACTTGTATCGAGATGTATCTCACTTTGTATCCAGCTGTTCTAATTGTAATCAGCGAAAGAGGTCTAATAGACGTGGTCATGCACCAATACAACCACAGGAGATTCCTGATGGTCCTTTTGTCAAAATATCAGTAGATTGTGTGGGACCCTTGACAAGGTCTAGTGATGGGATGAACCAAATTGTGGTCTTTGTGTGTAATTTTACACGATATTGTGAAGCATTTGCGGTTCCTGATATAACTGCTCCTACTATTGCTAGAATCATGTATGATGAAATTTTCCTAAGATATGCTTTCCCTAAAGAATTATTAAGTGATCGCGGAAGTAATTTCTTAAGTGAGATTGTGGAGGAAATACTTAAATTCTCGAATATTACACATAAGAAGACTGCTTCATTCAATCCTAAATGCAATGGTCTCTGTGAAGTTACGAACAAGTCAATTAAATCCTTATTATCTATGATGATTTCTGATAATCAAACCGATTGGACCACTTACTTGCGTGCTGCAGTCTTTGCGTATAATACTAGTCCAATGAAGTCAATATCGAATTATAGTCCATTTTACTTAATGTTTTTAAGGCATCCGAACACGCCGCTAGATAGTGCATTACTGGAACCTATGTATAATCCTCTAAAGATAAACACACATGTCAGACTGGCCCAAGATAAATTACGGTATGTTTACAAGATAGCTAAAGGTGCGATCCTTACGGCACAAGCTGCATTCAAAAAGATCAGCGATAAACATGCTACCCCGGTCAACTTTGAAGTTGGGGACCACTGTTGGGTTTTCTTTCCAAATTTTAAGAAAGGGTTGACTAGGAAGTTACAAAAGCGTTATCGTGGACCGTTCCAGATTGTAAAGTCAATAGGTCCCTCTACATTTAGAGTCAAATGTGTTAAAACTGATAAATATATGAAAAGTCCTATAGCAGCAGATAGGTTGAAGAAGTTTGTTCACAGGGACGATCTTCCAATAGGAGATCAAGACGCTTGTTTTGGCGAACCTTTAAGATCGGATTTAGCAAATCAGGAAGATGAGTTAGTTGATATTCCAGATGACATTTTTATAGTTAAAGAGATTTTAGGTGATAAAGTTATCAATGGTAAACGCCATTTTAAGATATGGTGGGAGGGTTATACGAAAGGCGAGTCTACTTTCGAACCTGAGGAAAATATATTAAACCCAAGTTTAATTGAGAACTATTTTAAAACGAAGGAACTAAAGGAATAAGTTGGTTCACGGAATGTAGTAACTATATTTCGTTCTCTTTTAGGATACTACCATGAGGCTTTACATTTTATTACTGGCTGTTTACATGACGACGTTGGAACCGGTTGACACTTCGGCGAATTCAGTTGTTATGTTGAATTGGGGAATTGTCTTCAATAAGTTCACAAATATTCTTAATGGTGTTTCCAAGTATAGGCATACCTTCTGTATTCCCTGGCCTAAATTTGACCTCGATATTATAACCCCTCTATCATGCCCTATACATTATCATTTTCACCCGTATAACGGTTGTGGGATGTTAAATACGATTATTGAGCGATTAAATTCTCAGATTAAAGAAACACGAACACGGCTTAACGCTAATATGAATACCGTTAAATCTTTGATTCCTGTTAGGGCAAGTGGTCGTGGGAAAAGAGCTTTATTAAACTTTGTAGGAAATTTTGCGAAGTCGCTATTTGGCACGGCTACTGAAGAGGACGTGGACGCACTTAGGCAACATGTCCTCAAAGTGGAGTCAGGGGTAACAGCCTTGGCTGATCAGGTTGTACAAGACGGCAAGTTGCTTAATTCATTCATGAACACAACTAACGAAAGGCTTGATAATGCTATGGTGGCCATCAAAGAGAATCATGAAACAATTAAGAGGTTTGCCGATTCTTATAATATTTTGACTGTAGAGTACCGAAATTCTCGGAAGGAAATATTTCATAAATTGGATCGTTTAAATGTCACAGTTTCGGCTTTGTCCATTTTAATGAGGAACTTGGTTGACTACCAATACCGTTTTGGGGTAGTAGTTGGCCAGTCGGAGAATTTTCTACAGGCAACTCAGTTATTATTGGATGGCTTTTTGCCTATTTCTCTCGTGGGTCCTGAACAGATCAATAAAGTAATTAATAATGTACAGGATATTCTCAGCGATCATTATCCTAGTTTTAAGGTTACGCATAGTCAGCCTAGTTTTTATTATCAAATGCGGGATATCACGTTCACGCAGACTGAAACGTATTTATATATAACGATCGCCATTCCCATCCATAGTTTGGCTGGTTTTATGGATGTTTATCATATTGATACATTACCTGTACCGTCGAATGCCACTAGTGCTAATACGACTCAAATTTTTGGTTTACCTCAGTATATCGCCGTTACAAGTGATAACGAATATTATACCGAATTCGATAGTGATTTTTTACTTTCCTGCAACGGTAGAGACCTTAAAGTGTGTAGTACAACTAAATCTCTCAATTCCCGTCATAAATTAACGTGTGCGTCAGCGCTATTTTGGGACCAACCTGAGGCTATAATGAAATTGTGTGACATTAGATATGAGGAAGCGTTACTGTTTGAAGGTAGTTATGAATTAGCGGATGGGCGTTATTTACTGTCATCTGCTGACGAAGTTTGGACTATGCATTGTTCTGACCGACAGGTTAAGTCTATCAATGGTTGCAGGTTGTGCGTAATGACAATCCCTTGTTTTTGCTCTATAATTGCGTCATCTTTTCGGATCCCTTATAAACTCACAGGTTGTCATATTGGAAAGGAGGATAAAACTGTTTTGCATGTAGTAAATTTACCTGTGCTGCATTCGTTGTTCTCTAATGCTGCAGATTTGAGAAAGATAAGGGGGAATGAGTTATCGAAAGCGCCTATGGTTGAGGTTCCACCCTTAAAACTGAATAAAGAATCATGGGATTTGGTAGCATCAAAGGATGCTAAATTTTCAACGGATCTTAAGAGATTGGCTTCAACGCATAAGTCTAATGTAGATTTGTTCGCCTCAAAGGCCGACGCGTTAAAGAATGAACTAGCTAAAGATAATTTGCGACATATATTTTCATCTCCATCGTCTATAGGCATTATATCGGTTCCTACTATTCTGAGCATAGCGGCGCTTGCTATGTCAGTTTATATTTTCTTCATGATACGGTATAATCCAGGGGGTATTTTTCCGGTTGCAGCCTTGGGTGCAGCTCATGCAGCACCACTTGCTGGGGCAACGGTTATACAGTCTAATAGGACTATTTCATTTTTAGAACAGTCTTCGCGGGTTGCTCAATCGCTAATTGACGACGATTCCAATTTTCTAGTTGACACGATAGTTCTTCTGGCTATTATCTTCTGTGCGTTGCATTTCCTGTGTTATGATATTAAATACCTATTTACCTTTCTAAGGGGCAGGCGTAATATGGTTCAACGTTGTAAATCACAGCTACTTTTAGAGATTTCGGATTGGAATGAATGTATCTTACTTCCATTAATTGATCTTAATGCCTGTGCGGGCAGTATTTCCTTACTTGGATCCCCTGCTTTACGTAAGCTACATTGTAATTCTCATTTCTTTAAATTATTTATCAATCTTGATTGGGTTACACCTTGTAAAATTCAGTATGATGGAATTGCTATTGATTTTCCGGATAAAATTCCGGTCAAGCCTTCTCTATATAGGCGAATTGGAAGATTGATTATGAGCTCATCATTTACTTTACGGATATATGTTAAACATCACGATCTTTTGGTTCCTTTGTCGATCAGTGAAGATAAAGGTATACCTCATGAGATTCAATATTCTCAAGACATGATTCGAAATATTGATGCATCTAGTTTAGCTGGGAGACCAGGTGGGAGGTCAGGTCTTTATCCGGACTTGTCACTTTATCAGCCTTAAGTTTTGAATATTTTATGAAATTATTCGTATTTGGAATGTAGTCGTGTTGCTGTGTTCGTTTGGTTCTATAGTCATTAATTGCAAATTCCTTTATTATTTATAAAAGATATTACGTTCATTTGGAACTATATAACGTATGTTATATCGTATATCGTTGCATAATTATCATTTATCGGAATCTTTTGGTTTAGCATTTGGAGTGAATTGTACCTTATCTATTTACTGAAAATCTCATATATTATTGCTATGCTATCTTTATCTGCACAACCATGGGGAGTGTTTTGGGTTTGATTGCTTAGTTTTGTTTGGGTTGTTCCATGTCACTTTCGTTTCGGCCAGAGTCGAACTCGTCGGGAATGGACTGTATTGTTTCGAGATCGTCGTGAGACCGTAGCCGTCGCCATCTTCACATATACTTGCAGTCACCGGATTCGCTTTACGTGACCTCAACTTAGCGCGATCGTCCGTATCCTGGATCTGAATGCGTTGTTCGGACTTCGCCCAATTCGCTGTTCGTGCAGATTGTCGAGCGTTCGGTCGCTTGTTCCGTTATACCGCTGCTGAATCGTTGTGGAGAGTGATTCTCAATATGGTGCCGTCGTTCTTGCGATCCCTGGAAGTCCCGTATATTATGGACGGTGTGATAGATAATTATATTCAGGATCGTAGTATGGTCCATTCGAAAAATAAAACCGACTCGAGCTGTGAGACTGTGCTAGCTTGTTCGTTAACACCTATGGCCATCATTCTGTATTATTAGCTGTCAGTTGTTCGTTCGAAAAGAAAAGAAAACCGCTTCGTCATCGTTTGCGCTGTAATCGAATTGATTAGTGTTCGTCTGTGGCGATGTATTCGCATTATAATATATACCTGTTTGTTCTGCGTCTTAATGTTTAATATGTCGTATACCTTATGGTACGTCTCTTACCGTATTTTGTTGTGTACTCATGTCATTTGTACGGTTACTTGATTTGATGCTTTTGAATGGAGACCGTTTGTCGACGCGAGAGCCGCCGTTATTCGAGAAGATTCTGATTCGCCATCTAAATGGGTGCGTTATTGTGTGTGAGTGGTACCGATTCATGCTTCGACACTTTCTTGTTAATTAAATGACTTGATTGAACTTGTTGTGCATTCAATTTTCGTACATAAATGATCAACTTTTGTTTTGCGCGTTGTATGCTGAACTGCTGCGGAAGTGGAAATAGAATCGTGCGAAAAAAAAATTTACATATTTAATAATGCATTAATGAATAAAATTAGTTCAATGAATAAATAAATTGCCATGTATAATGATAAATGAATGATGATATTAATTATGATAATATAAACTACTGATGATTATTATGTTAAATTAAATTCCTTAAGAATGCTGTCGTATCTGTATTGTATTGTTTGTATATTGTTTTATCTTATATTTAATCTGGTTGAATAAAGTTCATGTCTGGATGGTTGCCATTTGTTTTTCGGGGCGAAAAAAATTAAGCCTGGGGGGATGATAGTTGACTAGGGTTAACCAAATAATGAAATAAATATTAGTAACGTCTGGGAAAAAAATAATGATTTAATGGGAACAGTTGGGTTTAACGAAGCAAACAAGAAATATCTTAGTCTAAGGGAATAGTTCAGAAAACATGATTCAGAAACTTGGTATGTAGTGTTGGTGGTTGGGAATATATTTCTAGGCGGAGAGTGGTTGATGGAGGCTGCAGATTCTGTAGAAACCACACTAAATTTGGTAGGGAGAGATCACGTGGTTGAAACTTGGTAGAGGGAGATACTAGTTAAGTCGGGGAACAAGTAGAGAGAGGGAGTTCAATTTTTGGCAGCCACCAGGACAGTTGTCAGCAGTAGATCCTATGAGATTGCCTGGTCGTTAGTTTGATTTTTGGAGAGAAGACATCTTAGAGGCAATCGATCACTATCCACGACCAAATCATAACGATATGAACTATACTCCGAACCATGGTTCCTAAAACAACAATTTAAATCATAACTCCTTGATTTCCTAACAATTTCTTAAAACACAGCAACTTTATACTCATACTCATTTCTCCTATTATCCTTAATTAATTTCGCAACAACTGTTGGGTGCGTGGCAAATATCCTATGCACGTCGTTTCCGTCTTTTCTTGGCTTTCTGATGATATGCCGTCAAGATCGACCTATCCAAGAAATTCTCCTCCGGTTCCCAAGTCTTATCCGCATAACCCTCCCAGGCGACATAATAATACAACCTGCCTCCCCGTCTTCTATGTTTGAGTATTCGAGACACAGTGTATATCGACTCGTCTTTCCCGTCAATATTTTCGCGACCCTTCGATAACGTCATGTCCCTCTGCGTCAAAGTAGGAGGTTCAATTGCGGGCGTCATGCCGATTTTGACATGGCGACTCTTATGGGGCAAAACGATTTCATCCATGGCGAGGTTCCCTGGTAAGTCATCTAATTTTTCAATAGTCTGCGGTAAGTCGTAAGTAGGCGGTTTTTTAGATTCATAAACCGGACGCAACCTATTTACATGAACTAATGTTTTAACCTTTCGATTATCATCCGTTCTCAATCTGTAATTAACTTCTCCTATTTTTTCAATAATTTCATATGGGCCCAGCCAAAATGAATGTAATTTCTTTGATGCCCCAGTAGGCAAGTGTGGGTAATAAAGAAAAACCTTACTCCCCACTTCAAACTGAATATCTTTAGCATTTTTATCGTACTGCTGCTTCATTTTTATTTTGCTCAGTTCCCGATTCTTACGAACTATGTCATGTACTATATCCATCTTCTTAATTAAGTGTTGAAAATAGGCCACATGAGACCCATATTCATTTTTTGGAGCTGATATGGCTAGTTCCATGGGCAATTTAGGCATCCGCCCAAAAACAATTTCAAAAGGCGTGAATGACGTCGAATTGATATTATTTGAGGAATTCATTGCGAATACCGCAGATTGCAGATATAAGTCCCACTTTCCCGGGCTTTGTCCATCTAATAACTTAGCTATTGATTTGTCTATGTTGTACTTCTAAAGCACCATTCGCCTGTGGATGATATGAGGACGTAGTTTTTGTTCTACCCCCCAAGAGGATGGCCGTTCGTTGAAAGACTTTTGAGATAAAGTTTGACCCATTGTCGGTAAGTATAGTAGAAAACATCCCATATCTCAAAATGATACCATCCACCAACCTTTCGGCCACCATTTCTGCCGATGCCGTCTTAAGCGGAAATGCCTCCATATATGATGAAAAAGTTTCAATACATGTCAACACATATTTATGCCCCTTGTCAGACACCGGAAAGGGACCCACCATATCCATAGCAAATTTATGGAAAATTGGCTCCACCCGTACCGTTTGCATTAAAACCTTAGTAGCCTCTTTTGCAGACAACCCTTTCCGTTGACAGAAATTACATCGTAAGCAGAAATCCTTTACATCGTTAAACATACCATTCCAATAATACCTATTTTTCAGACGCATATACGTTGACTTGATGCCACTGTGTCCTCCAAAAACCTCATGTGTTTCTTGCAGGATTTGTAAGCGAAGTTGTTTTGGTATCACATAGCAAGGAGAGAAGTGAGCAGATTGGCGGCGATTTAAATGTTGCAAGTATTGAAGATTACCCTTGTTGTCCAGAATATACCTTTCGTGCGACAAGATTATTCGTCGTGCCAAACGATCATTTTTTGGTAATGATCCGTCTAATAGGTAATCAATGATAGGTCGTAACTCATTATCTTTACGTTGTTCCATAGGCAAATTCACCAAGATATCGTCGTTACCTGTGTCAACAGCCACTATTTCTGGATACCTTAATCTAGACAAGAAATCCGCATCTGCATGTTGTACTCCTGCCCGATACTCAACGTCATATTGGTATCCTTGTAGGAAGATGCACCACCGTTGTAGCCGACCTGAGGCGAGACCATCGACCTCCATCTTTTTTAACCACAACAGTGCTTTATGATCTGTGACCACCGTAAAAGGATTTCCATACAGGTATACTTTATAATACTTAATGGCTGAAATGAGTGCCAGACACTCCCGCTCACTAGCGGAATATGCTTGTTCTTGTTTTGTTAGTGCTCGTCCACCGTATGCAATTACGTGTTCTTGACCATCGTCTCCTTCCTGTACAAGACAATATCCCATCGCAAAATTTGATGCGTCGCAGTGAACCTTGAACTTGCGTTCCAGAGAAGGATATGCTAACACGGGTGCTGTTATAAGTGCCTGTTTCAAGTCATCAAACGCTTTCTGACAATCGTCAGACCATAGAAATGGTATACCCTTTCTCGTCAATAGTGTCAATGGTCGTGCCCGCCCCGAAAAGTTCTTAATGAATTTTCTATAGAAATTAGCAGCCCCTAGGAAATACCGAACTTGAGTTTGATTTGTAGGCACAGGGCAGTTTCGAATCACATTTACTTTCTCGGGATTAGTTCTAATGCCATCCCCGTCTAAATAGAAACCCAAAAACTTACAGTTTGGTCGAGCAATAAAACATTTGCTGGGTTTAAGTGTCAACCCCGCCACCCGTAACCTTTCAAAAAGTTGGCGTAAATGTTGTAAGTGATCCTCCCAACACGTAGAAAATACTAAAAGGTCATCTAAATAAACCAAAACAGAGTCCCCTAATGAATGTAAGAGGCGAGCCATAATGGATTGAAAAATACTAGGGGCCGATGCTATGCCCATGGGTAATCTAGTAAATTGGTAATGACCAGTAGGCGTTACGAACGCCGTTTTGTGACGAGACTCTTGTGAAATCAGGATCTGAAAATAACCACTTCTTAAATCTAGAGAAGAAAATATTTTTGGCCTAGCGGAGCCACACATAGTTAAGGTGTCGAAGATATGAGGTATTGGATGTAATGTTTGCAATTTTAATACCTTATTTAATCGCCTAAAATCAATACACAATCGATATGACCCATCTGGTTTTGGTACCAAAAGTGCGGGAGAACTATAATTTGAATTTGAATCTTCAATAACGCCTTGCTTTTTAAGTTCATCAATCTGCTTATCTAAAATATCCCTCAACGCTAATGGAACCCGATATGGTCGTGACCGAATAGGCACCTCATTTTCAGTCTCAATATTGCAATCAACCCCCTTTGCGGTTCCCAACTCCAATATCCCTTCTGCAAACCTATCTCTGTATTCCTCCAATAATGATTTTAAATCAGCTTTTTGCTGTACCGATATGTCTCCCGTTTCCACACTATCTAATATATCGTTTTGATTTTCAGGTTGAGGCGTGGAAATACCTTCACTATCAAGTGTCATATATGACCCGTCTGCGATAGGAGCATCTAAATCGATGAGAGTAACATCTCCTAAAATGGCACCCTTTTTTAACCGTTTTGAATAATTTGATGGATTACAAACTTGCACAGGTAATACCCCACTTTTAATATTAGATATACTAGCCGCACCCATAATACCATATTTATCCCATAATCTAGCTGACTGTTGAACAAAACCTACACCGTCCTTTCTTCCCGTCCCCTTCATTTTTGCTTTTATCTACACCTGTGTACCAGGCGGAATTGTGACCGTATCGTTAGCTACTATACAAATTTGTAATTGTACCTTTGCCCCCCCCCCCCCCCCCCCGTGAAGAGGTATTGAGTGACCGGATGACAGATGTAGGAGCTTTCTTGGAGTGTCAATAACCACACCCTGACTGTTAATGAAATCCATGCCTAGAATACATGGGTGAGCCAATTTCCTTAATATCAGAAATTCTTGCGTAACAACCCTTGATTCCATTTTAAGATTTAATTTAACAATACCGAATATTTCTAATGTACCCCCATCAGCTACCGTAGCATATTTATAACCGTCATATTCTAACGGCGTTACTAATACCGTGGATCTTAATTTTAAAAAGTATTCATATGATATGACACTTCGAGTTGCTCCTGTATCAATCAAAACATCCATCCGTTCATCAAAAATAACACAATTTAAGGATAGCGGGTGCTCAGAGCATAATACTTTTGGTTTTTCTTTCAAAATTTTCTTCTTTGTCAAGTTTTGTTTGTGAGATTTCAATTTTGTCTGTGAGCGCCCACTATCCCCCGTTATCCCCGATCCTACCTCATACAATACTTGGGCATTCTCTGTTTGTATAGCTCTGGACAGCTGCCCTAAGCCATCCTTGCTACAGCCCTAATTAGTCCGCTGTTGTCGATTCGTATTCCGACGGCAATATCTGCTAATATGTCCAGGTAAACCACATTGATAACAAATGATGTTTCTATTTTCCGTTGCAAAGGTAGATTTCGCTGGCCCCCTGCAATTTCTAGCCATATGTCCAATTATGTTACACCTGTAACATCGACCTCTAAACGTAGGGTAACGAAGTCTATTGTTTGTAGCTCCATTTCGCGCGTACGTAATCGCTTCAAACGGTCGTTGAATTCCCGTAAGAGCCCGACTTTCCTGTGCCATCGTCTCCTCCTTTCGTTGTTTAATTTCAAGCTGATTTATTCTTGTTTTCAGTTCGTCCCACTCCGCGTTGGCTGTCTCGACTTGATGAACACCAGGGCCATCTATTTTCAACATCTGGACTACGTTACTAGCCATTTTGATGGCTTTGTCCAGATCCTCTGGCATTTGCGTCCAAACGATTTTGCGAATGTCCGCGGAGAGACCGTCAATAAACGTACTCAACGTCACATGCGCGGGTAATTCCAATTCATTCGCTCTCCGTTTAACATCGTCTGCGAAATTGTCTACTGTTTGGCCTGAAACCATGCGCATGTGTTTCAGCTGGTGAGTTTTTAGCATTTTTCGATCCGGGTTATTATATCGCCGATTAAACGCTTGTAATAAATCATTCCACACGCGTTTTTTATCTTTATCGACACCTAAATACCAAGATCGAGCTTCTCCCCTCAAAAACAAGGGAAAGCTCCTCAGTATCTGACGGTCACTCCATGCCATGAGTTTTACGTATTGTAAAAATGCGTCTAACCATGGTTCCGGATCATTTGTTCCGTCAAAATGTTCTGGTTTCAGCCCGCTTATGCCTTTCGGGACAATGATTATTTCATCGTCGCTATCATTGTCGTCGTCTTGTCCTACAGCCGGATTGGCTGGTCCCACGGCCGGTTGCTGTCCCGCGTTTGCCATCCCCAACAGTTGTGCTTTTCGTTTAACGGGTTGGTTATAAAACATAAACCAGATTTTTATAAATCGATTTAAAGTTTCGTATAATGTCACTCACCACTAGCTTGGCTGCGAGACCGGAATTCTGCCGCTATTCTCCACCAGTGTTGTGGGGGTCCTCTTTCCCAGTGTCCGGGTGACGTGTGTTGACCACCTGCGTTGTTTGCGTTTCACCAGCGTAGTTCCATGGGGTTCTTCTCATAAATTAACTACAACTAGCTTCTTCTATCGATCCAGATCTTTATTCTTATACTCTCTTCTTACAATCTTCCTAGCACGTCCCCTCTAGTTCTAACCACTAGCTCAACCGACCCAGCTCTACCGACCAAGCTTTCGACCCCACTGCATTAAAACCCTCCCTTTTTATACTTATTCTTCCTTCGCTCGTGACGTATATTTCCACACCGCTTGGCCTCATCGCCAGAGACGTCTTATTCTATTACTACAGTCCTACTGGCCATGTAAATCATTTCTACGTGTGTTATACGTCACGAGCGCTAAATTTATAACTCAACTTTCCAGAGCTCAAGGCTGCTGCTATAACAAGCTTTCCCACGTAGACACCCACGTCACTCTCACCTATCTTCTATGCTTCTCTCTTATGTGTGACGTAAGTATTCACGTAGGTCGCCTGCTAACCGCAACTACTGCCTTGAACTCCGGCTTATTTCCCACTGTCTAAATAGGTAATTTATTACTCCAATAATTCCATCCATACACCCAACTGGACCTATTCTCATCGTACACGCTATAGGTTTGTTGTATTTCTTCATGACATCAATCGCCCATTCCATCTCTTCGATTGAACAGAAAAACTGGATTCGAAAAGTATATGTATACATTCTACAGTGTTATACAAAAGTTCGATTTGTTGATAGGGAAATTCCAATGTAAAATACCAATGAATACCATCTTTGTCTTGAATAGTAGAATTTTACCTCCGCTATAAAGAAATCGACATCCTTTTCTTTGAACACTTGGCATTGCTTTTCGAATTCTGCTTGAACTGCTGCCTTCCCTTTTCCAGCTGTATATGTCGGTGTAGGCGACAAACCTCCGCAAACTAGTAGATTGTATAATGTGGCAACATTACGTGCAAGATCGCACGCCGCGTGGTTTATTTCAGAGGTCTAAGATAAATACATTATAGATATGTACATCATTACCAAAGAACTAACCATTCAGTACAATTTGTGTCACTGAATAGTTGAATAAGAGTGAGATAGATAAAGACCACAACCTACGTTATAATTTTTGGCCGACTCACTACATTGAAGCATTCCATCTGTCGCGTGAAAGGTGAATGCTTGCATTACATCAGCTCCAGCTCGAGCAAATTCTTTGTGTAAACCACTGACTGAAAAATGGCAAATTAATGATTTTTCTTTTATCGGCTAATCCCCGTTTTGACTTGAAGATAACCCAACGGTTATTTTAAAGGACTTTTTTTCTGGCAGATGCCTCGTAGTTCGTCATTGTTTAGATTCAAAATGATGCCCACGAAACTATAGATTTTGTTGCAGGCAGGAAGGTGTGCTAAAATTGATCGGGTAAAGTTGGGCTGTGAATAGAATAAGTCACAAACATGTAAAACCTACCGGCGTCAGGATGTTCTAGAACGCATTCAGGAGTATACAGCCCAGCAGTCACATATCCTCTTTTTTCGAATGTATTCATGTAACAACCGTCGCCAATGATTATGCGTTTTGCTAATATCTCCAGTATATTCGGTTTAGCTGCCATATCTAGTATTTTGCAAATAAGGCCACCTTGAATCGTTTAACGTTTGACAAAGATTTCCAAACTGGTCTATGAATTTTACAGAAAACACATTCTACTATTAGGTCAACCATCGTTGTCCCATTTGATGGTTATAGAAATTGATTGCCTTGATATACATGTCACGCGTATATTCTGTTGTTGTTGTATGAGGTTCCGTCTAGGCAACTTGAATGATAGTTTTGATGTATATCAAATCATTAACTGGACCGTTGCCATTGGGAAATAGATTTCCCCCAAAAGTTGCACCTGTTCACGGTGACGAATATCCGCGATATCATAAGCTGAGATCCTGCCCTTTCTGATGATATCGACGAACACTATCAAGTCCATTCAATTTGCTTGATCATGTACAGAGGTTTATTAAGGTTTTTATTGGTTCATACGAAATTCCTGGATGCTGCGGGGACCTGCTGTTTGAGGGATGATTTCTCAAGGATTCTAGATTTTGGCAATTTGGTCGGAAGCCTTCATGAGTTGATAATTATATAATGTGTTTTTGTACGATATAAATTAGTTGCATCATATCTATAGAACTAATTACTGGATGTAATTAATCTATACCGCTGTTAATTCGTTGCTGATTTCAATATGTCAATTAGATCTTAATCGATTTACTCAATTACAATAATTAGAACAGCATTGAATTAGTTTACCTTCACAGAAGTCGAAAATGTGTAATTAAGTAATTAATGTCAGTCGCCAGTGTTTTATTAATGAGATGTGCTCCTCTCTCACGTGTCGGGTTTGAGTGACAGATGATCCCGGTATAAAACAATCTGATGCGACATCAACAAATCAGTTCAGCCAATGACTAGTCATCATCATCACTTTCATTGGATTAGCGGATAATCAGTAAGCACGGGATTAACGAATTAACATTCAATCGATGATTTACGGATTACCACTCATAGGATTTAAAGATTACAATGGATTATTACGCCTTTAAAACGATTGTGTTGATGTCAGTAATCTATTTAGTAACGGGTTAGTGTTCATATCTTATCGATAATGACAATAAAGTTATTAAATTATCCGATGATAAATGATAATATTGAAATGTTGTTTTTCATCAATTAAAGGTTGTAAATATCGGAATAAAGAATATAAAAGTGGAGCTGAATGGATTGACGAAAAAGATCCCTGTAAACAGCACTCGTGTTCGGTAAGTAAATTGAATCTGGATTTCTCAAATAATATGTCACGTCTGAAATAAACTACTGCTGCTGCTGCTGCTGCTGCTGCTGCTGCTGCTGCTGCTGCTGCTGCTGCTGCTGCTGCTGCTGCTGCTGCTGCTGCTGCTGCTGCTGCTGCTGCTGCTGCTGCTGCTGCTGATAGCTACGACCCAGTCCCATCTGCGTTAGAATCTAATTCATTAAACTTACAGAAAAACATCTCATTCTAACTCACTGGATCCTGATTGTTTTACATTATCAAAGCAATGGTTTAATGTTTCATGATATTTTTTTCAGTCCGGTGTTCTGACTCTAAGTAAAGTACAATGTCGCGCGGGATGTCGTGAACAGATATATAAACCGGGTCAATGTTGTCCGGCCTGTAGCAGCGAGAAAGAGAACACTAAAGGATGTGTTCTGAATGGAATAACCGTCGAAGATGGGAAATCAATGACAAAACCTGGTGAAAAGTGCACAACATGTAAATGCCAGGTATAAATGAATAATCATGTTTAGTTCTAAAACTTTTAAGCAATTCATACGTATTTCAATCATATACACACGTTCAATTTCATATAATATAAATATCATTGTTTTCGATGTGTTTCAGTCGGGTGAATTGACGTGTATTCGGAAAGTTTGCCCAGTTCTAAATTGTCCGCAAAAATATCAAGTACACGAAGAAAATGTGTGCTGTCCAATTTGTAAAGGTAACTAATCTTTTAAGATGTCCAGGTTCGAGTCCTGGCCCGGTGGCATAATTATGTTTGGTCACAACTTCACCTCTTATATACCCTCTCTGAATTAATTAGGAGGAAAGAAACTTCGATCACTAACGAATTAGAGGGCTCAACGGGTTGAGGCATAAACAACATAAGTTCTTGTCGTTTAATCTACAATATTTGATTTTTCTTGCAGGTAAAGAAGCCGTATCGGTCAGTTCTATTCACGGCAGTTGTTTATTTCGTGGTCATCTTCATCAAGAAAATCGACATTTCATGCCGGATAAATGCACGAAATGTTCTTGTTACAAGGGCGGGATGCAGTGTTATCGTAAATCGTGTCCAGATCTGAATTGCCCGAAACAATTCTTGGTCTACGATAAGAAATCGTGTTGTCCGATATGTAAGCGTCCGGCTGGATGTGCATACAAAGGCAAAATGTACAAGGTAAATATCTGACTTTGAGTTAAAAGAGCACATGACTCTTATTGTGAACATATATTCTAATAACCGTAGGATAAGCATAGATGAAATATCCCTGTACATTGTAGTATATTTTTTCATAAAAGAGGAAGAAACTGTCTTTTTAAATTTTAATTAAATCTTTATCTTTAATGCTAATCTGTCCTTTATTCCAACCTTGAACTCAGTAGTATTCTATTTATAGATTGATCAGATCTGGAAGGATGGATCCTGTACTGATTGTAGTTGTAAAGATGGAAAAGTCACCTGCCAAGAAATAACGTGTGGTTCAACTCCTAAATGTTCACAGGTAAATATCTTAGTTTTCATGTCTGAAACTCTGGTACAATTGAGGAATTAATATTAAGATCATTATTGATTGAAAAAACCAATAATTATTGTTCTATCATTTCTTGAGTGAATACCTACTCGATGTTTCGACCATATCCTAATACTTGTTTGCAGGGATACTTTCGGGCTGTTTTTATTCTAAATGTGGGGGTTTATTTTAGTTTGATATGTTTTGTTGCTGCCCGTCATCCATTCTTGGAGGGTCTTTCGTTGGCATTTAAATCATTTCATATTTTACTGAAATCATGAAACTTATATACAATACATTACATCTTTTCATTTTTTCAGAAATCTATTCTCTATCGGTCTGAAGGAGAATGTTGCCCTCTATGTGTCGCGGCTCATAGTATCTGTTCAGTTACTAACTCGAACAAGGATTATCTATCGTACGCTTCGTTTGACGGGTTCAATTACAAATTCGGCGGAACTTGTCGCTACACTTTACTTAAAGACGTCGCAGATCGTCGGATTAACATCCGCGTCAAGAATGAGTATCATCCGTATCCGACTGTCAGAACTAAACTCGTTACAATCATCGTATCTTCGTTATCTATCGGGCTTCATCGAGATCTGGATATCAGAGTGAATCGTAGTAAAATCGCTGTTCCGTTCAAACATGAAAACTTTACTATCGAAGTCGTCAAAAACGCGACAGTGGTCGTGAATATGATAAACGGATTCAGATTAACCTGGAGTAAACAAGGCGATATCAATGTTTACGTAACTGCGAGTAAGCAGAATAAATTAGGCGGTCTTTGCGGTAATTTCAATCAAGTCGTAAAAGACGATAGTAAAATGAAAATCAAGCAGGAAATTGTCTCAGACTCGGAGGTTTTTGCCAAGTCGTGGCGAGTCGGTGGTAAATGTAACTGCGACGAACCGTTTAATAGTAGAAAGTCGTCGTGTAAAACTGTGGATCAGCGAGTTCGCGCTCATCAGAAATGTGCTGTCTTAAAGAGTCCGGCGTTCAAAAGATGCCACAAGAAAGTCCCCGTCCAACCATTCCTCAGGTAAATATCAACTTCTTTAGCAAAGAACCTATTACGCGTTGGGGAAAAGGTGGTTAACGAAAAAAGAATTTGTAAAATTCACGACCGAATTAACCAGTTTCCTCAGTTGGCTGGTACCGAATAAGGAACAGTCCATATCTCATAGAAACAAGTTACGAAACTCATAAAATGAAAACTAGTTTGATACTGATCTGATTTGTTATCTATTTTATTTTCAGGGCTTGCACTGATAACGTTTGCGAATGTCCTTCGGGTAAAAACTGCGAATGCGCCATCGTGAAGTTTTACGTGAAAGAATGCGCCGAGCACAACATACAACTCAAACTACCTAAACAATCTCAATGTGACCATTCTATTCGGCAGAAACAACACGACTCTAACTCTTCAAAGAAGAAGAAGAACTTGAAGAAACAAAACAAACAGAAAAGAAGAGGAAAAATGCCGTTGTTGTTACGATCATTGGGAGGTGTTGTAATTGGTGATGAGTTCGAGAACGCCATATCGGATTAGAACGGGCGAGATCCTACATAATGTTAAAACCTGTTCTAAAAGAATGTTGACTTTAAGATTAGTAAAAAAATTCAGAATGATTGAGTGAAAAAAATGTTTGTGTCTAGTGGAAAAATTGATTCTCGGTGTTCTTTTTTCTGTTGCTGCTGCTGCTGCTGTTGATGATTTTGTTATTAATTAAAATTTTTATTTCAGAGTTTTTGCCATTTCAGGATTTATAGTCATTTCGTAGAAAATGTAGAATATTTCTATATTTTTGTGGCATTGTTTTCAATGCCTTTATCTCTAACATTGCTTTACATATGTATATATACACTGTACGATTTTGTTATCATATTGCGACTTTGTTTTGCAGGTTGTAATTAGTATGTTTTTGTAAATTTTTGTATTTTTATATAATTCTTTAACTCAAATTCAACGTCTTGACGTTTGTAATGTTACAACTATTATATACTGTGCTCTTATAATGAATTTAAATTCTATTGATTTGTTACTTAAATATCTGGTTTTTTTCAGGATAATTTAAATAATCGTATGTTTTTTATAACATTTGTTTGAAATAAAACATTTGATATCATTTATAAACAATTTGTCGTCAAACTTCACTTATGCGCAATATCAGCATCGTGTCTTGAGTAGGGTGGTGATACTCGAACATCCCCGGGCGCGGTCGCAAAAAGGGAATTGTAGAAATTTTAACTAGTTTTTTCTTTTGAAAGGCAAATCAAAATATAAGTGGAACACAGCGAACTTCACGGGACCAGAAAATATGTTCGTTATAACCGATAGTTATAACTAGTATGAAATCGATAACATTTTCTTACTTGGAACGGAATTCTTCATATTTTTGTTGTCAACCGAGTTCGAAATAACGAGGTTCCACTGTATTTCTGAATGCATTTTACCAGCCTTTGCCCCTAAAAACTTTAGAAATCAAATCATGAAAATAATGTTCAAGTTCGATCTCCTGCTGTGTATGCCTGTTTAACCAAACAATTCTCATCGATGAGCAGGGGTTTTATTACAGGGATGCATATTTGATATTGTATATTTCATTTTGTCAGGGGTCGCCGGTCGTTACAGGGCGCCCACAACTTGCGAGGGTCGTGTATAGCTATTATAGTACATACCGGGGCCACCAGTTGTCCTCGCGGGATATATTCTGCCGAATATTGAATCAGCCGTAAACATTCAAAAACAAAACTTGATTCTGATTGGGGGGTTTATAAACCTGCTGATATCAAGACAATCCGTCTGAAGCCATCTTAAAAACTTCCAAAAATATCTGGACTCACGTGAAAAGGAGGTAGCCACTATAAACAGATTTAGAACGAAACAAAATGTGAGAGATAGAATTGAGCTAATTTAAGTCCCATCAATTTATCTATAGACTATTCTGAAAAAAATGGGATACAACGAATATCAATTAGCTTCTAACACCTGCAAAAACAATTCGTTTACTTCACAAAACTACAATAAACGAAACACTCTGGTGCTTAAAGGATTTCAGTATCTTCAGGTCGATTCATTAAATTAGATTTGATATTCAAAAGCAGCTAGGATGACTTGTATTCTGAGAGACAATACTTTGATGAATATCAACAGTTCGATTGACACATGTTTATGGGATTCTAAGTCTATAACAAACGACTGCTTTCAGTAAGGGATTAAGTTATTTCTATGCGGTATTTTGTCTCCGAAAGCTCCTCTATCAAAAAGGAATTAAGTCTGGTATATATAAACAGAGATTAAAATCGAAACATTCAACTCTCATCGCGAAAGCTTTTCGACTTGTCACAGAGTGAAAGATTCCGTAAGTAGATATATGTTCTTTGTTTTTAGTTTTACTGTATTTTTGTTGAAAGTGTAGCATTCAATCCTTAGTCAAATTATAGAAAATAGAAAGATTGGCCAGTTTGTTTGACTACATCTACCTATCATAGAATCGAAAGTGTAGTTGTTAACATATTTAAGACCATTCTGAAGAATGGCCGATTCTATTCTACAAGAGGGAATACATTACATGTATATTGGTAACTAATGACTTGTTGACCTCATCATTCAGTGAGCTAATATCAGTGCAAATGAGTCAACCCCTGATCAACTCCGCGCCCATATCGGTCATTTCGATTTTTGGCGAGTATAGCGTAATTTCAGAGGTTGATTTTGACCAGTTTCGAGACAAATTATCTGTTCCGTTCTCGGCAGTAAACCCGGCTTCAGACGGGATTGGCGGTATATCGGGGGTTTACTGTATTTTTTTAATGATAATAATCTGTAATTCATTGATTACAGACGAATCGGTAAAATGAAATTGTCGGCAGTTTTTGTGTTGTGTTTTTTACTGGTGGTCGCCGTTACTGGTGATCAAATAGAACGAGCTCTCCGAGACGCTGAGACTGCTGGACACGATCCGCTGCAGTTGATGGAGGCCAGACGAACCGTTCAACTGATGAAACGAGGATGGTTCAAGAAACTCTGGAAAGGAATCAAGAAACACTGTTCTATTGGTTACAACCGAGGCTTCACAGCTCAATGCAGTGGTTAGAATAATGAAATATGCTAAAACATTTAAAAACATGAATAAATAAATGTTAATCGAGCAGCAATTGAATACACCTTGAGTTTATTCAATCCTATGTTCAGATGATCAACAATCATAACAATTCAGTCAATATTCAACGCCCCCTGGTGACCATATACAAAAACCAATGACCTTGAAACTCACAATCATGGAACATGTCAGCAGCTACGATTTTGTAATCGATAATGTGATAAAAAATATGCCTAAGTACCAATATAATATGGAAATGCTAAGCATTCTACTATTCAACGCCCCCTGGTGATCATATGCAAAACCCAATGACATCGAAACTCAACACAATTATAGAACATGTCATATCTACAACGGGCGCAAAACGAACATCATAGAGCAAAAACGAAAATTTTCCTCAAAAACTTCAAAAATGTGTGAAAAGTGCTGATTTTGGCGTACAACAATGGCTGTGCCAGTAGGCCATCTTGATTCTACCAAGGCCGGTTTTTGGGCTGAAGATGTGTCTTGGGTAGATAGTATAGTATAGTAGTTTATTTGTCACCATCAATATGTACAAATGAAAAATAACAAAATAGGTTATTTAAAGACAATGAGGTGGCCGGAGTCTGAATAGATACATATATAACCCAAATATCGAGACATTACATTGAAGCGTCTTTTCCAAAAATTTCCAAAAATAAATGGATTCCGTCTACCAGTAGATACGTGAAAGGTCGAGACGGGAATGGTGTCCAAGGAGCTGCCCTAGAAAGTAGGGACAGATGTAATGGGTCGAGACGGGAACATGGTGTCCAAGGGGATGTCTAGAGAAGAGAACCTGACTAGAACAGCGCGTAGTCCTACGAGAAAGACAACGTGTCATAAGTTTATCAATTATATTCATTTTTCAGAAAAATTCATACACTCTTGACTTAGAAGAATTACATTTGAATTGATAAATGGCAAAATAAAACATAAGCAAAAAGCCCCCGAACGTGAATTTTGAGAGATTTGAATCGTGAAACTCGATTTGTAGAAACCAAATGTTAAACTCGTGTCATTCATCGAATATTTAATTACAATAGGAAAGTTTCCAGTTACCAGGTGCCATTTTCAGCGTGTCTCACATTGTCGCGCAGATTTTAACATGTTCAAAACTAAAACCTTTAGTGCGATTAATTGTCGTCCATCCCTTCTTAGGCACAAAATCTAAACTTTTGAATCGTAAGAAAGTTGACAATGTTTTTTTCTTATTATTTATTTCATTTTTCTCGGCTGCAACAATCCGATACAAAAAAAGATGCGCGTCACTTTTAGGAAGGCGCCTCAAAAAAAATTGGTAATTCTGTGTTATTGGCTGTAACTTTTAAACTTTCTGAGATACAATTTAGAATTTTTCACTTAAGATAGAGTTTCATCTGAGGATTTTGTTTATACTGCAATCGTAAAACTATCTTCATAGAAACGCGCGTGGCCACGGGTTGATCAGTGCAAAGCGTGCAAGTGGTCGACCGTCGATTTTCTGCATACGCGGGTTAAGCTATTTTCACGGCAATTTTCAAACTTTTAAAGATTTTCAAGATCAAAATTCCATGTTGAATTGATCAGCTCATATATAAATGGTATATAGTTAATTTGTATTTGCGACACACCTCTACTAGGTCAAGGTCGGTGGAGACTAATGATGGCGGCTTGTCAAAAAACTGAAAATTTTCACTTTCAAGACGATTTTACAGCTTGATGAGAATCAGTTGATACGACTGGTATTCACAGTTTGACTGAGGCCCAGTTGTCCCCGGCCCCTATTATGAATAAACAAAAAATAAACAATTTCAGACTTATTTCCCGTTCGCATTGCTTTGTGGGAGTTTTTATAACAGTTGATTTACAGTCGGGCTCAGTTAAACCTCGTCTCAAAAGAGAAACCACTGTCGCAGTATTTAATACCGTACGCCTTCAGGTTTAATTCACTCGTCTGTAAGAAATATCTCGGCGAACAGGAATGTGAAAAATGGCGTTCGTTGCCGGACAGCCAGACGCAGCTGTCAGTGACAGCCGGAAGACACGCCCACACATCGGTCACACCTACAGGTATCAGCTCTCTTATTGAACATGTCAAGTTGAAACAAATCTTTTTTCTGGCGTTTCTAAACTGTTTAATTAGTTTTCTAACGCAGATGAACCGAATTACTTGTTATCGTTGAGATTGGGGTCTCGTGCAGTTGTTTGAGTGGAGGACTGGGAACCAAGAGGTCCCTAGATCGAAACCACATCTGGCTGTCCAGACACATGCATGGACTAAGCTCTGGTAACTCTGTCAGGTTGTGAGCCATAACAACCTATAAAAAGGCCTTGGTCGTCTCTTAAGAACCACAGGGTTACACTGTTACTTGCTGCTGGGATCCAAAACTCTTCTTATTACACGCTAGGTGGCGTTACGGCAATAGAAACTTGTCCTATTGTCCTATGTATTGGACACCGTCTGAAACAACTGGAAGCTCGTAAGTATCACCTGCTAAGAGGTTCCCGGGTACTTGTAAGTAATATCCGCACACCCCTTTTGGGGGAACTGTAAACTGCAAATCGTCAATGAAATCAATACATCACTAAATTCATTTCTAATGCCAAAAGAATTATTTATTTGCATTTTCAAGCATTGACATAAATTTGAATCGTATAGAACAAGGAAACGCGAAACCTACAGAATTAGAAAATACATCTTCTAGTATAATGCGATGCTGTTCAAATTATCCATCATTTCTTTATACATATCTAGTTTTCTAGTTTTTTCAATGCATTTTTCAGAGATTTCAAATTGTTTCTTAGATCTTTGGCATTTTTTCGTACGTAATCGAAAATCAGAGATTTGCCTTGTTTTGACTTGAAGACTTACGACAAAACGCTAGGTAGTTGTGAACCTTATTTTTGGAAATGAGTTGTTTTAGGAAGTCTATATTCGGGATTGGAAACTTCCGCGGAATCCTCAAAAGATTGGATTCGAACCGTTTACGGTATGTTCCATTGCGCATGTCTATTGCACGCGACAGAACAATAATCTCCCGTTCGATATGGCTTCGATGTTAGACGTGAAAGATGAAACTAGGAAAAGACTTTCATATTTGAGTGTTTTGCGAGTTGATATCGATATTGTTTATAGGTAATTCGATTTTCAGACTTATTTCCCGTTTGCATTGCTTTGTGGGAGATTTTATAACAGTTGATTTACAGTCGGGCTCAGTTAAACCTCGTCTCAAGAGAGAAACCACTGTCACAGTATTTAATACCGGCCGGACGCCTTCAGGTTTAATTCACTCGTCTGTCAGAAATATCTCAGCGAACAAGAATGTAAAAAATGGTGTTCGTTGCCGTACAGCCAGACACAGCTGTTAGCGACAGCTGGAAGACACGCCCACACATCGGTCACACCTACAGGTATCAGCTCTCTTACTGAACATGTCAAGTTAAAACTTATATCTTTTTTCTGGCGCTTCTAAACTGTTTAATTTGTTTTGAACCGAATTACTTGTTATCGTTGAGATTGGGGTCTCGTGCAGTTGTTTGAGTGGAGGACTGGGAACCAAGAGGTCCCTAGATCTAAACCACATCTGGCGTTGGCTGTCGAGACACATGCATGGACTCAGCTCTGGTAACTCTGTCAGGTTGTGAGCCATAACAACCTATAAAAAGGCATTGGTCGTCTCTTAAGAACCACTAGGGTTACAGTGTTACTAGCTGCTGGGACGAAAAACTCTTCTTATTACATGCCAGATGGCGTTACGGCAATATAAACTTGTTCTATGTATTGGACACCGTCTGAAACAACTGGAAGCTCGTAAGTATCACCTGCTAAGAGGTTCCCGGGTTCTTGTAAGTAATATCCGCACACCCCTTTCTGGAGAACTGTAAACTGCGAATCGTCAATGAAATCAATACATCACTAAATTCATTTCTAATGCCAAAAGAATTATTTATTTGCATTTTCAAGCACTGATACAAATTTGAATCGTATAGAATAATTAGAACATACATCTTCTAGTATAATGCGATGCAGGTAAAATTATCCATCATTTCTAAATACTTTTTCTAGTTTTCTTTATTTTTTTTCAATGCATTTTTCAGAGATTTCAAATTGTTTCTTAGATCTTTGGCATTTTTTCTTACGTAATCGATAATCAGCGATTTGCCTTGTTTTGACTGAAATACTTTCGCCAAAACGCTAGGTAGTTGTGAACCTTTTAACTTTAGATCGTCCAAGATCTTGCTGTTGACGATAGTTTCGCAATCTAATTTGCTCAGTGGTCCCGATATGGCCTTGCCGTAATGTTCGACAGCAAGAGATGATACCTGTCGATGAAACCAAACACATAATTGAAAATGCTATTTCCCGGAAAGCCCTTTAAATACAATACTGAGATTATAAGAATATTAAGAGGTTATAGTGAGTGTAGCTGCGATGGATTAACACACGTGATATGATTGAAAAAACGCTTTTTGACGATTACAGCGTTTTCTCTTTATAGACAGATATTTACCTTGCGACATGTAATTTCATCAATGGCATCGGTTGAAACCCAGAAAACGGCCAGAAAAACCACCAAAAAACTGATCAATTTCATGTTGTCTCCGTAAAACTGTAATCAGATCATAGAAATAGAGATTGGTTTTGTTGTGGGGTTGCTTTCGGTTCTCCAACAATGTTGTGGGGTTGAGTTTCTCAACCAATTGTTGTGGGGGCCACGTTGCGTTCTCCCCTCGTGTTGTCGTTGTTGGTTCCGATTAATCCGATAAGTGATATCCCTCTGACTCCGGAATAATAACAACTCTTCTCGTGGGTCTACGTTCTTTCTTTATTTTCCCGCACAATTCTTATTCCTTCCTACAGCTCGTATTTTTAGGCTTCTCCGCCACTCTAGCATCTCTCTCTCCCTTACTGTGCTGACCCTCCCTTTCTATCTTATTTCATGTTACTCGTGACGTATACTTCTACATATGTTATACGTCACGAGTTTATTATACTTGTTTACTTCCTAGCCATACCAGAGCTCAAGGCTGCCGCTATAACCAGCAACCCTACGCAGATACTCACGTCACTTTCACCTATCTTCTATTCAGTGTCTTGTGTGCGACGTAAGCATCTACGTAGGTTGTTTACTAACTTCAGCCACTGCCCTGAACTCTGGCTTCCCTCCCTCTATGCAAACTACTAATTTATCACCCCAATACTATCCTCCTCCCCAGACGATTGGTCCCCAATCGCCAAAAATTCACAAGACCCTATTGTAGTTTCCCAAAAAAAAAAATCTTTTCAAAAGTGCACAGGCTTCAGAACATCATTTATAAGCAACATCTCTTACAACTTAAAGCCAGCCGCAGGGTAATGAAAATTACACAAAACCTTCAGAACATCAAGACTAATGATACACAACCACCATTCCGTACATCAATTTACAACACCTGTAAAGTAGCCATAAATCACAATTTCTGACCCTTTCCCCTATTATCCCATCCCGCATAACTTCTACCTAAACTAAGCAACACACCCCACTCATCATCAGTTCATCTGATTCATCAACGAGACCTACATGGACCCCATAGAATTTTACGGTAAGCAAAAAAAAATTTCTAGATACTTATAAACTTAACACACGAACTTTATCTAAGGGAAAGCAATCATCTACAAATATCAAATATGAGACTCTTTTCATCAGTAATATATAACAATCATGAGGCATGTACATATGTATATTGATCTTACATTTAATGAGAACAAGCCTATACAATTGTAGTCATGCAAAAAAATCATATCAAACACAACTTCCCAAATAGCTTTCATAGACAATCACCCATTTCTCTATATCCACATTTATGTAGTCTAATAATTTAACAATATATGACCAACCACTTCAACTTTCTGACTCTTCTCGTTCTCGTTATCTTTACCAAAAAAAATAATCAGTGTGTGCAGCCTAATTTGTCTTTAAAATTACCATTGCAAACACGTCAATTTGCCACTGTCCAAACTATCAGCCGTTACCTTAACCGATATCAGATGATTTGTCAAACCTGTCCCGACCCCAATCAACGACGTAAATTAATACAGATGCCAGATACATCATTTAGTTGATTATTATGTGCCCAGCACACGTTGGCAACATACATGCTCAACAATGAATTCACAAACAATTTCATAATAATTTTTCTATGTGTACGTAACATAAAGGTAAGCCAAAACATACCAAAAATGAATATACCGCATGCGTACATTCGCATTATTGGGATGTCAGCTGCTAGTCCCCACCCATTTCCTCAGAAAGCACATTTATCCGTAGTCTAGGCAGGGATAACATGAACTGCTATTTGCGGCTTGGAACCGTTGAAATAGACAGACAGGCCGCCATATATTTATGGAAGGATGTCATAAAGTGACCACAAAACTCATTAAGATGCATCACCCAAAAGTTAGGGAAAATTCCTCTGGACACTACTCATTCAGTGCCATTCAAACAGCCGATTCTCAAAAATTAACTTTAACTCCTGGGCCTATGGTCTTCCAAACCACCCACATCTGATATTCGAATTGTTCTAATTCCTTCCCGCAAATCAGGGGATATAACCCCACATGTAAAACGGCCGACGCATCATCCTGTATATAAACCGGTCAAGACGGACTGAAAGTTCGGAAAAAAAAAACATAGCGCTCACACATCCCTGCAATCTACGACCATTCAGTTAAGATACCCAATCTACCGAATAATACTTATCATACTTATTGTATTACGCAATGAGCAACCCTTTACTTCTAAAAAACCAATCCCCTGAATGGCCATTTCAGCATACCTAACAAATAGCTGTATCGTGACATTTCTCATTTCCGTATCATCCCCCATGTCACGCCTTACCGGAGTAAATAAAATCTATGGATAAATAGGGAACCGGCCGACGAATCACCCATTTGGTATTTCTTGATATTCGACCCTAATAATGTCCAACATATATATCCAATCTTTCCCAGAGGCTAGCCACTAAACATTATACTGTTTCAAAGGATCTTCAGAATTAATCCTTCGGGCTATAATCCCCCGTTTTATTCCGGACCATCCCTAGAGAATCCCTTACTCTTCATCCAGGTCCCTGGTCCACCTTAATTCATCTCATATAAACTACTCTATTCAAACCCCCTCCGGTAAGATTCACCACTGAGCGCCCAATCTAACCTTTGCACAATAAACATATTCTATACTAACTCGCGATACTCATTATATTTCTTAAAACCACATAAACACCACAGTTATTTGTTAGGTATATACAGGCAGTGAGCGCTTTCAACTATCGTTACACTGATAACCGAGTGGCTCACCTAGACTAATAAATCATTCTTTCGCGAAATACCATCCAGCAATTTTAGCAAACTATAAAAGATTTACGTAGTGCATATTTATATCTACGTAGATACAATAACCCAGCACACAAGCAACTTAAAAACGCTGAGTATCATTCTACAAAAGCAATCAAAACATGCAGAAATACATATCATATTATTTACAATTACTATAAGCCGCAATCGTAGTCCGTTGAACGTCTCCAAGGTCGATTTCCCGTAGCAGATCTATGAACTGTCCGATGATGAAATGCGTTTGTATAATGCCTCTAATACCCCACTGTATTTCATTTATCGCGTTACGATCGCAGAATCGCTTCGTTTCCGAACGCCATTATGTCCGTTAATTCACACGAATCTAAATTCGGAGTCGTAAATTCAATTTGCTTTGATGTAAAACGTAGTGTCCAAAACACGATCTTACGAAAACGCCACACCAAATCGGATAATTCAATTAATTTAAATATGGAAAGAAACAACTTCTTTCCGCACTGGAAGCTCTATAATTCATTTCAACTGAATCTGACGATATGAAGATTACATATTTCTCGAATAAGACAAACAAACAGCTATTAAATCCTGACGGGAATGATTTTTATACACAGATCGAGTTATCCGCAATATTTCAACTTAACCCGCGGTAGCGGCCCGTATTTCATGTAATTATAACGGTTACGGAATGTAACGTTCATCTTACACTTTTACTTCACCCCTGTTCACTCACCAAATATACACGATCGCTTGGCAGCGAGAGGTGCAGGATACACCACTGTTCTCCACCAATGTTGTGGGGTTGCTTTCGGTTCTCCAACAATGTTGTGGGGTTGAGTTTCTCAACCAATTGTTGTGGGGGCCACGTTGCGTTCTCCCCTCGTGTTGTCGTTGTTGGCTCCGATTAATCCGATAAGTGATATCCCTCTGACTCCGGAATAATAACAACTCTTCTCGTGGGTCTACGTTCTTTCTTTATTTTCCCGCACAATTCTTATTCCTTCCTACAGCTCGTATTTTTAGGCTTCTCCGCCACTCTAGCATCTCTCTCCCCCTTACTGTGCTGACCCTCCCTTTTTATCTTATTTCATGTTACTCGTGACGTATACTTCTACATATGTTATACGTCACGAGTTTATTACTTGTTTACTTCCTAGCCATACCAGAGCTCAAGGCTGCCGCTATAACCAGCAACCCTACGCAGATACTCACGTCACTTTCACCTATCTTCTATTCAGTGTCTTGTGTGCGACGTAAGCATCTACGTAGTTTGTTTACTAACTTCAGCCACTGCCCTGAACTCTGGCTTCCCTCCCTCTATGCAAACTACTAATTTATCACCCCAATAATACCGCTAACTGGAACGAAGCTTTCAACTTAACGTTGAAACTCATGGTACTGAAATATGACCCGTTTTGGGGCGGCCTGAGAGCAGCGTATTTTGAGCAGTCAGTATCAGTGGTTAACGGTGACCCACCTGACATCAAAATGATGTAAGTGTTATCTTTGTAGTACGAATACAGTTAAGTCCCCTTCGTAGGACGTCTACCTTGTCCGCCGTAGATCCCCAAGCGTACGCGGCTAAATCTAACATTTATAGGCTTTAAACCTTTTTAATTACAAGGGGTGTTTTTAAATTTTTTTTTCAATAACAAAATAATTGCTTCATCATATCAGCCTCGATTTTAAATCTAGTAACTTTCACAAGTTACTAATTCATCGTATTCATGATTTCTTTTGTTCCTAATTCATTATACTTTAATTTATCCTATTTGTTGTTCTGTAATTATATATCTACGTTAAGTTATATTCATCTTAATTTCTAGATCTCGTGATTTGAAAAAATTTATTTCTTCCGACATTTGATTCAAATTCATTACAACTTTTTGCTTATTTTATGCAGTCCGTCCGAGGTTTTATGTGGAAAATACTCAAACAATAATTTTGTTTTAAATACGATTTTCCGTTCCCTTCCGTTTTAAAACGTCCAAAATAGCTCATTTTTATTTTCTCCCTTCGTTCTCCCACTTTTTTGAAAAAAAATCCATACTCCGAGTAACTAAAAACGGCCTCGATACCACACATGTAAACTATACGGAATCGATGACGTTTCTCAAAAAAAACTTCAAGACACATTTTCGGTAATTTCTGCAAAACCTTTGCGTAAATTTTGGTAATCGTTTTTGTTTTTAGATGTGTTACGAACTGTCAAACTAAAATGAATCCCAGCAGCCGATTTTCAATAGGAACGACCATCACAAATTTCCCGGGGCTTCGCGATTTCGGTTTCGAGTAAGTTTATACGACCCTTCTCCAATCATAGGTAATGATAATCAAATCATTCGATGTTTTCCAGATAATCCGAAGTAATAGGTAACAAACTGGATAAGGCGTGAAGATACACAACATCCGTATAAGATAAATATGCGGGAGAAATCCCATAATAAATTCAGCCAAAGGTCATAAGTTCTAGAATGGAAGTGTATATTACAGTTGTGTTGTTACAGCGCACATGATAAATAACAGTGGCCCCTACTTCGTCGGCGCCAACAAAGTAAAATGCGACGACTAAGATGGATTTTCGCGAGAACGAATGCTCAAAACACGTCTACCTATCATGACGCAGCTCTGCAGAGACTAAGGCGCAAGGTATCCGATTGGCTATTGAACAGCTGCGAGCGCACGTGAAGGTTTAGTGATAGATGGCGCCAGTGCGTGGTCCTCAGTCTCTCGTCGCGTAAATACAATTATCCACCATTCGATGGACAATTTCCCTTAATTTGAGCAACGTTTGGGCTAAAGACTATTCGCAATCATCAGTACGTCTGAACCAATTCGGAAGGAGTTTTGCTAATCGCTTTAGATATTTGGCTGAATTATTGTGGGATTTTTCACGTACATATACGTGTGGGATATATGTTGACATGAAAAATCGCATTTTAGCTGGACGTTGAGAAAAGTGAAAATCCAAGGTCACACAATCCTTTTCCAAACAATTGCGCTAAACGATTGGGCGAAATCAGTGCCCACCGGTATCACGCATGATTACATTTCTATATACCCAGCTGTAGATGGCTATTTCAACAATTTGAGAACCGATCAAGATGCGAGATACGCGCTATTAGTGCAGTCGTGGAGGACAGCAAACCCGAAAATCAAAGGTATAAAATCATCGTGTCTATCTTACTTTAATTCGGCTTGGCTGAATGGATATTTGTGGTTTTGTCTTTAGGTCAGTTTCTGGCATATAACCTATGATGAGAGGGCGCCAAAACAGCATGATCATGGTTTCCAAATGAATGACTCTGTCAATATTTAATTTCCCGAAGCGTCCACATACTGATATTCACTACTGCACACTAGCTTCATCAGAAAACAAAATCAGTTTAAGAGAGCTACGTCTTTCTCTTAGGGCCTAAATGTTCCTTTTTTGCATCTGCCTGTGCCCTTTTGAAATGGTGTCTGTATTGAAATCTTGGACCGCTAGTATCTTCGGTCTAGAAGGCCCTAGGAAGAGATAGCAAACTAGTCGGCGGACGTTTGGTTCATGTGATTGGAAATTTATACGAGGTTTAATACGTCATTTTCAACTCCAAACATGAGAATCTTAACTGATAACTTAGTTGACCTCAGATATAACTTCAAAACGGATCCTGTTAGTTTTTCTTTGCATCGATAGGAAAGGCCAGTCTGCCGTTCGAGATAAACGATACTCCGAAGGAAGGGATTTGCGGTGTGGATCCGCCTGAAGGAACGGCAATCGGTACAGAGTTTAACGTTTTCTGTAGTAAGGATTGTAGCGATCAGGACGGTCCACTTCGGTACAAGATCGCTTACAGGGTAAAGCCTACAGATGATCCCATTTGGATTTACGACGGTGAGATATGATATTTAAAACACTTTTTCCACGAAAAAGATTCTTCTGATATAATGACAGTGGTTACTTAAGCTGATGACCGACATTGTTCAAGCAATATAAACGTCAAATAATGGCTGCGTCGTAGCAATCATCACGAAAATACATTTGTCTTTTGAATTAGAAACAATTGAAAATCAAGTATCATTTACAATCCCGACAATTATACTGACTGTTATTGTATTGTAGATCTATCATACGATTTTAAGATTGTAATTTCGGAGTGTAATTTTACTTAGGTTTTCAATTCAATTTCAGGCAACAACGCGACGATGGAAAAACCCTCAATGTTACCGACAGGTTTAGTGTCTAATGACTATCACTTAAATGTGACATTGCGTTGTTTAGACCGGCTGGGTGCCCTTACTGATATGTTCCTTTCAGTCAAAGTACGTCGTGATTTTTATGAAATAAAAAACCTGATTTGTTGGTGAAAACAGATCGTTTGTACATGACGTCATCACACGTTCATTGTACGTCATGATTGGCCATTCATTCCATTGAAAATCCCGGAAAAGCAACACCATTTTAAATGTATATTTGGATTTAATTGATTTTAAAACTATTTAGTAATTTAGTTAAAATAGCTATACGACGTGGCTTGGTCGTGTGTATAGCTTGTGTCTTAGTAACAATTTAAGACAGCATGTGATTGCACGGGCATGGTCTGCATTATAGCCATTCTTATATATTCCACTTCAACGTTGTTTTCTAAATCTTAAAGCCGCGCTTTCGTAAGTCCAGCAATATAAACCGCCTAATACTTTTACAGGTGCTGCCACCTACGCCTAAAACTATCGCCAATACTCTGTCTAAGTGGTCAGTGGTTGAAGCGAAGATTCAGGATCAATTGGCGGCAGCTAATCTTGCAGGATTCGCTCAGTTCATTGGTTTATACGGCGGCTATCTGAATAACGAAGCGGCCAGTGATGATGCACAGTTCAACGATTGTAAGCATTCTTTACACGATGGCACATAAAGCCTATTAAATATTAAACGGATCGCATTAGTTTTAGGGTGTCCTCAAATTCTAACACGACATTGACACGGTTGGATATGGAGGTTTTGAGCCATTTGTTTTTCTTCTGTTGAATCTTTAGCAGCATTCATATCGTTTATACGACTGGAATTATGAAATTCATTTTGATAATAAGGGATTGGAGATCTGTTATTCGTTTCTTGTTTATTTTACATAAACAGATTTGAATTCGCTGAACCAAACGTTTGATGCAGCGAATATACCACCGAGGAACGAATCCCTTCTTGCCAGACAAAAAGTGAGAGAAAAGGTAATCCAGTGGTAATCCATTGAGGATTTCAATACCGGTATCATCCGTAACCATATCCCGTCCTACCAAATCAAGTAAACCCTTTGTTCAGGGTTGACATTTGACCCGACATTACTGGGCTGATCTAAGCCCAATTAATGAGCACGGTTTGGACGACTGATACTAACAACTCCGACGAGGATTTGAAAATGTTCTTGGACTTGTCCCAACTGACAACTTGATAAATACCAAAAATTTGGCATCGGTCTCACTCCGATGACGCATGATTTATTTTTCAGTATCGTGAATTAGTTGTGGGCGAATATACAGCAATAACGCCTCCTACTATCGGCGTTTTGAACCAGCTAGCTTCAGCGTTAGGTGTAGTAACAGCGCGTCATGACGAGTTATCCATTAGAACGATTGTAAGTTGTAACGAAACGATTTTATCTAATTGAAACCCTTTCGGTGCTGACTAATCAATACCTTCTAGTGCGGTAGCCAGTGCGGCGTACTAACAAAGTCCATTATCGATTTATACCCCGCACTGCGGTGTAGACGCACTGAAAGGTTTCATCAAGTTTGGTTATATAAATATAGTTTATTTTCAAGAGAAGTTGGTTGGCGAGTAAAAGTAATCGAAAAAAGAATCTCGCGGGTCGAAATTCAGTGAACCTCTTTAATACCCATTATGCTTGCGTCACTAAATAAGGTCTACAGAAAACAGTTCCAGTTTACTTATAAGTTTTCCATCTTCTTTTGATGTCAAATAGGAATTGCTTTACGCAATACTGACGGATTACTGTCATATGTCAATTCAACGCGCGGGTCAAGTTGAAAGTTCCGCCGAAGACATTGAGAGCGTTAGCAGGTTTTTACTGGAAGTGGTCGGTAGGTTATTTCTAAGATTGTACACTATAAACTATACTGAACATTATTCCTTTCCGATTGTATTCAACTCAAACGTAAAACTCATATCAATTTACTACTGGCTTCAAGCGACCAGACCCTATTAACCAAATGATCATCATTTCTGATACGACGACAAAAATTAATGCTTGATTCAAATTTGAACTGCGAGTGTGGAAGCAGCTCTTGGGCCACGGGTCTGCGATCGAATTCAAGTTCTTAATTGGCTTTTGTTTCTTTTCTCTGATCTAAGGTTTCGAAGATTTATCTTAGTATAATGGGTCTATTCAATTTAGGAAATGCGGCTATTGGTGCTGGAGAGGTCAGCAAAAATGCGCAAAAAGAAATTGCCATGTATGAATCGATGTTGAATCCGAATAGTAAACAACAAAATACTCCTCCAACAAGAACTTTGTCTCGGGCTGAATTACAGAAAGAAATGCTAAAACTGGATGATGTTGTAAATACGGTATGTAATTAACTGTTTTAACGGCTGAGTCAAAAGTATTCATTGACACTGTTGAACGCCGTCGATAAGCCTTCCAACGCGGTCGTTCAAAGATTCATTTCTTACGATGATGGTAAAGCGCGAAAGTCCAACGCATCTAAAAAAACGCATGTAATTTCTGCGAAGGTTTAAATGTGAGATAAAGCCACACGTTTTGACTATCCAGTACATATAGCCTCAAAAGGCTATAATGCAAATTCGGTTACAAGACAATAGGATATACATGTACGTATGGCCAACATTTTGCTAGGGGTTAGAAGACAATATGAGGTTTATACACAAATGACAAAAAATCAATCGTTTGTTCAACTAATATTTTGCATGACGCGACTTTCCAATAGACATGTTTATGTTGTTATGATCGTTTTAGGCTAAACAGTATATTCTGGATTTGGACACATTAGTTAAATCTTGTATGGTTATGATTGTGATGCAACGAAAAGTTCCCGGCGACGAGCCAAGCGTTATGACAACGGCATCAATGAGTATGAGTCTGGAAAAGAGGTTTTCTGGAGAGCTATCCAAAAGTACGTAATATCAAAATGTTCGATTTATTACTATTTGAATCGACTAATTGAGTTTCTTTTTGCAATTTAGAACCTATCACGCCTGGCAGGAAAAACTCGAAGGATAAAATAGATTTGCCTAACCCTTCGTTGATAGTCGGAGAAGGGAATGACACGACTTACTTTGTAGAGTCAAAGGTTCGTATTAGTGGAACATCAAAAGCTCTAAGTATACAATTTCTCCTATATTTTGTCGGATATCAAAAATGTATGTTAACACGTTTTCGTGTTCTTCGTATTTAAGTGTCTTTCAATCAGTTCAAACATTTATACGTTTTCGAACAACACCGGTAACAACGCGGCAACCAAACCCAAGGAAGTGACGTCAGGACTACTGTCGTTAGATATGAGAAATGAAACCGGTGACCCGATGATCGTTGGCGGTCTGCCAGACCCGATCGTACTAGTTATCGAAAGGAAACGAAACGGCGTAAATATCGTAGCAAAGAAACTGTTGATAATGTTAATTAGTAATATCAGATATTGCACTTTATCATGTTTTTTTTTTTAAATGTACTTAGATTCCAGATATAAGTGTTGTAGAATCGACGAAGCCTAATGAGGAAATGCTGATCCATACTATAACGGTACCACTTGACGCAACGCTCGGCATTAAAGTTGTATTAAGTGAAAACGCCACGGACGTTGTCAACGGCACAACAGAATCGACTACCAACAACAACACGCAGCAAGCCCCAACTACAAAGTTGTCTTCAATTTCAAATAGCACGACTTCAAATACGGTTACATCCTCGAGTTCCAGCGTTACTTCTCCGAGCGCTGCAACTTCCAGTAGTACTCCCCGAACTACTTTACCAAATTCCAAGATTTTCAAGACTCCAGACCAGACATTGGACACTACTTCATTCAATGTAACTGATGTAACCAATGTTACCACTTTCGGCGCAACAACTGCCGGTATTACCAATACCAAAACTATTGTCACTGGGACATCTGCAACTGTGACTTCACTGACAAATTCAACTCCGTCGATAAATCCAAAAATTAATGTTACTACAACAGCCCCGATGAAAGGTACTCACACTCCTTTTTATTGTCATCATCTACACAATCTACGAACGGTCGGAGTTAACTTGATTTGTAATTACGGTTGTTATCAGCGAAAGTTTTTTTAAAGCGTTGATTTGAATTCATGGATGAAAGATTATGATATCGAAGAACATGAACTTTGTCAATGGTGCAACCGATATCATTAGACTTAAACATTTCAGGTCACGTAGTAAGCGTGTGAATACACATTTCTGAATTGTTTCTCAATTTTGTTAAAGATCCTCCTGGTGGTTTTGTTCTTTCGGAGAATATAACGAGATTCGTCGTTTTCGTCAAAGTCGGTTCACGTCCAACTGTTTCTAAACATGATTTCAACTGCACGCTGCCCTTTCATGCTGAAACTGATTTGAATGGCTCTACAGCAGCAGAAAGGGATCTGAATACATGCTTGTTCCACAACATTCTAAATGGGTAAACGATGTATTGACACCAAGTATTGATTGTTCTGCATAAGCTTAACAGTTTTAATCCAAAATATTTCAAGTCATTCTTTGCGCGAGTAAGTTTTCGATTTAATCAGATATTTTAACCTGCATATCATACTGAACGACTTTTTTCTTGCAGAACCGATAAACCAGTTTATGTTGGCATCAAGGCTTTGAATGGAACTATAGGTTAGATGCCCGATTCTATGACGCAAGCATGCATTTCTTGAAAATTTATTCCGAATTCTTCAAGATACCGTCTACGATTCGTTTGCAGATCCTGCCAATGCAACTGTCAATGATTACAAGGAGGCTATGTACAATGCATCATTTTTCACTGCTGATTGCTTGTACTGGAATACAAAGACCGAAGAATGGTCGAATGCTGGCTGCACGGTAAAATATCCTCTTGGAAACCCCTCTTACTTCATCTGACGTGGAATACGATTTTTGAGGAAGCTCCCCGAAGTCAAAATTCATTCTGGATCCTAGTCATAATCAATATCTAGTTTTGACTGGCCGCCCTCCTTTGTTCTGAGTAAAATCCACTTGAAGTATTCTTTCGTTCTTGACTCGAGGCGCTGGCCACCAGTCAAATTTAATAACCCTCCCATTTACCGCCGCCCCCACCTACCGCCAATGTATATCTCAATACAAATACATAGTAAAACACCCCGATATACCGCCATTCACTCTCCATATAGTCAAAATCGTTCTGAACCGATGAAGCCGGTATACCGGGGGTTGG
Source organism: Tubulanus polymorphus (assembly GCF_964204645.1). Taxonomy (NCBI): domain Eukaryota; kingdom Metazoa; phylum Nemertea; class Palaeonemertea; order Tubulaniformes; family Tubulanidae; genus Tubulanus; species Tubulanus polymorphus. Next base: position 19,915,539 of record NC_134028.1, on the reverse strand, counting down.
CTGTAGTTTGAAATCTCTGGCGCTAATCGTATCTATGTTCTACCACAGGTTGGTGACCTAACTACTAGTGATAGCACGCAGTGTAAATGCACACATTTGACGACGTTCGGGTCGTCTTTTACGATTCCTCTACCGAAAATAGATTTTAGCGGCGGATTTCTCAATCCTAACGACAATCCAGTGGTGTTCGGTACGATGGTGTCTCTACTATGTTTATACTTAATTCTACTGATCTGGGCTGTTAAAGCCGACAGAAAAGATCTCGTAAGGGTAAGGTTTCAGAAATTCACAATAACAAGATATGTTCTGGACCGATAGTTGCACAGTCAAAACCCTAAAAATGTCTGTCAAAATCTCTAAAAATGTTATTTGAGTATTTGAGACAACATGGCCTTGATGGTCGTATCTAACCCTTCACTGTGTTACTGACGCATAGTTTTACATTTGTAGTTGATGTTGTGTAAAAATGCTTTTTAACGAATTATCAATGGATAGTATTAACATCATTATACCTATTTTTCGATAGGCTGGTTCCACGCCGCTGCCGGATAACGATCCCCGAGATAAATACATTTATGAAATACTCGTAACTACAGGAGAAGCGAAAGAAGCCGGTATTGTGAACGAAATCCAACTCGTATTCCCTTTGAAAGTTCCTTAGATCTATCACCTGACTTACGTACGTGTTTCCTGCGGTACCTAATGTGTTTACATTTTCAGGTACGACAGCTCAAGTATCGTTTGTATTGACCGGTGAAGATGGTGATACGGGTCCCAGAGTTTTAATGGATGAGAAAAGGAAGGTTCTTCAAAAAGGCGATGTTAATTCGTTCATTATGGTAGTGCCGAAACCGCTGGGAAACTTAGCGCACTTACGGTAATACGTTCTAATACATTAAATCATTTCTAAATGAAATTCTATCAACATCTGAATTAGGAGAACTAAGCGTTTCTTACTGTCAAGTGTAGATCTTCGATACCATACTGTCTTATTCAGTTTCTCCTAATGATAGAAAGTTAATTTTGAAATGTATCATTCAGTATTTGGCACGATAATGGTGGCAAGAATCCGTCTTGGTTTTTCAACCAGATGCAAGTAACCGATATTCAAACTCTGGATAGATATCTGTTCATTTGTGACAAATGGTTGGCCGTAGAACAAGAAGACGGTTTGGTGAGTGTCATTCCAATTCCTTCTTCTCCACTGGGACCTTACGTGTTGTTTTGCCTAAGCATTGTAAATACTGATACATGTATAACCAAAATATGTTCTTAGCTGCAACAGTTCTCATCAAATAAGCACTGATAAGCAAGAAATGATCCGAAATATACGTAGATTGCTTTTTGAAACGTGAGCAGTACGGATGGAATTAGCAATGGGCCAGACCTTGCAAGTTATGGTTAATATAAACGTTTTTAATTAATTATTTACTACCTACGTAATAACGTTTAAAACTAGTAGGCCTTAATGGACCCTTAGCATTAATGAAGCAATCGTCCACTCGAGATATGTCGATGCGTTTTTTCAGATCGACAGAATAATTCCCCTAGCGGGAGACATCGAGATGAAAGCCTTCAACTATCTATTCTGGTCGAAAACTCGCAAAGACCTCTCCGACGGGCATATTTGGTTATCGGTTTTCAAAAGACCTCCGAAAAGCAACTTCACCCGCGTTCAGAGATTGACGTGTTGTTTAACCCTCGTCTACGTGTCGATGATGGCCAGTTTGACCTTCTACAAGGCGATGGCGATGCGGCAAAACGTCACGCAAATTGTCATCGGGCCGATCAAGTTTACGCTCGAGCAACTGGTCGTTTCTATCCTGGCGTCGTTGATAATCGTACCGGTGAATGTGTTTATCGTGCTGCTGTTCAGGATGTCCGGTCCCTGGCCACCGAACGCCTGTGGCAAATGTTGTCGCAACAAACGCGTGTGCGACTCGAAATACAGCGAAATGAAGTCGGACCAGGCTTCGGAGGCGATGGAAATAGAGTTGCAAAACGAAAAAGAGTATCTAGATACAGGCACGTAAATACCTAAATCAAGCCCGTTTTGACTGGAATTTAGCTACTTATCTTACTAATCATTTGTACTTATTTACGGTTCAGGCGAGAGAAAATCCGCGACACCATCGCGACGACCTTGGAAAGACTCCCAAACCAGTCAGAAAATCAGCTACACGGACGCATCGGGCTACGGGAAAATACCAGAATCACCGAAAAAAGACGACCAGAAAAAGAAGAAGAAGAAAGTGGTTTTGCCGTGGTGGTGTGTGATTGTCGGCCATACGCTTGCATTTATTGCCGTGGCAGTGAGCTTCTATTTCGCGAACATGTTCTCCAAAGACCTCGGGTTATCAGGCTCTAAGGAGTGGATTGCATCATTTGGAGTTTCTCTCATCCAGTCGATCATGCTTCAACAACCGATTAAGGTACCGTAGTACATTCACCATAGTATATTCTCACGTGGGTTCGAACTTTTTGCATTTTTTTTTACTTTTGTGATGAAGTGTTATCACATCTCTATGCATTGATTGCCATTATTATGTTTACATTAATTGTATGTAATTTATTATGCTTAGATAAATAAAGATTAATATATTTCTCTTTTTTTCGTTTTTTCATTCAGTAGATGAATGATCGTTTCATTGTCATTTCACTTCCCTTGACATTTTTCAGGTTTTGTTTTTGGCCCTTCTTTACGCCCTGATCATCAAGAAACCCGACCTTGAGGAACCGGACGAGAGCGAGTACGACAACAGCCTCAAGGACAACGAGGAGTGGTTGCACGATCCTTACTGCAACTCGCCTGATATTAAAGAAAAAATCGCTCGATATAAAGCCATACCACTGCCACCGGACGAGGAAGAACTTAAAGCTGCCAGGGATAAGAGGTACGTACGAATGAATACAATTTAGGCAATAGAGATAAATCAAAACAAATCAAGTCAGATGACAGCCTCGATAAACTGAAGACATATATACATGGTGAGGAACTAAAAGCTACCTGGAATAAGAGGGAATAGACTGTAGGCCATTCCAATCATGGAATCAAGAATCCATGTTCCAATAAAGATGACAAAGGCAGAGATACATGGTATTCACACTTAGGACCAAATGCTTTTTAGTCGGAATCGTAGTAACAGTTCATTTGTTGTTTGGTTTAAACGCTAAGCAGCCAGTTAAAACGCGGTTCCTCAGCCGTAAGCGAAATTTAACTCATGGTTAGAATGACATACATAAATATTTCAGTTCTTTTCCCCGATCCTACCCGCAAAACTGCAACCTTGTTCTTTGTCGTGTTAACATGGTCAATTCTCATCTCTTTTAGGCTTAAGGAAATCGAAATGGTGAACATTATCTGGGAGATCATATTCTACACGATATATGTTGGAATTCTGATGGTTTTGTCTTATGAAAATCGAGATACGAGATCTCACTATTTCTATAAAGACATAGAGAACATCTTCTACAACGATAGATACACCAGAAACAACACCGTTGGAACTTATGCCTTATCCGCCGTGAGTTTTTTTATGGTTGTGAGCAATTGGATCGTTTTTAATACCCTCTAATAAACCCTTAAACTAATGAGATGCCTCTTTGTAAAAAGATCCAGATTCCGAAATTCGAAGATATGATAAACTTGGAACTTATCAAACTTGCATACGGATTTGTGAATAGCTAACTTCCGCAACAAATTCTAAATATATTTAATTGGAATTCATTTAATCACAGATATAATACCAGAGCTCGAAACCACCCCAGAATCTAGGCCCGCGAAACTAGCATTTTCAATAAGCCGTTCCTCTGTAAAGTTCCTTCAATTTGGCAAAGCCAACCTGCACTTTAAATCCGCCCCAACTATCAGCACCCTCGTAAGTAGTAAGCTGCTTGATTGATGTACACTTTAAAATATATTTTCATTCAGAGAGACTTCTGCATGACATAAATTTATCTTCATTTTTCATCGTTTCATCCCTTTTCATTTCTTTTATTTTATTTGTTCGTTTTTATGTCGAGGTGCCTGAACATCCTTTTAAATACAGCCTTTATTGCTCTACTCGGACTCCTGTCACTTCAATGTCTGTAACCTATTTTGTTTTAAGGTATTCATTTTCTACATATTGATGGTGACAAGTAAACTACTATACTATACTATACTCTACTATGAAATACTCAGCAGTAGTATAGTCAGAGGGGGGTTCTGGCACAGCTAACTTTTGGGCTAACTGTGCTAATGTGAGCTAACTTTGAGCTAATGTAAGCTAACTTTTGAGCTAATCTGAGCTAACTTTTGAGCTAATCTGAGCTAATGTCGGTTAACATCTGAGCAAACTTTTGAGCTAATCTGAGCTAATGTTGGTTAACATCTGAGCTAATCTGAGCAAACTGTTGAGCTAATGTGAGCTAATATCGGTTAACATCTGAGCTAATTTGAGCTAATGTCGGTTAACATCTGAGCTAATCTGAGCTAACATTGAGCTAATGTGAGTGAATGAATGTTAATACCGAGCTAATGTGAACTAGTTATCGGGCTAATGTCTATGTGTTATATGGAGCTAATGTGGGTTAACTATTGAGTTAGGTATTTAGTTACCGGTTTTTATGGTAATCTATTGAGCTGGTGTGTGTGAAATTTAAAAACGAGATCATTTGAATATGGTTAGATCTGAATGAATATAAACATATGCAAATTATCAATTGTTTCGATGATTACGATCCTCGTTCTGAAAAATATCTGACGTCATGAGGGGTATATAACGTGTGTTCTCCAAAGGTGATTTCATTCGTTGAGTTGATCATGGATACGCACACAACTCCCGTGTTGAAACGAAACATGTCTGAACCTGATGCTCCAAAAAAGAGACCTCGAAGACTGAATTTCAAGAATTTAAAGCTAGATATTAACGCTGCTAAGCCTGGTATGTATGTGTAATTAATTTGTTTGTTTGTAAAACATCCTCTCCTCCTTTGAGTTATTTATTGTTTCACTTGTAATGTAACCATATTATCTTTTCTTTTGTCATAGATACGGTTGTTAAAGAGAATGCTTGTGTACAAACGGATATAAAACTGAGTGAGTCTAAAGAAGAATACGTCTATGCGAAAGCGGATGTGAAACGTCATTATCTGGGCAATTTAGTGTTTGCGTGTGTCAGCGAGTGGCAGGATGTTAAACGTGTTGACATACGAACTTATGAACTCAGTGATGACCTTCGATTATTTCCAACGAAACGCGGCATTAGCCTACACCTGCAAGAATGGGCTAATCTCGACTGGCATAGAGATTCCATAAATTCCGCCATCAATTCGTTTAATGAAAGCAACAATAACAATAATATCATAGAGGATTTTCGATTACACGTCGGTAGGAACCGATACGTGACCGTGTTCAAACGTTTCAATAAGGTTATAATCGACATTAGATATTTTTGTTATATAGCTGCAACGGAACAACGAGTTCATACGAAAACCGGGATAGAACTATCTGAAAAACAGTGGGAGAAACTGATGAATATTTCTTTCGTTGATTTGGAACCTGAACTCGTTGGGATGAAAGCGTGTATGTTCAATGATGATCATCAGAATCAGATGGGTGCTCTCCAGTGTGTTTACTGTAATCCTCATCCTGTATTCCAAATCGATGATTAATGAATATATGTATCTCCTGTATCCTCAATCCATATATAGATAAATATCAAAAACTAAAGTCATGAATTATGTTAATAATCAAATGCTGGTTTTTTCTTTATTTATTTTAAAAATGAATTATAGGGAAATTGGCATAAAAAAGTAGAAAAGGAAAAAAAAAAAAAAAACGGGAAAAGGTGCGCTTAGAGGGGGTACGAGTTAGATCCCATCCCTGAAATAAAAAGAAATATAGAAAACACTTATAACGATATTAAACCAATGGTTTACCAACTTTCATATAATCTTAAATAAATAGATAAATAAATAAATATATATATATTAGTTAAATAGTTTAAAGTAAAACTGAAAACATAAACGCATGTATAAGTGAGTGTAAATAAATCAATGTTTATAACTATGAATAAATAAAGATATGCAAATATATATTAAGTATAACGACTTGTTCTTTTAATGATGATTTATCTCCGGAATTTTATGATGACCATAAGCATATGTGCTTACACCATCATCTAGTATATAACGTTTGTCGTCGTATGGTGATAATCCGACTTTATTTAAATTAACTGAATGTAACTTATGATTGAAGCTCCGGATAGACCGCATGTTAGCCATCATACGTGATTGATTACGCAAGCAATCAACGTAGTTATTATGGGATACGGACTGCTTAACGACGTACTTCGCAACACCTTTTGCAGTTTTCTTTTCCACAAGTGTTCCGTTGTTATCCGGAGAAAGATATGTCATTGAATACATCTTACTCCGTAAACCGCAGAACACTTTAACGGGAAAAGAATTGGTCTCATCCTTAAATTTGCCTAGTACTTTCTTATTTTTGTCCGAGAATAAAGGATGGCCGGTGGGATAGGCTGAAAAGTCGAACTGGTCGGAAATCCCCGCCATATCCGTGTACAAATCGTTGCTGCGAATAGCGTACGTTAAACTATCCGTATCTGTAAAAAGAAGTTTAGCGTTATCCCCGTATCCTGCCTTGATGGTGTTATAATGAAAATCATACATTAACGTTTTGCTTATGTCTAAAATTGAAAAGCCAAGATACACAGGCTTATCCAACTTGATCGAAATCTGCTGTTTTTTTACCCCCACAACATTCTCCGAAATAATGTTCCATGAAATCGTAGATGGCTTCGCTAGAGCTTTTCTCAATTTCCCCGGTTCGTTAATAATTTGGTAGTTGATTCGATTCCTAATGTTCTCCATTGTCTTGCCAAAACTTGCATTATTCAGTAATTTGTACATATCTTTCTCAAAATTGGATTTCGCATTTTTTCGGAATTCGGTATTCAAAGCAATGTACGGTGACATCCAGGCTGATTGTCGAAAATGGAGAACACGATGAATCTTTGTTAATTTCATACCAAGTTTCATGTAAAGCCTCAAATTCCTATAATGAACAATATACCGAGTTTTATTGTAAAGATTAGGGATAAGCTTGTGTATCTTGCTGGACGATAGTTTCAAAGTCTGAAATAGAAGCTTTTGATACGGAGATAACATTAAATCTTCGTTGACTAACATGCGCTCCGGAGCTAACGGTAAATCGTTATGTAGATCGTGTAACTCGGCACCGTATTCAAGGTCCACTTCGAGTATCATGCCGAAATGGGCGTCGTCCGTCATCGTTAAAATATCCTGAGCGTCGGGCCAAAGGGGATCGTTTTCTGTTTCTAACCACCTAAATTCACCAACAGGCAATGCCTGAGACATTGCCCACCCATACAGATTATTAGCATCTAAATACATGATATAAGATGACTCCTTGGCCTCGTCGTAATCGGCGAAATACTTGTTATTAGCCTCGAAATATCGATGGGTAATAACAGATATTCCGCCGCGTATCCCCTGTTCTATGAACAAATACATATCGACTTCAGTGAACAATTGAAGTTCGACTTTTGTCAGTTTCAAGCAGGCATCCCATGAGTAGCCGGGTAGAGTGTAGTAATGACAAGGATCTAATCCGTAGCTCTTATGAGCGAACTTGCGGAATTCCTCGAAAATATCTGAAAGTAGCAATACGTCGGTTCTAAGATAGAGATCGTGATACTCGCCCATGTTTGCCATGTTAAACTGCGACCAAATATTCTGTGCATGTTTGTAGTCATCTACCGAAATTTCAGTGTTCGTCAGGGTGTTGGTAAATGCCTCCTTAGGAGGGAGACTTGTCTCATTAAATTTCTCCGAACCTGTCATGTAGTCGTATGGGTAAACACCTTTACGTAATAAAAGATCAAGTTTATTGGCGGGGAACTCCGAGTTTAAATGAATGAATTTCTCTCTACCCGAATTGACCAAATTTTCCGTAAGAGTACTGAGAGAGGTATTGAGAAATGCCAACGAGTCGATGAAGCGTAGGGGACCAAGTGTAAATCCGATAAACTTTTCAGTGTTCGTCGGGATCACTGAAATTCTATACCCCCTAAATTCAACCAAGCCCAATGATCTAATAATTTCATGACTGTCATAACTTTTCAAGTTATGAAATATCACAGGTATGAAATTAGGAACCCTATAACTCAGATTACATGAATTACAAGCTGGGCCTCTGTATTTGCCGGTTATATGATCGTGATCCCGACATTTCTTACCATTTATGGTTTCCTTACATATATGACAAATATCAGTTGATTTGAAGTGTGTTTCATCGACGTCGTTCATAACCAAAGGTTGAGGATTTTTGTATTCCTGTAATATTTCCTCTGCTTTTTCGAGGAGGGATGTTAAGAATTTCTTCATAACATCGTCTCCTCTATAAAGGACTGTCGGATGGGAATGTCTGGTGTCAGGGCCAACGACTTTAAAACAAAATCCACACGGTTCATGAACCTGATAACGATATGTCCAAGATTGATTCTGGTTCAATTTACACCCCTCAATCGGTTCTAAAAACATTTCGAAGTCAGCATATATCACATATGGCAGTTTGTGCTGTTTTGTGACATTAACAAATTTCAAGACATTCTCATCTGTCGGTGGCATGATTGTCTTTTGTATTCCTTGAATACAGTACCGAGTATGAACATCAAGATTTTCTTGCGATAAAAAAGAGTGCATGCACTTAAAACACCAAAAACATTTGGCTTTCTTTTTGTTTAGATGGAAAAGGAATTTACTAAGGTCATTTATCAAACAATAATGGGCGTTATCGTTATCAACTAGTAATAATAAATTAACATGATTTGCGCGTGGATTATCACTCAAACGACGAACAAAAATATTTCCATCCTCATAGGCAAATACGTTAACTGATATATCGTTTTGCTGTTCGAAAATGGGTATTTGTTCTACGGTTACTGGATAATTGATATTGTTCATATTCAATTCGTCTCTGTACCGTAAATACTTAGATACTCGTTGGGGGTTCGTGTCCATTCGGTGGAGGTGGGCGAGTATAGACCAAAGAAAGCACATATTGTCGAAATTTTGGATATTTATAACCCCTCCTCGTGAAACGATTACACGAGGAGAGGGTATATACGAACCTCCACCTAATGGTTCATATATGCCGACGTGTAGATCGAACACTTCGACATAATCAAACCTCCAACCAGTACCCTCAGTATTGTATTGTTCCAATAATTGGATCATTTTATTCTTAGCCTGATCCAAGAGCTCGTCAAATTGTTCACCATTGAAAGCACTTCGAGTGTGGCTAGTAAAATACACAGTCCTTTGTTGATGGACACCATCGATATCTTTTTCTAAAATTATATGAATGCTGGTAAACCATTTTATCCCACCCAATCTACTTAAATCATCTTTAAGCAGTCGGATGAGATGCGGTTTGATATCGTTATAAAATTTAATCAAATCAAACTTGTTGTTTTCAGTGGATGGGAACTCGTATTTTCGTACATACCCCTCTAAGGCGCCACCTTGCCGGATCCCGATGAGGGCAAGAGTTTCCTCATCAAGATCCGGTAACTCTTCCCATTCCCATTCCAGTGGTGCCCCTCCTGCTGCTGCTGCTGCTGCTGCTGCTGCTGCCGCTGCTGGTGGTGCCCCTGCTGCTGCTGGTGGTGCCCCTACTACTGCTGGCACTGCTGCTGGCACTGCTGCTGCTGCTGGTGGGGCCCCTACTGCTGCTGCTGGCAATACTGCTGCTGGCACTGATGCTGCTGGTGGCGCCCCTACTGCTGCTGCTGGCAATACTGCTGCTGGCACTGCTGCTGCTGGCACTGATGCTGCTGGCGGCGCCCCTACTGCTGCTGCTGGCACTGCTGCTGCTGGCGGCGCCCCTACTGCTGCTGCTGGCGGTGCCGGTGCTTCAAGGACCAGTCGCCGTCGTGCCGCTGGGATTGGGAGGGGTCTCGCACAACGTGATTGGTGCCTGTCCCGGTAGGCCGTCGTGCTAAACCCCTCCCCGCATTTGGCACAAAGCGGTTTACTCTTTTTGTGCACCCGGTTAATGTGCCGGGATCTCGAGCTGGCGTGTGCGAACACCAGCTCGCACATTGTGCACCCATACCGCTTGGGTAGGGCGACTGGTCCAAAGCTGAGTCGTTCTGATACTTGTTTCTGTGCCATCTAAAGAAAAAGAAAGGAAGACAGAAATAAATATAATGTGTGGATAATAATCTTTAAAATGAACGTGTTTTGGATAGATCGCTGTTAATTTTGATTCTGTTAATCTGTGGTAAAAGGGGGCAATGGAAATAGCTGATTTACCGCCGACTAAATTGCAAGGATGGTTCACGTCGATTATCAATGGAATGACTGGTATCGGGAAGACAGTCTTTACTAAAAGATTGATTGAAGAAAGAATGTTCGATCCATTTCCCGATCGTATAGTTTGGGTGTACGCCGAAGATCAGGAAATCTATCACGATACAGAGGGAGTTGAGTTTATTAAGGGTTTAACAGAGGAATTGTACGAAAGTTTGTCAGGTTCAGAGACAACAAAACTACTTATTTTGGATGATGTATTGAACGAGTGCGACCCCAAATTATTGGAGACCATTTTTACACGTGGTAGTCATCATAGAAAACTTCAAGTGATTCTAATATCGCAAACCCTTTTCCCGAGAGGACCTCATTTTCGGACAATATCGTTAAACACGCATTATATAGTTCTATTCAAGCATCCGAGGGATCGACTCCAAGTAAAGACTTTAGCGATGCAGTCCGGGTTAGGTAAATCGCTCGAGGAGGCGTTTACAGATGCGACCTCAATTTCACCGCGTGGATATCTATTTTGTGATTTCAAACCACAAACGTCGGACAAATGGAGATTACGCACACGAATATTTCCCAGCGAGGGATATCATATTTATTATAAGATAAAAAGTATTAAATAATGTAATTTCACGCGAACATCGTCAATTGATAAAATGAGGAACCACTTGCATTTGAAGGAATTCGCTCCTCACTTAAGACTTTTATGCGATGGAAAGAAAAATATGCGCGATGCGATTCTGTCATCATCGTCGAACAGATTAGTGAAAGTTATTTGCGAAGTCTGTATAAATTCATTAAGAGGGAATATCAAACACAGCGAATCGGATAAAAAGAAATTGAAGCGACATAAGAAGTGGATTCGAATTCTCGCTAATAGACGAGTACCGATTAAATCGAAAAAATCATTAATCGTGCAAAAAGGCGGTTTCCTTGGACTGATACTGAAAGGAATCGGTCGACTACTCGGGTTTATGGAATGAAGAACGTTGAAAAACTTTACGTTGTTCCGGGATCATTTATTCCCATGATTGAAAAAATCACATCAACCGATGACAAGCGAGAATCTTCGAGTGGTGAAACGAATCGCGTGAAAAATATAGAAAGTCAAATGTCCGATATCCTTCAAATGGATAATGATGTGAAGGACGACGTGAAATTGAAGATGTATAACGACGCGTTGAATAAACTAATGCAAATCGAAAAACATTCAAAGGAGTCGACGATCACTAATTCTAACATAGTAAGTAAAAGCAGTGCATTGAATACCGATCGTGATTTAAAACGAACTACCGAAACTAAAAGTGAATTCGACCAGGAAATTTTGAATAACGTACCGAAAAACTATAGAAAGAAATCGGAAATGTTATTGGAGCGAATAAAGCGATATTCCGAAATATTGTCATGGACCGATAAGGGGGAGATAATAGTAAAAGGAGTCAAAAGAGATGATAGTAATATCGTCGATTTAATCAATCTCTGCATGACACCTAACAAGTCTCAACAAATGAACGGACTCGACGATTTCATCAAGGCATTACAAGATATGTCCGTTCCACAGACGTTTATCCCGAATAAATTCGTTAGAAATAAATTAATTAACAATCGCCCGAACGTTAAGAATGAATTCGAAGCAAAGATGACGAAGAGGAGGAGGATGACTACGCCATCTAAAAATTCTAAAGATATAGATTTCGAAAATTGGATTTATATGTGAACATATTTTTGTTTAGTGTATTTGTAGAATATAATGATAATAATAATAGTAATAATAATAATAATGATAAAGCTAATTTATCATCGGATTACCTTTTTTATTCGATTGTCTTGATACGTTTTGATGAATCTAATGTAAGTTTGAAATTCTAATATACGTCGTCGTCGTCGTTGTCGTCGAGTGATCTATATCTGAAAGAGAATGAATGGAGAAAATTTAGATTCTATCTCATTTTATCCAAGTTCATTTAGTATCTAGTTCTCGTAATGGTAACATCAGAAATGATCGACGTTGTTAATGTAGTAGCGACTGCAAATCTTAATTGTAAGCTCAATCTAGAGGAGTTGTCTAGGACAATGTCAAACGTAGTGTACAACCCTCGTAAATTTAACGCATTAATTCTTAGGAATAAGCGCATCAGGGGCACGTGTCTATTATTCGCAAGCGGGAGAATAGTATGTAACGGAGCAAAGTCATCCAGCGAGAGTTATACCAGTGTGCGACGATTTGCTAGATTGATACAAAAGATTAATACCACTGCCGCCGTTAGATTGACAGAATTTAAAATTCAAACAATGACAGGTGTTGCGAGAACGGGAATTAAAGTTAACTTATCCCAACTACACACGTTATTAGGTGGACGATATGATCCGGAGATCACCCCCAGCCTCATATCTCGCTGTGGAAATGTTACATTTATAATACAACATAAGGGATGTGTGATTATTAGCGGGTGTAAATCTTTAAAGCAGATGATTTCGGTGTTGCCGCATGTGTTGTTCAATATGCATATGTGTGAATAATCGGGATAACGAAATGATGAAGTCTGATTGTTTACCGCAATCGCTCATTAACATTAATTGTAAAAAATTCAACATTTCGTGTTGTGTGCAACAGTCAAAAGTGAAAGACGATGTCGACTCGCCTGACCTCGGACTTGAAAAAGATACTGAACAACCTGTACTACAACCCAGAAAACCCAAGCGCATTCGGTGGTTTGAATGCATTACATCGCACCGCGAAGCTGTCCGGAAATGAAATTGGTATAGACGTTATTAGAGACTTTCTGAAATCGCAAGAGGCATATACGCTTCATCGTCCTACTCGCGTGCGTTTCAAGAGGAATAGAACAATAGTATCCGGTATCAATCAACAGCATCAAATCGATTTGTGTGATTTATCGAATATATCTAAGTATAATAAAGGAATTAAATATCTACTGGTTTCGATCGACGTTTTTTCTAAATTCGCTTACGCCATACCCCTAAAGTCGAAAAATGGTGGAGAAGTTAGTAGCGCATTCGAAGGTATAGCGATTAAAAGTCGTATGAAAAAAGTTCAAAGTGATAAGGGCAAAGAATTTTTGAATGCATATTTTAGTAAGATAACAAAGAAGTATAACATTCATCACTTTACGAGCGAGGATACAGTGAAATGTAGTATTGTCGAGCGATTCATCAGAACGTTAAAGGGAAGATTATTCCGCTATATGACCGCGTACAAGACGAAAACCTATATAGATGTTCTTCCTAAGATTATAAATGCCTACAACAATTCGTATCATAGGTCGATAAAAATGAACCCGTCTCAAGTTAGTGAAAATAATGAGAAGTTGGTGTGGGAAAACCTATACGGAAAAGAGTCTCTTATGAACAAACAGTACAAGTTTTCCATTGGGGATACCGTCAGAATCACAAGATATAAGAAAGATTTCGACAAGGGTTATTTACCCGGATGGTCGCACGAAATATTCTCGGTTTCAAAACAGATCCCGCACAACCCACCGACATATAACGTTATAGATCAAATGGGTGAGCAGGTTCAGGGACAATTCTATCGTCACGAATTACAAAAAGTAATTAAAAACGACGATGATTACCGAGTGGAGAAGATTATAAGAAGACGCGGTCGAGGAAGAAACCGCGAGTTGCTCGTGAAGTGGTTGGGATACCCGACGAAATTCAATTCGTGGATTCCGGCACGAGAACTAAAGAAGAAGAATGCATGACTTTTATCTAACATTATTGAGCGATGGAAGCGTGGATGAATTTCCAGGAAACTCTCAAGAAAAGTTTAAAGTTAAATTGAGAGGGACGATTAACCTAGAAGGTAATTGGGAAGTCGCGTTAGTTCACATAAATTTCAATTGCGAATTCGACAACGTAATTACTGGAGAATTTTATGTGGACTCTGGTGATGGACAATGGAGTGACGCGTATAGCGTGCCAGGCGGTGTGTATAGAAATATCGAAACATTGATAGAACATGTGAACTCGGTTATAACGCGATCACCGGCAGCGAATAAAATACAACTAATGTATAATGAGATAAGCCAACGAGTTTCGATTAGATTATCCGCTAACGCGAAAATTAAGTTCAGGAAGGAATTAGCCTGGGTGTTGGGCTTCCCTTCGATGCATGTAGTCGACGCCGACATTTTTAGTGATGATATTACCGAAACTAAAATCATAGGAAAAGCAAGTTCATCCGATAACTTCGGCTACGTCGAGGTCATAGCGTCTAGACCGGTCGACCTTATGGCCGATAATCATAACATCTTAATCTATTCAGAGTTAATTCAACATCAACAAGTTGGACACGATAGCGCACCTTTGTTAAGGATTGTAGGTGTAAACGATATAAATCAAACAGTTATAGATCGTGAATTTAGACGACCTTATTATCTTCCGCTCAGGAGTAATCGACTGGACGTTATTGAAATCTATATGTTTAAGGACAGTGGTACTCCGCCCATCTTTAAAAGGGGCAAAGTATCCCTCGTGTTACATTTTAGACGAAAGTTGTTACTATGAAAACCGAATGTATCATAGATCAAGACGCTTGCTGTAATTATTATTTACGGCAGGCGGGTGGCGGGAATGATTTCTATCACGGTAGACCGATACAAAAAGGAGCAGGAATCGGATCTATTCTGGGAGGATTATTCAGGGGAGCGATCCCTTTGTTTAAGACAATTGCAAAGAAAGCAGCACCACATATAGTTAAAGCCGGTGTCAACACAATAGGTGACGTCATTGGTGGAAGAGATCTAGGAGAATCGTTATTGAATAACGGTAAAACAGCCGTTCGAAATGTATTAAAAGCCCCGAATAATCAGAGAAAACGTAAAGTAAAATCGAAGTCGAATAGACGTCGGGTGAAACGTCAACGTGGAACAATCGAAAGCCTGGAAGCATATTAATTAACTGATCGTTATCATTGTTAACATCTTCATTGTTATCGCCAACATCAACACTGATATAACATGGGTTTGAAAGTACACAAAGACTCGCACCCTGCACTCAAGAGTGAATTGGACATCTTTTCACTGCCGATGACTAATATCACTATGGAGTCCGCACATTATGCTAAATATCAACCGTTAGCTACAATTACGGATAGCGGAAATATCGATTTTCTTATAACCGGTAACTCACAACATTATCTAGATTTAAACCACACGTGGTTAGATGCAACGTTTAAAATTGTAAAGGGCGATGGCAGTCCGATGAACAATGACAAAGCAGATGATCCCGTAGCTACCCTTATTAATTACGCTCAGTCACTATTCAGTGACGTCGAGGTACGATTCAACGACAAATTAATTAGTAATGGAATGGACTTACACCCGATTAGAGCCGCTATTGAGAACTTGATATTTTGTCAATCATCTACGAAACCGGGATGGATGGAAAGTGCTATGATATATAAAGACGAAGCCGGGCGTATGAACGATACAGATCCTAGAAGCGCGAATTGTAACTCGGGTCTCAAAGAACGTTATGATTTACTGAAAAAGCCGAACAATCTCGTAAAAGCGCAACTTCGATTACACAGCGATGCGTTCGGACTAGATAAACTACTTCTCTCGAATGTAACGGTTAAAGTTAAGTTAATCAGAAGTAAGGATGCATTTTGTTTAATGTCCCCGAATCCAGACGTAAAGTTCAAAGTGAAAATTGAAAACGCTACATTAAATGTGCGACGAGTACAACTAAGCCCGTCAGTTCAGTTAGCGCATGAGAAAGCATTGGCTACTAGTAATGCCAAATACCATTTTGTAAAAACAAGCATTTTTCCGGTGAATATACCACGTGGAGTACGCAGTGTTATAAGAGATAATCTGATAATTGGAAATTTACCGAGGAATATAATTATCGGATTCTGCTCGGACGAATCGCTGAGTGGAAGTTACGATAAAAACCCGTTCGACTTTAAACACTATGATATCGCTAGAATTGCGGTGTCCATCAATGGGTCGCAAGTTGAAGCGTCGGCAATAAATTTCGAGTCGAAAGACTTGAGTGAAGGATATTTCTCATTGTTCACTGGCACCGGTATTTTATATCAAGATAAGACAATTGGAATAACCAGAAAAGATTATGCTAACGGATATTTCCTAACCGCATTCGATCTGACACCTGATTTCGGATTCAGTGACCTGGCTATCAGTAAAAAGGGTTCCCTTCGCGTGGAATTGGAATTTTCAAAACCTCTACCAGAAAATATTAATTTACTATTATACGCCAACTTTGATGAAGTGTTGGAAATTACAAAAGACCGCACTGTTGTCACAGATTTTTAAAAAGATGTTGTATACCGATCAATTAATTAATATTTTGCGCGAAGATACCTGTGCGAACAAATTGTTTAAAGGTGTCTACGCAGCTGATCGTTTACCCGAACCTCCTGAGTATCCCAGTATTTTCATTGTAAACTCTCAAAATAGTGATAAGAGCGGAGAACATTGGATTTGTTTTATAATATTTGCAAATAAACAAGGTTATTTCCTAGATAGTTACGGACAACAACCGCAATTCTATAATATTATATTAAGAAACTATTTAGATACACACTGTCATTACTGGGATTATTCTCGAGTTAGAGTACAAAGTTTGTTTAGTACGAATTGCGGATATTATTGCATATATTTTGTAACTCTTCTCTCACACGGTATGTGTTTTCCCGAGATATTCAGTAGTTTTAGTAAAACTGATTACGAGTATAATGATTATTATGTTAAACAATTTGTTAGTAAGTATTTCATTAGAATGTAAATTTCATCTTAAAAAATTGATAAAAATTGTAAAATATTTTTCGATACAATGCAAAAATTTCGATAACGAGTATACATATTTCACATTGAGAATATCTAAACAAAAGAATTATGTAGAATTAAGGAAAATAATACGTAGCTTACCTTAGTAAATGAGTTTTCTTTCCTTAGTCTCCTTTGGTGACGATAATGTCGATGATGATGATGATGATGATGATAGCGTGGTTCTGCGTTGTTGGATACTTCGGCGCGTTGGAACGAAAAAGACCGTGCTGCGGTAGTCGGCATTTTTAAATGTTCGATCAACAATAGGATGTTAAAATTTACCAATCAACGTAATTTTTAAGTTACCACAGAATCATACCATTGGTCTACTTTAAATCACGTGATTGATCTTCATTGTTTCTTTAAATACTGTCACTCCACCTATGTCTGTTTTACCCCCCCTGTTAAGAGAATATTCAAACTTTCTCACGGTTTACCACCGGGATGGTCATCAGAGTAGAAAATCTATATTACTATCTATTCAGTCAAACAGTCATCAACAGAAACGAATAAAACAAACAGATAATACCTTCTGAACACATTACTTTTTGAAAAGAACAGGGAGTTTCAATACAGATGTCCGACGATAAATTCATTTATGATAGTATTCTCGGAAGCAAAACCTAATAAATCACATTGAACCCAGTATTCATAATGAAGATTATAAAGAGAAAAAATGCCATTACCGTCGGTGGGAACTCTCGAAATTACACCGGAGTGTTATTGTTCTGTATTCTCATTAACAGGTCATCTGGGTTCGCATATCCCAACTATCATGTTAGCCCCTATTGTTATTCGACTACATTCACCATCACATCCACACCTGTCTGTTGAATTCATTTCAAACACATTCAATAAAAAATATCTTGCTATACTTATAGTTTTGTCTCCCCTGTTTAATTAACACTCGAAATAATTACATCATCATACCATACTTATAACATATACTTTGTTCTATCAGATTTTACTGTACCCCCTTTCACAATACTTTCAGAAATTTACTCATATACCAGAAATAGTATAAACAACCCGCTGTTAACCCTCATCAGCACAACATTAACACACATTAGCTCAATACCTAACTCAATAGTTAACCCACATTAGCTCCATATAACACATAGACATTAGCCCGATAACTAGTTCACATTAGCTCGGTATTAACATTCATTCACTCACATTAGCTCAATGTTAGCTCAGATTAGCTCAGATGTTAACCGACATTAGCTCAAATTAGCTCAGATGTTAACCGATATTAGCTCACATTAGCTCAACAGTTTGCTCAGATTAGCTCAGATGTTAACCAACATTAGCTCAGATTAGCTCAAAAGTTTGCTCAGATGTTAACCGACATTAGCTCAGATTAGCTCAAAAGTTAGCTCAGATTAGCTCAAAAGTTAGCTTACATTAGCTCAAAGTTAGCTCACATTAGCACAGTTAGCCCAAAAGTTAGCTGTGCCAGAACCCCCCTCTGACTATACTACTCTCAGCATTTCGGGGTATCTTATTTCTTATTTTCTTATGATACGTTTTCATCGGTCACTTTCGTTGCCTGTTTCTGCAGGTGAGGAATTTCGATCAGTTTTGGGATTACGCCGAAAAATCGCTGGTGCCTGGAATGTTCGGGTACGATATGTTCCCGGGTGATGATTGGTACAAATATAAGAATTACATCGTTGATCGACAGGCGTTGAGAGTCTGCGTTCCACGTCTACGTCAGTTACGAACAAAACCTGGTAAGTTTTCCTGTTTTGGCTAAATCGCTATTGGTTCTAAAAGATACAACTCATATGTTCATCGGTAATCGAGAACAGTTGCTTTAATTTCGTTTCCAAATAAACTTTTTACGTACTTATACATTCATTTTAGTAGTAAATATCGTTTTAGTCGCATGTAACTCGAGATTAGATCGGTTATTTGGTGATGTGTGCCGGCCTAGCTATAGTATGTTTAGCCAAGAAGAAGGGAATTACAAAGCTGGATGGATTCCCGTTAATAAATCAGGTGAATACACGCCATCTGGAAAATGAGTAACTAATTCAATATGCAAAAAAGATATTAATGTATGCATAGTGCGTAGTTCCAGCCTGAAAGTGAATTCCATCGCTCCTTCGAGAAATGATGGCGGATGCCGTAACCCCCCCCCCCCCCGTATAAAATGCCCGCATTAATGATTCGAATGAAATCAATTCTCTCGACGTCAATTTTAGATTTGGACGTTGTTTATATTTTCATGAATTTACATGTAGAGATTTCGATATTCTAGATCCAAACGATAAACCGGATTATGGGTTCGGTTACTCGTCGGCCTGGAAACTCAAGGGTTCGCCTACGTCTGGGAAATTTGCCACGTACTCCGGTGGCGGTTACGTAGTGAATTTGGGAACGCAGCCGAAACAAGCTCTGCGCACTCTAAAAACGATTAAAGCTGGAAACTGGTTGGATAAGAATACAAGATGTATCATCATCGAGTTTTTGCTTTACAACAACAACGTTCGCTTGTATGGTGTGGCGTTTCTCCTCGTGGAATTCCTAAATAGTGGAGGTAATCACATACATAGTGAATATATAGAGGAGCTTATAATTATTGATGCAATATGGCTGCGCCCGATCAATGGACTACATTACAGTCCTGACTATAGACAGTTGTAAATCAAGGTTATCTGTCGACAAAAACTCCAATATTGTTTTCCTATCAAATTCAAGATTCATTGATTGCATTTTTATATAAGTATATTTTATTTCATATTTGAAAGATATCGAATTTTGTCTATGTGTATGAGCCCGTAGTAGCCACCATTATATATCACGAAGCCCGTTGAAAACGTGTTGAGATGAACAAATATCGAAAAAAACCAATTGTATTCCCAATTAAAAAATCCATATCACGATTGATGCATTTGTTTAAGTCAGAATCGTGCTCTCAATTCAGGGGCGTTTACAAAGTATAAAGTGACAGTAATGCGCCTGGAGAAAGGAATGACACCGACGAACTCAGTGATGTTCTTTTTCCAATTCATTTTTCTCGGGTTCTTGATCTACTTCGCGGTGCGCGCTTCGAAGAGACTGCGGAAAATCGGTCGACGTCAATATTTTAATGTAAGTATAAAATGTGTGAACATATGAAGATTAGAACGGAGACGTAATTTTTTTGCATCGGATTTGACTGAATTTCTTTTTAGCCCACTTGGGACTTTAGTCCCAGCGGGCTATTGCGTTCACTTTTCGTCCGTCGTCCGTCCGTCCTTCGTCCGTCCGTTCGTCCGTTCGTCCGTTCGTCCGTCCGTAGACGGAATCCAGTTATTTTGGGAGGATTTGAAGACGCTTCAAGGTAACGTCTTGATATTTGGGTTACACATGTATCTACCCTAGACACATCTTCAGCCCAAAAACTGGCCCTGTCAGAATCAAGATGGCCGACTGGCAGCCATTGTTGTTCACCAAAATCAGCACTTTTTACACATTTTTGAACTTTTTGAGGAAATTTTTGAAGACGCTTCGATCAATTACCTTGATCTTTCGGATATATGTGAATCCCCCCAGGACCCATCAACATAACAAAAATTGGGTCGGTCGGACTCAAGATGGCCGTCCTATGACCTTTTTAGTGCCCAAAAATGTTAATTTTGGCCCGAATTCTGAGTCCTGTAGCTTCCTACTGGTTTGCCATTTCTCATTACAATTTGTGATGGGTATTCTTTGGAAAGGGATGTTTTATACCTGAGACAGGTATTTTTCATCAGCCAATTATGACGCAATTGGCGGCCATCTTGGTGTCACCAGTACTCATTCGTAAGTTGGAAAAAGTTTTTCCACATTATATTGATACCTAAGCGTATTTTGCTACCACAATCAATTAGAAAGTTGTAGCTCATAACGTGTTCTATGATTGTGGTGAGTTTCAAGGTAATTTGATTTCGTATATGGCCACCAGGGGGCGTTGAATAATACAATATCTTAGCATTTCTTTATTATATTCGTATCAATGCATATTTTGTAACCACAATCAATTGGAAAGTTGTAGCGCATGACATCATCTAAGATTGTTGCGAGTTTTAAGGACATAAGTTTTTCTATATGGTCACCAGGGGGCGTTGAACAGTAGAATAACTTAGTATTTCCTTATTATATTGGTACCTAGGCATATTTTGTTACCATGATCAATTGCAAAGTTGTAGTTCGTGACATATTCTATGATTGTGGTGAGTTTCGAGGTCATTGGGTTTTGAATATGGTCACCAGGGGGCGTTGAATAGTAGAATGACTTAGTATTTCTATATTAAATTGGTAACGAGGCATATTTTGCTATCACAATCAATTACAAAATCGTAGCTGCTGACATGTTCTATGATTTTGGTGAGTTTCAAGGTCATTGGATTCTGTATATGGTCACCAGGGGGCGTTGAATATTGGAATTGTTAGATTGTTGAGCATTTGAAACCACTTCCCAAGTGGGCATGGTGTCCCTGGGCCCGTAGTTTTCGAATAACTCACTATCTAACTATTCGTTATCTGGCTTTTGACGCCTTCAAAACGGTTACAATATTGTTTATAATGACATCCTGCGTTATAGAAGGCGTTCTGTTTAAAGTCGATGTGCACAACGTCATCAATATTCGCGTTGCAAAATAAGAATTAAAACTGTGATTTTTGGAATTCATTTCTGTTTAGATATATTTCATGATTCTCATTTTATTTTTGATAAATTTCAATAATTAGTTTTTAGAAGATGCGGACTAAGTCATCAATACATCGGTGTTAGACTGGTTGCCAGTCAATTCAATTCATTAATCGATATATTCAAATCCGATATAACTTTCTTGATGCTTGATATTGTATGATTTATATCGTATTATTTATTGTCGACAATATTAAAAGCAATATATGCGTTATTTTAAGGCGTCAATAAACGTTCAAGTTCGTTTTTTTACAGTCATTTTGGGATGTTTACGAGTTTGCGGTGATACTCATGGGATTTGTGGCCATATTCATGCAAATAGTGAGATTCTTCGGGGCGTACGCGATGGCTGAAATGATGGTGGACAGAACCAAATTCATAAATCTTGACTATGTCGTTTTGTACGACGAGGTAATTTTCACAGAATACAACTAACGAAATGAGGAAATGATAAACTATGTAACGTTTGTGATTGTCATATGTTTGTATAATGTTATCTGTCTATATTTGCAGTTGTCGGTTTATTTACTCGCAATGATCGTATTTCTATCGACACTTCAAGGGCTGAAACTACTGCGATTTAACAAAAGGATTTGCGCCCTGGCTTTGATGATGAAGTGGTTGTCCTGGCCACTAATGCGATTTATGGTCGTGTTCTTGGTTCTGTTTTTCGGATTTGTTAGTTTGTGTCACCTGAAGTTCATGGTCCGTTTGAGAGAATATTCAACGTTCATTGCTAGTATGGAGACATTATTGAACATGATGTTAAGTAAGTGTTATTACTAGGATCTCACTGAATGATGTTCTACTATAGGGACATAGGTTCAGAGGGTTCCATCCGGAGGACATTGATTTGGGTGCCACCCATTCCGTCTCTATCAAAGCCCAACGAACGCAGCACTGGGAAAACGGGTGATAGAAACATGTTTCTGGCGTTTCTCTTGATCACTAGCGTTTACAAGAAACGATAAACATTGTTTCGGGAAAAGATGTTTCCGAGGTCAAACGTGTTTTCGTTTGTGGGCTTGAAGCACAAAAGGGAAATACAACAGGGAAACACAGGAAACATGTGCTTCCTGTTTCTGTGCTTCACCGCGTCGTGTACGTCGCGCTTAAGTGATGGGGAGGGGGTCCATTTTGAGGTTTCCGAATCGACCATTCTCACGCCCAAATTATTCAATTTTATAACGTTTCAATTCATTGTATACCTCCATTCTAGATAAATTCAATTTCCGACGAATGCAGGCAGTCAGTCCCGTGATGGCTCCGTTAATGTTCGTGGCATTCGTTATCATCGTAAATTTCATGATGGTTAACTTCATGGTTGCGATCATTTTGGAGGGCTACACGTACGCGATGGATTGCATAGCTGGACAAGCGAACGAGTATGAAATTGTGGATTTTATGATGCAATCATTCAAAAAAGCCATCGGTATGACTAGAATAGAAGGGAACCCTACAGAATGCCGGTTGGAATATTTGGAAGGTAAACTGGATTTAAATCATTTTAACTTATTCATTGTGGATATTTCAGGTAGAGTAAATTATACAGAGTAAAGTAGTTGAAATAATTAAGATCTATTTATTTCTTGGATACATTTATCTACATAATGCTAGCTTGATATATGGTATGATCTTTATAGCATATCATCAACATTAATTGAACTATAACAATCCAACGATAAACCCAACATTTTCAAGTTCTGCGGCTGTTTGCGAAATTGGATTTGTTAGTTTGTGTTTGTAAGACAGGATTTAAGTTCTACAGTACATTTGCAGATTGGCTTTATTCGAAACTAGTTTCATAGTTCTTGAACTAATTTGACTAGAACCTAGATTATCGGTCGTGGGTTTTATTTATATATGGAGTCTCACTAATCAATTATTCACTCGAGGAACTAGCTTCGAAATACGTATACTATAGGTTGTTTAATTCCTCGAGAAGCATGGTGAAATATGAAAGAAATATTCCCCAATGGTTAAAATCAGTAAATACACGTAAAATGTAAACAAATACACGCAACATTCGTATACGTATATACCAAAAGTATTCCATTCATTCTCATTCACCTGATGAAGCTTCTATGCATTAGTAGCGAAATCTCGTGCGTCAAATTAATAGATAACCAATATAGTTACTACTCGTCTCGTTATCTATACCAAAAGTAGTATAATGACCAATTCTACAAATTTCAGTTTATAATCTAATTTTCAAAGCAACTTATCCTCATGAACTGAATGTTTATACATTTCCCTCACAGATTCCTTGCATAGTTTTTATTAGAACATCCTTTGAATTTGATAAACAGTTTCTGCTGTTCTTCAACCTCAAACAACATCCATTGATCTTCCTCCTTACACTGAGGTATATGTGGATTTGATGTTTTCGATTTACAGGAGCCCAAGATAGCGCGGATGAGAAGTGCCGCGAGCTTTCGAACCGAGTCGATTTGATCATCGACAGGCTGGAGAACTACATTAAAAAACAAGCCGACAGCAAAGACGTAATGGCCGAACTGGAGGAAATGAAGAAGTCGTCGGAAAAATCTAAAAAACGAAATATCATCATCAGTTAAACGCTGAAAGATTTAAGACATTTCTTATAGTATCGTTTGAATAACTGCACATTATGTTGATAATAATTCTATTTGCATTGCTCGAAAACGATGAAGTGAAGTTGACCTGATATATCCAATAACTCGACTGATCCTCGGCTCAGTCAGTCGCTACGGGATGGTAGTGTGAAGGGATCCGTTGAGAAGGCTCCGACTCGACCATTTACTCAGTCAGTCACTACAAAGGACAGTAGTGTAAGAGGCCCGAATCATTTACAAAACATACTTTACCTTCCATTAACATTATATTTGCATTGAACTTGAGTGTTTTTTTTGCTCTAAGTGGACCGGTATGAGTCCATATCCGTTAAAAATCTGTTTTGATTATTGATCGCTCTTGCGTCGTGTAAATATTTTCATAATTTATGCAATCTACAATTCTCAATGACTAATTTTTCATTGCAATGTATTTTAAAAATTTGCTTCTTCTCGAAATAAATGCATGAAATTTAATATGTTGGAATTTGATTTTCCACGTTAGAATCGGGCTAAATCGATCAATATTCGTCCGACGATACAACACTTGAATTATATCATTGTTTTTGCCTCTTATGAATAGTTCATGAGATTTATGTATCCACAATTGAATACCAGGTCGAATTTTAATCTACGATTGATGATGAGATAATTTAACCATTTTCAAAGAATAAATCATCGAATGTATTTTCTATCGAGAAGGATTATATAAAGCAACTGAGTATTTTTATTTGTATCGTCCAACAAACACAAGGCAAGGTCTGCTCCGGCGTACTGGTTGAGCGATATTGAGTAAGAAGGAGCCTATGGAAGTTGAAAAATAGCATATATATAACCCATTAGACATCTCAGATATTTGGGTAGAATTTCATATCACCCAATATAGGCACTCGCGTATTATGCGATTCATGAGTCAAGACTCCGTGGACCGTTGTTGCATTAGTTTAGTGTTAAAATCTAATAAACATCTTGAGGATTTGATTAGTAATATCTCCAATAGCTTTGATTCATGAAGTCTTTTAGGTTAAAACTGACCAAAGTTATCACACAAAGCCCTAGCAATGAAATAAACAACATAACGCCTTATGAGATCTAGTTTCTAGGGATTTTATTCGAGGTTTTTTAACTGTAATTAAATCAAATGTATATTAAGAATATACGTAACAACCTACAGACATCTCCGTGAATAATTTATACATTGAAAACCAATCTAACAATTATGATAAGTGGAAAACTAGAATTGAATTGAAATATCCGATTAAGTACACAGGGAATTGAATATGATTGATATGTTTTTCACCTAGTGTGACAACGCTTCAGCCGTCTACAAGTGGTACTTTTCATACAAACTAATAGCTGTTTGTACCGCGTCTTGTGCGCACCATCACATATTGACAGGTTGGATGTGCCCACCATGGCAGGGTTTCGTTCCGGGGCAGAGTTTCAATTCATCACTGTAAGGATTTGTTCGATACATCCTTCGCCGTAAGCGCAATTAACAATGACCAAGCAACTTTTTACCAGGCCAGATAGTCCATGGACATAAAGAGAACATAAAAATTCCATCCCCTCTCTCCACGCCTGAACAGTTTGGGCTATTCGACGTGATTGATAAGCCCCTGATCACTAAAGAATAATGGGACACTGGCACTAACAGATGGCGCATAAAAACATTGGGTCATTCGTAATGAAAATCAGTTCATTTTCAATGAAAGTTAGTTGATTTTTAGGCTTCCGTCCCCGACATTTATCAAACGAGGCATCGAATAGATATACGATTCCCTTTCTCACTCAGTGTATGTTACAGATTTCACTGAAAATTTAGTTAATAATCGGAAAAACTTGCTCGAATTCAGTCTCCAGCGAATTCAGGGTCCGATCTAAGCGCTTGTCCGATTGCCCGGGACAAGTATATTCTCACCAGGGCAAGTAGTTAATCTTTATCACTTGTCCGCCGTGCTAGTGCAATCTTATGTCACAAAGCTTTTTTCCACTCGATACTCGGATGATAGTGACACCAATCGTCGGACTGCCCGTGAAGGGCAAATATTTTTTTAGGGGCCACACTGCTACGTATTCTTCGTCAATTTATTTCCTCTGCTGAATTATTCGAAAACAAATGGATCAATGCTTTAATTTTGAAGTCAACATAGGCACAGAACACATTCGAGTTCAGATCTCTACAGTTGTTGGTCAATAATATTTATATCTATGGAGATCTTTTCACAGTCCGTAATTTTCTTATTGAAGTTCTGCATAGTTTCTTTTGAACACTTATCTTACTTTTTTCATTCAGTTTATTTCCCTATTTGCACTCCTACAGTTAGTTTACTGACTCAACGAAATCAAATTAAATCTTGCACGACGTTTGAATGCAATATATATATATTCATTTCAACGATTAAATCTTTGTAGAAAAATGGAATTATCCTGTTGTGCAAAGAAGAAAATATTCAAGATCATCAAATTACATATAGATTACAATTTGACGAATGGTAAAAATCTATATCTTCAAAGGTTAATTTTCAAGAATATCTTCAAGGAGTCCTATCCATTTTTTTTTTCAGTCGAACGAAAAGAAAATCGTTTTAACTTTTTCATGTATTACAGATTTTTGCCTTTTAATCAGCGGGGATATTTTATTCTAAATTTCAATAAGAAGTAGTGCAGTTTATGGAATTTTCTCTTTAAATCTAAAATTGCTTTGGTAAATTAAACTTTTATTGTTCTCGCTACAATTGATCTCAAATTGTCACCAAAAAGGTAATGATAACAAATCTGAAATTTCATTTATTTCTAAATGACCAATTTCAAAGAATAAAGAAACATATTTCAAAGAAACATATTTTGCGAAGCCCAAATGGTGTCCGGGGGAAGAGAGTGCCATAAAACAGCGCAAACCCGTGTTGACAGACGACAGCAGGTCTACAAGTGACAGCAGACATACGGAACATAGCAGGATGAATTGTGTTTACAGTCGCGACAGCTCTACTGGTTCTGTTAGCTCAGGGTGAGTTTGTATTTTAGTCAGCCCCACAATATTCTGTCCACTTCAAATGCAGCTTAATTCGTGAAAAAATCATTTCATCTCAAACTCTTTTTTTTCATCTCATATCATCTTCGTTTTCAACAACAGTTGTTTAAAAGTCTGACAGGCCACTCTCGTGTGTTTAAAAGCCGTTGTAAGGCAGAATATAATACAATGAAACATTTTGCTATTGACGGTAAGTATTTCATCTAATTTTTTTCTTATCCTTATTTTCAGTGACAGCAACTGTAATGAGATGCTACTATTGTGAATATCATAAAGACGGTTATAAGGCAGTATATGATGCGATGAAACAATTTGCTATTGACAGTAGTAAGTTTATCTTTATTCGCATTTTTTAATCGAAATCAATATAGATGTAGACATTTTCAATGCAGTCTTGTGACGCATCTTCCTAACGAGCGGAGACAAAATAACGACGCCCAACTTAAAAACAAACTTACTGGCGTCATTCGTGCCTAATCTGTTGAGCCCCCCGACAGTTAATTTGTTTCATCTGTTTCAGTTGTTTTGAAAAGAAACACCACAAACGACATCGGAAAACGGTCATATTTTACCGACGGCTGTGAAACCAGCGATGATGTTCATAGCACAACGTGTCCCCTCAGCCGCGGTTATCAGTGCAGGGTAAGTAATGATTTACAGTAATCACCCCGGTGAATTTCGTTGATACATTCATCGGTTTAAGAAATCATTACTGTTCGTTTCATTTCAGAAATTGCAATACGAAAGTTCAGTGTTTATTCGGGGCTGTTTCAAAAATTGTAAAAGCGAATATCGTCTACCACACAGCACTAAAACTGTTGAACCGAAATGCTGCACCACCGACGAATGCAATAATCTATAGTATAGATATGATAATATTCGTTATGGTTGTTTCCGGTGTTTGGTTGTTTTCTAGATAAGTGAAATTCGAGACTGAAAGTTAGGTTGCTTTTTAGGCTGACTATTTATTTTCAAACCTGGTTCATCATCACTCGATAGCAATCAGAATACAGAGGGTGCAGAGTTTGCAACATTTTAAACGGATTTTTCTGAAATCAATTTTCTTCATGGATGCGATCAAACTAAGACATCGAAATAACGACAGATGTAAATGGCGCGGGTCCATTTCATAGTTAATCGTCCTTCAAAAGAGCTGTGTTTCTCAGTGAAAAGAATAGGAAATTATAGTATCCGACGAAGAGCAAAGCTATACCCACAAAATTACAAAACACTTTCGGATAGATGTGTATTGAGAACGCTGATCTCGTGTTACCATCCAAACTTTGGATGCGACAGCGAAACAAAATGCAAGACGCAGTTTCGCTTAGAGTTACAAACAGTAACTGTCAAAGTATCGTAATCGCTTATTCTATTGTAAGGCGTAGATACCGACGAATTAGCATGTGCCGCTAATAATCACAACCAACCCAGTCAGTTTACCTCTCGTAGACTAAAAGAACCAACTGAACACAGATCTAGTTATAATGTACATGTGATAGGATTCATGAATTACTGACACACGAAATCAATCAATAGATCTTTTAGTTGCACCAAAACACTTATATATCATCAATCGGTTAATTACCAGTATTTGGTTGATGCTTTCCAATTATAATGTATTTCATATAATCGATCTGTAAATTACCAGTATTTGGTTGATGTTCTTAAAATGTATTTCATTTGTAAAATTTTCATTTGAAATGCTGATTATATAATCTGTACTCAATAAAGTAAATGCCTATAGCGCATAGTGAGTAAACTGTGTAACATCAGAGATCTGACTCAATTCATTAATTTTCACCATATTTCACGCCATACCTGACTGGTCACTGGTCAACATTCCTGACTTTTTGCCTTTTGGTGGAACGACAGCGAAGATGATAAAGGGGGCGCCACGAGCTGGTCAATTATCGGCGGGCTAAAAGTCCGGGACACAAAAGATGGCGGCTTTTGACAAAGTTGACTCCTGGAACAGATTGGGGGAAATTCTACCTATTTCAAATGGCATTTTCAATTATCACTCTATCTACTTACTGCTAGTACGCCTATTATCATATTGTAAAAATGAAATGTATATCTGCAAAATAGTTAAGCCGTTAATTTTGATTGGCCGAGGGTATGGGATTGATAACAAAAATGGTTAAAGAATAATTCTAAAACCCATAAAATCCCGAGGAAAACAATTTACATGGGATGGACAGAACTTGGAAATAAGTTGTTGTAGGAAGTCTATATTCGGGATTGGAAACTTCCGCGGAATCCTCAGAAGATTGGATTCGAACCGTTTACGGTATGTTCCATTGCGCATGTCTATTGCACGCGACAGAACAATAATCTCCCGTTCGATATGGCTTCGATGTTTGACGTGAAAGATGAAACTAGGAAAAGATTTTCATATTTGAGTGTTTTGCGAGTTGATATCGATATTGTTTATAGGTAATTCGATTTTCAGACTTATTTCCCGTTCGCATTGCTTTGTAGGAGATTTTATAACAGTTGATTTACAGTCGGGCTCAGTTAAACCTCGTCTCAAAAGAGAAACCACTGTCACAGTATTTAATACCGGCCGGACGCCTTCAGGTTTAATTCACTCATCTGTCAGAAATATCTCAGCGAACAAGAATGTAAAAAATGGCGTTCGTTGCCGTACTGCCAGACACAGCTGTTAGCGACAGCTGGAAGACACGCCCACACATCGGTCACACCTACAGGTATCAGCTCTCTTACTGAACATGTCAAGTTGAAAGTTATATCTTTTTTCTGGCGTTTCTAAACTGTTTAATTTGTTTTTTCTTATCCAGATGAACCGAATTACTTGTTATTGTTGGGATTGGGGTCTCATGCAGTTGTTTGAGTGGAGGACTGGGAACCAAGAGATCCCTAGATCGAAACCACATCTGGCGTTGGCTGTCGAGACACATGCATGGACTCAGCTCTGGTAACTCTGTCAGGTTGTGAGCCTTATCAACCTATAAAAAGGCCTTGGCCGTCTCTTAAGAACAGGGTTACAGTGTTACTAGCTGCTGGGACGAAAAACTCTTCTTATTACATGCTAGGTGGCGTTACGGCAATATAAACTTGTCCTATGTATTGGACACCGTCTGAAACAACTGGAAGCTCGTAAGTATCACCTGCTAAGAGGTTCCCGGGTACTTGTAAGTAATATCCGCACACCCCTTTCTGGAGAACTGTAAACTGCGAATCGTCAATGAAATCAATACATCACTAAATTCATTTCTAATGCCAAAAGAATTATTTATTTGCATTTTCAAGCACTGATACAAATTTGAATCGTATAGAACAAGGAAACGCGAAACCTACAGAATTAGAACATACATCTTCTAGTATAATGCGATGCAGGTCAAATTATCCATCATTTCTAAATACTTTTTCTAGTTTTCTTTATTTTTTTTCAATGCATTTTTCAGAGATTTCAAATTGTTTCTTAGATCTTTGGCATTTTTTCTTACGTAATCGATAATCAGCGATTTGCCTTGTTTTGACTGAA
Source organism: Tubulanus polymorphus (assembly GCF_964204645.1). Lineage (NCBI taxonomy): Eukaryota > Metazoa > Nemertea > Palaeonemertea > Tubulaniformes > Tubulanidae > Tubulanus > Tubulanus polymorphus. The sequence continues at coordinate 19,884,563 of NC_134028.1, read as the reverse complement.
ATACTTTCGCCAAAACGCTAGGTAGTTGTGAACCTTTTAACTTTAGATCGTCCAAGATCTTGCTGTTGACGATAGTTTCGCAATCTAATTTGCTCAGTGGTCCCGATATGGCCTTGCCGTAATGTTCGACAGCAAGAGATGATACCTGTCGATGAAACCAAACACATAATTGAAACTGCTATTTCCCGGAAAGCCCTTTAAATACAATACTGAGATTATAAGAATATTAAGAGGTTATAGTGAGTGTAGCTGCGATGGATTAACACACGTGATAGGATTGAAAAAACGCTTTTTAGCTATACAGCGTTTTCTCTTTATAGACAGATATTTACCTTGCGACATGTGCTTTCATCAATGGCATCGGTTGAAACCCAGAAAACGGCCAGAAAAACCACCAAAAAACTGATCAATTTCATGTTGTCTCCGGAAAACTGTAATCAGATCATAGAAATAGAGACTGGTTTCCGGCAGTGTCAGAACTGGAGACTGGTCCCCGGCTGTTTCAGAACTACAGATATCATGAGTGATCTTACCTGTTTAATGTGTGTTGAGATTTAACGTGATGTCAAAGCGACTGACGAATGTTTCATTTTGTCGATTGAATCATGCGAGTTTTATACATATTTTGGGCTGAATAATATTTGATCAGAAGTTGCTGAACGGCTTCACATTAAACATCCCACTCAGTAGATTTAATACCAACTATTTACAGGATCGAGATTCGGGTATTTCTGCTTTGTTTAATCTGTCTGCATCTGTTTTTCTACTGTATATTGCTGGAAATTTGAAGGACGATGGAGGTTTTACATTTTCAATTCAACTGAACTTAGGTACTTTGTCCAGGACAGTGTAAATGGATCCTAGAAACAAGTCTAGAAGTGTGGAACTTGGTCAAAAACTGTAGAAGTAGGTCCAGAACTGGATCTATTATGCGGCTTTCATGAATTATATTTATGGGCTTTCATGAATATTATTGAGCTTCAGTTATTTCAGTGGTTAAGCAACAAGTAATGTACGGAAACTGGAGTTCATGGCCAGTGTTGCTATTTTCAGACAACCTGCGTTGATGCTTGCGTCACACGTATAAAACAATAACAGTAAGAAGATTTTAACAGAAACCCGATACTGGAGAAATGACACAATCGCAACACTGGTTAACATTCAGCAACCATACCAGATCCACAACACTGTCGAAGTAGGCCTAGAAATGTGGACCTGGGTCCACAACTATGAAGTAGGTCCACAACTGTGAAACTGGGCCCACAACTGCAGAAGTAGGTTTAGAAGACAGTGTGGAACTGGGTAATCATGTCGAAGAAGGTCCAGATTACTGTGGACTGTAGAAGTATGTCCAGAAGTGTGGAACTGGGTCCACGTATAGAAGTGGGTCTAGAAGTGTGGAATTGGGTCCACAACTGTCGAATAGGTCCAGCACTGTATAAATGGATCGAAAACTGTAGAAGCAGGTCCAAAATTGTGTAACTGGATCCACAACTGTAGAAATAAATCGACGAGAAGTCGTTCAATTTGAAGAATGAAAGTTTTACATATTTGATGGGCGCTGTGATAATATATAGATTAGGGAGTCTAAAATTCAGTTCAAAGATTAAAAATGAACTTATTTTGACAGCGGAAACCTACTGCTCGTCAGGCCATCTGGCGGGATAGCAACTTTGTATGTACCCCATTGTTTTAACACATTGAATATTGATAAAATCATTGATTGCACTGATCACCAGTTAGGTTATATTCAAATCCACCATTAATTATTCGTATCAATTAGATGACAATGATAGGTTTAATCAAATCCCCTCTCTATTGGAAACAATACAAGTCATGTCTAGAAGTTTCTGCCACATTTTGAATTTGCCGAAAATCTGCATGATAAAAAATTGCAAAAACGGGAGAGACTGAGGCAGTCTAGGGGTACCGTCTGACTAAGCCCCGGACGGTGTTGAGACAAAATGATGTTTAAACGCTGATAGTTGAGTTCACACTTGTCCCTAACGCTAACACGGTATTATCCCACGAGCAAACAAGCGATCAAACGTCATATTGTGTTACAAGATTATTTCGTTAATCATGTCATTCGAACGAAATGTTTTCGTGGGAACGGCATTTTTTTCATTCTAACGAAAATTTCCTCGTAGGAACGACACGTTTTTCATTCTAGCGAAATGCTTGTTTTTTGATGGTAGGCGATTTCCCCTAACCCCTTAATCTATGAACGAGGTGGTCATACAGATTATTAAGGAGATCATTGCCATTTGTCAGTCAAAAACCGGTTCCGTGAATACCTAATACCCATTAATCCTCCTAATATATGTTACTAACCCTTTATGTATAGAAAGTAGCCGAAATATTGTATGATTCTCATTTAGTTTCAATGAAAAGGTTGATTATAATAGAATGTTACCTGAATCGAGCATAAGATTAACTACTTGTGGATCGATCACGGATTTGGAATTATAATCTTACACCCCAATGAAGTACCCCCTTTAAAATCACGTGAGCACCGCCCTTTACGTCCATACATGTATATGACATTCCGGTCGAAAACTCCGGTCGAGAATTCCTTCTTGTAAGAATAAATAAGGATATTTTTTCATCGTGTCACCTCCGGGGGCAAGGCAAAGCATACTGGTGATATATTACAACCAAACCCGACATAAACCGCAATCTTTAAAATCACCTTCATTTCACCTTGAAAAACTGCATTATACAATCGCATTTCAACAGTTCCTGCATTTGCGCAGATTTTTTTTTAGATCAATCTTGTTATTCAGAAAATCTTGACTATTTTTGCAGATCGATTTCGATCAGGCGCAAGATTGAATTCTACACTAGCTCTCAATCGAATAATTGTGTAATACAATGTGTAATCAGTTGTTATGACTTGCAACAGAATATGACGTTTGTCTAAATGATCGTGTGTTTCATCACGGGATATATACCGTATATACCGTGTAAGCGTTAGGGGACACGTGAACTGTGTAAACTAAAATACCAGTGTTAAAACATCATTTTGTGTGAACAACGTCCGGGGCTTATTCAGACGGTACCCCTAGACTTCATCGCCCCCTTCCCATTTAAATTCATTAAATTTCCTCAGGTTTACAATTCATGAGCATACAGATTTGTCGGCATGAATTCAAACCGTGGCAGAAACTTCAAGACATGACTTGGAGTATTTGCCATAGAAGTGATCTGATAAAACCGACCATTGCCATCTAATTAAAACAAAATAATTACTGGTCGGTTTAGATAGAATATAACTGGTGATCAATACAATCAATGATTTTATTGATATTCACTGCGTTAAAACAATCGACGTAATGCGTTATTTTCGCCCATTCTCCCCAAATCAAACAAGTTCTCGTCGATTTATTGCAAATACAGAAAAAACACAGAATATGTAAGTCAAAACGTCCTTTTTTCAGGTTGAGACCCAATTCCGCAGTTTTGCCCATGAGTTCCACACTCCTGGACCAAGTTCCATAAAACGAGATTCTGTTCCACAGTTCCGGATCTATTTCCACGTGTGGACCCAATTCTTCAGTTCTGCATGGACCCTCCAGTTGTAGACCCAGCTACGCAGTTCTGAATCTATTTCTACCGTTTTGGATCCAGTTCCACGGTAATGGAGATACGTCTACAACTTGGTCCCAGTTCCACAATTATGGTACTACTTCTACAGTTGTGGATCCAGTTCCAGCTGGACGCATTTCAACCATGGTGGATCGGTTATATAGCTCTGGACCTGCTTCTACAGTTGTGGACCCTGTTCCACAGTTCTGGATCTACTTCTACAGTTTAAGACCTAGTTCCACACTTCTGGACCCGTTTCTACAGTTGTTGGCCAAGTTCCACAGATGTGGACCTACCCCGACAGTTGTGGTCATGACTCCACACTTCTGGATTTGCTTATTTAGGATCCAGCGCCACAGTCCTGGACAAAGTTCCTAAGTTCGGTTGAATTTGACTCAAGAGTTTGAAAATGAGTTCATTTTCAATAAGTTGCCTCTCTGTGAAATTGTGGAACTGTAGAACCGGAAGTAGTTCGTATGATATTTGAATCTAAAGTTTAAATCTAGTCTTTTACAATAATCAATTCATGTGTGCATAAAAAATATGTCGAACCTCCATCGTCCTTCAAATTTCCAGCAATATAGAGTAGAAAAACAGGGCCAGACAGATTAAACAAAGCAAAAATAATCGAATCGATCCTGATAAATAGTTGAAATTAATTCAGCAACTTCTGATCAAATATTATTCAGCCAAAAATGTATAAAACTGGCAAGATTCAATCGACAAAATGAGACATTCGTCAGTCGCTTCAACAGTACGTTAAATCTCATTATACACATTATACAGGTAAGATCAATTATAATATCGGTAGTTCTGACACAGCTGGAAACGAGTATCCAGTTCTGACTGCCGGGAACAAGACTCTATTTTCTATGATCTGATTGCAGTTTTTCGGATACAACATGAAATTGATAAGTTTTTTGGTGGTTTTTCTGGCCGTTCTCTGGGCTTCAACCGATGCCATTGATGAAAGTACATGTCGCAAGGTAAATATCTTTTAGTCATATCACGTGTGTTAATCCATCGCAGCTACACTCCTGAACCTTAAGTCTACAAATCTCCTTGATCCTACGTGCAGTTGATATTACTTAGGGAAAGAAGATTAATTAACGGAAAAACCTCTCAGTATTTGAAACAAATCTCTGAAGATGAGTGGAAGTATTCCACCCGAAACGTTAGAATGAAATAACAACTGTTGTTTAAGATCTATATTGTGGGTTTTTACGCAGGACTGGAAATAGTCTCAACTATTTATAACCTCTTAGTATAACCTCCTGATAATCGTGACATCAATGTTGTAATTTAAGGGTTCAGCAGGAAAAACCATTTTCAATTACATTTTTATTATATAGGTAGCATCTCTTGCTGTCGAACATTACGGCAAGGCCATATCAGGACCACTGGGCAAATTAGATTGCGATACCATCGTCAACAGCAAGATCTTGGACGATCTAAAGTTACAAGGTTCACAACTACCTAGCGTTTTGGCAAAAGTCTTCAAGTCAACACAAGGCAAATCGAAGATTTTCGCTTACGTACGAAACAATGTCAACGTCATTAGAAACAATTTGAAAACTTTGAAAGAAGCATTGAAAAAACTAGAAAACTAGAAAATTCCATGCATAATGATCGATAATTCGAGCTAAATTGCATTTATACTAGAAGATGTATGTTCTAATTCTATAAATTCCGGGTTTCCTTGTTCTATACGATTAAAATTTATGTCAATGTTTGAAAACGCAAATAAATAGTTTTTAGTCGGCATAAAATGAATGTAGTGATGTATTGATTTCATTGAGGTTAACATTACGGGTAAGGGAGTTAGTAGTGGGACGATCTTGCGTGCCAATTAATGCAAACGGGAGATTGTGAATGGAACCCGAGGATAAGTCTACAGAATTTATTCCAACCTGGGCAGATATGGCTGTTTGGATCCAGCCAATGATTACATAATCAGTTAGACCAGGACGGCATTAAGAATCTTCAACTTATGACAACGCAATTTTCAATTCAATTCAATTCAAAATTTATTCAGTAAATAATCATATAAATGGTTGCGGCTTAATATAATATAAAATTACAGCAAATGTATCAAAAATGTCAAACATACAGCGGATGGCTTAGTTCGCGTAGCATGCTTAAACTAAATCGCCAAAATATTTATGATTGGACTAGTTTTCTTGTATCTATCTTTTCGACTCTTAATCAACAGGCCCTTTGCCAAAACTTTGCAATGGAAAGCGAGGTGATCTAACCCGAATTTCACGTTTGTTTTAATGGTGTGCTCTAGATGGGAAAATCTGCGGGATGAACTCTTCAACGATATCATCAAAATATTCCCCAACATTAGAAGCCTCGACAAGGAACACCAATTAACCTACTACTTTCTTTCCATCTATTAGCCAAAATTGTAAGCAAATTCTTTGGATCAAGAGTTTAAGGCCTGAATATCTAATTCCATATCTACCCATTCCGAGTGAATATTAAATTCGGTAACTTGCAATAATGTTAATTTTCTTTTCATTATCGTTCTATGTATAAGTTTTATACATCATTTTTGTACAAATTTTATATCATCCACAATCGTGTACGATTGCATGAATACTAAACATTGAATAATCTGTATTGTGGAATTGGAAACGCTATCAATACCGACATGTTACTGAATCAATATTCACTGATGGCTTAATCAGGCCGCAAAACATATACTGCCTTGAAAATAGACGTTCGTCAGCAAAATATTGCAATCGCGACCAGCCCATCGGTATAGAGATATCTTGCTGCAGAAATAGATATATCACTGTGACGTACATTGTTTTAACTTCTGAAATTCTTCATTAGAATATTTGCATGTACTATCTCATTCGACTTTCCTGGAGGAACCTACTGTAGACCGCGATAATTGCAGGTCCCTTGTACATCCACATCGTGACGCAGCGGCGATGCAAAAAAGCAGCGAAAGCAATAAAAGAACAATATTTACAGGTGTAGTTGACACACTGATCAAATTTCATACCGAATGGGAACTGTCATTCCTCCGATGGAATCACAAATAAGATGAAAGAAAGTCGATGGACGGAAATTTCTCAGGCCGTAAACTCAGTTGCTCCGGTGCTCGAACGGAGAGTGCAGGAAAAATAAACCAATTTGAAGAGTCGTAGCAAACGGGGGCACATTTTTATCCGAAGACACCAGCATGGTACAGGGGGAAGAAACACCACTGGTGGAGATCTTACGCCTGTAGAAGGGAAGTTAATGGCGTTGATGACAAAAGAGCAGTTGTATGGAATCGAAAGCGACGCAGGCCTAACACTGCCGCGAGAACCTCGAAAAGAAATGAGACTGAGGAGAATCTGTTTGTTATATAAATTATAAATAACCATATGATAACAATGTTATATAATTATATAAAATATCAGATTCGTTTTCGTCTTATGAGATGGACGGTGCCTTACCGAAATGAATGCGGAAAGATGAAATTGTTCCGTTGCCACTGATCCTCATCAGCGGGTTTCAGAGTCAACTAGGGAAGAAGCAATGGGGAGATATACCTTCCTAGGTAGGACGGGAATTGCGCATGCATAATCCCTTTTCGTTCAAATGATTTCTTCAATTGCTGATTTTCAGACCTTATTTTTCTGTTCGTTTTGCTTTGTGGGAGTTTTTTTTCCAATGGGGAGCACCTGGCGATCAATACGATAATGAATTACAGTCGAGTTCAGTTAAAAGTCATCTTTAAAGAGAACCAGAGTCAGCTTTTAATACCGGACGCGTTCAAGTTAGAAATATCTCAGCGAACAAGAATGTGAAATATAGCTGCAAAGCAGCGATAACGGGTTTTCTGCACAGTCTTAGAATCCAGTTCAACGGTGGATTTCGACAAAGCATTTGATAAGGCACAACATCAGGCATTACTAACCAGGCTATTAGGAAATATCATTAATGAAAGGTCACTCAAATGGCTCAGCAGTTATCTCTGAACGAAAACTTGTAGCCGAAATCAACGGTACGCCTCATCTTGGAATAAGTCAGTCTAACTAGTGGAGTCACGCAAGGTAGTATCCTAAGTTGTCTTCTGTTTAATGTCCTGACAAATGACATACACAGTTATCCAACATATACCAGACCGAGTAAATTTCCAAATCGAACTTAACGCGCTGTTCGACCAAAAAACTTAATGTTCCAACCAGAAAATCTTGTTCGAATGAAAATAATTCTGTTTGATCGAACAATACGCTTTTTGCTTGAACCAAAAATTTTCTTCATTCTGACAGAAAATGTGTTCGAATAAAAAGCTATGTTATTGTTGAATTGAAAAGTTTGGTTGAGCGAAAACAATTTTTTCGAACGAATGTTTGAATGAAAAAAATTCTGTTCGATTGAACGAAATACTTAATACTTTCGGTTCGGAGAAAAAACTTTTTTCAATATACTTGTTCGAACGAAAAACTTAATGTTCTGACAAGAAAATTCTGTTCAAATTAAAACGATTCTGTTCAATTGAATGATTGTTCGAACGAAAAACCTTTCGTTTGGACAAAAAAAAGTTTGTTCAACTTTGTTCTAACGATTTTTTCAAATTGGTTCAATTGTATAGAATATCATTGGTTCGAACGAAATAAATATTGTTCCGACGAAAGAATTTTCAAGGGAAAGGTCTTTTGAACGAAAAAAAAAGATATTTCTGGTGCTCCGCAGTAACTTAAAGCCAGACGTTGGTTGTTCTTGTGACACGATGCGATCCTCGCGTTGCATCGCAAGTTTCGATGCAAGTCGCTTGCAATACGATTGTGTGCGACTAGTTTCTGCCAGTCGCAAGAGCGCGTCGGTTGGTTGTGACAGTCGTGTCGCGTCGCAGAAAGTAGAACACATACGACTCCATGTGACTGGCGTTGCTGAAAGATGAGGACGCCAGTGAAATGACGACTGAGTTTCATGTCGTCAAAACGTCACGATATGTCGACATATTCATGTCGAATTGATGCGATATATCGACATAGATATGGCGACTTGTCGAGTTGGAACGCAACAACTCGAGGCCCTTTATCGCTTCCGTAGATCTTTCATTAAGTAGGATCACTTGAATGATCGCTTTAATATCACTTTAAAAAAAAAAGAATCTGCCAAAATGACCTTAATATTCGACACTATATCTACGGAAGCGATAAGGGGCCTCGAGATGACGCGTTCCAACTCGACAAGTCGCCATATTATTGTCGACATACCGCGATGTATCGCGTCAAGTCGACATGAATATGTCGATATATCGTGACGTTTTGACGACATATTTCGTTTTCTCAACCATTTTCCTCGCGACAAGTCTACATATTCATGACGACTTGAAACTCAGTCGTCATATTACTGGCGTCCTCATCTTACATTTAGACATGTCTTCAAATGACGGCTTGTCCCGTGGAAAATGAGCAAATAAGCGAAATTTGTCGTGAAAACGTCACGATATGTAGACATATTCATGTGGACTTGACACGATATATCGCGATATATTGACATAAATATGGCGACTTGTCGAGTTTGAACGTGACAACTCGAGGCCCTTTATCACTTCCGTACTATATCAGATTAATCGGCTTCAAAATAGGCGAAAGCATAAGTCTTTATTACGTTATTAATTGGCCCAATTATTCAAAAGCTAATAATGTGGGCGACAAAACCAAAAAAATTAATTGTCGCGGGCGATAAAACCAAAATAATCAATTGTCGCTGGCGATAAAACCAAAATATTGAATTGTCGCGGGCGACAAAACCAAAAAATGAATTGTCGCGGGCGATAAAACCAAAATCATGAATTGTCGCTGGCGACAAAACCAAAATATTCAATTGTCGCGGGCGACAAAACCAAACTAATGAATTGTCGCGGGCGATAAAGCCAAAATATTGAAGTGTCGCGGGCGATAAAACCGCGACAAAAAGAGAAAAAAATTGTCGCGGGCGATAAAACCAAAATAATGAATTGTCGCGGGCGATAAAACCAAAATATTGAATTGTCGTAGGCGCCAAATCCAAAAAATGAATTGTCGCGGGCGATAAAGCCAAAATCTTGAATTGTCGCCATTGTCGCGTGCGACAAAACCAAAATAATGAATTGTTCCGGGCGATAAAACCAAAATAATGAATTGTCGCGGGCGATAAAACCAAAATATTGAAGTGTCGCGGGCGATAAAACCGCGACAAAAAGAGAAAAAAATTGTCGCGGGCGATAAAACCAAAATAATGAATTGTCGCCATTGTGTTGTGCGACAAAACCAAAATAATGAATTGTCGCGGGCGATAAAACCAAAATAATGAATTATCGCGGGCGATAAAACCAAAATATTGAATTGTCGCGGGCGATAAAACCAAAATATTGAATTGTCGCAGGCGACAAATCCAAAAAATGAATTGTCGCGGCAGAAAAACCAAAATATTGAATTGTCTTGTACGACAAAACCAAAATATTGTTTTGTCGCGGGTGACAAAACCAAATTAATGAATTGTCGCGGGCGATAAAACCAAAATAATGAATTGTCGCGGGCGATAAAACCAAAATAATGAATTGTCGCTGGCGATAAAACCAAAATATTAAATTGTCGCGGGCGACAAATCCAAAAAATGAATTGTCGCGGCAGAAAAACCAAAATCTTCAATTGTCGCGGGCGACAAAACCAAACTAATGAATTGTTGCGGGCGATAAAACCAAAATAATGAATTGTTGCGGGCGATAAAACCGCGACAAAAAAAAAATTGTCGCGGGCGATAAAACCAAAATAATGAATTGTCGCGGGCGATAAAACCAAAATATTGAATTGTCATGGGCGACAAAACGAAAATATCGATTTGTCGTGGGTGACAAAACCAAATTAATGAATTGTCGCGGGCGATAAAACCAAAATAATGAATTGTCGCGGGCGACAAAACCAAAATTATTGTTTTGTCGCGTTATTTTAGTTTTGTCGTTTTGTCAATAATGTCGCCCTCATTTGCATGTACGTGTTTTTTCACGCATGGCCCTTATCAGCCACCATACTAAAGCCTTTAGGTCGCGTAAAACTCGATAAACACTTCAAGCGACACAGCGAACGATCTCCTTTCCCCCACAGCCAACGCTTAACCTAGTAGAGGCTACTAGCCTATGTAGGCCTATGTATATGCGTAGGCCTAACATCCGGACAGATTGGTCGTAGGCCTATTGAATTTAACAACCCACCTAAATATCGTAAATTTTGTTTTGAAGTTCAATCCAATGAGTCCGTTAATAAACGCAACAATTGTACTGTGTTTGTTTGAGACAGTAAAGCTCAGTACCGGTAGGCCTAAAGCCGCGTCAAACTCGATAAACACTTCAAGCGACACAGCGAACGATCCCTTTCCCCCACAGCGAACGCTTACTCCGAATGTCAAGTGTGAGTCCAGCATACGGAAAGGATTATGTGTTATATACTTGTATTTAGTAAATACCTTGTGCATTTGACAATGATCGGTATGTACTGTAGGAAATATAGAGTATTGATGGTATTGATCTAGAGGCCCGCGGCCGAATAAAGTAATATATTCTTTTATTTTGATACCTCGTCGACATAACAGCTTTTCTCCGCTATATCTCTTCGGCGTGTTTAGTTTAGGCCTACGATTCCCCTTTGCACTAAAGATTTATCTTAGTAAATACACGGTTAATTCGGTAAAGAAAAATAGGTATTGTTATACTAACTCCTTGAAACCCGCAGCCAAATCACTGGTAGTAATAAATTAATTTGTACTCGATTTGATTCTCATGATGAACAGAAACTCGCAGCTGATCCCCGGAACGACGATGTAGTAACACACGTCGATTCGTCGATGTTTACGGCTCGACAGTGCTTTTAAAATCTAAAGTAGTAAATCTCCAGTGTATCGGTAATATGATCTGATGAGGAAAATGGGCTATTGTTAAAATCACTGTTTGAAGACCGCGACTGAATGTGAAGTCTGCGACAATAAATTAGTTCATTTATACTTGAATTGATAATCGAAGTGACAGTCGGCCTGCGGGTTGATTTCGGGATGACGACTCGAAAAACATGTCGCCCCATTGAATGGGGCTAAATTTTCGATGTTTACAGCCCGACAGCGCTTTTGTAACGATGATTCGTGAAAAAACACGCGGGCTATTTGTAGATCTCAGTGAGCTGAACGATATTATATGGATTGTATATGAAACAGCGGTAAGGTAACAAAGCCTATGTTCTTTTGGTAAAAATAGTGTGGAAGAAAATAATAATAATAATAATCACGCGGATATCAATAGGGTTTTCTGTGAAATAACAGAAAACCCTAATAATTGGTGTTCTTGTTGCCATACAGCAGACAGTGTTGTGATCGATAGCTGGAAGACACGCGCGCACACCGGTCACTGCAGGTATCAGCTTTCTCATAAAACATGTCAAGTTGGCACTTGTGTCTCCCCCTGGCGTTTCCGCACTGTTGATTTGTTTTTCTCTCGCAGATGAACCGAAACACTATCGTTGTCGGATGGTGTGGGACGGTGTTAGTTGTTGGGATATCACGCTAGGTGGGGTTACGGTAACAGAAACTTGTCCCGTGTATTGGACGCTGTCTGGAACAACTGGGAACTTGTAAGTGTCACCTGCTAACATGTTCGCGGGTACTTGTAAATATCATCTGCTCATCGGTATTCGGGGGGAACTGTAAACTGCGAACCATCAATGAAATCAATACATCACTACATTCGTTTCTAATGCCGATTAAGAATTATTTATTTGCATTTTCAAACATTGACACAAATTATGATTGTATAGAACAAGGAAATGCGAAACCTATAGAATTAGAACATATATTTTCTAGTATGATAGAATGTTGCTCGAATTATCCATCATTTCCATGGCATTTTCTAGTTTCCCAGTTGTTTCAATGCTGTTTCCAAAGATTTCAAATTTTTACTTAGATCTTTCACATTGTTTCTTGCGAAATCGATAATCAGCGATTTACCTTGAATTGAATTGAAGATTGCCGGCGAAATGTTACCTAGTAGATCCGTTGACTTAAGATCGTCCAAGATATTGCTTTGGACGATAGTATCGCAATCTAATTTACTCAGTGGTCCCGATATGGCCTTGCCATAAAACTCGACAGCATGAGATGATACCTGCCAATAAAAACAAACGCAATCGAAAATGCTTTTTCTTGGTAAATCCTTAAGATACAACAGTGAAAATCATGATTATAAGAATACTAAGAGGTTATAAATAATTGGCACTATTTCCAGTCTTGAATACAATTGCATAAAAACCCACAATATAGATCTTAAACAACAGTTATTATTTCATTCTAACGTTTCGGGTGGAATACTTCCACTCATTTTCAGAGATTTGTTTCAAATACTGAGAGGTATATCCGTCAATTCGTCTTTCCATGAAGAATATCAACTGCACGTTGGACCAAGAACGTTGGTAGACTTTAGGTTCATGAGTGTAGCTGCGATGGATTAACTCTACATATTACATTCGATTGGTGAATCGCTTTGACGATACAGCGTTTCCTCTTTATAGGGAATTATTTACCTTGCTACATGTACTTTCATCAGCAATGGCATCGGTTGAAACCCAGAAAACCGCTAGAAAAACCACCAAAAAACTGATCAATTTCATGTTGTCTCTGGAAAACTGCAATCAGATCATAGAAATAGAGACTGGTTGCCGGCAGTGTCAGAACAGGAGACTGGTTCCCGGCTGTGTAAGACCTATAGATATTACGAGTGATCTTACCTGTATGATATGTGTTGAGATTTAGCGTGGTGTTGAAGCGACTGACGAATGTCTCATTTTGTCGATTGAATCTTGCCAGTTTTATACATATTTTGGGATGAATAATATTTGATCAGAAGTTGCTTAACGGTTTCACATTATATATCCAACTCAGTAGATTCAATTCCAACTATTTACAGGATCGATTCGATTATTTTTGCTTTGTTTAATCTGTCTGGCCCTGTTTTTCTACTGTATATTGCTGGAAATTTGAAGGACGATGGAGGTTTAATATTTTTCACCCACATATGAATAAAATCTTGTAAAAGGCTACTTTATGAACTGTATATTCAAATATTAATTGAATTGCATCCGGTTCCACAGTTCCACATTTCCACAGTAGAATTATTCAAATTATTGAAAACTCGTAACTCAAATATAACCAAACTTTAGAACTTTGTCCAGGACTGTGGAACGGGATCCTAAGTAAGCAAGTCCTGAAGTGTGAAAAAGTGTGGTAAAAGTAAGTAGAAGTAGGTCATGAAGTGTGGAACTTGGCCCACAACTGTAAAAGTAGGTCCAGAACAATGGAACTGCGTCGGCAACTGTAGAAAGTAGTCCACAATTGTGGAACTTGCTCTACAACTGTAGAAGTAGGTCATGAAGTGTGGAACTTGGTACACAACTGTAAAGGAAGTTCCAGAACAATGGAACTGTGTCGACAACTGTAGAAAGTAGGTCCAGAAACGTGGAACTTGCTCTACAACTGTAGAAACATGTCCAAAACTGTGGAACTGTTTCCAAAACCGTAGAATGGGCCCGAACTGGGTCGACAAGTAAGGAAGGTGCATTTCTGTGGAACTCGATCCAAAAATTAGGTCTACACCAAGACTGTGGAACCGGGAAAACTGTAATTAGAGAGTTTTCAGAACTTTGTCCAAAACTGTGGAAATGGATCTAGTTTTATGGAACTTGGCAGGAGTGTCGAACTGAAAACTGTGAAAAACTGCGGGATTGGCTCTCTTGGAAAAGTTCGAAGTTTTGACATAAGAATCTATTCTATATCGTGTGTTTTCGGTATCTGCAGTTGAAATTGACGAGAACTTGTTCAATTTGGGGAAAATCGGCGAAAAAACCAATTACGCCAAACGTTTTAACAGTAGTAAATATCAATAAAATCATTGATTGCATTGATCACGAGTTAGGTTCTATTCAAACTGACTATTGATTATTCGTAGATGATAGCTTTGATCAGATCCCCTCTATAGGAAACATCCAAGTCATGTGTAGAAGTTTCTGCCACATTTTGAATTTGCCAAAAAGAATCTGCATGATAAAAATTGTTAGCTTGAAAAAATCTAATGAATTTGAAACTGTAGGGCAGTCTAGGGGTACCGTAAAAACTTCTCCCTATCCTGAACAGACAGAGTATCATCAAACACATGACCTTTCAAACTTATTGTATTGCAAGGCCGCACTTATTACACATTGTTTTCTATTATACTATGACCCCGAGAGCTGGTGTAGAATTCGACCTTGTACCTGATTGCACTCGTTCAGTAAAAATAGTCTATATTTTCAGAACAAGAAAATTTGTATTTAAAAATATGGAAATACGATTGTATAATGCTTTGTTTCAGGGTGAAATGAAGGTGATTTTAAAGATTGCGGTTTATGTCGGGTTTGGTTGTGGTATCACCAGTATGCTTTGCCTTCTAAGGAGCCTCCGGAAGTGTTATAAGTGACATTGTGAATTTTTTTTATTAACTTGCGTCCGATCGAAATGTTTTGCGACGTAGAAACTAAATAATTTTTTTCGTAGAAACGAAAATGTGTGACATGGTGGAAAATATTATTTTCTAACTAACTGTGGGTTAGGATCAGAAAAAGAGGTTTGGGGTGTCTTGCCCATTACTCGCACTCCCAATTAAGGCACAGGCACTCCACCGTTGCACGGATAGCCGGAAGCTTGTTGTAAGTGTTCTTACCCCCAAGCCTTCTAAAAAGCCTTCGCAAAATTACCCCTCAGACAATAACCCTTCGCAAATGATCCCCAAAAATAACACATCACCTTCGAATTGCCCCAGAATAACAACCCCCAGACAACTCATGGAGATTGCCAACCCTACATTGAAGCATTCCATCCGTCGCGTGAAAGGTGAATGCTTGAATTACATCAGCTCCAGCTAGAGCAAATTCTTTAGGCTCACAACCTGACAGAGTTACCAGAGCTTAGTCCATGCATGTGTCTGGACAGCCAGATGTGGTTTCGATCTAGGGACCTCTTGGTTCCCAGTCCTCCACTCAAACAACTGCACGAGACCCCAATCTCAACGATAACAAGTAATTCGGTTCATCTGCGTTAGAAAACCAATTAAACAGTTTAGAAACGCCAGAAAAAAGATTTGTTTCAACTTGACATGTTCAATAAGAGAGCTGATACCTGTAGGTGTGACCGATGTGTGGGCGTGTCTTCCGGCTGTCACTGACAGCTGTGTCTGGCTGTCCGGCAACGAACGCCATTTTTCACATTCCTGTCCGCCGAGATATTTCTTACAGACGAGTGAATTAAACCTGAAGGCGTACGGTATTAAATACTGCGACAGTGGTTTCTCTTTTGAGACGAGGTTTAACTGAGCCCGACTGTAAATCAACTGTTATAAAAACTCCCACAAAGCAATGCGAACGGGAAATAAGTCTGAAATTGTTTATTTTTTGCTTATTCATAATAAGGGCCGGGGACAACTGGGCCTCAGTCAAACTGTGAATACCAGTCGTATCAACTGATTCTCATCAAGCTGTAAAATCGTCTTGAAAGTGAAAATTTTCAGTTTTTTGACAAGCCGCCATCATTAGTCTCCACCGACCTTGACCTAGTAGAGGTGTGTCGCAAATACAAATTAACTATATACCATTTATATATGAGCTGAGCAATTCAACATGGAATTTTGATCTTGAAAATCTTTAAAAGTTTGAAAATTGCCGTGAAAATAGCTTAACCCGCGTATGCAGAAAATCGACGGTCGACCACTTGCACGCTTTGCACTGATCAGCCCGTGGCCACGCGCGTTTCTATGAAGATAGTTTTACGAATGCAGTATAAACAAAATCCTCGGATGAAACTCTATATTGAAAAATTCTAAATTGTATCTCAAAAAGTTAAAAAGTTACAGACAATGACACAGAATTACCAACTTTTTTGAGGCGCCTTCTTAAAAGTGACGCATCTTTTTTGTATCCGATTGTTGCAGCCGAGAAAAATGAAATAAACAATCAGAAAAAAAATTGTCAACTTCTAACGATTCATAAGTTTAGATTTTGTGCCTAAGGAGGCATGGACGACAATTAATCGCACTAAAGGTTTTAGTTTAGAACATGTTAAAATCTGCGGGACAATGTGGGACCCGCTGAAAATGGCACCTGGTAACTGAATGACACTTTCCTACTGTAATTAAATATTCGATGAATGACACGAGTTTAATATTTGGTTTCTACAAATCGAGTTTCTCGATTCAAATCTCTCAAATCTGCCTGTCTGTCTGTCTGTATGTCTGTCTGTCTGTCTGTCTGTCTGTCTGTCTGTCTGTCTGTCTGTCTGTCTGTCTGTCTGTCTGTCTGCCCGTCAACCAATCTTTTGGGTACCATAACAGAGGTACCCAAAAGATTGGTTGACGGGCAGACAGACAGACAGACAGACAGACAGACAGACATACAGACAGACAGACAGGCAGGCAGGCAGGCAGGCAGGCAGATGCCATTGTCATGCATTTCAGTTTGCACGGAGAGGTAAACGCAATAGTCCACTCAGGCTAAAGAGACAAGAAGTATCTTAATGTTTGTAACGGTGCTGTAAATTTATTACAAGGAAAATAAAAAAATCCTCCTTATGTATTTTGGCAAAACTAATCATATACAGTAGGAAGAGACCGAGTCACACCATGCCCACTTGGGAAGTGGTTTCAGATGCTCAACAATCATAACAATTTCAATATTCAACGCCCCCTGGTGACCATATACAAAAACCAATGATCTGAAAAGTCACAATCATAGAACATGTCAGCAGCTACGATTTTGTAATTGATTGTGATATCAAAATATGCCTAAGTACCAGTATATTATGGAAATGCTAAGTATTCTACTCTTCAACGCCCCCTGGTGACCATATGCAAAACCCAATAACATCGAAACTCACCACAATTATAGTACATGTCATGAGCTACAACGGGCGCAAAAACGAATATTATGGAGCCAAAAATCAAAGAGCAAAATCGAATACTTTTGTTTTTGCACTTATTTCGTTTTTGCGCTATATTTCGTTTTTTTCTCTCATACTGATGGGCCCTTGGGGGATTCATGCGAAAGATCAAGGTAAATGATTTAAGCGTCTTCAAAATTTCCCTCAAAATCTTCAAAAATGTGTGAAAAGTGCTGATTTTGGCGAACAACAATGGCTGTGCCAGTAGGCCATCTTGATTATGCCAAGGCCGGTTTTTGGGCTCAAGATGTGTCTAGGGTAGATAGTATAGTATAGTAGTTTATTTGTCACCATCAATATGTACAAATGAAAAATAACAAAATAGGATACAGACAATGAGGTGGCCGGAGTCTGACTAGATACACGTGCAACACAAATATCAAGACATTACATTGAAGCGTCTTTGAAACTTTGAACCAAAAATAACTGGATTCCGTCTACGAGTAGAGACGTGAAAGTTCGAGACATAGGAGCATTGTGTCCACGGGACTGCCCTTGAAAGTAGGGACGGATGGGAATGGTCGATACGGGAACATGGTGTCCAAGGGGCTGTTTAGAGAGTAGAGAACCTGACTAGAACAGCGCGTGGTCCTATGAGGAAGACAAGTTTATCAATCATATTTGATTTATTTTTCCGAAAAATTCATACAGTTATCTTCGAGAGTCTATCGAGATTCGATTATTTCTGCTTTGTTTAATCTGTCTGCATCTGTTTTTCTACTGTATATTGCTGGAAATTTGAAGGACGATGGAGGTTTTACATTTCAATCGACAATTCCACGAAAGAGTCAACTTATTATTGTAAATAAACTCATTTTAACTAAACTCATAAAAGATAAACTCATTTTAACTCTTGAGTCAAATTCAACTGAACTTAGGTACTTTGTCCAGGACAGTGTAAATGGATCCTAGAAACAAGTCTAGAAGTGTGGAACTTGGTCAAAAACTGTAGAAGTAGGTCCAGAACTGGATCTATTATGCGGCTTTCATGAATTATATTTATGGGCTTTCAGGAATATTATTGAGCTTCAGTTATTTCAGTTGTTAAACTATAGCAACAAGTAATGTACGGAAACTGAATTTCATGGCCAGTGTTGCTATTATCAGACAACCTGCGTTGATGCTTGCGTCACACGTATAAAACAATAACAGTAAGAAGATTTTAACAGAAACCCGATACTGGAGAAATGACACGACCGCAACACTGGTTAACATTTAGAAACCATACCAGATCCACAACACTGTCGAAGTAGGCCTAGAAATGTGGACCTGGGTCCACAACTATGAAGTAGGTTCACAACTGTGAAACTGGGCCCACAACTGCAGAAGTAGGTTTAGAAGACAGTGTGGAACTGGGTAATCGTGTCGAAGAAGGTCCAGATTACTGTGGACCGTAGAAGTATGTCCAGAAGTGTGGAACTGGGTCCATAGAAGTGGGTCCAGAAGTGTGGAATTGGATCCACAACTGTCGAATAGGTCCAACACTGTATGACTGGATCGACAACTGTAGAAGCAGGTCCAAAATTGTGTAACTGGATCCACAACTGTAGAAATAAATCGACGAGAAGTCGTTCAATTTGAAGAATGAAAGTTTTGCATATTTGATGGGCGCTGTGATAATATATGGATTAGGGAGTCTAAAAATTCAGTTCAAAGATTAAAAATGAACTTATTTTGACAATAAATACCAGTGTTAAAACATCATTTTGTCTGAACACCGTCCGGGGCTTATTCAGACGGTACCCCTAGACTTCATCCATTTAAATTCATTAAATTTCCTCAGGTTTACAATTCATGAGCATACAGATTTGTCGGCATGAATTCAAACCGTGGCAGAAACTTCAAGACATGACTTGGAGTATTTGCCATGGAGGTGATCTGATAAAACCGACCATTGTTATCTAATTAAAACAAAATAATTACTGGTCGGTTTAAATAGAATCTAACTGGTGATCAATGCAATCAATGATTTTATTGATATTCACTGCGTTAAAACAATCGACGTAATGCGTTATTTTCGCCCATTCTCCCCAAACTAAACAAGTTCTCGTCGATTTATTGCAAATACAGAAAAAACACAGAATATGTAAGTCAAAACGTCCTTTTTTCAGGTTGAGACCAAATTCTGCAGTTTTGCCCATGAGTTCCACACTCCTGGACCAAGTTCCATAAAACGAGATTCTGTTCCACAGTTCTGGATCTATTTCCACGTGTGGACCCAATTCTTCAGTTCTGCATGGACCCTCCAGTTGTAGACCCAGCTACGCAGTTCTGAATCTATTTCTACCGTTTTGGATCCAGTTCCACGGTAATGGAGATACGTCTACAGCTTGGTCCCAGTTCCACAATTATGGTTCTACTTCTACAGTTGTGGATCCAGTTCCAGCTGGACGCATTTCAACCATTGTGGAACGGTTATATAGTTCTGGACCCGCTTCTTCAGTTGTGGACCCTGTTCCACAGTTCTGGATCTACTTCTACAGTTTAAGACCCAGTTCCACACTTCTGGACCCGTTTCTACAGTTGTTGGCCAAGTTCCACAGTTGTGGACCTACCCCTACAGTTGCGGTCATGACTCCACACTTCTGGATTTTGCTTATTTGGGATCCAGCGCCACAGTCCTGGACAAAGTTCCTAAGTTCGGTTGAATTTGACTCAAGAGTTTGAAAATGAGTTCATTTTCAATAAGTTGCCTCTCTGTGAAATTGTGGAACTGTAGAACCGGAAGTAGTTCGTATGATATTTGAATCTAAAGTTTTAATCTAGTCTTTTACAATAATCAATTCATGTGTGCATAAAAAATATGTCGAACCTCCATCGTCCTTCAAATTTCCAGCAATATACAGTAGAAAAACAGGGCCAGACAGATTAAACAAAGCAAAAATAATCGAATCGATCCTGTAAATAGTTTGGAATTAATTCAGCAACTTCTGATCAAATATTATTCAGCCCGAAATATATAAAACTGGCAAAATTCAATCGACAAAATGAGACATTCGTCAGTCGCTTCAACAGCACGTTAAATCTCAACACACATTATACAGGTAAGATCAATTCTAATATCGGTAGTTCTGACTGCCGGGAACCAGTCTCCAGTTCTATGATCTGATTGCAGTTTTTCGGATACAACATGAAATTGATAAGTTTTTTTGTGGTTTTTCCGGCCGTTCTCTGGGCTTCGACCGATGCCATTGATGAAAGTACATGTCGCAAAGTAAATATCTGTTAGTCATATCACGTGTGTTAATCCATCGCAGCTACACTCCTGAACCTAAAGTCTACAAATCTCCTTGATCCTACGTGCAGTTGATATTACTTAGGGAAAGAAGATTAATTAACGGAAATACCTCTCAGTATTTGAAACAAATCTCTGAAGATGAGTGGAAGTATTCCACCCGAAACGTTAGAATGAAATAACAACTGTTGTTTAAGATCTATATTGTGGGTTTTTACGCAGGACTGGAAATAGTCTCAACTATTTATAACCTCTTAGTATAACCTCCTGATAATCGTGACATCAATGTTGTAAATAGTTTGGAATTAATTCAGCAACTTCTGATCAAATATTATTCAGCCCGAAATATATAAAACTGGCAAAATTCAATCGACAAAATGAGACATTCGTCAGTCGCTTCAACAGCACGTTAAATCTCAACACACATTATACAGGTAAGATCAATTCTAATATCGGTAGTTCTGACTGCCGGGAACCAGTCTCCAGTTCTATGATCTGATTGCAGTTTTTCGGATACAACATGAAATTGATAAGTTTTTTGTGGTTTTTCCGGCCGTTCTCTGGGCTTCAACCGATGCCATTGATGAAAGTACATGTCGCAAAGTAAATATCTGTTAGTCATATCACGTGTGTTAATCCATCGCAGCTACACTCCTGAACCTAAAGTCTACAAATCTCCTTGATCCTACGTGCAGTTGATATTACTTAGGGAAAGAAGATTAATTAACGGAAATACCTCTCAGTATTTGAAACAAATCTCTGAAGATGAGTGGAAGTATTCCACCCGAAACGTTAGAATGAAATAACAACTGTTGTTTAAGATCTATATTGTGGGTTTTTACGCAGGACTGGAAATAGTCTCAACTATTTATAACCTCTTAGTATAACCTCCTGATAATCGTGACATCAATGTTGTAATTTAGGGGTTCAGCAGGAAAAACCATTTTCAATTACATTTTAATTATATAGGTAGCATCTCTTGCTGTCGAACATTACGGCAAGGCCATATCGGGACCACTGAGCAAATTAGATTGCGATACCATCGTTAACAGCAAGATCTTGGACGATCTAAAGTTACAAGGTTCACAACTACCTAGCGTTTTGGCGAAAGTCTTCAAGTCAAAACAAGGCAAATCGAAGATTTTCGCTTACGTACGAAACAATGTCAACGTCATCAGAAACAATTTGAAAACTTTGAAAGAAGCATTGAAAAAACTAGAAAACTAGAAAATTCCATGCATAAATGATCGATAATTCGAGCAACATCGCATTTATACTAGAAGATGTATGTTCTAATTCTATAGATTCCGGGTTTCCTTGTTCTATACGATTAAAATTTATGTCAATGTTTGAAAATGCAAGTAAATAGTTCTTAGTCGGCATAAAATGAATGTTATGATGTATTGATTTCATTGTCGGTTCGATCGCAGTTTGCAGTTCCCCCGGAAACCGGTGAGCAGATGAAACGAGTTCCCGGTGTCTCCAGACGGTGTCCAATGCACGGGACAGGTTTTTTCAAGGTTAACATTACGGGTAAGGGAGTTAGTAGTGGGACGATCTTGCATGCCAATTAACGCAAACGGGAGATTGTGAATAATAATATAATAATATGTTTTCTTTTAAAGCGCAGATCTAAGAAATAATCGCTGCGCTTTACAATATAAAACACAATACAGAAAATTGTTAAAATTACACATGCATTATAAAACAATACATAGTAGGTTTTAAGAGTAGGTTTGGCTAAAAAGGTATGTCTTAAGATTACGTTAAAAAATATCAACGCACGCACTTTCTCTCAGAGATATTGGAAGTTTGTTCCAGAGGATCGGACAAATACATTTAAAAGATCGACTGCCGTACGAAATACGTGGAATTGGTGTGACTAGAATTGTTTTATCGTGGCTGGAACGCAGAGACCGGGTCGGATTATATTGAGACAGAAAGGATTTCAGGTACTCAGGTGCTAGTCCATGTAAACATTTGTATACCCACCATAAAGAGAATCTTATATTCAATCCGCACCGAGATCGGCAGCCAATGTAAAGACTGTAGGACAGGTGTTATATGCTCACTCTTCTTTTTCTTGGTGATAAGGCGAGCGGCATTGTTCTGAACGAGCTGAAGGCGCTTGATCAAAGTGGCATTGAGCCCACAAGCAGCGAATTGGCATAATCAAGCCTGCTAATCACCAAAGAAACAACGGCTGCTTTGCACGCTGCATCGTCTAACAGACTTCGTATTTTACCTATGCAATACAGATGGTAGTTAGCAGTGCGACAAATATTGTTAACATGCTTTGATAAAGACAAATGTTCATCCAAAATTACACCTTGATTCTTAACATAAGTTGATGGATGGATTTCAATACCATCAATAGTAATATATAAATCACTGGGTAAAAGGCTTTTGGCATATGGTGAACCAAGTATTACGAATTCGGTTTTATCGCCGTTAGCTTTTAATTTATTAATTGTCATCCAATTGGACAACACCTGGACAAGTTCAGCTAGCTGAATGGAACCCGGGGATAAGTCTACAGAATTTATTCCAACCTGGGCAGATATAGCTGTTTGATATTTACTTACTTAAATTTCATTCTCTAAATTTCGATGGATCATCCAGCCGATGATTACATAATCAGTTGGACCAGGACGGCATTAAGAATCTTCAACTTATGACAACACAATTTTCAATTCAATTCAATTCAAAATTTATTCAGTAAATAATCATATACATGGTTGCGGCTGAATAGAACATAAAATTATAACAAATTCCCTGCGAACAATAAAGTGAAAAATGGCGTTCGTGTTGCCGGACAGCCAGACAGCGTTGTGATCGATAGCTGGAAGACACGCGCGCACACCGGTCACTGTTGCAGGTATAAGCTTTCTCATTGAACATGTCAAGTTGGCACTTGTGTCTCCCCCTGGCGTTTCCGCACTGCACTAGTAGATCCGTTGACTTAAGATCGTCCAAGATCTTGCTGTTGACGATACTTTCGCAATCTAATTTGCTCAGTGGTTCCGATATGGCCTTGCCATAAAACTCGACAGCACGAGATGATACCTGCAAATAAAAACAAACGCAATCGAAAATGCTTTTTCTTGGTAAACCCTTAAGATACAACAGTGAAAATCATGATCATAAGAATACAAAGAGGTTATAAATAATTGGTACTATTTCCAGTCTTGAATACAATTGCGTAAAAACCCACAATATAGATCTTAAACAACAGTTATTATTTCATTCTAACGTTTCGGGTGGAATACCTCAACCAATCTTCAGAGATTTGTTTCAAATACTGAGAGGTATTTCCGTTAATTCGTCTTTCCATGAAGAATATCAACTGCACGTTGAACCAAGAAGGTTGGTAGACTTTAGGTTCATGAGTGTAGCTGCGATGGATTAACTCTACATATTACATTCGATTGGTGAAACGCTTTGACGATACAGCGTTTTCTCTTTATAGGCAGATATTTTACCTTGCTACATGTACTTCCATCAGCAATGGCATCGGTTGATACCCAGAAAACCGCCAGAAAAACCACAAAAAAAACTGATCAATTTCATGTTGTCCCTGAAAAACTGCAATCAGATCATAGAAATAGAGACTGGTTCCCGGCTGTGTCAGAAATACAGATATTACAAATGATCTTACCTGTATAATGTGTGTTGAGATTTAATGTGGCGTTGAAGCGACTGACGAATGTCTCATTTTGTCGATTGAATTCTGCCAGTTTTATACATATTTTGGGATGAATAATATTTGATCAGAAGTTGCTGAACGGTTTCACATTAAACATCCCACTCAGTAGATTTAATACCAACTATTTACAGGATAGATTTGATTATTTTTGCTTTGTTTAATCTGTCTGCATCTGTTTTTCTACTGTATATTGCTGGAAATTAATTTGAAGGACGATGGAGGTTTTACATTTTTCATCCACACATGAATAAAATCTTGTAAAAGGCTACATTATGAACTGTATATTCAAATATTAATTAATTGGCACCCGGTTCCACAGTTCCATATTTCCACAGCAGAGTCAAATTATTGAAAATGAACTTGAAATGAATTTCAACTCTTGACTCAAATAAAACCAAACTTTAGGACTTTGTCCAGGACTGTGGAACTGGATACTAAGTAAGCAAGTCCTGAAGTGTGAAAAAGTGTAGCAAAAAGTAGGTCCAAAATACGGTGGATCTGGATCAACAACTGTAGAAGTAGGTCATGAAGTGTGAAATTTGGCCCACAACTGTAAAAGTAGGTACAGAACAATGGAACTGCGTCTAAAACTGTAGAAAGTAGTCCACAATTGTGGAACTTGCTCTACAACTGTAGAAACATGTCCAAAACTGTGGAACTGGATCCAAAACCGTAGAATGCGCCCAGTACGGAACTGGGTCGACAAGTAAGGAAGGTGCATTCCAGTGGAACTCGATCCAAAAATTAGGTCTACAACAATACAGTGGAACCGGGACAACTGTATTAAGAAAGTTTTCAGAACTTGGTCCAAAACTGTGGAAATTGATCCAAAACTGTGGAAATGGATCTAGTTTTATGGAACTTGGCCCAGGAGTGTCGAACTGAAAACTGTGAAAGAGTGCGGGATTGGTTCGTAGGAAAAGTTCGAAGTTTTGACATAAGAATCTATTCTATATCGTGTGTTTTCTGTATTTGCAGTTGAAATTGACGAGAACTTGTTCAATTCAATTTGGGGAAAATCGGCGAAAAAATCTAATTACGCCAAACGTTTTAACAATTATAGTAAATATCAATAAAATCATTGATTGTATTGATCACGAGTTAGGTTCTATTCAAACCGACTATTGATTATTCGTAGATGATAGCTTTGATCAGATACCCTCTTTAGGAAACATCCAAGATAGATGTAGAAGTTTCTACCACATTTTGAATTTGCCAAAAAGAATCTGCATGATAAAAATTGTTAACTTGAGAAATTCTAATGAGTTTGAAACTTTAGGGCAGTCTAGGGGTACCGTCTGACTACGCCTCGGACGGTGTTGAGACAAAATAATGTTTGACGCTGAAATTTGAATTTTCACAGTTCACAAAATAAAGAATAATAAAAATGAAAAAAATAATAATAACTTGTCCCTAGCCCGAACAGACAGAGTATCATCAAACACACGACCATTCAGACAATTTGTATTGCAAGGCCGCACTTATTACACATTGTTTTCGATTATGCTATGACCCCGAGAGCTGGTGTAGAATTCGACCTTGTTCCTGATTGCGCTCGATCAGTAAAAATAGTCTATATTTTCTGAATCACAAAATTTGTTTTTAAAAATGCGGAAAGGTGATTTTATAATGCAATTTTTCAAGGTGAAATGAAGTTGATTTTAAAGATTGCGGTTTATGTCGGGTTTGGTTGTGGTTTTTTTTTTTAATTTTCGTCCGATCGAAATGTTTTGCGACGTAGAAACTAAATAATTTTTTCGTGGAAACGAAAATGTGTGACATGGTGGAAAATATTGTAAAAAACTAAACACTGTGTTTCTAACTAAACACTGTGGGTTAGGATCAGAAAAAGAGGTTTGGGGTGTCTTGCCCATTACTCGCACTCCTAATTAAGGCACAGACACTCCACGTTGCACGGATAGCGGGAAGCTCGTGACTATAGATATAATCATGTGACGTGTGATTAGCGAATTAGTAGAACTTATTCAAATCCTAACATAACGCTCAAAGCAATATTAGCCCCAACTCAAGTGTTCTTACCCCCAAGCCTTCTAAAAAGCCCTCGAAAAATTACCCTTCAGACAATAACCCTTCGCAAATGATCCCCAAAAATAACACCTCACCTTCGAATTGCCCCAGAATAACAACCCCCAGGCAACTCATGGAGATTGCCAACCCCCTTACTCCAGTAGGCGGGGGGATTTTTATTCTTACAATGAGGAATGCTACAATTTTTGACTCGAATGATACATGTATGAACGTTAAGGGCTATGGTCATGTGATTTTCGAGGGGGATTCCTGGTTGGGGTGTTAAACTTAATACTATTCGTAATCGACCCACTAGTAGTTGATGCTGGGTTCAGGTAACATTCTGTTATAATCAACTTATATGACGAAATGAGAATCATACAATTATTCGGCTACTTTCTATACATAAAGGGTTAGTAACATATGTTAGGAGGATTAATGGATATTAGGTAGTCACGGAATTGGTCTTTTACTAACAAATGGCACTGATCTCTTTTAAAATCTGTTTGACCCCCCTCCATGGAGTCAGGGGTCAGGCGGAATGCCTCCTATTAAGAAATATTTCGTTAGAACGAAAAAAATGTCGTCCCCACGAAAACATTTTGTTCGAATGAAAAGAATGAAAAGATTAACGATATGATCTTGCAATACAACGTGTCGTTTAGTCTGAATGGCCGTTTGTTTGTTCATGGGATATACACTGCGTTAGCGTTAGGGACAAGTGAACTGTGTGAACTCAAATATCAGCGTTATTAAAATATAATTTTGTCTCAACACCAGTTGTCTCAACAATTGGCGTAATTAGTTTTTTCACCAAATTGAGCAAGTTCTCGTCGATTTAACTGCGAATACAGAAAATGCACAATATCGAATAGCTTTTTGATTCAAAACTTCGAGCTTTTTCAGGTTGAGACCCAATTCTGCAGTCACATAGTTCCACATTCCTTGACCAAGTTCCATAAAACTAGATCCAGTTCCACAGTATACCACTCCACAGTTCTGGGTCCATTTCCACAGTTGTTGACCAAGTTGCAATTGTGGAACTTGCAATATTGTAGACCAAGTTACCCTGTTCTGAGACCTACGTCCATAGTTGTGGTCCCAGTTCCACAGCTGTGGACGTACCTTTACAGTTGTGAACCCAGTTCCACAGTTCTGGGCCTACCTCACTTGTGGACCCAGTCCCAGTTCTGGACCTACTCCTACAGTTGTAGATCCAGTTCCACAGTTTTGGACCTGCTTATACAGTTGTAGAACCAGTTCCACAATGTGGACCTACTTCTATAGTTGTAGACCTAATTCCTCAATTCGGGTCCTACATCTACAGTTATGGACACAGTTCCAAACTTTTGACCTACTTCTACAGTGTGGACCTTGTTACACAGTCCTGGTCCTACTTCTTGAATTGTGGACACAGTTCCAAACTTCTGGACCTATACTTATTCAGAAAGTTGTGAATCAATATCCACAGTGTGCTGGGCATACTTCGGCAGCCTCGGACCCAGTTCAACACTTCTGGACTTGCTTATCTAGGGTCTAATTCCACAGTCCTGGACAAAGTTCGGTTGAATTTGATTCAAGGGTTAAAATGGATTCATTTTCGTCAAGTCGACTCTTCTGTGGAATTGTGGAACCGGGCGAAGTTTGGTTAATATTTGAATCTACAGTTCATATTAAGTCTTTTACAGGATTTTATTCATTGTGTGGATGAAAAATGTACAACCTCCATCGTACTTCAAATTTCCAGCAACGACTGTAAACAAATCACACAGATTAAACATGGCAAAAATAATCGAATCGATCCTGTAAATAGTTGGAATCAAATCTATAGTACAGTGAAGTGCTAATTCCGAGGCCGTTCAGCAACTTCTGTTTAAATATTATTCAGCCCAATGTATGTACAAAACTCGCAAGATTTAATCGACAAAATGAAACATTCGTCGGTCGCTTCAACAGCACGTTAAATCTCAACACACATCATACAGGTAAGATCATTTACGCAAAATATCCATGTTCTGGCAAAGTCGGAAACCAGTCTCTTGTTCTCGCTTAGCCGGGAACCAGTCTCTATATCTATGATCTGATTGCAGTTTTCCGGAAACAACATGAAATTGATAAGTTTTTGGTGGTTTTTCTGGCGGTTTTCTGGGTTTCAACCGATGCCATATATGAAAGTACATGTAGCGAGGTAAATATATGTCTATGATGAGGAAACGCCGTTTGTTAATCGTCGAAGCGTCGAAGCATTTCGTCAATAATGATCTAATAATCCATCGTAGCTTAACTTATGAACCTAAAGTCTACAAACCTCATTGGTCCTATGTGCAGTTGATATTCCTCATGGAAAGACGAATTAACAGAAATAACTCTCGGTATCTGAAACAAATCTCTGAATATGGGTTGAAGTATCCTACCCCAAACGTTAGAATAAAATAGTAGCTGTTGTTTTGGATCTATATTGTGGGTTTTTACGCAATTCAAGACTGGAAAAAGTCGCAATTATTTATAACCTCTTAGTATTCTTATAATAGCGATTATCAGTGTTGTATTTGAAAGGTTCACCAAAGAAAAAGCATTTTCAATTGTGTTTGTTTGATTGGCAGGCATCATCTCGTCCTTTCGAGTGTTACGGCAAGGCCATATCGGGACCACTGAGCAAATTGAATTGCAAGTCTATCGTCAAACGCGATATCAAGCACCTACCAGGTCGACAAGGTGACTTTTCGCCGAGGGTCTTCAATTCTAGAAAGGACAGATCGCTGACTAATGATTTCGCAAGAAACAATGTGAAAGATCCAAGAAAAAATTTTAGATCTTCGAGAACAGGCTTGAAACAAATGGGAAACTAGAAAACTAGAAAATGCCACGGAAATGATGGATAATTCGAGCAACATTCTATCATACTAGAAGATCTATGTTCTAATTCTAATTCAGTTCTAGGTTTCGGGTTTCCTTGTTCTACACGATTCAAATTTGTGTCAATTATTTGTTAATAAATGCAAATAGATAATTCTAGTCGGCAATATAAATGAATGTAGTGATGTATTGATTTCATTGACGGTTCGCAGTTTGCAGTGCCCCCAGAAACCGGTGGGCAGATGAAACGAGTTCCCAGTTGTTCCAGACGGTGTCCAATGACCGGGAAATTTCCGTCACGAAGTATAGCTGTTTAATATTAAATTAGTTTAATTTCATTCTCTAAATTGCGAGGGATCCTGCCAATGATTACATATGTAAGTATAGTTGGACCAGGACGGCATTGAGAATCTTCAACTTTTGACAACACATGAGGACAGCTGATGGCTTAGTTCGGCATACTCAGATATTAAACCAGATCACCAAAGTGATAATGATGGGACTTGTTTCCTTGTACCTATCGTTTCGACTCTTAATCATCAGGCCTTTTCTGAATGTAATGAATTTTCTCCAAATATCCCTATCAGAGAAGGAAAACGTTCATTACATTCAGAAAAGGCCTGATCAAAAGTTATCATCGGGAAAACTAGGCGTTCGCGCGATCACTATCGTTATTTGGGAGATGAAGGCATAGGTTGTACATTAATTTAGTTATTCATCGTGTCAGTTCATACTAAGAAGAAAGATACTCACAGGATAAAGAAATAGAAAGAAAAAACAAAAACGTTACATGATTACAAATGGACCAATACTATAATCACACAATCGATACAAAAAAACATAATGGGTTTGTTGTTACAAATGAATGAGTTCCTTTTCTGAGTTGTAAGCAGCGCTGTTTGGACGACCGGTTTTAGGGATTAGATTCATCCAATAATCTCTACCGTGTCTGCAATAAATAAAAGAGCATGATATATAAAGAGACGCTTCCGCGCAATGTGGATACTGGTATAAAAACGTCAGGATTATCCGGCTATCGGTTTACTTTTGACGATCATGTTCATATACACTCTGTCCATATCCAGCCGCGAATGGTAAATTATGATCTTTTCCGGGTGGTCTGAATCCTCGTTCCTCGGACAACTGTAATTATAATGTGAATTATCATGCGAATGGATTTCCCAATGTGATTTGGATATCGAAATGCAATGCAACATTTCGTGTACAAACCTCTTCGGCCATTTCACGAATATGATAACTCTCGAATCCGCAACATCCTCCGATGTACCTCACTCCAAGTTCATAAGCTTTACGGGCATAGTCTCTACATTCCCAACGAGTAAGAATGCGTGGTTCCATCGCTGAAAATGAAAAAGCATCTACATATTACTTATTTCAATATCGAGACGATCCAATTGTTATTTCAGCTCACCTAACAAGTACTCGGGTAGTTGAGAATATCCTTCAACTAGATACTCAGTTTCAGGAGAAAGGAATCCGATTGGCTGCATCATCAGAAATGGAGATAAACCAGCTTCATTCAGGGCATCTTTCATCAATTTCATCGTTTTCAGTTGCGCGTTATAATCAAACTGGCAATTTAAACCCACAATATCGGCCCCTGGGTGATTGAAAACAAACACCTACGATTATGATTTACTAAACTTTGCACGACATTGAAACATGTTTGAAAAATAACGTATATTAAGAGGGATGTATCTAGAGTGAGGGCATGATTTTACACCTCGTTTAGCCATTCTAACTGCACACTCTCCTGCACTGATTCCATCCATACACCCAACTGGGCCTATTCTCATCGTACACGCTATAGGTTTGTTGTATTTCTTCATGACATCAATCGCCCATTCCATCTCTTCGATTGAACAGAAAAACTGGATTCGAAAAATACATGTATACATTCGACACTACAGTGTTATACAAATGTTCGATTTGTTGATAGTGAAATTTTCCAATGTAAAATACCAATGAATACCATCTTTGTCTTGAATAGTAGAATTTTACCTCAGCTATAAAGAAATCGACATCCTTTTCTTTGAACACTTGGCATTGCTTTTCGAATTCTGCTTGAACTGCTGCCTTCCCTTTTCCAGCTGTATATGTCGGTGTAGGCGACAAACCTCCGCAAACTAGTAGATTGTATGATGTGGCAACATTACGTGCAAGATCGCACGCCGCACGGTTTATTTCAGATGTCTAAGATAAATTATAGATATGTACATCAATACCTTAGCACTAACCATTCAGTACAATTTGTATGACTGAATAGTTGAATAGAAATACTGAATAGTTGAATAAGAGTGAGATAGATAAAGACCACAACCTACGTTATAATTTTTGGCCGACTCACTACATTGAAGCATTCCATCCGTCGCATGAAAAGTGAATGCTTGCATTACATCAGCTCCAGCTCGAGCAAATTCTTTATGTAAACCACTGACTGAAAAATGGCAAATTAATGATTTTTCTTTTATCGGCTAATCCGTTTTGACTTGAAGATAACCCAACGGTTATTTTAAAGGACATTTTTTCTGGCAGATGCCTCGTAGTTCGTCATTGTTTTAATTCAAAATGATGCCCACAAAACTATAGATTTTGTTGCAGACAGGAAGGTGTGCTAAAATTGATCGGGTAAAGTTGGGATGTGGGTAGAAATAAGTCAGAAACATGTAAAACCTACCGGCGTCAGGATGTTCTAGAACGCATTCAGGAGTATACAGCCCAGCAGTCACATATCCTCTTTTTTCGAATGTATTCATGTAACTACCGTCGCCAATGATTATGCGTTTTGCTAATATCTCCAGTATATTCGGTTTAGCTGCCATATCTAGTATCTTGCAAATAAAGCCACCTTGAATCGTTTGACGTTTGACAAAAATTTCCAAACTGGTCTATGAATTCTACAGAAAACACATTTTACTATTAGGTCAACCATCGTTGTCCCATTCGATGGTTATAGAAATTGATTGCCTTGATATACATGTCACTCGTATATTCTGTTGTTGTTGTTCTATGAGGTTCCGTCTAGGCAACTTGAATGAGAGTTTTTATGTATATTAAATCATTTACTAGACCGTTAACAATTGGGAAAAAGATTTCCCCCAAAGGTTGCACCAGTTCACGGTGACGAATATCCGCGATATCAAAAGCAGCATGAGATGCTGCCCTTTCTGATGATATCGACGAACACTATCATGTCCATTCAATTTGACCATGTATGAAGGTGTTTAAGGTTTTTATGGGTTCATACGAAATTCCTGGATGCTGCGGGGACCTGCTGTTTGAGGGATGAAGTCACAAGGATTCTAGATTTTGACAATATGGGCAAAAGCCTTCTTGAGTTGATGATTAGATGATGTGTTTTTGTGATACAAATTGGTGCCATTGTATCTATGCTAATTTAGAACTAATTACTGGGGTAATTAATCTATATATCACTGTTAATTCGTTGCTGATTTTAATTTGTCGATCAGATCTTAATCGACTTTCAATTACAATGATTAGAACATTAAATTAGTTTACCTTCACAGAAGTCGAAAATATGTAATCAGGTAATTTATGCCAGTCGTCAGTGTTTAATTAAGGAGATGTGCTCCTCTCTAACGTCTCGGGTTTGAGTGACAGATGATCCCGGTATAAAAAAATCTGATGCGACATCAATAAATCAGTTCAGCCAATGACTATAGTCATCATCATCACTACCACTGAATTAGCGGATAATCAGTAAACGCGGGATTAACGGATTACCATTCAATCGATGATGACGGATTACCACTCATAGGATTAAAAGATTACAATGGATTATTACATCTTTAAAACGATTGTGTTGATTTCAGTAATCTATTTAGTAACGGGTAAGTCTTCATATCTTATCGATAATGACACTAAAGTTATTAAATTATCAGATCAAATAATCGACTGCCTTTATCTATCTATGTAATGCGTACGTACTGAATTTTCTAATTTCATTCAGCCACGTTGTGTGAATGGAATTTGAATCCACTTTCAAACGTTAGTGTTCAAATATCTGATATCATATTTCAATAATTTTCTGCGAATGTAGTTCTGATCGATATCCGACACTAAGCTGAAAACATGGGTAGACGTCTGCTGTGTAGCATTGGGCATGCATTTTTGCAGAGGATAATATATACTCTTAATTTATCGTAAATTGAAATAATTGACTCGAAATGATTGAATAGTATACACATCAGTAACATGCGAAATAATTCTCAGGTCAACCAAATATCAAGTTAAAGAGATTATGTTTCATCAAGTTGCCAAAGAACTAAAGACTGCATGAATTTGGTCCGACCACATAGAGGGAGTAGATAGTTTAAATATGCCTCACACACGAATGCCTATCACCACCATTAATCAATTCGTTCTGGTGCTATGTACTAGATGTGGTGAAAAATAACAAAGCGATGTTGATGTATTGTTGATAGTCCGAAGTGTTTAACGATTTTTCTTTGGTGTCGACTTAAATTCTAGCTGCGGATCAATTCAGTGTATTCACTATATTCAAAAATTTCATTGCAATTTTGTGCTTATTAAAATAACTGCTGTACATTGTAATTGTAGATGAGGCTACACTGTTTTATGTCGAAACGTCCCGCTACAATAGATTTTGCAATGGTCATTATCTTAATAAAACAGCTAAAAGTTCCTATGTTTGTGCTCAAATCTTTTTATCAATATTGTTATACAACTCATAGAATGTTGACAGATTACCTGTCATTGTGCCTATATGCAATGTAAACTTTTCGTTAAAAACTTTCGTCAAAAACATTAAATATAGCAATAAAAAGATTTTCAATAATTAGTTTCAATAAGTTATTCAATTGCCATATTCTTCAACTCTGAGGGGTGTTTGCTGTGGCTGTTCAGAAGGTTCGAACGGTTTATTAGCCCTGAAAAAAATAATCTTTGGACTGTTTTCTTTTATTTGCTGTCTAGGCCGCAAATATTTAGTATAGTGCCCTTCTCCCCGGAAAGACAAACGCATGCTGGTAAAATCGGTTACGTCTCTTTTAAGTTACTGCGGTCGTATACCGATAGAAATGATTTTACACATTTGGTCACTGTGTTCTTTAAGTCAGAATGGAAAAAGGTATTTTTCCAAGAATGGTGATGTCACCTGGTTATACATTCTATGCATAACATTATAACCGAAACTTCAACGCCCATGGACCTCTTGTTTGAATTACAATCGAAAGTTTGTAGAATTTGTCGACTGTAACCGTACTGTAAAACCTTTCATCCTGATAGTAGAGGAGCTTATGTTTTGAATTCTGGGTTGTTATGCATGGCATGTTACAGCTTGGCATCGCATGTGGGGCTATTCAGTAGACTTAAACATTTTGCCTGAAAAGAGAATGATACGAATATAAATGCCTTTTCAATCTTTTGCAAACAAAATGGCTGCCATGGCAATGACGGCGATAGTCTTTGATTGGTTCCAGCAGGGAAGTGTGATGAGATCACACTTCCCTGGTTCCAGTCACTATCTTAGGTAGGTCCACTTGCCACTGGTGCTAGTGTAACACGATTCATTCTTGATATGAGAAAGTTACTTTGAGAGAGGAACTCTGTTTCCATAAAAAAAAACTTTCTAAACATGGTAACTCCAGACTCTTCGTTTCCCGTGTTTAAGAGAGGATATTTTGGTATCGTACGGATGATTTAAATTTAGGTTATATTCAAAATACACCAAATTATGTGAAGAAGATGTTATAGAAAAATTGTTTAAACCTGTGAGGCAAATCAAATATGTAACTATATTTGCCGAAAAGACACACACAAAATGAGAAAATCAAAGATTTTGCAGTCGCCATGGCAATAAATCTCAACAAATGCAGATTTTTCCGAGAAAATCTGATACCGTGTAAAGTTTACTTCAATTTCCGACAATAAGATACCACACATATATCATGTGAATTCCAAAATCTAGCCCCAATGACCATATGGTCACTTTTTTGGAATATGGACATAAAACAGTTGCCATGGCAGTGACGGTAACAATGAATATTGGGCATCGGTCATTCTCATGTCCAGGGAAGTCTACTTAACAGCCCCACGTGCCAGGCTGTAACATGCTATGCATAACAATTTACACAAGCTCCTCTTCTTTGATTAAGAATAGGACATATCTAACATCTTTTGTAGCCACAAGGTGTTGACTCAACATTCTCACTGTCACTTATACTAAATGATGAATGGACTAAA
Organism: Tubulanus polymorphus; assembly: GCF_964204645.1. Taxonomy (NCBI): domain Eukaryota; kingdom Metazoa; phylum Nemertea; class Palaeonemertea; order Tubulaniformes; family Tubulanidae; genus Tubulanus; species Tubulanus polymorphus. The sequence continues at coordinate 19,848,912 of NC_134028.1, read as the reverse complement.
GGAGCATCTCAAAATTTTAATCGTTGCGTCAATTAGAATAACTTTATTAAATCTCTCTTACCCCACCCTTTGATTAGACACGTGCCGAAGTTGGAACTATTGATTTTCTAATTGAGAGGCCACAGACAAAGTTAAGTTCTCGTGGCTGTATTTTGATCGCAACTGTTATTGAAAATACAATAGGAAAATTACATATGAACCCTATTAATCTAATAGGTTTTAACAAATAGGCCTCGTAACGAGCGCATGGTTTCTCGAGCTAACATCTTCTTGATTAATGTCGTACGAATCCTAGATTATTATTATTAAATATATATATATATATATATATATATATATATATATATATATATATATATATATATATATATATATATATATATATGAAATGAAATGTAGATACTGGTGCGTATCAGTGGGTTTAGTGTATAGGTCAGTACCAATTTTCCAATTTGATTTGTAGCCTCTAACATCTAGATGATTAGCTTCTAAAAAGGTATATTCATGGGTAAATCTGACGTTCAGTAAATTTAGTTAAACACTCATCAAGACCCTGTTCCCACAAACCAAACTTATGTATCATCTACGAATCTCTTCCACAATTTAGGTTTGTGGGTAGATTTGTCGAAGTCTTCCGATTCTAAAATATATGTGCATGAATACGTTTACCAATAGCCGTTCCCGACATTAGCACAAAATGCATGTTGTAAAAAATTTACAGATATTATTACTAAGAACTACTATCGATAGCTTCACATGTGTAGAAACTCATTAACAGCTCTATTAACATCTTCGATAGGTATACTGGGGTATAGAGCCACAACATCAGTGAATAATATTGTATTGCTGCTATCTACTGCAGTATTTTTCATAATAAGTAGGAAATCTAACGTGTCCTCAATGTGTATGATGGAACAAATTTTTCGATTAGAACGTCTCTCAGTCGGCGTACTACAGCCCCGAAACTACCGGTCTACCCGACACGCCTGGCATCGTGTGAAACTACGGAATCTATCATCGGTAGAAATAAGGATGAAAAAATTACCGACTGAATTGAAAACCGTTGTAGTGAGAGCGAATTGATAAAACATTGCTCGCAATCTATAATCGCGTATTACAAAACCGTTTATTTCAAAAAGTCGCGGCATTGTGGCCGGGATTTCGCAAATTAGAAAGAAAGCGACGAGCGCAACGACATTTCTGAGAGCGCGGATATCGATGACATTGTTGCGGGCGACGGAATCACTTCGACGAAGAGACCGTCGAGCTGTGGTCGCACGATATAAAACAAACATTAACAGAAAATTGACAACTATCAAAAAACAAGTAGGGAATATTGACGTTATGAACATGTAAACATAATTGGTGTAATTTGTGATGAGTTTTGTGAGAAAATCAGTATATTTGAAGAGTGTATAACCGCTGAACTGGGTATAAACACGAATATCTAATCTAAGACAAGGCCAGCGATAAAGTCCTGGGAATGAGCCTTGTATGATATAATGCCAGTTTGCCAACGCGCTTAAGGTAACCACACAAATCATAATTGATAGTAGTTTTCTTTGTGTCCAAAATCGCACCGCTCGCAACGGAAATGAAATCACCACTAGCCGATCAACACTGAGCAAAACAACCGACCAATTCCTCGATGTCTCTAACCAGAGAAACATATATGAAAATATGAACAAAATCCAACCCCCGAATTTGAGCGCGTAAAAACGAAACATGACGTCACCCATAATCGCGTAAACGTACAACGCCCGAATCGGGTACAAAAACGCGAACGAAACGAGAAACGATAAATCAAAACAAGCTACGAATTTGCATACGTAGTATGATTTTCGTTTCAAACGTTCGATCGTAACGATAGTACAATCGCATGGACGTAAAACGTATCGATGTAAACTTTTCGTATCGGTAAAGTTTTTACGCACGACACGTCAGATGAATTCGTAACAGACGTCATCACTGAGTGAAGGACCCGAGGTTTATCAGCTGGAAGGAATTCGAGATATATTATATTGGCACGAGCATTAACTCTTATATATTCTATCATTGAATTACAGGTTCTAGATGAGATATTTGATACTCTATTGATAGCACAAGCTTTTTAAATTGTATATTCGATACTCTAAGATTTCGAGTTTTAAATTCATGAAACGTAACACATGTTGACTCGGTATTGAGTTATCAAGTTACCAATTAGTTCGAGGTGAATTCTAAAAAAAAAAATCTCCTGGATGCAAAATGTCCCATGCTAGCAAATTGTGTCTATTCAAAACCGAAGGATGTAAATTGAAGGCAATTCCTTTTAGAATACGCCAAATGTAACCACGGTTGTGCCGATGATTTGGCTGTATTTGTGGACATTTCGGTTAGATACACCAATCACCAATATCAGACATTGGTAGAAAACAACACCATCACTCGGAATATCTTTCACCGACTTATCTTTATTACGTACTACCATTGACTGAGTCCATGGTACTACGCAATAGTGTTGTAACACGGTCATTATAAGTTGGGTCATGATAAATTTACAATGTTAACAATACTTTCTTCTAAAACTCTTGATAACGATGTATGACTTTATTTTCTTCAAACAAGCTTGTCACAAATGTCTGATGAAACCAACACTATCCGCATTGATTGGCCACTGTAACTTGACCGACTGATACACACCCCAAACCGTAGCGGCGCGGAGTTAAATTCTCTAACGGTACTAAATCCTAGTAAATGAGGGCAGATGCAGTCAATAATAGTTCCGATACGAATGGGAAAGCCTAGGTCGATTCCACCTGTGGGGAGGACATAATAAGGGGCCAACGACGGCATTAGACTATAGTGATAATCAGTTTAAATTCGATTTTCGGATTTTCAAATGCATACGAAAGACGAACATAAATATGTTTTTGAATCTTTCGGTCAGAAATCGATCTAGAGGGAGCAGTATCTTGACATAAACCTTTGTGGTGCATACATTTTTAGACCGTTTTTACGGTAACTGCCTCAAAGTATTTAATATATACACCTTGCAGAAGAGTACTTGACAACTCTTGATAGTGTTATATATCACTCTTGTTGAAAATCTAGAGCCTATCACAGAGCGCTACACAAAATGGCGGCTCTTTCAATCGCTTAAAATTATGGTTTAGAACCCTAACGTAAGGGAAGGTTTTTTTCAATATAGATTGAAGACAATAACTCCTTTCGGTCTAAAATAACGACATGTTCGATTCTGAAAACAAAGCTCCGAGACATCGCAAAACCGTGTAGTAACTGTATGCTTTCAGTAGCATCGGATATTTAGTTTTCACCTGTCACCACTTCAATGCTATCTGTGTTGCTACGTTGTCGTGTCATCGCGACAGTTCAAGTCAAGTATGGAACAGTACAAGGTTACATTATGAAAAATAGATGAAGTATGCAATTCAGCTCCGCACATTGAAGTTTCTGTGCGGACAGACCGACAAACTGACGATACCGCCAAATACAGAAATACCCATATGTACCCATACAGTTCCTTATTGTCCTTCAATTAACATGCGCACACATTTAATACCTAATCCAGGGCCTCCGATCGCCTGTGGATGGGTTAACTAGCCATCTACCGAGAACACGTCGTTCAAATAAGATTTCACCAACTTCACAAACCGATTTCCTTAAATGGTCTATATTTTCTTCGGACACCACCCTTTACACTGGCCCTTCTAAAATGCACCTAAGTTTTATCTCAAATTCTAAAGATCTTTGGAAAATGTCTCTCAAGTATTGCAACAATCAATAAGCCACGGATATTGTTCGAATTATGGCCTAAGCATTATGATGGCGCGATGTACAGGTTGGCCCGAACATTTCACGACAACAATTCTGAATATAGCGTTCGATCTCAATTGTCCAATATTTCATTTTGAAGAGTGCGCGTTGGTCTAAAATATTTAATGAAATATATGGAAAAAGCTCATGTTTACACGCATTATATGTTTTATTCATATTCACGCTGCGAGTTGTCGCCTTGTTGAAACTATTGCCACGAAGTACATGCAAATAGTTTTGAATAACGCGAACACCATCGAGGATGCGGTTACATCGATTCAGCAATTCTTCGTAATAAGGCAAGTTTTAAAGAAATAATCACTTATGCATCCGTGGTTAAAAGTAGTAAATAAAAGGTAACTACGTGTAATATAGATTGTTCTGCGAAGTTCGAATGATAGAAAATACTTTGAGTTACTTCTCGCAACCTGATGAGACTGATTTCCAATTAGGCCAACTTACAACTCCATTCGATCGAGTGAGTTTCGAGAAGGGGATTTGAGATGTTGATCTTGTTTTCATTTACAATCACGTACTTAGGATTTATTATGACGAATAGAACGAAATTGAATTATCATGCTCTCCACAATAATGAAAATCATTTTTTCATGTACAATGTATTTTCGTATTTCTCATTCCAGATTTCGGAAGAAAGCAATCATGTTTCTAATGTTAGTGGTTTTTATTTATATACCGAGAGTTCTAACGACAACCCCTGCTCCACCAACAGACGGCCCAGGTAAGATTCGGTTCGTTTTTATATAATGATCCAGAGATGATCTACACGATTAATTTTTTTGATATTTAGGTCTATCGTCGTTCAAATTATTTTCTTCGTAGCATATAATCATTAATTATTTGTCGGGCTCGGATCATCAAAGTGAGCTTTTTTTTTTACTTTTTCGCTACCACAGATTATGTAACGCCTCTCACCGGAAAATTTTCTCAAATTTCATATATATATATATATATATATATATATATATATATATATATATATATATATATATATATATATATATATATATATATATATATATATATATATATATATATATATATATATATATATATATATATATATATATATATATATATATATATATATATATATATATATATATATATATATATGTTTTTTTTATAACCAAATAGATGTAACAAGAAATTTTTCACCAGTAATTATTGGTCAATTTGTGGATCGATCATTGTATTTTGATCGAATGGCTTGAATTGATCACTTGTGATTGTCTGATTTCTATCAGTTTCTTGCTTAAAACTGATTACCTAATATCGAACAAATAAACATTAGTGCATGATCAACAATGGGCTTGGTAGATCATGACATGTTTTCAAAATACTGCTAAAACCTACAGAAAAAACTAATTCATAGTGCCTACTTGTTTGCCACTCAAATTGAAGTTGTCAATTTAACTATAGATATACGTCTTGTTGATATTTTCTTCCATGGGGCGGGATTCGAACCCGATGGCATCATTCAATTCTACAATTGAGGCGCTCGTCATCTATGAGTAAGTGAAACTATATTGAAGGCGACGTTCTCCACGGTTACACACCAGCGGCGCGATGCCTCACCACACCAGCAAATTGTCAAGTGAACATATTATTTGCGACGGAATAATCCGTCAAGGGTGGTCAGAAAATAGTCCTGTGTGGCTCAGTTGCTCGTAGCTTTTACTAACGCTTGAAAAGTTAAAATGTAATTTTTCATTTTAAATTATCCGACATCAACATTCAGTGTAACAGCGATTTAGTTAATACACGCGCAGCCTTTTCTCCAGGCGAACTATGCGCCTCAAAAAAATATTAATCAAAATGAACTCGATTTTGGTCAGTTTTAATGATCATTAAAACTGACCACTCTTAGAACAAAGGGTTCTACCGTAGAACCTTTAGGGGTTCTTGGGCTTGCCTCCCAGGGAGAACCCCTAAAGTTCTTCAAAGAACCTTTTTTGTAGGGTTCCTTGAAGAACCCCTGGTAAAGGTTCTTTGAAGAACCATTTCGTATAAAGGATTCTTGTTAGAACCCTTTCAATATTATCAAATGGTTCTTGACAGGGTTCTTGGGAGAACAATTTAAAGGTAATTTATTTTAAGGGTTCCTTATCCATTTTTTGACTGCTCAAGCTTTTCATGATTTGTCCATCCTCTGTTATGTTTGACTGCTCCCTTAATCCTCATGTGGATAAAAAAACTGATGATAAGAATCGCGTAAAATTGATATCATATAAAGCTTTTTATTGTAAAATCTCATGAATTGAAATATTAATGATTAATATGTTTACAATGAATGATACAAAAATAGTTTCACTAATTGGTTACATGTACAATAAGATTGAAAGATGGAGAATTATTTTCAGTGCGCTAATCGCTTGGTATCTTAAATTGGTTGGTTTTTTCCATAGTTAGTCAAAAACATAATGTTCTGAGAATATCAAAGTTTTTTAAAAGTTAGTGGGATAAGATGTAAGATGATATGCTAAACGTATAATAGGCCGACTTATGGCAGGCCAATCCGCTTATTGAGAATCTGTCCACTTTCAATTAACTCTAAGCCATCTTCTTAAATATGTTTGTTTCAACGCGCTGCCACCCTCGCAGCCTTTCAACCGCAGCGTCCGGATTATAGTCGTATATTTCCTGAAATATAAATAATATTGAGAACAATTAATGGTGTAATAAAATCGATTATGTTTTGCAATAATGCACACTCTGCAAGTAAATCTAAACACTTTCTTGTATTACATGCATAAGTTCCAAATACATTTATCAATAGAAAAGACAAACGGTTAAAGTCAACAGTGGGATTAGATTCAGAAAAATACGAACCTTTTTAATGGTTTTCAGGTCTTTCGCATCCTCTCTCATAATCCCTGGTAATACGTGAAGCTCTGCTGTTCTCATCATATCTGAAAACCAGTGAATATGTAGATTGAAAATGATTATCTTCTATCAAAATACAGTCACACAGTAAAGGCTCATCGAGTCAAGATTTACTAACCTGTTTCTGCAATTTCGCTGCTTCGAACGAAGGAAGCGACACGATTGCCATATGTACAGACTTCGTACATTTCTATAATTCTTTCCGCCATAGGTCCGAGATTGGAAAAACATCTTTTGCACCGCGGTCTCACAATATGGTCAACTTCCATGGAACAATTTCTAAAATACAAAAGTAATGGGAAAGTTTTAAATAATAATTATGGCTGATCTGATTCCGAGTCACTTCGGCTTTATGGCCTATATTTCATATATTTCAAATATCACAAATGTTATATACATTCATTGAATACAACTTACCAGAATTAATTCACATTTCCAAGCTCCAGATATTCATCTTACAAAACAACGAAAAGAACGAGTCGATATACTATATGCACTATGCACTGAGCGAAGTTTGTATGAGTCGTGGTGGCAGATAATTATACAACAGTTAGTCGCATGAACAAAGGAATAATTGCCTGATCATGTACACATGGCCCTATAGGCACGAAACTACAATAGCATGATACTTATTAGGCCCAAAGCATTACGTTACTTTGAATTTCCACTATACTCTATGTTTTTATTCAACGTACAAAGACTTCGACTGAATGTTTTGATAGAAATTGAGCCGAAAATACACACAATTCTCATTTTTGAGTTGCATTAGAACTTTGAATTTACTAGTTCTTTTTAAACTGCACAGTCCATTCAGAAACGCCTAGAGTTTAGAAGAGTTTAATTGTTTTTTTAAAGCATTAAAAAGCATTGTTCTTTTCTCTGCCGTCTCTCCATAAAACCTAGTCGATGTCTCAGACTAGCAAATCAAGTTATTCAGTCTCTACATACTATTATCAGTCGATGTCGCAGACTAGCAAATCAAGTTATTCAGTCTCTACATATTATTATCACACGCTAAAGGCGTTCACCACTGATTTTAAACATACGACTTTTTAAATCTTGTCGCACACGGTCACCATTTTTTAAATATTGTGATGATACATAGTAAATTGGTTTCAAAGTTAACCCAATTCTAATTTCCAGTCAAAATGTTTTGTATATAACGTACACCACATAGAAAATCAGTTATATTCATCAGCTATACTAATTATTCCCTGTTGCAGGTCTACTTAATTCTTAATTGACAATTGTGACCACATTAGGGTTCTTATAAGAACCCTTATGTCTCGAAGAACCCCAATCTACATTCCATATTGTTGAAGCACCTTAAAGCCTCACCAAGAACCCCAAGGTTCTTCGAAGAACCCCCGAAGAACCATTTGTTCTAAGAGGGAGAGTCAAGTTCTAGAAATATATATTTATTCGAAAAATTGATTATGGGAGATTCAACGAATGTTCATAATTCTAATAGATTTAATAGATAAAATTTTGATCAATCGGAAGATAATTAGTTCGTCAAATTTTAGGGCAGTGGAAATTGAGCCAGGCCGGTTACTGGCGAAATCAAGTTTAACGACTGACTGCGGTTCTTAATAGTTTGACGATAGGATATCTTCTTTCCAGTAAAAGCCAATAAGGCCTTATGTCCCGGTCTAATGTTCCGTGTTCAATATACAAAACTGCGTTCATATCATAACCAAACATGAAAAGAACCGGGAATTTGAGTTTTACGATTACGAGGTTAGCTAAAAAGTTATGTTTATCGAATACGTTAATCGTCTAGAGAAGCAAGCGTACGATTTGATTTGGAAGAATGCGAAGATTAGCCAAACCAGTGCCATCACGGAAAAATGCAATAGTGTCTGTTGACATGTTGTTCATATATCAATTTTTTTTGTATCGACGGAACCGAGCTAAATCGACAACTGAAGGGTCTGAACATTTTGAGTCCGATAGTGACAATATATTATATGCAATAGAAAAAGCTATTGACGTATATCTGACTTGGGACCTATTTTCCTTATTTCACAGGCTTTGTCGGATGCTTTGAGGAAACGGAAAACACCGCACTTACCGTAGCGAAGATCGGAGCCTCCCTTTCTCAGATGGAACCGTCAATCTGCCAACAGCAATGTTCTTTGATTGGCTACGGGTCTGTTTGTTTCTTTTTTATTCATACCCACGAATCAGAATGATATAATGCACATGATAAAACAGCGGGGTAAATAAATCATAAATATTACAGATATGCGGGCGTGACAGAAGGTAGTGTATGCCTGTGCGGACGCTTGCAACCTGGCAATGGATCGTCCCAATGCACGATGCCGTGTCTGGGAAATAGCTCCTTTTATTGCGGTGGAACTAAAAACGCTTGGTCAGTTTACACTGCGCCCGTTAGCCTGAAGACAATAGGACTAAATGTAACAGGTAGTCGCCCAGACGGTACGTATTTCAATTATTGCGAAATCAATATGAAATGAATAGAACGCGGGTCCCAAAGTAAAAGTTTAAGGATCCCTCTGCAGTTCAAAATAACTGTATAACCAATCACAATGATATTAATGTTCGAAAAACGTGAATTACGTGTAACAGTAACGGTCCTATTCTAAATAATTCAAAATTCGTTAACTTTTCTTTTATCAGGAAAATTTGACCTATTCAGTGACGCAAACGTGCACATCTACCCATCTTCACTGACATCGGTAAATTCTACGGTAAATTTTACGTTCGTATTTTCCGATCGGCCCCGACGTGTACCTCAGACAACAGGTAACGTCACAACGCAAGTCGTTGGCGCCGGGAAACAAGCGATAGGGGTCACTGTTCAGGACACGCTTAACTTCAAGCGATCTTCGAAATTGATTCAGGTACGTTTTGAAGGAAAATGACGACAACACAACGTTATATAGACACCAAACACGAATTGAAATATACGCTCAATGTCTAAA